>NC_089252.1:34766509-35456936 GCF_963930625.1 Muntiacus reevesi | reverse complement strand
CAGGAAACTGACTAGAACCCCCAAAGAATACTGGAACCCAAAGAATACTGCACTCTTCCTAAATCTGGGTCCCTCCAGAAGGACCCTTCCACGTCCAGACACCAGGCTCAGGAAGAGTCCAGAACCCTGTTGTCTAGCATCCGAGGGGCTCGGCTCTGCTTGCCTTACCTGGCTTATCTTCATAATCAGTTATGAAATTTTGTTTAAAATTCAGGAAATTTTGTGTTTTCAGAAACCGCTCAGTACACAAAATTTTGAGCCAATGTAATAAGTAAAATTCTTGAAGTTCAGCTGTGCTAGAAAGTTCCCCACCAAGTCTGTCCTTTCTGCTTCCCTCTCTACGTTGATTTGTCCACTCACTGAAACAATATTGGCTGAATCCCAGCGAGGTGCCAGATATGTATCTAACCTGGAACTTGTGGCGTGCCCCTCACCTCATGCCTGCCTGGGGTCTGCCGCTGGTCCTGCTGCCTGTCTGTCCCCTCTGTGTCTCCTCCGCTCGAATGGGCCATGAGAGCTTCCCCACCCATGCATTGATCCTGGCCGGCCGAATGCCCAAGGGCGGGTCCAAGGCCTTGCATCACCTCCCCTTTGCCTCAGGCTCCCCACACCCTCCCGGTCACTGTCCCCGGGAACCCCCTTTGCTTAGCCTGGTAAACCCCGATGACATTTTCACCCCAAAAACAAATACGTTCTGCCTCCTGTAGCCTTTCCTTACTCTCCCCTGCAGGTTTTTTTTCTTCCTTATCTTATCTTCCTCAGTCACCAAGACCGAGTGATCACAAGGTCTTCTGTAAATGAAGACAGTGTTTATGCTGCTTTCTCTTGCTGGACCCAGGATTCTGGGGGAAATAGCGCAGGACTTAAGTCACAAGGCCTCACTCTGGTGCCTGGCATGAAGCCAGCCTTGGTTTTGTCCAACTGTATGAAGGTCTTCCCAGACACAGCCCAGGATGGTGGCTGCTTTGCTGGGCAAATTCCAAGTTCTCTGTCACGTTTCCCTTGAAGGAGTCACACCCTGCAGGATGGTTCTTGGGCTGTGAGGGACCTCCCCGCACGAGGCTCTCACGGCCCTCCTTTTCCATCATAACGGAGAGTCGTCTGGACGACTCAGCGTGCAGGCAGTCTGCCGGGGCCCCTGGGTTTTGGTCTGTGGACTTGCACACGGGGCCTCGTGGTCCTGGTGTGGGGGTGTGGAGGAGCCCCCTGCCCTTTGGGGCCCTGGCCCCATGCTCTGGACAGGACGCTGGGGGCGTGCATGTAGCGGGGATGCTTAGGTGTCCTGTCTTGTTGGATTTGGGGTTTCAGGAGGCCAGAGGGGCTCACAGATCGTCTGCTCTGTGGGGCCCTGGATCTGAGGGGCTCTCCTCATTGAGGGCAAGACCTTTCCTCGTGCTGCTGTTTCCTGCTCTGAGTTCATAAAGTGAGAATTAAAGGCAGCTACTGTAAAATAAGAAGAAGCCACTGGCAGTCTGCTCTGATGGGGAAAGGGACAAAACAGAGAGGTGTCAAGTGAGGTGCTACCTTGAGTCTCAGTGGGACCCTGTCCCGAGCGTCTGCTGGCCCCGGGTCGTGTCCTGACTGAGTTTAGCTCCTGGAGGACGACATGTCCCCTGGGTGCTTGGGCCCCTGCCCTCCCAGGCCTGGAAGATGCTGCAGCAGACACCTGTCGTCTCCCACCTTCGGAGCAGTGATGTTCCCACCAGCTGGGGTCCCCTCCAGGTCCACGTATGGACCTCTTGGAGGACTCAGGAATCCTTGGACGGCTGTGGGGACTGGAGTGCAGCCCTTGGATCTCAGGAGAGCCACGGGGGGGAGGGGGGGGAGGAGGCAGACAGCACGCTCTGGCTCAGCCTTCACTTAGGAGTCTGCCCTGGGAGACCCAAATCCCCTTGGAGATGTGTGTTTGAGAACGTTCTTGAGAGATGTCAAGTGCAGAATGCAAGCTTGCTTGCCTGGAGCATAGGTAGAAGCCGAACTGGGCGAGGTCACGGTATGTTGGTGTTCGTTTCCTGAAGTTTCTAGAAGGTTCTGTTCCCTCTTAGCACATTCCTCATGTCTCTGAGCAGAGGTTGCAATGTTGAGGGTAAGTTCTCTGATAAAAGCTGTTCTTCTCTGTCCCTCGCTATCTCCCAGGATGTACACTTCCTAACCCGAGGGGTGTCCAGCAGCCGGCGGGTGGTCAACCCTGCAGGTGGGCAGGAGAGCCAGTGTGGCTCTGGACTCTGTAATCACTTCTTATTTGTGGGGTCAAGTAGCATTATGTGAAAATAATACTCCCGTTGTGGAAAGCAAAAAATCTGGAGATTTTGTCAAGGCGTTTATCATCAGTGACAGACAACGGTTCTGTCACTTAGAGATGCTGTCGAGGACATAGGCCCCAGAATCAGACTTGAGTTTGGTTATCGGCTTGACGACGAAGTGCAGCAACCTTGGATATTGCTGAGCCTCCTTGCCTCGTGTGATACCAAAGTTCTGGGTGGTTGAAGATTATATGAGATAACGTCCAGGTTAACACAGTACCTGACATGTGATAGACATGTAACAACTGCAGTTGTGTTTGTTAGTGGTAGTAACTAGTTGTTGTTGTTCAGTTGATAAGTCATATCCAACTCTTTGCGATCCCTTGGACTGCAGCACTCCAGGCTTCCTTGTCCTTCACTATCTCCCAGAGCTTGCTCAGATTCATGTGCATCTAGTCGGTGATGCCATCCAACGATCTCATCCTCCGTCACACCCTTTTTCTGCCCTCTCTTTTGCAGCGTCAGGGTGTTTTCCAATGAGTTGGCTCTTTGAAGCTTCAGCTTCAACTAGTAGTACCAGCTTACTAATATCGTACCCAGCATTATGAAGGCAAGCATTATTGGGCTTCCCTGGTGGCTCAGATGGCAAAGAATCTGCCGGCGATGCTAGAGACCGAGGTTCAATCCCTGGGTGGGGAAGATCCCCGGGAGAAGGGAACAGCTACCCACTCCAGTATTCTGGCCTGGAGAATTCTATGGGCTGTATAGTCCATGGGGTCACAAAGAGTCGAAAACGACTGAGTGACTTTCACTTCATTTCACTTAAAACTTAAAATACAGATTTTGATTATATATGAGTGGTTTACAGTGTATCCATTTTTGTATTGATAACAATTTAGAAACTGTAATATTTTAACAGCTACTTGTATCTCTGAGGTTACTCTTCTTAATTAATGTGATTTTTTTGATTGAACATGTCACTTCTAAATAGTTTGGGGCCAGTTTTTATCAGAGGGAATTTGTATTTGAACCACCTACTGATGCCTTCGTGTTTGTAAGTCTTTACTGCATATGATGGTTGACTTTAGTTTCTCTGATGCTCAGGAAAAGCTGCTAAGCAAATCTTTAAACTTTTGGTAGATGATTGAATTTTGAAAATTCCCAGCTATTATTCCAGATGCTAGTGTATGTTTACTTTAAAATGTTTGATAAGCAGAGTCTGATAGTGAGGTAACGTCCCGCTATTTGGTCTGGTGAGTTTTATGTGTGAAGGGCCATTTGGCTTCTGTTAATGTCTCAGTTGGTTACTGTCTGCTGATTTCTAACCATTTTTGGTTAGTGATCTGCCAGTGCCTCCTTCCCTGTCTTGGGAGCCCACCGACATGTAAGCCAGCCGTGGGCAGTGTGCTGCTGCCTGGCCCAAATGCACTGCGCACTGCGTGGACGGAACATCAGTCAGGCCTGTCCGTGCCTGCCCTAGTGTCTAGTTTTGGATCTTCCATATAAAGAAAGTAAATTCTTCAGTTTGTTACAAAAATGCAAGTAAACCCAGTCATTTCGCTTCTTTTAAGGACTAAGAATGCTTAGCTCAGAAGAGATGAGACCTGATTGCGGTTGTGCAGTGAACTCCCTGGTGTGTGGAGGGGTCCATTAGAGGAGGGAGGGGTGTGTGCAGTGTGGCTTCTGTGGACACAGCAGCCGGGGCCATCTGTCTGTGATGGGCCTCCTGGGGAAAGGGGTGTGAGTCTCTGTCCACTGGAGGCATCCAGGATTGGAAAGCCGATAGCATGTGATGCTGTAGAAAATACTTGAGTCATTTGCAGCTAAGGCTGCTGTAACACAAGACCACAGACTGGGTAGTTTAAACAACAGGGATTTATTTCTCCTGGTTTTGAAGGCTGGCAAGTCCAAGATCAAGGTGCTGGCCAACTCTGTTCCTAATGAGGGGTTCTTGCTGGCTTGCCAGCGTTTTCTGCAGCCTGAGTGGGTGGGGCCCCTCATCCCCCGTGTGGTGGGCCCAGGCCTCCCTTTACTCTGTTCTCCAGCTTCACGATATGGATGGGGTGGTTTTATATCTGCTGAGAGAAACCCAGCCATTTGACAGCCTGCATTTTTCTGCATTTAGCGACTGGCGTTTACACAATAGACTTTCTTGTATGGCAGCCCATCCTTTACCCATGGTAATTAAAACCATCCTGAATAGACATAGTTGCGTTTAATTATGGGCTCTGTCCTCTAGTTGATGTAAGCTTATTAAACATTTAGTTTATAATGTGGTCGTTTACGTCTGAATGTAGATGCTCAAGTTATTTTTCAGTTTCTTTAAGAAGGCTGTATGATTTGTTATGAATTCTTTTTAGATTTGTAACACAGCTCATTTTAAAATTGCTACTGTCAGGCATAATACAAAGATTGATAATGTGGGTGCTGTTGGTTTAACATATGTGCCATGACAGGCCAAGAGGGTGTTGTGAACATATATCACCTACAGAATATGAAAATTCTGATGAACTGTTCTAGGTTGCTGAAAATTACTAAAAGAGAGTGAAAAGATGAACTGCTTCAGACTAAACTTTATTTCACTTCTGTTTTTGGAGACATTCTTAACATACAAAGATTGTGCACCATGACCCCCAAAACAAGGAACAAAAATGTATTTATTCCCTTTTCCTCTAAATCAGTTGTAGTGCTCTTTTATATCAAAAAATTTAATTTTCCGCATCATTAGCCACTAGGGAAATGCAAATTGAAACCAGTATCACGACACACCTGTCATCAGGGCTGTCATAAAAAGTAGTGACAATGCCAAGTGCCGGCAGGGACTCAGAGACACTGCGTCTCTCAGACACGGCTGGAGGGAGTGGATAACAGGCCAGCAGCTCTGGTGGCTACATCTGTGAAAACTAAGCAGACAAACCCCATTGAAACCAGCGCTCAAACCTGGGCATTTTCCTCAGTCAGCTGAGAGCTGGTTTTCCCACAGAAACCCATAGAGGAATGTTTAAGCAGTTTTCTTTGTGATAACCAAAAATCTGAAATAGCTCAGCTGTTCCTCAACTAGTGAATGAGTATCCACTCCATGAAATACTCAGCATCAGTAGAGAGGAACAAGCTGTTGGTGCGTGCACCAACCAGGATGAGACTCCATAGAAATGTGAGTGGGAAAAGGCAGTCCCAAAATGTTAGGTACTGTGTGATTCTGTTTCTGTACCCTCCTTAAAAATGGCAAAAATCTCACCAGTGAAGAGCGGATCGGTGGTTGTCAGGGATTAAGGAGGGAGAGCAGATAGAGGGAAAGCAGGTGTGTGTGACCATAAAAGGCCCACAAGACAGACTTCTGTGATAACGGGATGTTCTCAGTCTGAACTGAGTTGGTGTCAACGCCCGATGATGATAACTGCACTGGAACTTTGCCAGATGTTACCACTGGGGGAGGCTGGCAAAGAATACATGGGATCTCTTCATATTATTTCTTAGAACTGCATGTGTGTGAATCCACAATTACCACAACATAAAAAGGTCAGTGTTTAAAAAATATGTGATGTTGATACATTCTGATGAAACACTATTTCTGCTCCACATCTGTTTCTTGCTTTCTTATTCCCTTTTAGTGATGATTTGTTTGTCCATTCCCTTATTCATTCAAGAAATCATTATCCAGCACTTGATACATGCTTCATTTGGCCTTACTATTGAGCTCAAGTCAGTTATCCTAGAACTGAAATCATACCAACTTGTCACTGTTTTATTAGTGTTCACCTCATAAAGGACGCCCACCACTGCATTCTATTCTCAGTAGTAAGTTCCCCGGCTGGTTTTCCATCCCCACAGCCAGCTCCAAAAGCCAGGTGCATTTTGTGGCCTTGCTGGCACTGGCTTCAAAATACTGAAGGCATTTTCCAGGTGATGCTATTGTGGCTCGGCTCCATGATGTGGAGCTAGGCCTTGATAGCTGTGCACGAGAGCAGGAAGGAGTGTTTGAGTGGGGTCCAGTCGTCGGCTCTCCTGTGAAGCGCGGTGGGCATCTGCGGCAGGGGCGCTGGGGGGCCCTGGGCTTGTGCAGGTGGGGCGTGTGTTCTTCCAGTTCAGCTTTGGACTTTCCTACAGCTAGAATGTGCTCTCTGGGACTTCTCTGAGCCTGTAACTTTGGTCTCAAGATCAAAGCGTTTGATCCAGGTTTAGGCAGCCGTGCTGATGGTGAACCCCGTGCAGAAGAGCCCGTCAGGTCTCTGCTTCGGTGAAAGTTGAGGCGGGGAGGGTCTCTTGTCAGGGTTGTGTTCCCCTCCTCAGGAAGGTCTTTTCCTTGGTTGTGCTTCGACACTCCGCTAGGAGAGCCAGTGTCTCATGGATGAACTGTGGTTGTGTGGGTCACTGGAAATGAAATCTGACAACCTTAGCACTAAAGAGGGGCTAACGGCAGAGCTGGGGACACGAGCCCCCATCCTGTGGTCAGGTGAAGCGGCTGCCCTGCGCCCCAGCCAGGCACCCTCGCCTTTTTGACCCTTCCTGGAGGACACTCTGCAGTCTGCTGGTCCTGATTTAAATAGTGAATTGTCGTTAAGGAACAGGATTAAACCCCTTTTCTGTGCTTTGAACTTTGTGGAACGTGAACGTGTGTTCTATGAAGCTGTGCGGAAGCTCTGAAGGGTTTATTATAAATTGGTTCAGCCCAGCCTTGCTCAGCAGTTGTTTAAGCTAGTGTGTCTCTGAACCTTAGTCTTAACTCTGTAGAAAACTGATCTCTCACTCACGCACTTCTCGACAGGAGCTTCCTCTTGAGGGTGATCTTAGCTCACTGTTCTGCGTGGCTTCTTCCTCAATGGATGCATTTCACGCAGGACCCAGCCGTCTCGGGCAGGAGGGCTGAGTGGTGTCGGGGTTCTTTGGTGGTTCCTGCAGGTTCTGTACTTTGGGGGGAAGCACCTTGTGGTAGCAGGCTTGATCCGAGATGCTGAAAGAGGAAAGGGGACTTCTGCATGCCCAGCTGGGCCGCCTCTCAGTTCCACAGCGGACGGTCTGGGGCTGCCCATGCATGGACGTGTGTAGCCACCTCTTCAGCATGCCGCAGAGGGGCGAGCATCACAGGGTTGATAATAGTCTGGGGGACATGTGGGCCGTGTAGTCACTGCAGTTTTTTCTCTGCCATTGTCATTAGATCCACAAACTCAGTGTTAACATCTCATCCAATTTGTTCTGTCTCTTTTAGTCTCAAACCATGAATTATGTGGGGCAGCTGGCGGGACAGGTGATCGTCACAGTGAAGGAGCTCTACAAGGGCATCAACCAGGCCACGCTGTCTGGCTGCATCGACGTGGTGGTTGTGCGGCAGCAGGATGGCTCCTACCAGTGCTCCCCCTTCCACGTGCGCTTCGGGAAGCTGGGGGTCCTGAGGTCCAAGGAGAAGGTGGTGAGTGCAGCTCGCGTGTGGTCTGTCCCCTGGGAGGCGGGCTGCAGTAGGGTCAGCCCTTCCCGTGAGCTCCCGGGACCTCTGCCTGCTGCTGTTTTGAGAACCTGTCTGCGGTTGAAGACAGCAGTGTGGGAAGTCCACCCTTCATACTGTGTTTGAGTTTGCTTCTAAATCCACAAAGCCCTCCTACAGGAAGCCTTGGGGGAAAAAGAAGTGAAAATCATTTTAATAATCCTGTGTGTTGCAACTTAGAAAATCCAAACCCAAACTAGAGTTATAAATGGGGAAATTAGGTGTATTTAGAAAAATGCCTTTACCTTATACAGCATTTGAAAATATTTAGTGCGATGCCTACAGACCAACGGGATAGAATAGGTTGGTGTGCTCAGGAATATATTTGTTTAAATGAAATTAATTAACGCCGAAGTTCTACATTTCTTTTTGCAAAGCTGTAAAATCTTGTAAATACCAGGACTTTTTCACAAATCTGACTGAAGTGAAAATCCACAGGCTTTTATTATTTTAGGGATGATTTCTTTCAAAAAGAAGGTGTTGGTTTTCCTTTTTCTTTTTTTTTTTTTTTAACATCCTTTTCCCTTCAGGTTAGGGAGCACTTGGGAGGTCTGTTAGTGTATCTGATTGATGTCAGTCACGTTAGAAAAAGCTGAGCTAAGAGTAAGCTTCGCAGGCACATAGTAGTGGTTTTCTTTCTACTCCTGTCCCACGTCGTCGCCCTAAACAGCATAAGGAGATTCTGTCAGGATTTTCAACCCCAGTGAAAGATCTACAGAAGTACATGTCAGAGGACCAGTGTCTTAAGTTGCAGACATCTTTTTTTTTTTTTTCCCCAGATTTTGGCTAATCACACAGGTGACCTTACTGTTTAAAATAGAAATTTCCCTGTCTTAATTGAACTTATATTATTTGGAGAGACTGGAGGGCCAGGGTGGCGGGGCCTGTGTGGTCCGGCCTCTGTTCAGAGTCCCCACCTAGAAACCACAAGAAGCGGCGATGTCCTGAGGGACTAGGAAACTTTGCACTGCAGGCGTGTTTTAGCCACAGTCGAGCGTCCCTGGGATTTTTTCTTACTTTCTGGTAATGGTAGTCTTGTGTGCTTTCAGACTGTATCAGCTTTGGGAGAATTAGCAACCGTTCCTGCACTCGAATTTCCCGGTAATTGTGCAAGGATCTGTTTGTAAAATGACTCATCAGGCTTCCCGCCCTCCACTTCCCCTCTATGATCTGGGTTTTTGGTCAGACGATTGGACAAGTCATCTGGCCTCCGAACTGGAACCTGCAGGCTGATGTGTGTACACCTGTGTGCATCTGTGAGTGCGACCGGGCAGACAGTGGCTCTCTTCCTGCATGCTGTGTGCCTCTCAGATAGTAATCCAGTTTCTTTATGCAGCTGCACACATCATTCTGCTATGTAAATAGCTCGTCAAGCTTGTAGTAGAGTCTATCCGTGAGGCCCAGGGAAAGAGAAAAGTTCTTTCCTATTCCTTCCCTTGGTAGCCCAGAGACCCCAAAGGATATATTTGGGAGGAAATTTGGCTGTTTGACCAGAGGATAGCATTCCTGTGACGGTAAAACCAAAACCATGTCTGCCTTGAGACACCGGCAGTTTGGAGAAACTCTGTCCTTTTAGGTCATTTGGATTAGGGAAAGCTGTCTATTGATTTTATTTTATTATTTTAGGTTATTTATTTATTTGGCTGTGCTGGGTCTTAGTTATGACATGTGATCCCTGACCAGGGATCCAACCCGTGGCCCCTATATTGGAAGTGGGGAGTCTTAGCCACTGAACCACCAGGGAAGTTGACTTTAAATTAAAAACCCAATTTTCAATTATGGGGACACCTATGAAGTGAACTTGAGATCGTAACCACCTTAAAACCTCTGGTTTTTAAGGGTAGAGGCAGTATAATAATTTTTCCACTGCCATTGCCATGTTCTTGCTTGATAGAACACAGTACTCCCTGTATTTTTCATAATTCAGGAGTTTACTTTCAGAAGATAAAGATGTACTTGATATTTTTAAATATTAATTTTGTTGATTTAACACAAAACTGATGATTTAATTGCTTATCAAAGGTAAATAACCCCGTGTATTAGGACAGTTTCCATCGTGGATGATGAAAGTCCACCTCACACTAGCTTAGGTAAAAAAGGCCTGTGTAACTGAAGTCCAGGAGGATTTGAAATACTCAGGACTTGACTTAGCGCCGCTGAAGGTGTCACCAGAGTCATCTCCCCTCGCCTTTCAGCCCTGCTCCCTTTGTGTCTGTCTGTCTGTCTAATGCACAGCGGCTGCCACACAAGCAGGCTGACTTCTGTCGACTCGGCAGCCGCAGTGGGAAAACAGCCTCTCCTTTCTGCAGAAGTACCAGAGTTGGTCTCCCTGTCAGACTTGGTCACATCCATCTCGGGGCCCAGTCACCACAGCGGCGGGTGAAATGTATTGATCGGCCTGGCTGGGGCAGCAGCGCCCCCTCTTCTCTCTGTAGCCACTGGATATAGGTGGTCTGAAATAGAGGAAACTGGATCTCCAAAGGGAACAGATATATGCCCACCCAGAGAGTGGCCAAAACATGTGCCTGCTGCCGCCAGCGTCTCCCAAGATTAGTTCTGTTTCAACACCTGTCATATGTGTTGAGCAAAAGGCACAGTGTAGGAAATATGGCCGTATGGAAATGAGTGTTTTAGAAACTGGTTTACTAGAAGAAACTTCTTCCTTGGGCTTCCCTGGTGGCTCAGCTGGTAAAGAATCCGCCTGCAGTGCCAGAGACATGGGTTTGATCCCTGGGTTGGGAAGATCCCCTGGAGAAGGCAACGGCTACCCACCCCAGTATTCTGGCCTGGAGAATTCTTGGGGTCGCAAAGAGTCAGACACAACTAAGCGACTTTGACTTTACTTTTAAAAGTAATGTTGGCCATCAAAATGAGGGTTCTCCCAGTGGACACAGAAGTGGAAGGAGAGGGTGGGACGAATGGAGAGAGGAGCATGGAAACATATACACTACCATATGTAAAACAGATAGCCAGCGGGAGTTTGATGTGTGATGCAGGAAGCTCAGACTGGTGCCCTGTGACAACCTACAACGGTGGGATGGGGTGGGAGGGAGGTTGAAGAGGGAGAAGACGTATGCATGCTTGCGGCTGGTTCATGCCGATGTATGGCAGAAACCAACACAATATTGTAAAGCAATTATCCTCCAAATAGAAGTAAACAAATTTTTTTAAAAATTAAAAACATAAAAAAACAAAAATGAGGGTCCTCTTTAATAAAATAGTCACCTTGGGAAGCATTTATTCCAACTTGGTGCCATCTCTCAAAATATTTTTAGTGTTTTTCCTTTGAGACCTAAAGGACTCATGGCATATTCCTTGAAGTATTCTCAGTATTGGCACAATCTTGATGCTAGATTTAATTTTTGGAAAGAACCAAGCTCCATTTAGAGACAAGTCAAGAGACCAAAGTACGTCGTCATACTGAGAAATGTTACATTTGGGGATTCCTGGTGGTCCGGTGGTTGGGACTCGAGGCTTTCGCTTCCAGGGGTCGGGGTCCAATCTCTGGTGGAGGATCTAGGATCCTGCATGCTGAGTAGCACCCCACCCCCTCAAAAAGAGTCACATTTGATCCCTAAAAATAAGAACTATAAATGTAAACCAAAAGGTTAGCTGTTTCAGAATGGTTTTAAAACAAACTTTGAATCTGCATCCTGGAGAAGCATTCTTCCATTTCCCCAGGTATGTCAGATAAATGGGTAACCTCCAAAAATAAGTGTTTTGAAGAGTGGTATTAGTTTAAATCTGTTTTTTTTTTTAATCTAAGATAGAATAACTTGCAATATTTAATTTGTCCTATTCAGTTTAACTTTCAAATTTTATATAGCAGTCAGTCAACAAACGGGTTATTTAAATTATATGTCTGACTCTAGTTGAATAAATTATCCTGAGAAACTTGAAATTTGGCATTATGGAGCAAATTTTTTTCTTTTCTTCAGTTCTCACATAACTTTTTTGATTGGAGACAGTCTTCCTATGACTCGGGAAGAAGCTGCCATTATTTCCACTGCTTCAGAAACCTTGAAAAGTGATGTTGCTCAGTCATGTCCGACTCTTTGCGACCCCATGGACTGTAGCCCACCAGGCTCCTCTGTCCATGGGATTCTCCAGGCAAGAATACTGGAGTGGGTTGCCATTTCCTTCTCCAGAGAATCTTATGACCCAGGGATCGAACCCAGGTCCCCCGCATTACAGGCAGGCGCTTTAACCTCTGAGCCACCAGGGAAGCCCTCAGAAGCCTTACATGACTCTAGATGCATATGTGACTTCAACTAGTTTATTATGAAAGAAAACTTGAAACACTTGTCTGAAAGTATGTTTTTTTCTTGGCTTGGGAACTTGTTGCAACATTTTGTTTTAGAACAGTTAGACTTCTCCTCATATGCCGCTTTTTTAGTAAACGTTCTCAGTAACAGCGCTGAGAAGGGCCAGCTGGGAGGCGAGTGAGGGTTCATGCTTGTCCTGTGGAAACTGTTTCATGCTCCTCTTTGTTTTAACAAGGAAAAGAAAAAAGAGTTTTGTGTAAAATAATCATTAACATTTCTGAAATAGGGAATTTTTTACATAAGGTTTTTCACTTATTTTGGATTCATTTCTTAGTTGCCAATTTTTGTGATTTCCTTTTATAGTGTTATCCTTTTCTTACAGTTTTATTTTATAATTAACACACCAACCGCCTGTATTCAAAGGCCATACTTGATAAGTTTAAACACACATGTGCACCCATAAAAGTCGCTCAGTTGTGTCCGACTCTTTGTGACCCCATGGACTGTAGCCCACCAGGCTTCTCTGTCCATGGGATTCTCCAGGCAAGAATACTGAGTGGAAAGCCGTTCCCATCTCCAGGGGATCTTCCCGACTCAGGAGTTGAACCTAGGCCTCCCACATTGCAGGTGGATTCTTTACTCTCTGAGCCACCAGGGAAGCCGTCGCCGTGACACGGGGCCTTTCACCGCCCTGTGCTCTTAGTCTCCTCCACTCTGTGACGGTTCCTCAGCCTTCGTTTCATGGTTTTGACATATTTTTTAGTTTATTTTAGATGTACAGACAAGTTGCAAGTGCAGTTTTTAAAGTTTCCATATACCCTTCACCCAGCCTCTTCCCTTCGTGTTCACTTTCCACATGACTGTAGTACGATGATCAGAACCAGGAAGTCATCATCAGTATAAACTATCAGCTAAAGACCTTATTGGAAAAGACCTTCATGCTGAGACAGATGGGAGGCAAAAGGAGAAGGGGGAGACAGAGGATAAGATGGTTAGATACTGTAACCAACTCGGTGGACGTGAATCTGAGCAAACTCCAGGATATGGTGAAGGACAGGGAAGCCTGTCGTGCTGCAGTTTGCAGGATCGCAGAGGCACACACAAGTAAGCAGCTGAACAACAAACAACAACGGAGACCTTACTAGCACGTCACCAGTGTTTCTGCTCCTGTCTCTTCTCCTTGCTGTTGCCCTGGGCTCTCTGACAGTCCTGTCTTTCCATGTGACCTTGGCTTCTTCCAGTGCAGAACAGCTACAGCATAGCTTCTCTCTCTGTTTGAGTTCTCTGATGCTTTCTTCTTCGGGTGAGAATGACACCACATGAGACGCACCCTCCTTGCTGCTGGTGTTAATTCTGCTTGCTGTTGAGTGGTGGCTGTGAGATTATTTGTGGGAAGAAGTCTTGAGACTGTGCGCATATCCTGTCTCTCATTTCATTCTCACCAGGAATTTTAGGGGACACAGTAGACTTTGCTGTGTGTGATTGCTGTGGTGTTTCCCAAGTGGTGACTTTGTTTCCATTCTTCCTGCTCCACTCATTTATTGAAATTGTACTTTGTCAAACAGGTATTCTCTTATTTACTTAGCTATTCAATTATTAGATTGGTGTGGACTCATGGATGTTAATTTTACCCTATGGGTCGTAATCATTATTATCATTATTTCTGTAGTTGCTAAGATTGTCCCAGATTCAGCCATTGTTAGCTCTTTCGAGCTGAGTGCTTTTGAAACGCTCCCATCATTTTTTGAGCACTTCCTTGTTACTTTCCGGCACTGAAAGATATTCTAGGAGAATCTACTCTCCCTGCCTCAACCCTGGAATTATTATTATTTCTCCAAGGGAGCTTTTGAACTGTGGTGTTGGAGAAGACTCTTAAGAGTCCCTTGGACTACAAGGAGATCAAACCAGTCTATCCTAAAGGAAATCAGTCCTGAATATTCATTGGAAGGACTGATGCTGAAGCTGAAACTCCAATATTTTGGCCACCTGATGCAAAGAACCGACTTATAAGAAAAGACTCCAATGCTGGGAAAGATTGAAGGCGGGAGGAGAAGGGGATGACAGAGGATGAGATGGTTGGATGGCATCACTGACTCAATGGACATGAGTTTGAGTAAATTCCGGGAGTTGGTGATGGACAGGGAAGCCTGGCATACTGCAGTCCATCGGGTCTCAAAGAGTCAGACACTGAGCGACTGAACTGAAGGGAGCTTTGGTTTCTTTGATTGGAGAACAGTGTCTGGAAACAAAGATCTGGTCACTGGGTACACTCACTGGTCTGAGGTGCAATTGCCTATAGCTCCCCAGCCGGCGGAGCTGAAAGATTCACCTGTGTAAGTACCTATATCTGTACCTGCCTGTAAGAACTGGGGGTTTGCAGCATCCCCCCTGTTCCAACCTGGCGCCTCAGAGCTCATCTCATTGCAGCGTCTTTGACAGTGAGCACCATGTTTTTCATTATCCACAATAAGCAACATGTTTGTTCAGTCCTAGAATACACATAAAGGGGTTTCAGGATTGTGAGCCCACATCTCTATGACTAAAAAGAAATCAATAACTGCAGTACAGTATCTGTTCATGGTGGGGTTTTTTTTGCCTTTAAACCTAGAATTCTATAGTCTGCATACTGTTCTCCACAGTTATTTAGGTTCGTTTTCTTCTTCCCTTAAACACAGTTATGTTATTCATACATGGGATTTTTATAACAAGCATTGACAGCATACATCAACTAGTATTGTTTAATATGATGTTGCTTATCCCATCATTTGGTTACTCCTGGGAAGATGGAGCTGGAAGGTGAGCCAGGCTCAGCTGTGGTCAGAAGGGATCACTGGTCCTCAGTGGAAACAGGCAGTGGCCCGTGCAGCTGTTCGCACCACGAGGGCCGTGCAGAGCTAAGGACACTGGGGTCATAGATTGTTCCAGCCTACATCTATATGATGCCTTTGTGTGTTTGTCTGTATGTTCCCGAACAGTCTAAAGCCAGGGTTCACAAGTTATTGGTAAGAGTTTTGAAAGTCAGTATTTATTATTGTAAAATATTTGTAAGTATTTATTCAGAATCTGCAGATAAATAACTGCATTATTTTTAAATAATATGGCAGTATTTCATTTATATAAACACTCCTCACTTTGCATAGTAATACAGACAGTGAAAATGGGCAAGCTGAAACCCTGCAAAAGGAAATTTAGTCAGTGAGGGAAGTTAGGGTTCTTTCATGACCTCATAAGCTTTGGTCAAAACTTGCCACAACTCTTACTGTGTTATAAATGTACAGGCAAATGAAAAATAATCAAATAGTACTTAGTGCACTGCAGTTCAAAACATGAGAAATAACGAGAATTAAGTGTCTTATTTCTCCACAAAACTCTCAACAGGAGTGGTTTGAACAGCTCTTGCCTTCTTGACGTAACACTTGCACTGTGGAATAAGTGTCTTCTCATTGTCTTAGCAGCTTGCCCTACTCCTTTCTGAATCTGCCTCAGCTTCCAACTTTTGATCCTTTGGAATTGCCATGTCCTGAGGCATCTCGGGGAGTTGCTTTTGCCTGAGGGTTTTGCCTGTGTCCCTTACTCTTCATCTGCATCCTTTGTCTCAGCCCCTTCCCTCGGTTCTGGGATAAACTTGCCTCCAGATTCCTCTGGCTGCACGTTCTGAGTCTCTTGTTTGCATGCCTGGCTGTTTCTTCTGTAACTGCTGGTGTCCATTTTGGCTTCTCTGTCAGCACTGGGACTGTTTGTTTCTTTAACTGAACTTTGGTCCTGGCCAGTGTCCTCTTTCCGGTGTGCATTTTATAAGGTGTCCGCTGGGTTTGTCACTGGGAGACCAGGAGGCAGCACAGCCACACACTTTGCCACCTGTGGCTGAACTGAGGGACAGATGTGCTGGGACTGGTTACTGACAGGCTCTGAAGAGGCGACGTGATGAGCCCGTGGTCATGACGGGCCTCTGCTATTTCTGTCCAGTTGCCCCTTTGTATCCACAGGTTCTGCATCCAAGGTTTCAACCAATCATAGATCAAAAATACTTGGGAAAAATGTTTCCAGAAAGTTCCCAAAAGCAAAACTTCCATTTGCTATGCACTGGCAAGTGTTCACATAGCATTTATGTTGTGCTACGTATTAGAAGTAGTCTAGAGATGACGTAGAGTACGTGGGAAGGTGTGTGTGGGTTCTGTGCAAGGATGGCTCCCTTTCCTCTGAAAGCACCTTGGGCGTGTGTGGATTTCAGTATCCGAGGCAGGCCTCGAGCCCCTCCCTGTGTTTACCGCAAGATGACGGGGTGACTATGACGGAGGGGCTGGTGGTGAAGTATGTGCTTCCTGTAGTCACATGGTCAGCACAGTGTGGGAGCTGAGGTTCGTGCTGACCCAAGTCTCTCACGGGAGGCCTGGCAGTGCTGTGACCTCCAGTTCAGGTCAGTCACTCAGTCATATTCGGCTCTTTGCAACCCCATAGACTGCAGCATGCCAGGCTTCCTTGTCCATCACCAACTCCTGGAGCTTATGCAAACTCATGTCCATTGAGTTGGTGATGCCATCCAACCATCTCATCCTCTGTTGTCCCCTTCTCCTCCCGCCTTCAGTCTTTCCCAGCATCAGGGTGTTTTCTAATAAGTCAGTTCTTTGCATCAGGTGGTCAAAGTATTGGAGCTTCAGCATCAGTCCTTCCAATGAATATTCAGGACTGATTTCCTTTAGGATGGACTGGTTGGATCTCCTTGCTGTCCAAGGGACTCTTAAGAGTCTTCTCCAACACCGCAGTTCAAATGCATCAATTCTTTGGTGCTCAGCTTTCTTTATAGTCCAACTCTCACATCCATGCATGACTACTGGAAAAACCGTATCCTGGACTGGACGGACCTTTGTTAGCAAAGTAATGTCTCTGCCTTTTACTATGTTGTCTAGGTTGGTGATAGCTTTCCTTCCAAAAAAAAATCGGTGATCTCCAGAGGGACTCAAGTGTGTGCTGACAGTTATACTTCCCCCATTTTATGACATTTGGAAAAATAAACTTTAAATTTGTTATGAAAATAGGTGATCAAGCCTTTTCTCTCCGTCTGTGGTGTCGTAGGGGTAGGACGTGGGGAGGGAGTGAGGTGGGGCAGGGAGTGGAGGATCTCTCTGGGAGCCTCAGGATTAAGCTCGGCCTGAGAGCCTGGAGTCTGGGCTTTGTTGAGCTGGGAGGATGGACGCTCATCGCTCAGCCTCACTGTGTCTACTCCTAGATTGACATAGAGATCAATGGCGACGCTGTGGATCTCCACATGAAGTTGGGCGACAACGGGGAAGCTTTCTTTGTCGAGGAAACAGAAGAGGAGTATGTAAGTCCTGGGGGGCGGGCCACGTTCACCTCATACTCGTGGCTGGTCACTGCTGGCTAGGTGAGCTTTCACTTTGGGTTGAAGAACTGGGCTGTCATAAGGGAGCTGGAGCAGGAGGAACTCCCCCCGCCTCCAGCCCTGAGGTCCAGGCTGCCCATGTGCGAAGGCCCTGGCGCGGCCCCCACTGTGAGCGTCTGGGGACTTTCTCAAGTGGTGCCTGCACAGTTCACACCTTGGCCTGAACACGCTCAGCTCCTCGTGAGTCATCACAGATGCACAGCAGTCTGCCTCTGCGTGTGGACACACGACCTTTAAACTTGGAAACACGTTTGAGGTTTCCACTGGGGACATTACATCCTGATCCTTGATAGTGAGGTGCTTTAGTTTATTATGTTCTGGGGAGATTTAATTAATTGGCCTCTGCCCTTTATGTGTGATTGTTGCATGTTTGGCCTCTTTCAGCGAGAGCGCAACTGACCCCCTTCCCTTGGTATCCACTGATGTGAATGTTCCTGATTGATTTAAAGTGGATCTTTTAACAACTTCTTAGGGGGCATCATTAAATCTTTCATTGTGGAGAATAAAATCTCAGAGCAAAAACAATAGCTTCAAGTTATTAAGGATACACGCTACTTTTTTTTGGCTGTGAAGATGAACTGCTAGCTTGATGCCATAAATTCCCAAAGGAATGAGATTGTTCATCATTGTTCACTCGGGGCTGGAAGCCGGCAGCGTCAGTACTGGTATGAAAGGCAGCAGGAACCAGTGATTATGAAGGGGAACCTACCAGACCAGTGTTTCTCCTAGTATCTTAATTACTTGTTTTCATGTTGTCTTATTTGCATTTACTTGCCCTGGAGAAAAATTTTCCATATCAGAGACACAGACGAAAGGCAGAAAGAAGCAGTGAGTTATCACAAGAATGAACATCTCTGATGTAACCTGTCACGCTGACAAGGCTCCCTGTAAATCTGGCAGTGAAAGGACTGGGTGCTGAAAGTCTGCTGCCTGCTTCACACGTCACTTCTCATGATTCCATTTAAAACTGCTCAGCAGAGTGTCAGCTTTCCAGCCTTTTTTTCCTATTCTGCATAAGACCCAATTGGTCAGATTTTCTTTAGCATAATGTGCTTTTCTTTAAAAATTACAAATTGCAGTTCATCCAACAACACTAGAATCATTACTCTCCACACAGACCGTGAAGAGAAGCCCCACTTTTCCAGCGGCTCACGGTTTAAAGAGGGATAAACATTACCAGAATCCCTCTGGCTTCCACTTACTGACCTTTTGTTTCTCCCACTGTTGTTATCAACATCCCTGCTGAGTCAGAAGTTCTAGATCGAGCTTCGTCCTTTCCATCACTGCATGATAGTCCGTGGCATGGACGTTCGTTTCTCGAATCTTTCTCGTGCTGATGCACATTCAGCTCACCCGCCCCCACCCCCAAGCAGTGAATCTGCTCTGGCTGAGCTTCCACGTGCCCTGTGCTGACCCGGCATGTCCTTCCTCCACTGTGTTCAGCCACATGGACCCACACGCGCTAAGGCTCAGCTGTGCAGGGAGTGGAAACATAGGCAGGTGGTGGTCAGTGTGACTTTCTCACCTTTGGGAACTAGGTCGGTGTTCTTTGTACCACCATGAGGTTTGGCTCAGCCAGAGTCACTGCTGTTTTGATTCACCATAGGGTTTGTCAGACTCTTCTTTCTCATGTTCTCTTTAAGGAGAAGCTCCCTGCTTACCTGGCCACCTCACCAATCCCTACTGAAGATCAGTTCTTTACAGACATTGACAGCCATTTGGTGAAACCAGGTGGAAATGAAAGACCTCCTCAGAGTTCGGATGTTGCCCACATCCTGGAAGCAGAGACAGTCTTCACCCCCAGTTCTGTGAAAAAGAAAAAACGAAGAAGGAAGAAATGTAAACAGGACATTAAGAAGGAGGAGCAGGCCGTGTCACCCCCTGCCGAGGACACCATGGGTGTGGACCTGAGCTCCGACGATGACAAGGGGGCCCAGTCGGCAAGGTAGGTGGGAGGGACAGAAGGAAAGATGTCCATGTGTGAGTCTGCCCTGAAAACCATGCACCTGGACACAGCTGGCTCTGGGAAGGAGGAGGGTTTTCATGCGGGTGTTGCTGTGTACCGTCTCCAGGGCAGATGTGCAATGGAGACGCTTACAACACCCAGCAGAGACCACAGTGTAGGACTACAACCACGCCGTCAGAAAGGCATCTCTGCTCTCCATCCACCAGGGCAGACAGGCTTGCAGGGTCCGTGTGGGAGCTGAGTGCAGGGGCTAGAGGCCCTGCTTCCCTCCTGACCATCTCTAGCCTCAGAGGACGCCCGTGTCAGTCTGCAGGGATGAGGGTCTCCTTCCCCCCTCCCCTCCCCCTCATTCTGCTGCACGAAACGGACACTGACCAGCCCCCTTCTGCCCTGTCAAGAGAGGTCTTTTATGGGGTGTGTCCTGATTCCAGAAGCAAACTTGATCATTAGTCACACTGAGATGGACTGACTGACCCTCAGCTGAGGGCAAGGGTCAGCTGGTGTCAGCGGTGAACTTCGGCCCTGGTCATTGGCAGCCCCTTATCTCTTACATACGTGCTGCCAGCTGAATAGACGAAAGCTCATTTAGTCCCTCTGATTTATCCATGTAGATGATTCAGGCCACTGACTTTGACTTTCTGTTGGTTTTTATCCCTGTGCTTTAGAAACTGGGGTGTATTTACATACAGTAATACTCATGGATCTAAGTGTACAGTTCATTGAATCAATAGTTGTAAACATCTTGGAACCTCTCTTGGCTTTTGAATGAGAAAAGTAATTGTTTTATACCGTAAAGCTGAACTTGGAGCCGTGATGTTGGGGGTCCTCTGTGAAGCCTGAAGTGCTCCAGGCATACTATCGGCAAACTTCAGCTGGACCTCCCCCGCCACCCTGACCAGATTAGGCCATCTGTCCATCCGCAGATCCTCTGCTGTTGAGGGTTGATGTAGATGTTTGTGCTGCGTTTCAGCATTGAGTCAGCGCTCCTCTTCCTCACGCTCTTGTCAGTACCCTCCCTTACATCCCCGCACCACAGGCTTAGTTAGCCCCTCACGGTCAGCCTCCTGGCTCCCTGTCCTTGGGTACGTGTGCATTTTGAACATGCTCGGCAGGTTTTCGTGAATCATAGGACTAAAGGGAACCTCAGCATCAGCAGCTTTTTCCATCACTCTGATGGATGTGAGCTAATGAGTCCTATTTTTGTCCAGATCTGCCCAGAGAAGACATGTCCTGCCTTCCAGGGCTTGTAAATTCTTAATGGTGCCTGGTCTCTTTCTCTCTCTCAATATTTTATTAGATCTAGTCTGCTTTGCTGTTTCTTGGTTTACTGTGTGTGTGTGTGTGTGTGTGTGTGTGGTTTAGTCGTGTCCTACTCTTCACACCCCATGTGTCTGTGTGATAGTCGCTTAGTTGTCTTCGTTGTGTCCTACTCTTTGCGACCCTGTGTGTGTGTGTGTGTGTGTGTGTGTGTGTGAGTCACTTAGTCGTATCCTATTCTTTGCGACCCCACGGACTGTAACCCACCAGGCTCCTCTGTCCATGGAGTTCTCTAAGCCAGGATACTGAAGGGGGTAGCCATTCCCTTTTCCAGGGGATCTTCCTGACTCAGGGGTTGAACCCAGGTCTCCAACATTGCAGGCAGATTCTTTACTGTCTGAGCCACCTGGGAAACCCCATCTTTTATACTGTGGTGAAATATATTCCAAAGATACGTTTTAAGAAAACAATTTCCATGGCATTTATGTTGTTCTTTTCAAACCTCTTTCAAATATGTGACTAGTAATAGGCCAGGCTGTACTACCCTTTCAAATTTGGCAGATAAGGACTTTTCATAGCAAATGATTTCCCTTTCTGCTTTTACCATTGCAATCTCCTCTTTTAACAAATGCAGTACTTTTAACTGGATATCAGCCTTTTACATGTATTTGTATGTTTCCTCTTAAATGAGGTGGTTTGCCAGAGCTCAGTCTTTCTGAGACAAAAGAGATGAGGGTTAGGAAAACCTGAATTAGGAAATGCAGTTACGTATCAGAGTTGGTGGTAAAGCAGAGCATATTGAATTAAGATGTAAAGAAGAGAAGAGATAATACAAATTAATAAAATGATTTCTATCTGTATTTTTCATCTAGCAAATTAAGTGATAGATATTCTCATGTCTGTCCTGGTAGGACATTAAAGTTTCTATAAGGAGCTCTTGAGTTTGTATCATATTTAGTGTTTGAACTTTTCGGAGTTTTTCTATATTTGCAGTGCTCTCAACATGATACACCACACAGATCTCACAGTGACTCTTGTCAAGCACATAGGACAAGGGACAAATTTCTAACTAAAGATGAAAAACTAATACCCTCAGTGCTTCTGAGGGGTGTTTTCAAGGTTATGTGGCAAGTTAGTTCTGTTAACTCTGCAAATCAGGAAAACCAAAGGGTAAATTAATTCAAACCTTATTAGCAGTAGCTCAGTCTTCTACAGTTCCAAGGTCTGAGAATGAATTTTAAAAGCATCTGTCATACTTTTGTGCCATCTTCCTCACGTCCCTAGAATCCTGCAGATTCTAACTTAGAGAAAGTTCTCAGACTGAAAATAAGTTCCGGGTTTTTAAGAGTTTTTTTTCCTGTATTTTTGAATTTTTAAGCCGTAGCTTTGTCTTCAGCTGTCTGCTTGCTTCCATTTTCTGTAACATGCAGGACAGTGTAGTGGAAAGAACACAGGCTTGCTTGCTTTGAATCCAACTACTTACTAGCTTTTTTACTTTGGGCAAGTTACTGAACTCCTCTAGGTCCTTGATTAAGTAATACCTAAGGTAGGATTTTACTGCTTCAGATTTGTAAGGATTGGATGCAATATACAATAAAGCCTTAGTTTGCTTCTTGTAGCCTCTGAGTCAAGCAACCCTACCAGATGTAAAAGAGTTTTTAATCACATCTTTTCTGTCCCTCCTGTTATCCCACCGTTGAATGGTGATTGCAGTCGTGTCCAGTAGGTGGCAGCAGTGAACCCCTTTCTCCTTCGTGGAAGGTCGTGTCAGTGGCTCAGTCACGTCTGCCTCTTTGAATGCCACGGACTGTAGACTGCCAGGCTCCTCAGTGCATGGATTTCCCTTTTAAGAGACTTAGTTATTAATTGTTCATTTGACTTTCTTCTTTTGTATCATTTAGACAGTGTGTCATAATTGGGGGATATTATAAACCTGGTGTGAGTGACATTGTTCTGTCTCTGTGATTTTTTTTTTTTCCTTTCACAGAAGATCTTCAAATGCTTCCTTAAAGGAAGAAGAACATAAGGAGCCCCTGCTCTTCCATTCCGGAGACCACTACCCCTTGTCTGATGGAGACTGGTCCCCTTTAGACAAGTAAGTGTTCTGGAGATGGTTTCATTTCTTACAGGAAAGATAAGCTGAGTAGCTTTTCTGTTACTCTACATGTTGATGCGTCCATGTTTTTCATGCAGAAGAGGAATTAAGATGTGCTTTCCACATAAGTATGGACCTTCCCCCTCAGTAATTACCTTGTTCCTAAACTTGATCTGACTTATTCTCAGGGCTGGCCAGTATGGACCTGTTCAATCAGCATAGACTCTGACCCTCTACAATTCTTGTTGGTGTGAACTGCTTACTATGTAACTGGGTAATACCTTGAAGAAACATGCAGTCACACTTGTGTTCAAATCCAGTTTCTCTCTGTATTATGTTAACTTTCCCATCTTTCCATGCATTTCCTCTCCTATGAAATTACCTTTCTCATTGATTTCTCGTGAGAATCAAGTGGGATAATTATATTATTGAGGACCCGGCAAGTCCACAATAAATGCTAGTTGGCATTGTTTTTATTACTATTAAAGAACTCAAGTGGAAAAAGTAGCCGTTTTGTATCTGCAGGTGAAATTGACATGTTCAGACTTCTATTTCTCTGTATTTCTTTTCCTCTGTTCAGCTCAGCAAGACCGAAATTCCCAACTTTAATATCATCACATTTCTTTGTCCCGTGTTTGCAGCCCCTACCCCCCAGTGGCCTGTCCTAAAAGTGACTCAGAGCTGGAAGTGAAGCCCGCCGGGAGCCTGCTCAGATCCGAGTCCCACATGGAGTGGACCTGGGGCGGGTTCCCGGAGTCCACCAAGGTAGAGGGTTCCCTGCTGCAGGTGGAGGGCGGTTTTTGCACCAGTGACGGGAGTGAAAGGGGGATGGCGCCCTCATGCGGTCACATGAGTGAAGCCACGTTAACACCATCTATAACGTTCATGCTGTTCACAACAGAAGGAATCCAGTAGTGTAGTAAATAATGTTGACGGTTAATTTAACATTTTAATCAGAAAAAATTTTAAAGTACCTAAAGGAAAGTAAAACTTCCACTGAAAGTTTAAATAGGCAATCAATTATGAAAGCTTTTTTGTCAGCTCTTAGTGAAAGAAGAAAAAATTGGAACGATGCTTTTCTTGAGAGGAAAAAAAAAATGTTCAGACCGTGTAGTGTTTTGAAAATACACATTTTGCTTTTTACGTTTTTGTGACAGGGCCTTGAGGTATAGTGCAGGCAGGCCTCAATTCCCTGGAGTGATCAAGTGTTCTCCCTCTGTCATCTGAAATGTTCACGTGTCCCGTCTTCTCCAGTGCTTAGATCTTTATAGTAGAACAATTATAATGCATTTGTAAGTGTCATAACAGTGAACAAAATGCAATTAATAGTTTTTTCCCACTATTTAATTATGCACTGTTTTACACATACAAAATTATGTGCTTAGTGGTTGTGTGCTAGTTATAAATAAAATTAACACATGCACCAGTATCCAGGTTAGGAAACAGTTAACAGACACCCTCAACAGCAGTTTAACGTTGAAACAATGTGCATTTCAGGTCAGCAAACGGGAGCGGTCTGAGTATCACCCCAGGACAGCGATGATCACGCCATCAGAAAACACCCACTTTCGGGTGATCCCCAGCGAGGACAGCCTCCTGAGTGAGGTCGAGAAGGACGCTTCCATGGGGGAGACGGTCTGCACCATCGTGAAGCCCAAGCCGCGAGCCCCAGGGAAGCAGCATGGCGGAGCAGCCTCGGCAGCCAGCCCTCGGGAGCCCCCCACGGGGTTGGATGCCCCCCGCCTGCCTCCCTCACCCCCCTTCGTGGAGGCGCCCTCGGAAGCTCGACCAGCTGCTAAGATCGACTCACCCTCCAAGAAGAGAGGTAATCGGGACTTTGATTTGACCTCAGCAGCTCTGGTTCTAGGTATTAAATTATTTCAGGGTTTCAGGTGATACACGGGGCCCTCTCCTCCCAACTGGGACCTGCCACATCAGGGTGGGGTGGGGCTGTGGTTAGTGTGGCTTCCCCATGGTGCCAACTCTGACCTCCTCTCTCTCCCGGCCATGGCTGCTGAGAAGCATTCTCTGAAAAAATTATGGAGGTATTAAAGTCAAATAAGGAGTAAAATTAATCCCTTTAAGTGTTAGTTTCTCAGTCACTTCCGACTCTTTGTGGCCCCATGGACTGTGGCCCACCAGGCTACTCTGTCCTTGGGATTCTTCAGGCAAGAATATTGGAGTGGGTTGCCATTCCCTTTTTCAGGACATTCCCCTGACCCAGTGTTTGAACCCAGGCCTCCTGCATTGCAGGCAGATTCTTTACCATCTGAGCCACCAAGGAAGCCAGGCTTCAGAAGTATGTGAACCAAGAACTTCCAGATGTACAAGCTGGATTTTAGAAAAGGCAGAGGACCCAGAGATCAAATTGCCAACATCCATGCAAGGGAATTCCAGAAAAAAATCTACTTCTGCTTTATTGGCCATGCTAAAGCCTTTGACTGTGTAGATCACAACAAATTAGAAAGTTCTTAAAGGGATGGGAATACCAGACCACCTCATCTGCCTCCTGAGAAACCTGTGTGGAGATCAAGAAGCAACAGAATCTAACATGGAACAACTGACTGGTTCAAAATTTGGAAGAGTACAACAAGGCTGTATATTGTCACCCTGCTTATTTAACTTCTGTGAAGAGTACATCATGCAAAATGCCGGTCTGGATGAAGCACAAGCTGGAATCAAGATTGTTGGGAGAAATATCAACAATCTCAGGTATGCAGATGATACCGCTCTAATGGCAAAAAGCGAAGAGGAACTAAAGAGCCTCTTGATGAGGGTAAAAGAGGAGAGTGAAAAAAATGGCTTAAAATTCAACCTTCAGAAAACTAAGATCATGGCATCTGGTCCCATCACTTCATGGCAAATAGATGGGGAAAAAGTGGAAGCAGTAGTATTTTATTTTCTTAGGCTCCAGAATCACTGTGGATGGTGACTGCAGCCACAAAATTAAAAGATGCTACTCCTTGGAAGAAAAACTATGACAAACCTAGACAGCATATTAAAAAGCAGAGAGATTACTTTGCTGACAAAGGGCCGTCTTGTCGAGGTTATAGTTTTTCCAGTAGTCATGTAGGGATGTGGGAGTTGTACCATAAAGAAAGCTCAGTGTCGAAAAATGGATGCTTTCGAACTGTGGTGCTGGAGAAGACTCTTGAGAGTCCCTTGGACTGCAAGGAGATCAAACCAGTCAATCCTAAAGGAAATTGACTCTGAATATTTATTGGAAGGATCGATGCTGAAGCTGTAGCTCGAATACTTTGACCACTTAATATGAAGAGCTAACTCATTGGAAAAGACCCTAATGTGCTGGGAATGATTGAGGGCAAAAGAAGAAGGGGGCATCAGAGAATGAAATGGTTAGGTAGCATCACCTATTGAATGGACGTGAGTTTGAGCAAACTTTGGGGGAGATAGTGAAGGAAAGGTAAGCCTGGTATGCAGTAGTCCATGGGATCGCAAAGAGTCGGACACCGCTAAGCAGCTGAACACTCGTGCACGTTCATGTTTAAAGAGAAACCATACTGTCAGGTGTGAATGACTTAGGGCCCAGGATTCACATGAGAGAAGGTGAAAGAACGTGAGACTCAGCCCCTGTTTATTGGACAGCCATCAGGAGTGCTAGTCTCTCTCACCTGGATGGGTGAGAAACAGCAGTGCGGAAAGGTTAGATGATGCCTTTAAAAGTACACCGCAGTTCCGGCCGTGGTTGGTTTTATTGTCTGCAAACCTTTGTTTTCTTGCAGTTGTAAATGAAAAGTAATCAGGTTCTCATCTCTGATGTGTTTTTCTTACAAAAACCAGGTGTCCATAAGAGAAGCCAACACCAGGGGCCTGATGATATTTACCTGGACGACCTGAAGGCGCTGGAACCTGAAGTTGCAGCTCTCTATTTCCCCAAAAGGTAGTGGGTTTATACTGCACAGTTGGCAACTCTGAAATGTTCTAGATGTTTCCAGAGCAAAGCATTAGAAAAAGGAGCGAGGGGCTAGTATCCTTCAGCTAAGTTGAATCCTTGCTTCAGATTTTGGAAATAGAAAATCCAGAAATTGTGCCTATGTTGTCTTTTACCTGTTTATGAAGAAATGTTCAGTACAGTGAGAAGGTGCTCCCGTCAAGCTCATGTAGTAAGGGCGTAACGTGGATGTAACATCAGATTAGCTCTTCCTGTTCATTAGCATTGTTTCCTTTATTATGTGTTTAAAGGTGGTATATCTTTAGTCAGAGACACTTTATAAAGCAGGCCTCCACTCTTCAGTGAGGCCTCGCTTACTCAGGCCTGGATCTGGTGGGGCCCCTTACAGGGCCTTTCCAGACTTCCCTTCCTCCTTTCCAAACCATCCCTTCCTCCTCTGTGACTCCCCGCTTGGAATAACACCAAAATTTTAGCAGTGATAGACTTGGGCAGTTTTCCCAAGGCCATTTCCATTCTTGGAGAAATTCCATTTTATTAAATAATATTCTGTGATCACAAAGAACAGTGTTTACTTTTCCCCATGTTCTCATGGCTTGAATACACTGAGCCATAGTCACACATAATTAAACACTTTTAAATAAATTATTGAAAAGCATATCTGAAGGTTTTATTTAAAATAGAAAGACAGGATTGATGTGAGGATACTTAATATTTACAGATATTTTTGTAGGATCCTTAAAACGCCCTCCTAACTTTCTCCCCTTTGTTTGGAGTAGTAATTGGGTTTTTAAGGGGAGAGAACTGAAACTGGTGTTGTTGTTGTTGTTGTTTTTTCATTTAGAAAGTTAAAACGTAAGCTATCTTGACATTACCTCTTTGTTTCTGACTTCCTGGTTCTTAATAATTTGTTTACCTTGGGACAAATATAAGACATTTAGTTTTCTTTTTTAAAACACGGGAAGCCTGACTGCTGCACTGGGGCCACCTGTGCGGTTGTAGCCTGACCATCTGGGCCCATAGCTGCTCACATCATGAGTGATTGTTTCTGGAAGCAAGACAGTGAGGCTGTTGGAATGCTCACAGGCATTCATTTTATCATCGTGGTCACCGGCACCCTGACTGAAGAGCTAGTGTTTGTAACTGGAGCTGAACTTGACCCTGAAGCACACAGTCTGGTGGTTCTAGCGGCCCGTTGTTGAACAGCCTCCATGTATTCAGCAGGGGCGTCGGTTAAGGTCACACCAGATGCTTTATCTGATAAAACTCACGACCTCAGTGGCTTGATGGCTGCAGTTCATTTCTTGCTCATGTGCTAGTGTTGATGGGGGCCTTGCACATGGGGGCTCTGGAGCACCAGCCCCTCCCGTCCTAAGGCTCCGCCGTCCCCGTGGGGCCTCGACAGGGAAAGGGGAGGGCCGTTGGGGGCCCAGTTTTCAGGGGCCCGGCTTGGGAAGGAGGCAGCACACGCCTTCTGTCCACAGGGACAGCACAGTTGTCTGATCACATGGCTACACCTGACTGCAGGGGACCACCCGTGTGCCCGGGAGGGTGAGGACGTGGTACTTGTGTTTCACCCCGAGGTCAGCCTTGCTGGGGCCCAGCACAGCAACGGGGTTTGCTGCTTAGGTGGCCTTGGCTTTTTCACCATCTCCAGTTAGCAGCACATTCTGTTGATGCGATTAATCTCAAAACTGTGTTATGGGTGTGCATCACTCAGTCCCAAACACCAGAATTTTCTCTTCAGAGGCTCAAGTGCAAAACATGGTCGTGTTTGAAGCTGCTTTCTCTTTAGGCCTTGTCTGTACTCTGCT
The DNA here is from genome assembly GCF_963930625.1 of Muntiacus reevesi. Classification (NCBI taxonomy): domain Eukaryota; kingdom Metazoa; phylum Chordata; class Mammalia; order Artiodactyla; family Cervidae; genus Muntiacus; species Muntiacus reevesi. The sequence continues at coordinate 35,428,506 of NC_089252.1, read as the reverse complement.
GCCACCTGCTGCTCAAATTTCAGATTTTTTTCTAAAGATCATGTAACTTCATGAGATGACACGCATTTATATGCTAGCTTTTAAAAAAATAAAAGAATTTAATAATTCTAGGCGTATTTCAGTGACATTAAGTATCCGTCCAAAAGGTGTAGAGCAGGAAACGTGACTAAGAGATGTAAGGTGTCATTTCCCCGTGCTTTTTCTCTCAAATTTATGCTCCATTACGAAAAGTTTCCTTTAGGATCAGCTTCTAAAACTTGGCTTCCACGCCTTGTTTAGAAAACTGAGAACATTGAGTAACCTCGACTTTGGTTCTGGGGCTCACCAGTTTGTAGGAACAGTTTATTTCTGGTTTCTTGGTGCACTGTTTTCTTGAGATATGTCCAGCCTCCTGAGAATTTTTACTTGGTTAATTTCTTTGTTTTGTTTTCATGAAGTAACAAATGAATTTAGAAAAGCCTTGTTTTTAACAATAATATAACCTGGGACTACAGCAATTTTCTACGAGTTGAGTATAGTACCACAGCCGTCTGTAGGAAGTTAAGATCAGAAGGTTTCCAGACATCGGGTTTTTCTTGCCCTGTCATTTTTGTCATGTAAATAAACGCTTGTAACTCTTCATCCCCTTCGTTTAAGTCAGAAAGGCCATCCCTGAGAGGCCCGCATGGCTGAGTGGTGTGTGCGCGGTGACTGTGTTGAGTTAACTCCTCAGCGGTGCTGTTGGGTTGTGTCGGCGTCGTCTAGGCTAGGAGTCTGAACGCTGCCTGAGCAACGCCGCCTCCACGGGAGGGAGCCCCGAGCTTGGCCGTGGGGCTCACGGCAGGGGTGTGACGGCCGGTGCCTTTCTCCCCACAGCGAGTCGGAGCCCGGCTCCCGGCAGTGGCCCGAGTCCGACACGCTGTCCGGCTCCCAGTCCCCCCAGTCGGTGGGCAGCGCGGCGGCCGACAGCGGCACCGAGTGCCTCTCGGACTCCGCCATGGACCTGCCCGACGTCACCCTGTCGCTCTGCGGCGGCCTCAGCGAGAACGGAGAGATCTCCAAAGGTAGGCGGGCAGCCCCGTCCGCCCTGGGTGGGGGAGCCGTGCCGGGAACGCCGCCCTGGGCTCTCATGGAGGTGGCGGGGTCTGCCTCCGCCCCTCATTTAGGTGCCTCGTGTTGGGGTGACCCCGCGTGTTGGTGGGTGGGAGGGCTCTGGGCCTGGGGGCCGGTTCTCAGGCAGCCCCATGTACTGGGGGGCCAGGGTCAGCTCAGCCCCAGCCGCCTTCTCTCCTGTGAAGTTGCTGGAATAATTGTCGGTCTGGGACCTGGCAGCCCCTAGTCTGAGCATGAGAGGAGGGCCTCACATTGCCAAAGCTGTCTGCTGAGCGAAATGGTCGGTCTTTCTGGCAAAAGTAGAAGGGGCTACTCTGTCTGAGGCTTGGCCCTGGAGAGTCAGTTGCTCATGAGAAAGGGGCTTGCTTAGCAGGGCTGGTTCCAACAACCCTGCGGGACTTGAGCACCTGTGTGTCCGACTGTTGCAGCCAGTTCTTCGGCCTTTCTGGCCTTACCTCCTTTTGTAAACTGAACTCTTCATGTTTTCTCACTTTGGCTGGTGGCCCTTGATGGATTTTCCTCTAAGGAAAGATTTTCTGACTAACGTCATCTTTTGTCTTGTGTGTGTGGCAGGCTGGGTTGCCCTGGGCCTCTCGGCTGGAACTCCCTAAATCCTCCTCTTCTTGGGGTTGTGGGGTGATCACTTTTCCATCTCTTACTTCTGTTTACTTTTTGCAAGAAACTGAGTGTGTTATGGCCAGTGGTTCCTTCTAGGGACAAAATTAGGTCACGTTAGAATCCTCTTAAGCCCTCCGTTTAAAAAATAGGGTGGAGGAGGGGACATACAATTTATGTAAAACTATAAAACTTATGCTTAAAAGACCATTAACTTAGGTAGCATTTGTTACTGGGGGAGGCAGAAATGGCAAGCAAATAGTACGTAGATGACCAGGAGGAACAATCCCAGCGACAGTTTCCTGTTGTTAGAGTTTTCTCTGAATTAGAGGATAGCCTCTGGGAACAGGGGACAGAAAGTCACGCTTGACCCTCGTTTGTTCTGCAGGAACTCGGGATTTGTTTCTTTTTGAGAGACCCTCAGCCAAATCCTGCTGTGTTTGGCTTCTCCCTCCAAGCACTATAAAATACTTGGGTGGTTTTCTCATGTAGCTGCACTTGTGTAGCTGTAAGACCCCACAAACATTCTCCACTTATGCTGTTAGAAGTTGCCCGCCGGTCAAGGGTTTCACACCTGCTTATGAGAATGAAGCTCAGCAGTTTTCGCTGGTTATGGAGTTGAGTGTGTGTGAACCCAGGCCTTCATGTCTCCCTCCCTCTCACATCTGTGATCTATTTGCCTCAAAGTCCCTAGCTTATCCCTTTCTCCTGTTTTTTTGTTTGTTTGGTTGGTTGGTTTTTGGTTTTGATTTTTCACTACTATGGGAAGAGTGGTAGAAGAGGGGGAGTAGAAAAGAAGTGTTTTTTTTCTTGTCCAGGAAAAAAAAAACCCACAAACATCTACCATTTGTTGTTGATTCTCATAGAAAAGATAGTTGTTGGGTTTTTTTGTTTGTTTTGAAGTACTGTTTTGATCCTGTTGTCTGAGTGTGAAGGGAGTATTGTAATAAGCTCATGTGGATGTTTATTCATGTAATCTCTAACCAGATGGATAATTGTTACCTTACAGAGAAATTTATGGAACACATCATTACGTACCATGAATTCGCAGAAAACCCTGGACTCATAGACAATCCCAACCTTGTGATACGGATATATAACCGGTAAATACTCTTGCCTTTTCATTGTTTGTAATTGTTAAATATTCTTGCAGGTTTTTCTTTCCCTAAGTGCTACGTAGTTTTTAAGTATTATACTCTTTCGCACTATGCCCATTTCATATACATGGGCAGCTACTTTGGAGTGAAGCTGAAGAAGCTTCAGCTTTATTTTCAAGTGAGGCTTGAAATGCTGCTCTGTTTTACACGTTGTGCTACTTCCCTGCTTGGAGAAGTTTGGCTCGAAGCAAAGATTGCTTATGTGGCAAGACACTGAGCTGATCACGTCTTCACTGGAAAGAATAAGGACTTTGTTATTGGCATTTCTGCGTCCTCTCCCGCCCTCTGCTCTCTCTGACGGTTGTGCCTGGGTTTGCTCTCTCAGTTACTACAGCTGGGCGTTGGCGGCCCCCATGGTCCTCAGCCTTCAGGTCTTCCAGAAGAGCCTGCCCAAGGTGAGTTGCTCCCCAGAAATGTCTGCAGCACACAGCGCTTTGAGAATCCGTGTGTGCATGTCTCTGAACTGGGTGCTGTTCCGTTTTACTTAATATTATAAAGTATTTAATACCATCACTCAAATCATCTCATGCCCAGAAACCCAGGAAATCGGCTCGACTGCCATATCTGTCATTTTTGCTAGATATTTATACCAGTTTCTGATTGTGTGTCAAGGTTGAGAGGTTTCACTAACTGTTAGTTAAATACAGGATAAAAACATTTCCTCCCATTAATATGTAAAGGAGCAGTAAGAAGAAGGTGACATGGACCCCGAAGCATGGCGGCAGTGGGGTTCCTTCCGCTTATGGCTAATGAGCCTGTTACGTAGACGCTGAAGCTTGGAATCTGTGCACCAAGGTGACATCATCGGTTGGTCCTAATAACTCGAGAAGGCAGAGAAGGGAGAGCAGCCCACCTGCCAGCCCCTAAGAGGGGCCAGACCACCTGGCCTGACAGCAGGGAACAGCCACGAGAGGGGACGCCTGCGGGTGGAGGCATCGTCACCGTCCTCTGGTTGAGGGTAGAGGGGTCGAGTGCCCTGTGACCAAGATGCTGGGCTAACCTGCGTTCATTGTTTTCAGGCCACAGTTGAGTCCTGGGTCAAAGATAAGATGCCAAAGAAATCTGGCCGCTGGTGGTTCTGGCGTAAGAGGGAGAGCATAACCAAGCAGGTAACCGAGCTGGAAGTGGGCTGAGAAGAATGACTCTTTCATTTATCCAGAAACCCTTTTTGCCAAGCACAGGGAAGTCCCCTTTGGGCTCCATGATGCTCTTTCACAATAGTCGGCACCGTGTGTGAACAGCTACTTGTGCAGGTCAGATACTGGCGCTTCGCGTGCATCACCCGTCACCTTCAGTGCCGCCCAGCGGTGCCAGGATGTGGATTCCTGTGTACCGGCAGGAGGCCCGAGCACGAGACCGCGGGCGCGGGGCTGGTGAGGGGTGGAGCTGCACCGTGACGTCACGTCCGCCCCCAGGAGAGGCCCGAGAGCACAGGGGCTGGTGAGGGGTGGAGCTGCGCCGTGACGTCACGTCCGCCCCCTGGAGAGGCCCGAGCACAGAGAGCACAGAGCACAAGACCGCAGGCGCAGGGCTGGTGAGGGGTGGAGCTGCGCCGTGGCGTCACGTCCACCCCCGGGAGAGGCCGGAGCACGAGACCGCGGGCGCGGGGCTGGTGAGGGGTGGAGCTGCGCCGTGACGTCACGTCCGCCTCCAGGAGAGGCCCGAGAGCACAGGGGCTGGTGAGGGGTGGAGCTGCGCCGTGACGTCACGTCCGCCCCCAGGAGAAGGGGGCCTCGTGGGTGTGGCCAGGTGATATGCTGCGTGGCTGAGCTGATGCCCTGTCACAGCCCTCACCCCTGGCTTGGTGGCAGCAACTTTTCGCACACACAGCGTATGACTTCTCTCTCAGGTTTCTGTCCTTTTGGCTCAAACTAGAGGAAGTCTGTTTCTTAAGCGTTTTTAATTTGTGGATTCAGACAGTGCTTTTGCTGATTCCTGGAGGGAGCTGCTGATGGCTTTTTGCTCCGTCAGTAGGGCGAGAGCTGCTCATCATCACTGTCATCCTGTCGTTGCAGCTGCCAGAGGCCAAGGAAGGGAAAGTGGAGGTCCCACCGCCCAGTGACCGGCCGTCAAGCACGAAGGAGCCGGCCAGTGGCAGGTGACTTTGGCAGATTTGTGTAATTCTTAGTCAGAAATGTTTTGTTCATTGGACAGTCACTGACTTCATTGTGCCGCTCAGTTAACAGATAACTTCTGCTTTTCTTGAAAAATATCATCAGCTTAGGGAATTCCCTGGTGATCCAGTGGTCAGAACTCAAGACTCACTGCTGGGGCTCTGAGTTCGACCCTTGGTCAGGAAACTAGGTCCAACAAGCCGAACCATGTGGTGTGACCAAAAATATATTTATGTCTATATATATGTATCATCAGCTTAGAGTCAGGATGCTCATTGCTGCTTCCTAAGCACCGTGCTCCTGCTCTGGAGCCGTGAAAACAGGTACCCCTGACATGCAGGCCTCTGGGAAGCAGGTCTTGGGGAATCATAAGATGTGCAGTGCCTGGGGCCCTGCTCCCTGGCTGGCAGGCACAGCAGGAGACATGACAGGACCTCAGAGATGGGTACGGGTCCCTTTCGTTTCTTGGGAGGAGTCTGCCCTGGACACATGAACTGGTTGCCTGAGGGGACGGATCACAATGCACCCATTCTTGTTTCTGCCACTGTGTTCCTTCCTCTATCACATCTTTTGTTCTCTTCCCATCCCTGACTCTTGGGTTCATTTTCCTGTTCTTTACCCTTTTCTTTTTAAAGAATTGTGTAAAATATTTCTTGTTAGTCTCTTAAATCACTGTAAGTGTTACTTTCTATAACTTGTACCTTTTAAAACATACATAGCCCTTGCAACAGGAATCAGCAGACCTAGTAGCATTCACTGGTTCTAGCAGAAAACAGCCAGTCATAGCAGGAGAGTGACCCTGGCCGGTCAAGAAGGGAGGAGGAGAGTGACCCTGGCAGGTCGTGGAGGAGGTGGATCATGCAACGTGGACCCTGGGTCTGGCTCCTCCTGGGTGGATCTGGGACTTCTCTGTCTCTTCGGGATCCTGAATGAAAAGCTGTTATCTGTAGACGCCCCTCAGCCTCTCCAGTAACAGACTGTGTTTGATAGGTCGGCCGAGGATGACTCATCAAGTGACGAAGGGTCCCAGGAACTGGAAGAGTCCATCAAGGTGGACTCCGCCCCCACAGAACCCCCAAGCCATAGTGGCACAACCTCCTATAAGAAGTCTCTTCGTCTGTCCTCAGACCAGATCGTGAGTTGCGTGTGGTGTGGGTGGGTCCAGTCTCATGAGCCTTAGTAACTGGTCGCCTTGACGAGCCTCCCTTTCTGTCGGCCCAGCCCCACGCCTCACATGCGGCCCAGTGTGTGGCCATGTAAATGCTCACATGTGTTCAGGAGAGTGGCAGCCCCACCCCGGGACCCCCAGGGTTCCCTGGGATGCACTTTCCCCTCCTTCATCCCTAGCCGTCCTACTTCCCTGTCTGGGAGTGAACCAGGGCACCTGTGTTTTCAGCCTGAGTCTGACACGTCCAGACTGGCTCTGGGCCCCACGCTGTCTCGTAGGAGCCACAGCCAAAGGGAAATGACATCTACCTGGATGCAGTCTCCCCCTTCCTGTCAATTTCCCACTTGCTCACCTTAACCCATTTTCAGTATGAATTGGTCCTGCTGTGCCCCAAGGGGAAGGATCTCTGGTACACAGGACGTCCCGGGTGGCGGGGAGGGGACCGGGAAGCAGGGTTCAGAAGGGCCCTTGAGCAGCTTATACACAGTTCAGGCCGAGGTTCCTCAGCCCAGTCCCCGAGCCCCAGGTGCAGCCCCGATCCATCCTCCCAGAGTTGGGTCTTGAAATGCTACTGGCAGTCTGGAGAGTGTTGATTCTGTTCCAAAACTGTTTTCTGTTGCTTTTCCTTGCTTTTTTTTTTTTAATAAACAGTTAATTTGTTCATGTATTTCTGTCCATGTCTGTTCACACACATTTATATATTTTAGAGATTAGGATCGTTTCTCATGTAACCTTGTATCTTTTTAAAATTAATTTTAATTGGAGGCTAATTACTTTTCAATATTGTGGTGGCTTTTGCCATATATCGACGTGAATCAGCAGCTGGTGTACATGTGTGCCCCATTCTGAAACATTGTATCTTAAGCAGTTTCTCTGACCACATTTTCTTGGAAAGTGTGACTTAATTGTTGCATGTAATTCTATCAAAGTGATGTACCTTTAATTTTCAAAGCTCTAATTTTGCTGATTCTTACACTTTTTATGAAAGGCGAAACTGAACCTCCAAGATGGCCCAAACGATGTCGTGTTTAGTATCACAACCCAGTATCAAGGCACCTGCCGCTGTGCCGGGACCATTTACCTGTGGAACTGGAACGACAAAGTCATCATTTCTGACATTGACGGGACGATAACCAAGTAAGCGGGAGCCCTGGGGTGGCAAGAGGAGGGCCCAGCGCAGTGTGCAGGGGGCCAGGGGCTCCCTCACCTGAGTGACCAGCCACCGTCAGGAGGGCTTTTTAAACTACATGCACTGAGAGGTCCTGAGTGCAGTCCCCACAGAATCATTCTATGGATGGAGGAGGTGGGTGGGGCCATACAAACATAAGGGCAAAACATTTGGGGAATTCCCCTGGCAGCCAAGTTAGGACTCAGCACTTTCACCAGTGAGGGCCCAGATTCATTCAGTCCCTGGTTGGGGAACTAGGATCCCGCAAGCCTTGTGGCGCAGCCAAATGACCATAATAATAATAACTCTTGGAAAGATTTAATTATTCGGTCTCCAAATTCTGGCGTGGGGAGGAAAAGATAGAAGCTGTTGCAGTTAGAGAAGAGGAGGCCGTGTGGTTGTAAATGCCCTGAGAGTGAAGGGCTGGCCCCTTGGGTCTGGTGATGCTCTCAGAAGCTCCTGGGTGATGTCCTTGGCTTGTGCACACACAGACCAAGGAAACTGCCTTGTGGGCTGTCACCAGCCCCCAGGCCCCTTCCCTGCCCCCAGTGGCTGCTGTTACAGAAGCTGGTGTTTCAGTAACGGGCAAACACTCGGCTCTACGTGCTTGGTTCCTGACATCTCCTCCTGTTTCCACCCTCTCAGGTCTGACGCTCTGGGACAGATTCTTCCGCAGCTGGGCAAAGACTGGACGCACCAGGGTATCGCGAAGCTCTACCATTCCATCAACGAGTAGGTGCCTGACCCTGTGGCCAGTGAGCTGGGATTTTGCTGGACCTGTAGAAGTAGTCCCAGGAAATCTTGTTTGTGATCCAGCTTTCTCAGTCTCCCTTCTCACTCCTTACTGGAGCCTCCCGCAAGAGAAAGTGTGAGCCACCACCCGTGGGGCAGGAGCCGTGTGCCTGGCGGGTTACACCTTGTTCTTGCACAGGGCTGCGAGTTGTAGGCACTGCCTGTGTCAGTAGTTTCAGCTGTACTTGGGTTTGTAGCTGTAGTTTAATCATTTGCAATTTTTGTTAGTACTTTTAATTGTATTTCTTGAAGTGGGTAATAAATGCGTGCATGGGGGAATCAATCTGCCAGGTGGTTTTCTGCATCTCCATCATACCTTTTATGAGAACATAGTGCTGTGGCCTTTGTGGGAATCCTAATACATCCGAGTTAAATCAATCTTCAGAACTACAGTGTCTTAAACAGAGTTTGAGAACGTCCCAATAAAGACAGCCCCTAGTTTTTTGTCTGCTTTATAATTGGCTTCTGTAGATATATTATTATATGACACCTTAACATAATCCCTAATCACATCTCCTCCATGGTGTTTTTCATGGAGTGGTGAGATCTTTATAATCCTGATGATGCTTGTGTTAAATTTAGGAATTTGACTTTCATGGGAGGTGAGAGGAACTTTATTGGGACCTTTAAAAAGAAAAAATGCATTTCTCCCCCTTTAGCTGAAGCACACGGGCTAAACAGGACGCGTTCTCTTCCAGGAATGGCTACAAGTTCCTGTACTGCTCAGCCCGCGCCATCGGCATGGCCGACATGACCCGCGGCTACCTGCACTGGGTCAACGACAAGGGCACCATCCTGCCCCGCGGCCCCCTCATGCTGTCCCCCAGCAGCCTGTTTTCTGCCTTCCACAGGTGTGTGTGCATGTGTGTGTATGCGTGTGTACCTGTGGGGGCCAGGGCCCGGCTGGACTGTATCTATTACAGAGCTTCTGGGTCTGAGTTCCATGTTACTCTAACTTACACACTGCTCACCTGGTCTGTGTCAGACATAGCTGAGAAAAGTCAGGCTGGCAGAGATGGAGAAAGATACCAGTTACAAAGGATTTAGCAAAATGGATAGTTGTGGGTTTTCAGACCACATACCAGGGAAAACTGCCATTTTGGATTCGGTGGTGATACTTCTATCTTTCTCCTAGGGAAGTAATAGAAAAGAAGCCGGAGAAGTTCAAGATTGAGTGTCTGACCGACATCAAGAATCTCTTTGCCCCAGCTCAGCAGCCCTTCTACGCTGCCTTTGGGAACCGCCCAAATGTAGGTGTCTGCTCCGGGCTGCACATGCGGGCACCGTGGGAAGCGTGCACAGGACGGTGCTTTAGGGTGTAGGCGGGCCATAGTCTTCACCCCAGGTGTGTGGGTGCAGTGAGGTCTGCTGTGCTGGGTGGGTGCTCACTTCATCTGCGTGATTCCTCCTGCAGCAGGGAGGTACTGGGGCGGGGACCTGCCCTGGGATGCCCATCTGTGACCAGGGGCTTCGGTTCCATTTCTGTGAATTCTAAGCTGAGCCTTAGATTCGCCCCCCAGATCCATGGCTTGAGCACTGCCTCTCCCCCAACCCCCAGCCACGAATGCTTCCCCTCTCCTACTCTGGGGCCTGGAGTCTCCTTGGCACCCACGTTCTCTGGCTTCCCAAACACCCCCTGCAGTGTGCGTTGGCCTCCCTCTTTAGGCAGTGTCAGTCTATAAAGCTCAGCCTGGGTGGCGGCTGCCCCAACTCCACGTGTTCTCCATTCGCCGCTTCCTGTGATGCAGTGCTTCTGGCTCACAGGGGGCCTGAGAACTTCTCAGTAACCACCCTGCTCTGTTTCCTGCGGCAGGACGTCTATGCTTACAGACAAGTGGGTGTCCCAGACTGCAGGATCTTCACCGTGAACCCCAAGGGCGAGCTGATACAAGAAAGGACCAAAGGAAACAAGTCCTCGTAAGTGCATTCCCACTTCTCAGCCCTGGCGCCATGCAGCCGGGGGCCAGGTGTCAGAGCCGTGCCCGCCCTTGGAAGCCTTCGCTCTGCCAGGCTCTGTCCACCCCTTCTGCCGGAGCATGCTCCCCTCTGCTGGGGCATCCCCCACCTCTGCCGGGCTGTGCCCCCTCTGCAGCCGCTGTTGGGGGTGGCTGGGGAGCCTAGACTCTGAGGAGGGAGGTGGACCCCTGGGAAGGAGGGCACCAGTCTGGGACCCTTCCTTTCTGGCTTCACGGCCTGCCATCTCATAGTCTCGGGTCCGGTGCTGAGTCACAGTATGTGTCCTCCCCACTCCCAGGTACCACAGGCTCAGCGAGCTCGTGGAACACGTGTTCCCGCTTCTCAACAAGGAACAGAATTCCGCCTTCCCATGCCCGGAGTTCAGCTCCTTCTGCTACTGGCGAGAGCCGATCCCCGAGGTGGACCTGGAGGACCTGGTCTGAGGTGGCACCCCTGGCGGGGGGCTGGATCGCAGCCCCCACAGCAGGGGAGGCGACCGGCCTTCTGCTGGACAGAGGATGCGGGGACCCTCCCGGCCACAGGTGTGGGACGGCGCGCTGCCCGCCGGGCGCCGGCAGGAATGGGCTGGGGAGCTGCCGGGGCCGGACGCACCCCCGCCCGTGCCCTCCCGGACCCGGGGCTGCCGTGTGGTGCCGGCGGCCGGCTCAGCGAGGGGCTCAGGCCCGAGGCCCGGGCTCCAGTCACCGGCCTGGCCTCCCACATGCTCTGTGTCGAGTTGCGTGCTGGGTGCTCCTTTAATTGCATAATTTAAGAAGAAGAAAAGAGAAGCTAAGAGTGGACCAAACGTACAAAGTAAAGTGTTCTAATTTCCACTGGGCAGTTGAGAGTGTTTCTCTCTCTGAGAGGAGGGCTTGCTTGTAGGGAATCAGGGTCCAGTTATTGATGATGTCTGAAACGCCCGCTCACTTCTCCCACGGGCTCCTCCCTCCATCTCTTACTCCACGGAAGAAGGATGCTGGCTCTGGCACCTGGGGCTTCAGGGGAAGGAAGGACCATCGCCTCCTCACCCTGACCGTTCCTCGGCAGGGACTTGAACTGTTGTGTCTTGGACCCACCGGAAGGCACGGGTCTTGTAGGATGTGTGATGTCGTGAGAGTGGTCCTGGCAGCAGGAGTCAGTCAGCAGGGAAACTCGGTTCTCAGGGAGGCCTAGATATGCAGACGTGTGCTTGTGCCAGGCCCCGGGAAGGGGTCTGTTGCCCCTCCCCCTGCCTGCAACTGAGCAAGCCACTCAGGAAGGGTCCCATCCACACGCCCCTCCAGGGCTGTGAGCACGAGCCTGCAGAGGTGAGCTGGTGCGGACAGCCCCCTCGGGCTTAAAATCAAGCGAACTGTTGGCGAGGAGGCCCTCGGGACCAGTGGTGACCTCATGCAGCCCCGCGTTGGGTGAGAAAGCAGTGAGCAGGTTCCAGAGTCGGGGGAGAGCGGGGTGATAGTGAAATACTGCAGAGCGGTGCTCACCCCTCCCCCCACCGTGGCTTCGGGTCCGCCTCTTGCTTTCCCTGCTGGTTTTCAGTTTGCTCCACCACAGTACTGTTCATCTTGAACTGGAGAAGTGGGGGTGGCTGCTCTCCAGAGTGGAGGGTTGAAGGTCCCGGACTCCATTGAGCCATGTTGGAGGCAGAGCCCGGAAGCCGTGTTCCCAGAGAAACCAGACATGCTTCCCCCAGGGCAAACCTTCCCACCGCAAACGGTTCAAGGATGCATCGTTTAAAGACCTGTTCACGGACAGCAGGTCAGGAAGCTGGGTTGTGTTCATCGTGTGAGGTTCTGCCCCGTTAGTGACGTCCTAGTCGCCCGTGATTCCTTCATCTCATGGCTGCTGGGGGCGGCCTGGCCCTGTGCTGGGTGCAGGCCCTTCCCTGGAGCCGCATAGGCTTGTGTGTGCGTGTGCGGTACGGAAAAGCTTGACACATACCTTCCTGTCGTCCTTCATTGGTTGTCCTTTAAGGAGTCTCTCATGAGACAGCTTCTCCTCCTTGATGAGCTCTCCTCTCGGGATGGGGGCATCTTAGGGTCACGACTGGGAACCTGCACTGGGGCGGCCGACCCCTCCGCCCGGTGTCCGTCAGCGCTAGAGTGTCTTCCTGTCCTTGCACGTTGATCGGCGGGTGTCACCGGTCCGCTGGGTAACACAAGCTGATCAACCTGAGTGTTCCTCATTTAAAGGAGCCTCTCTTGCTGAACGTAGATGATGACTATCACTCGAGTGTCACAAAAGTATTGTTTGTGCTGAAAATCCATTGCCATTTGGTACAAATGACATTTGTTCTTTCTGTGAAAGAGAGATGCCCTCGGTGTGTTTGTACACAGACCTCAGGAGGAGAGCTGAGGAGGAGCAGTGGCCGCTCGCTGCCCTCGGGGGCGGGCGACATCTCAAGGAGCCGCCTCTGGGTCACTCTCTCCACCAGTGGAATGGCTGTGGCCCCTTCCCTCTTTCCGTCCCTCCCGACTGCATCCCACCCAACTGTACAGCTGCCTCGGTGTCTGTGCGCGGAAGCTCGTGCGGCTGTGGTGTCCACATCTGCGTCTCTGCGGGGCTCAGGAAGCATGCTCGAGGGCCCAGAGCGGGCAGGCTCGGCCCTGCATGTGAGGACCACATCTGCTGTGCTGTAAGACATTGCCTAGTTTTCAGCTGGAAAAAGGAAAAAACTTCTAGCATGTGAGATAAAAGCTGCTGACAATCCAGGAGTGATAGCCACCCACCGGAGCCAGAAGTGTTCGTACCCCCGACTGCACATGGCCCTGCAGATGGAGTGTGTCCTCAGAGGTACCGGCCAGACCCAAAGGAATAGGCCAAGAGCGGACTTGAGTTGTCTGCAGGTTGGTGAAAACAGACTGTCCCAGGGGATTTTGTCATCTTTTCGAGTATCATCAATACTTAACTCTGGGAAGCCTTGTTTTCCCGCTTTAGAGAATGCTGGGTATAATGAAACCAGTGAAAAATTTGAGTTTTGGTTTAAAGTAAGTGCTCTTTCCAGGTGAAAACTACTTTTTTGGGTTTGTTTTAAAGGTAAGAAAAGGAAGAGGAAGGGGAAATGTTGCTCTTTTATTTTAATCATTACATTCGGTCTATGATGACATTTGATTATTAGACACAGCAGTACCACTAATATGTTTCTTGAGTTGTCAGAAATTGTCAACATCAGTACTTTATGGCAAAGATAAGTGTCTGAAGATAAATGGCTCATATTTTGGTGCAGTGTTTGATGTTCAAAACAAAATGTTACAACAATAAACAAACGTGAACTCAACGCTTCTTGACTTTTTCCTTCAGGGGACATTTAAATTGTTTTCTCTAAACTTTTGCCAGAAGTTGCTCATTTCCATAAATTAGCATTTCGATCTCTGCTGACACTTAAGTTTGTGTATAGAAAGGGCTGCTTTTTGGTGCTTGTTTTTATAAAACCTAACTCCAGAAGTGAGGCTCCACCCGCGGGAACTGACCTCCCTTGCTTTGTAGGTTCTGCCAGGGAGCCATCCAGTCGTGCCTATGTAATTTCTGGGGGTCACCCCTGGTGTCCTCCCGACGGCACCCCCCAGCCCTCAGCCTTGCTCGGGGTGCTGGCCGCCCGCCTTGCATGAAAGCCCTTCCTCTGGGTGAACAGCATGTAGCCCTCCGATGTTTTCATCAGCTGTCAGGAGGCTCAGAGTGATCCGAGTCAAAAACCACACCCCACGTGTTATTTAAGATTCCCTCTGGTGGCTGAGCCCACGCTGAACCCACCAACTCCCTCAAGCACGCGCCTGCATGTGGGGATAGCACCCACCTTCTCTGCTTGTTTTCGTGATGGAATGGCTGGGCGGGGAGTGAGGGCTGCGGCGCTGCGGAGAGCCCTTCCAGCAAAGGAGGGAGGCGCTCAGACAGGTTCACATCCGGAAAAGACTCCCTCCTGTGTGCTGCCCTCCCCGCTGCCTGGTGGCCGAGACGGGCGAGGCGAGCCGGGGTGGGAAGTGAGTCTGCGTGTGCAGCTACAAGTGTGTGTCTGGTCACGACTATACTTCTTTCCTTTCAAACTGCACAGTGTGGACAACAGTTCAAAAGAGAACAGGCTCACTGAGAAAGACAAATGTGCTAACGTGGGAGTAACTTCACATTGCATTCCGTGCCGATTTTCAGTCTTTATTGCTGATTTTGTTTCTCATCATTTAAATGGGGCCGTTTGCTGACAGGACTGACACATCCCAGTCCCGTCACTGCTTATCTCAAGGTGCACCCTGACCTTTTTCTCAGCAACCCCATCATTTCAGAAGTTGTAACCTCGTGCCTGATTGAGTCCAGGGCCCTGGTCCACACGTCTCGCTCCCAGGCTCTCAGCTCCGGGCCACTGACTTCCAGAGAGAGCTGTTCCGAGCCACTCAGCCTGAGTTCAGCCCAGCCTGCTCCTCTCCGTATAAAAGGACAGCCGCTCCCTTCTCAACGCTGACTCCTGGTGAACCTCTTTCCTCCTCAAGTCAGTGCAGGAGCTGCTGTGAGCTGTCTACACTGCGTGTTGTGGGCACAGAGCTGAAACTCACAGAGACGAGTCATAAGACCCCGCCGAGGAGGACACCACACTCACCACTCTAGAACCATCCGTGGAGCAAGGCAGGTCAGTCTCCGCCTTCCATCTGGTTCCCAATGAGCGTTTGTCCTGCTTGGCCCTGGGTAAGGCCTGTGAAGGGGGTGTGAGGGGAGAGGGCAGACCCATGTGCCAACTGGGGTTTCCTGAAAACACTCCACAGCCGTGGGGTTTTTCCCATGAGTCATATCTAGGAAGCCACAGCTGCTGACAGCCAGCTCCCAGCTGTAGAAACAGGGTGAGCATGCACCCCACCCCTGAGCCCCGGATGGAGGGTCCTGAACTTTAAAACGTGAAAACAGCAGGCCTTCTGTCCTGGGCCCCTCTGCCCTAGCTGGGAGGAAGGGGTGAGGAGGGAGGCTCCCCCATCTCAAGGGCCCAGTGGCCACCCTGTGATCTCACTTGTGAGCAGTCCTGGAAAGGGCATTTTTATAGCATGAGAGCAACCTGGTGGCTTGATTTAGGCCGGGAGACTTGTTTCTATGGTCACGTCTCTCCCTGGGACCTGCCTCCTGCAGTGGCACTCAGTTGGCCGGCAGGTTTTACCCGCCTGATCAGTGAAAACCATGTGGAGCCAAGGGGGCTGGTGTGGCTGCTGGCAGAGGAGTGGGGGCCCTGGCTCCCTGGGAAGGTTCCTGCCCTTCCCAGACGGCCTCGGTGTGGTCAGCTTCTGGTTCCCTGGGAGCACGAGGTCTCTTAGAGCTGGGCGGCAAGCAGTCACATTAGCTTGGACAGCTGCTGCTTAAGTGTGACATTCAACCTTCCCTGGAAGAGCCCCCCGCTTTCCGCCGTGGGGGGCTCTGACCTCCAGGCACATCCGGTCTGTCTTTATAAGCCGCCCACAACCCCGTGGTGCACAGCCTGGATGCTGAGGGATGCCGGTTGCACAGTTGAGATCCATGCATTCAAGCTTCCTTCTTACAGCCGTTAAACTCGCCTTACTCCAGTTGTGCTTTTTAGCAGCAACCCTCAATCCACGAGGCACCAGCCTTACACTGGAAGTGTTTTATGCTTTTATTGCCACTCCCTGTCTTTGCACTTGAGTTGTACATGTCATTCAAGGAGCCCCAACAAGCCACACGCCAGTCTCTCCTGCATTATCCTCTCAGCCAGGCAAATGCTGCGTGGGGGCGGGGGTGGGGAGGGGATGGCGCGCCAAGCCTGGGACAGCCCACTGTCCACCCTGGGTCTGTGGTGGCCTGTGCCACTTCAGTGTTTCAACTCTCCTCCCGCCGGCAGGGTAAACAAAGACAGACGGCCGGCGATGGCTCTGCTCCAGTGAAGACAGACGCGGCGGGTACCAGCTTCTGCTGCCTGCCTCCTCTCAGCAGCTCCTCCTCCTCATTGTCCATCAGGAGGATGTGGTCCATCAGGCAGCAGTCGGCGCCTCCGCGGTCAGCACCTAGTAGGCCCAGCCGGAGGCTGGGGGCACGCGGGAGGAGCCGGGGGCAGGCGGGGCGCCTCCGACTCTGGTCCAGCTGTCCAGTCGGAGTGACGGGAGCGGTGGCCACATTCACCCGTGCTTCCCCCCGCCGCCGGCCACCTCCGTCTTGGGGGAGGGGCGGGGTGCCTGCAGAGAGCTTGCCCCGTGCCCCGGCTACACACACACTGAATATATTACAGCTTCCGAGCTCTCTCAGCCCCTTCCCGCTCCCCGGCTGCCTCAGAGGTGGGAAAGAAAAGGGTACAGGAAGACCCCGCTGAAGGTGGAGTACATCTCGTCAAAGTCCGTGTGTGCCAGCCGGCCCCCCGTGACCACGATGTTGACGCCGTCCCCCGCCTTGAGGTGCACGATGAGGTGGAAGGCGCCCGGGCCCCCACAGGTGTGCGGGGCCCCCTGCGGCCGGTGGTACTCCAGGAACTCTCTCCGGTAGCCGGCCGTGTGCAGCTGGGCCACGCTGGCGTTGGCCACCGACAGGACGGCCTCCACGTACGCGTCCCTCTCGGGCGTGAGGGTGGCCGTGATCAGGTAGCGCCCATCGTACGGAGCCGTGAAGACCCCTGCGGGGAGGAAGGGGGACCTGAGTGCGGGGTACCCATCACGGCCTGTGCGCCGAGCGGGCACTCAGCCCGGGTGACGGCAGACAGCTCGCCCCCTCCCCACCAGAGGCAGGCCCACTGCGGGGGGATGAGCTGCGGAGATACGGCTGGAGCCCAGACCCCACGCTGGCGGGAGTGGCCACCTCCGAGGGCTCTGGGGAGGGGCCCGAGTCTTCGACCTGCCCTGAGACGGCCAGGTCACTGAGCTCTTAATCGTACCCGAGGGCCTCAGGGACAGACCAGGCCCTGCGCTCTGGGCACACGGCCTGCGTCCCTGCTCAGCGTCACCGGAACCCATTTACTATGACCCACGGCCCAGACTCTGGTTCTGGGCGTCTGGGCCAGGGGGAGCAAGGGTGCCCAGAAAGCTGGCCATGAGCACACAGCAAAGCAGCTCTGATGCTAGAACCCGGGGCGTGGGAGGCAGCTCCCACCCCTGCCAAGAACCACTGCTTCCCCCCAGGGGCCGCACAGAGCCCCGGTTACCTCACGCGTGTGACCTGTGACCGCCCCGTCCGCTGGTGCCCGTGGGCGGGAGGATAGCGGGGACCAAGGGGCCCTGTCTCTCCTCTCGCAGGTGAGACACCCACAGCCCCGGGGGCAGCAGCCCCGGCTCAAGGCTGGCCTCCCATTTGGGGGCTGGGGCTCATGTATCCCGTCCCGGCAGGGTAAGCGGGTTCTGGCTCAGAAAGGGGCAGCGGGAGGGCCTTCTTCTCCACCTCCGGAGCAGCTGAGCGCGGGCAGACTCACCGGTGCTGGGGTCGTACACGTCCCCATCGTTCACCAGCACCTTGTTGAACAGGACCACGCCGGCGTCGCTGGGGAAGGGCTTCCGGGTGAGCCCCGCGGAGAAGGACACGAGAGACGGCGCCGGAGCCCCTGGGGGGACAGGGTGCGCTCTCGTCAGGCCCAGCCCAGGCCTGTGTGCAGTCCCAAGGGGCGGCCTCGGCCTCTCACTTCCCCTCAGGGTGGACACACCTGGGGCCCAACCTCGTCCTCGGAGGAGCAGGCGGCTGTGGGAGGGCCTGGGGCGCTGTGTGTCAGGTGGGGGCTTGGCGCGTGCATGATGTCTGGGGGTGGGGCGCCCAGGCCTCCCCTCCCACCCCTGCTGTCCTGGCTGACGTACCTGGGGAGGCTGCAGGCGGTGACTTGGGGTACCCTGAAAAACAGACGCTCTGTCAGAACCCTTACAGCCCCTCATTTCTGAGCCCCTCCTTTGCCCCTTGTTCCTCACACACAGTAGGAGGATGGACAGAGGTGCAAAGGAGCACATCACCTGACAGAATATAAGCACCCATGATACGTGCAACTAACAGAAGGGACGCTGTCATCCTGGAGAAGGCAGCACCCTGCCTAAGAGCCAGGGGCGGCTAAGAGGAACCGCCCTGACTGCCCCACATGGCAGCCGCATTGCTTCCTGCAGGGGGGCACTTCTAGCTATTGATGGGTGTAACTCTGAGGGTGGTACTATCCGCTGACAGCTGATGTGACTTCCCTCACCCAACACCACGGGTTTACACGTCACAGCTCACAGCCTGTTTCCTCATGTGTCAGAATGTCAGCCATGGTGCTGGTCAAGGAGCTGCGTGTCTAGCACCTACTTCAGGACAGAAACACAGTGAGTGTCCCCTGACCTCTCCTCTTCCTCTAACCTCCACCTCCGTCCTCCTCCAGCATCCAACCTCCTCCAAAATCCAAACTCCTCTAGTCTCCTCCAGCCTCTTCCAACCTCCATTTTCCAACCTCAGCCATCCTCCAATTTCCTCCCTTGTCCAGCCTCCTTCATCCTTCTCCAAAATTCAACCTCCAGCCTCCAAACTCCAGCCTCCAATGTCTTTCAACTTCCTTCATCCTCGTCCAACTTCCTCCAACAACTTCCAAATTCCTCCTCCTCCACCCTCCTTCCTCCATCCTTCCCCAGTCTCTCCCATCCTCCAACGTCCTCCAGCCTCCTCCAACTTCCTCCATCTAACCTTCTCCAGCTTCATCCTCCCAACCCTCCTGCAACCATCTCCAGCATCCAACTTCTATTCTCCAACCTCTCACCATCCTCCAGTCTCCTGCATCCTCCTCCCTCTTCCAACTTCTGCCATCCTCCAGCCTCCAACAACACATCTAATGTTGGAGCCAGACCTTCCACCCTACCCACTTAGTGGTGTGCTCTCTTTTCTGCTGCCCAGGCTCCTGGGACATGTTTGGTTTGCCGAGTCCACTTCCTGCTGCGAGGATCAGCGAGCTGCCTGGATGGCACAAGTCATATAGCCCCGGGTGCAATTCTAAGTGTGATGTTCTGTGCCCAGGGCACTGCAGCAGCTTTGGACAGCTCAGTTCTGGACGCTGGACCCATGACCCACAGAGCCCCACAGCAGCCTCCCAGCACCTGGGGTGCTCTTACCTGGAGCTCCTGCGTAGCCCTCGGCGCTGGGGATTGGCCGCTGCCCAGTCTGGCCATCCACGCCCCGGGGCAGGCCCCGCCCCGACACCCGCATCCTGCCTGGGGGGCCGGCCTCTCCAGTCTCCATGATGACCCCTGTGGAGCCAGGCAAGAAGGGCAGCCCTGTCCAGCCAGGCCGAAGGGGTGGGGGGCGTCTCTTGGGCAGGATGGGCTTCTGTCCTGGGTCCCTTGGAGGCACAGGAGTGCTGGGTGGCGGCAGTGGGGTCAGCACTGGAGTGGACAGCTCTGTGGGGGCCTCTGCCGGGCTCGAGGGCTTTCCTGCCTCCTCCTGGGCCTTCCCCCGGGGTAGAGGCTGAGGCGTTTCTGAGGGCTCCTCCGCTGAGCATTGGGGAAAGTAGAAAGAGATACAGAGTTAAAAACCACAGACTTGACTGCTCAACCACAGGCCCCTCTGTGAGACCCCGTGGGCATGGCTTCCTGGAAGGCGTGTGCTTGGGGGTCCCTGGGCCAGGTCCACTGGTAAACATGAGAGCAGCCACCACAGCGTGGGGACCCCTTGCCCCAGAGAGGAGTGTCTTCAGCCTCTCTCTCTACATGATTGTTGCTCTCCCCAAAATAACATGGCCCTTGGTTCCAGCAGCAAAAACCTCATAATGACCCTGCAACTGTACCTGCCTGCCACCACCAGCCCCATGAGTCGAGGGGCCTGCTTCTGTGGACCTCACATGACCCAGAGTGTCAGAGAGTGCGAGCTGCCTCTGCAGCAGGCACAGGGGTCACCACAGCCTTAAGATCACCAGCTGGAGTACTTCCACTGCAGGAGCCTCCTGTTCACACTCCCTGCCCTCTCGGACAGTGCTGAGACACAGCCTGGAAACTGCCATTTCCTACTCTGAATACATTCCTGGAACTGCTCTTCCAGGAAGCCCTTCCTGCAGGCCTGCAAGACATATAAGAATAACCAGGATTGGCCTCGATACCTTCCTCAACAGCCAACCCCCACCCACCTCCTCCCCCTCCATCTGTAGGGTGCCTGCCATGGCCCAGGTTCCAAAGCTCCAAAGTTATGATCAAGTAAAATCAGTAACTGCATTGTACCCCCACCCCCACCCCAGTCTGGTTCTGTTTTTAAACTCACAAAGGTGATGGTGGCAGATGGAACACATGTCCCTCTACCCTCAGAGCTGGGTTGCTAGCCCACCTCCAGCCCCAAGGGAGGCTTTTCCTCAAGCAGCCTTTACATGAGAGGATGAAGCCCTCCAGAAAATGAGCTGAATGAACTGATCATCACTTTCTCAAGTGCCCCCAAGATGGTACAGAGCTAATACCACTCTAGATGCATTGAAGATAAGTTAATTCACACCATAATTCTCAAACTGTGGCATGAAGGATTTCAGACATGGAGACACCACTAGCCACAGTGAAGGACAGGATGAGAAGGAAATAACCATCCAATAAAAAGGAACTCTGAAAAAACAGATAATACAAGAAAATAAACATGTAGTTAAGACATACTCTTTACTGGCAAGGATGCCCACCCTCGAGCTTCTTCTGTCCGAAATAAACTGCTTCTTTGCATGCTCTCCCACATGTACTATGTTTCTTATAAACTCTGCCTACTCTACAAAATAGGCAAATAAACTCAGAGAGACAGAAGGCACTGCATCCAAAGTACAAGAATAGATTGGTATTTAAGAGGCCTAACCAAAGAATAAGAATGTCCTTACTGATTAGAAATATGCTTGCCAAAAAGAAAATTCAAAGAGTTGGTAGACAAAATCGAGGAGATCTTTTAGAAGGTAGACCAGGTAGATAAAATAATGGATAATAGGAGAGAAACTGTAGCAAAGTTAGATTCTTTCCAACTCAGAACTTTCTTGAAAAAAATAGAAAAACTGGGGCATAGAGAGGTGCTAAGGAGAGAATCAAATACACAATTCACCAGAATTGTAAAGGATCCCAGCTGGGTTACTGAATGAAAGACGCCAACCAAGGCATATTCAGAACACTGAGGATAGAGAGAAGATCCTACAGACTTGGGGGAGAGAAGTGACTTCAAACCAGAAGGACATCATTAGACTCCTTGAGAGTACAGAAAGCAAAAGAACACCACCTTCAAATGTTAAAGGAATATCGTTAATCTTGAGTTCTATACTCAGCTAAAACATCTGCCAGTTGTGAAACTAGATAGAATAAACCTGTTTTCAGCCATGAAATTTAAAGACCAGCAAAACTCTCAAGCACCCTTTCTTAAAAAGCTATTGGAAAATGTACTCCACTGAAAGTAAACCATTAAAAAAAAAAAGTGGAGTAAAGAAAAGGGTGTAAGACAGGAGAGAAGTTCAAGAAACTTCTAGGATGGTAGTGAAAGAAGTTTCAGATGGAAAGCCTTAGAGCTTTCTCAAGTCTAGAGAGGAAGCAGTCCAGGCTGTGTGGGGAAGAGAGAACTCCCAGAGGGAGGTCATTAGATTAAAAAATGGAAGGGAATAAATGTATACTTACATTGATTCACATTGTTGTACAACAGAAACCAACAACATTGTAAAGCAATTATTCTCCAATTTGAAATTTTTAAAAAAATCTGCATAATTTGCCAAAAAAATTTAAAAATGAAACCAACAAATGATGATACTTTGTATGGTGTTGAGAGAGTTTCAGTGAGTGAGAATCCCAAGACAGATACATAAAATCTAGTGAATAACACTCCCACTAACTCAGAGGAAAGCAACACAATCCTATTTGGCTATTATTGAGCTGTTTAGCTAATAGTATCAATACTGGCTTGATTTCTGTGGTATAACTACTGGGAGCTGGGAGGAGGGGGAGACGAGAGAGCCTTATAGGTTAATTCTGCAGCTGATAAATAATGTCAAATACTGTATATAATATTCATATAGAGATATCTAAAGCTAATAAGTTGATTTAGAAATATGGAAGTGAACTTCGGGGGAGAAAACAGCTCAAGGAGTTGCACATGGCCACTTCTGGGATGAGAATGGTAACAGGGAGAAGGGGCAGGGGAGGTGGTTTCCATTGTAAATTTCTCAGAAATGTTTTATTTTTCTAAAACATAGAAGACACCAAGGGCCCATCTCGTCTGCTTTCCCTCCAGTCCAAGCATGCTCAGGTCCCTCCTTGTCCATCTCTCCTCCTCCTAACGCTGTTCCTCGGCTCACAAGTTGGCCTCCCTCCCCAGCGCAGGCTCCCACCTGAACCCCAGGCCCACCTCCCTTCTCTGCTGGAGAAGCTCCTCCAACATCACTCCTCTCCTCTGCATCTATTTCCTTCCGCCCCACTGGCTCCTTCCCTTCAGCCCAAGTTTGTGCATCTCCACCCATAATTGAAACACAAAACTGTCCCAGTCCTATAACCCTCAAAGAATTACAGTTCACAAAGCATCTAAAAAATAGCCAAGTACGAGCCCCTCGCACCTTTTTTGGTACCTATGCCCCCACAAACCCTTCAAATCATCCCTCTTTCTCTGAAGCACCATCTGTCTCCCCGTCACTTTGTCTAGATGCTCGAGTCTTATTTCACTCTGCCCTCTTTTTCACACGCACCCTGATCTGGGCTAAGTCCAGCCTCTTCTCGTTTTGAATCATCCTTTGGGTCCTTCCTCCCCACCTTTCTCAGAGCCGAGTCCGTCCTAGTCATCTTCCCTGCTCAGGAACCTCCAGCTGTCCTCCACTGCTCGTAAAATCCAGTCGAATCTCCTCTGACAGCCGTGTCCGCACCACCTGCTCCATCGTCTCCTGCTGCCTTCAGTCCAGCCCCTGGGGCTGGGCTCTTCGGGAACCCTGGACGACACACGCCCCTCCCCACAGTCCCGCTCCTCCTTGTGAAGCCCAGCAGCGCCTAACAATCCTGCCTCCCAATCACATAGCTCTGAGGGCCTGTCTGGTTTTTACACCTCTCCTCACTTGCTGGACGATGAACACTTGCTGCTGCTGCTAAGTCGCTTCAGTCATGTCCGACTCTGTGTGACCCCATAGACAGCAGCCCACCAGGCTCCTCCGTCCCTGGGATTCTCCGGGCAAGAACACTGGAGTGGGTTGCCATTTCCTTCTCCAATGCATGAAAGTGAAAAGTGAAAGTGAAGTCGCTCAGTCATGTCTGACTCCTGGCGACCCCATGGACTGCAGCCTCCCAGGCTCCTCCATCCATGGGATCCTCCAGGCAAGAGTACTGGAGTGGGGTGCCCTTGCCTTCTCCTGATGAACACTTGAGGACACGTTTTAATGACGTTTTGTCACCAGGGACTGGCATGTGACATTGAGACGTCTTGAGTATTTGGTGAAGGAAGAAAGCCTGGTACCCTGGGCCGCACCCTCACTCCCGCCAGCCAGTAGAGGAGGGGCCCAAACTTTGCCAATGATAATCGTCTTTCTAGGGTCTGTAAGGGCAATGCCAGTACCTAGAATCAGTGATAGTTCTCCCTCTTAGAGTCACCACTCCCTCAACACCCAGGCTTGTGATAGCAAGTGGAAGGCAGAGGGGAAAGAATGAACAAATAAACCACTTGGGCCAAATATCCTGCACTGATCACCATGGGGAGTCTGTCCAGGACTCTGCAGAACAGGCGGCTCTGACACCCCTCACATCACAGCAGAGACGGCACGAGAGAGCAGCCCTGGATCCTGACTGCTCCCCAACCTTGGCCCCCAGCACATCACGTAGTGTCTCTAATGCACACATTTATTACACGCTTGAAACAAACTGGACAGCATCTTGCTCTGTCTGGGAAGATAACTCTGGCAGCCAGTGTCTTTTCGAGCTGCACATATGTTTCTAATCCAGTGACCATTTGAAAAGTTGAGTTCATAAGAACCAAGTGGGGCTGCCCGTGTTCCACGTGAGGCATGGTGATGCTTTTCTTCCACAGCCTGCCTCCAGGTCTCTGTCCCGACGCCCCCGCAATGGCCTCGTGTAGCTGTCCACAGGCCGGGCCACAGCCTCCCCAAGGATGGAGCCTGCGGCAGTAGGAAAGGCCGCTCCCACTCCGCTGGAGTTCTTACTAAAAGCCACTGTCACCTTTGCTAAGATGAAGACCTGCCTGAGGAAACTAACAGTAACCCCACGAAGTCGTGTCACAGTGCAGAGCTGCGGGGATGTCAGAGTCTGTGTTGGCGACGTGGCTGAGTCATCAACCCACTCGGGCTAAACCCTCAAAGTCTCCTGACAAGCAGGCAGAGTTTGGCTGATCAGATGAAGTGATGGGTGCGGGGCCACATCCCTGACAGTGACAAGTTACTGTGCAAACGTCCAGGCCAATTCACTAGAAGCCCAGCGCGGGGAGGGGGTGGGAAGCTGCCTGGCATTGCGAGGGTTATGTCTGCTGACCAAATGCAACTACAGGTCGGGGTGGTGGGACTGTTTCAAAGGTGGCAATCAAGACTTCTGACTTTATATCTTCTTTTTTTTTGGTTGCATGTCTTGCAGGATGTTAAATTCCCCGACAAAGGATTGAACCTGGACCCTTGGCAGTGAAAGCATGGGATTCTAACCACAGGATTGCCAGGGAATTCCCAGGACTTCTGGCTTTAAAAGAAACCCACCCACATTCTGACATACAGCAGGCTAAGTGGAAGGATGGTCACACTGCTTGGCAAAGCTCTGTGCCTGGGAAGGGCCCACGCCACCCTGACGAGAAATGCCAGGCTCAGTGCTGAGGGAGCAGGTCCCTGCGCTGACCAGGCCAGGGGCACGAGGCGGGGGCTTCGAGGAGACACTCGCTGGTCTCCCTGCTGGAAGGTCAAGGGTGGAGAGGATGGGAAGGCATGTGAAAGAGCCTCAGGGCTGGGGAGAGGATGCACAGAAACCCCCCCGCAGCTCCCTTGACAGCAGGGCGGGGGAGACCACGGGTTCGCAGGAACTGTCCTACTCTGAGCAAACAGCAGTGGAAATGCTGCTTTGCGCTTTGGCTGGAACGAAGAGAGAAAACACGCAAGCTGGTCCCGGGGGCGCTGTGTGATTCCATCACAGCAGTGATGGATAAAGAAGATGCGGTAAATATATATATACAATGAAATATTACTCAGCCGTTAAAAAGAAATAAATATGGGACTTCTCTGGTAGTCCAGTGGCTAAGACTCCACACTCCCAATGCATGGGGCCTGGGTTTGATCCCTGGTCAGGGATCCAAATCCCACATGCCTCTACTAGCACCCAGGACAGCCAAATAAATAAAATTTTAGAAAAAGAATGAAGCAAAAAAAAAAAAAAAAGAATGAAGCAAAGCATTTGCAGCAACACGGATGGATCTAGAGACCATGACCTAGACTGTGACCTATCTAGGGCCCGTACTGACCGTCCCTCCAGAGCACGGAGCCGCGCCAAGAAAGGAGTCCCGCCCAGTGTGACCACGCAGAGGCCCCTGGAATCAGCCTCCACAGGACAAACAGGCTGGCGTTTCTGAAAGGCGCGACCTGGAGATCACTGCCACAGACACAGCTCCAGCCTCGCGTGTTTACATCGAACAGAGGTCACCCGTTATCAGTGACCCCAGAGAGGCCAACCCGACCTGAGAAGTCACCGGGGATTTCTTCTTTGATAGAAATTCACAAGCTGATTCGAAGCCATACATGGACACGCAGAAGGTCTACCTGACTTTAAGACTCGCTGTAAAGCCGCCGCGGTCAGGACGTGAGGCGGCACAGACACGTGGGCAGAGCCCGTCCGCGGACACGCAGGGCCCCACGGAGCTGGCGCGGGCGCTGCGGCTCCGCACACAGGGCTTCCCCTCCCTTCTCACCCCTCACCCCTGCTTCTCCGCTGCTCTCTGGCCCAGCTGCCTCTGAGGGGGGTCTGCCTTCCGCTTCCAGGACAGGAGCTGGGGGGTTCTTTGTTTTAATTACAAATTTAATTACAAATTCCTGGAACTGACCTCACCCCTGCTGAGCAGGAGTCTCCCGAGGGAGCCCAGAGTCCTTATTTCTGTCAAGCTCGCAGGGGACTCTGCGCGCAGCTGTGGGAGAGCCCGGTGCTAGGGACACAGCAGGTCCAGAGTCAAGGTTCAGACAGAGAAAAGCAGCCGCGGCTTTCACCAACCCAAGAGCTTTACAGAAACCAGATGCTCACAGGGCAGAGGGCAGGTATTGTCCAGAGGCAGCGTGGTCCGAGTCTGTGCGGTTTATGTAGCCTTTATGTGTTTATGAAACTTGGACTGAATCCATCACACTATCTGGGACCTACGCTGGCCTCCAACTCAGCCAGTTTCAAGTTGAAGGCCAAAACTGTCATAACACTGGCATGAGGCCACTCTTCCCCCCGCCAGGCTTTATGATTAAGTACTTATTTGAAAAAAACTGTGTTTTTTTCATTCTTGCAGCACCGCTTAGGCTAAGCAACTGGATAAAGATGGGGTTCTTAAATCTGTAGCACCCCCAAATGAAATGTTATTCATATCATTCAAAACTAAAAATAGAACTACCATATGATCCAGGATAGGGACTCAACGAACATGAATTTGAACAAACTCCAGGGGATAATGGAGGACAGAGGAGCCTGGTGGGCAGAGAGAACATGACTGAACAACAAAAACATGATCCAGCAATCCCACTCCTGGGAATGTATTTGAAAAAAACCATACATGCACCCCCTGTTCCCTGCAACAATATTTACACGAGCCAAGACATGGAAGCCACCTGAATGCCCGTGGATAGAAGAATGGATAAAGAAGATGTGGTTCATACATACAATGAAATATTACTCAGCCATTAAAAAGAAAGAAATGGGACTTCCCTGGTGGTCCAGTGGCTAAGACTCCACACTCTCAATGCATGGGGCCCAGGTTCGATCCCTGGTCAGGGAACTAGATCCCACATGCCTCAACTAACACCCAAGGCAGTCGAATAAATAAAAATAAATTTTAGAAAAAGAATGAAGTAATGCCATTTGCAGCAATATGGATGGATCTAGAGACTATGATACTAAATGAAGTAAGCCAAACAGAGACAAATAGCATATGACATCACTTATATGTGGAACCCAACTTTTAAAAAAAATGAAACAACTGAACTTACAAAACAGAATCAGACTTACAGATATTGAAAACAAATTTATGGTGACTCAAGGGGAAACACAGGGGTGAGGGGTAAATCAGGACTTGGGATGAACACACACACTCTACTATATAAGACAGATAGCCTACAGGACCTCCTGTATGGCCCAGGGAACTCTACAATATTCCGGGATAACCTATATGAGAAAAGAATCTGAAACAGAATGAGTACATGTGGGTGTATAACTGACTCACTTCGCTGTACCCGGAAACTAGCACAACATTGTAAATCAACCATATGTCAATAAAATTAAAAAAAAAAATTTTTTTAAGTACTTACAAGAAATTGCCTGAAGACATCTGCAGAAGAAAGGGGTGGCAGATTGGAAAGAGGAAGCAGCGGGCTGCTGTCACTGGGGTGTGTGGAAACAGTCCTGCGTGTCTGGCAGGAAGGCCCTTCTTGGAACCGTGATGCAGGGGAAGAGGGCTTCCCTGACACAGAGACTGTCCCTCGGCCTGCCTCAGCTCTGTGGGAGCCCCAGGCTTCTCAACACCAGGAACTCGCCTACTATCCCAAGTGAAAGGGGAACAGCAGAACTGCTGGAGTCTGCCCAGGGCTCAGTATCTGATCAGATGGGCGATGGGGAAGCCCGTGGGCTCAGAGGTGGCCCTGGGCCCCAGCACGAAGCAGATTCTGCCTTTGAGCCACGCTGGGGACCAGGGCCTGGAGCTGCCCCTACCCAGTAACTACCGTAGAGCAGAGAGTGGGCAACTGCGGGCAAGATGCAGCTAAAGGAACTCGACAGGGAGCTGGGGGTGGGGCGGGGGGGAATGGGAACAGGACCAGACCTCTGAGGCCACATCCACAGAAGAATAGAGGATTCCCCATCCCCTTGTCGTTCAGAACCTGATTTATCTAACCATGAATCCTAAATGTTGGGCTTCCCTGGAGGTAAACAATCCACCTGCCAAGCAGGAGACTTGGGTTTGATCCCTGGCTCAGGAATATCCCCTGGAGAAGATAATGGCAACCCATTCCAGTATTCTTGCCTGGAGAATTCCATGGACAGAAGAGCCTGGCGGGCTTCAGTTCATGAGGTCACAAAGAGTCGGACACAACTGAGCGACTAAACAAGAACAACAAGAACCTAAATGGTACGGAGGGGAGATTTCTCGGCTTTTTACACTTTACACTTCAGTCCCAGTTTAGACAAGAAAACAAGAAAAAGAAAGAAAGAACAAAACCCTCTGGATCCCTAGAACATTCAGCAGAACACCTGCGGTTCTCATCCCACGTCTGCAGTGTGGGCGAGCCCACCTTCACTGCTCTGAGGCTGCAGGTCTGGGGACCTGTAGGAAGAGGAGAGGATTTCAGCCAGAAGCTGAAGGGACGTCCAGCAGAGGGAACAGAGGGTCACAGTCATGCTGACGCTGAGGGATGACCAAGGGCCAGTTACTGTTTAATACACTACTGGGACTTCTCTATTGTTCAGTGGTTAAGACTCCCTGCTTCCATTGCAGGAGGCACAGGTTTGATTCCTGGTCAGGGAACAAAGATCCTGCATGCCACACAAAACAGCCAAAAAATAGGGGAAAAAAAATACTTCTTAGGAACAGGGGGGCTTCCCAGGCGGCACTAGTGGTAAATATGCATGCCCATGCAGGAGATGTGAGTTTGATCCCTGGAGGAGGGCATGGCAACCCACTCCACTATCCTTGCCTGGAGAATCCTAAGGATAGGGGAGCCTGGTGGGCTACAGTCCATGGGACTGCAAAGAGTCGGACAGGACTGAAATGATTTACATGCACAGGAACAATACTTATCATGCTAACTTCTTGAAGTATCACTATTACCATGATTCTCTCCAGTTAACAGCTATAGAAAGTGAGGCATTAAGTAGATAAATAATTTGCCCAAAGTCACAAAGAATGTGTAGATTAGCTGGGATTACAAGCTTGGGAAATAATAATCACTTCCTGGCTCAAAAATCTCCAAGAGTTTCTCATGATATTTGAAATTTAAATCTGTTATCTCAGCCTACAAAATCCCACCTGATCTGACCCCTACCCCCTGACCTCACTGCCTATGACCTTCCCCCTTGCTCATGGACTTGCTCAAACTGACGTCTTGAGTTCTCAAGCAGGACAAAGACATCCCTGCCTCGGGACTTTGCACATGCTATTCCCTCCGCCGGGAACAGATCTCCACAAGGCTCATTCCCTCATCTCATTCATGTCTCTGCTCAAACGTCATCTCCACTAGGCAACCTTCCCTGACTTCTCATCTAAAACACCAAGTCCCCTGTCCTCTGTCACCCCTTCTGCTTATCTTTCCCTACACATTGATCGCCTGCTGAAATCAGACCTTTATTTGCTGGGCTGTGCATTCCCTGACTCCCCCTTGCCCAGATCCTGCAAGGGCTAAAACTCCAGTGCGAGGACATGACTCAGTATTTGTTGAATGAATCACTGTATGAATGAAGGGGGGTGGGGTGCACGGGGCCCAGGAAAGGGGCATGACACCCACGTCACAGAGTGGACAATGAGACAGTCATGAAAATACAGCAGTCCTAAGGACTTCCCTGGTAGTCTAGTGGTTGACTCTGCACTTCCATTGCAGGGGACATGGGTTCAGTTCTTGGTTGAGGAGCTAAGATCCCCATAAGCTGCAAGATGCAGCCAAAAAAGTACACTAGTTCTTTACCTTTTAGAAGTTAGGCACCTCTCCAAGTCCTGGATGAAAGGCAGGGACCCTTTGTCCAAAAAAGTAACCAAACATTTCTACATAATCTTGAGTGTCTCTTTTAAGAGCCAGGAAAGAACGTCTGCACTGATGTGAGGAATACAAAGATACAGAGAAACCAGGATTGATTTCAGCATGGCCTGAGGCCCCTTCGGGTTCCCCCTCCACACTCCCCACCCGCTGCCAGCTGGGTAGTTCAGCTCCCTCTGGGTACTTCCAAAGAAGAGAACAGGCTCCGTGCACAGGGCAGCAGACGAGGTAGAACCAGCAGAGTCTGGGTCCCTGACCCAGCAATCTGGCCTCTGGTGACCATGTCTTGCATCCTCAGCTTTGCACCTTGGCTTGCAGTGGGAACAATGATGACGATGACCCTCCCAACACACAAGCTGCGTCACCTCTCAGCCTGACTTGTTTTGAACCATGAGATGTGGCAGAAAGGACTCGGTGCGGGCCTCACCTGGAAGGGGCTCCTGCTTTTGCCATGTGGTGTGACTCCCCGAGACTGCCACGCTGTGAGGAGGCTCACGTCTGCCACGTGAAGAGAGAGGATGGCTATCGGAAGAACATGTGGCCGGTCTTCCTGCAGCTTCCAGACCAGCCCACCCCACCCCACCGGTCCCCTGAGTCAAGCGGCTGTCAAGCTTGAGCTTGAGCGGATGTCAAGTGGAGCAGAAGAGCTGCCAAGTCAGTTCCTGCCCCGCAGAGCAACGGGAAGTGATGAAGCCCTGTTGTTTAAACTGCCAAGGTCTGGGGTCGGCTGTCACGCAGCAGCAAACAGCAGGTCCATTCCGCCCTCAGTAGGTACGCCCTCCCCTCCTGCTTCTCTGAAGCCTTCCAGTAGGCATGTACAGATGTGCGAGCTGGAGCATGAGGAAGGCTGAGCACCCAAGAGCTAATGGCTTTCCAACTGTGGTAGAGGAGAAGACTCTCACGAGTCCCTTGGACTGCAAGGAGATCAAACCAGTCCATCCTAAAGGAGATCAACTCTAAATGTTCATTGGGAAGATGATCCTGAAGCTCTAATACTTTGGCCACCTGATGTGAAGAGCTGACTCATTGGAAAAGACCCTGATGCTGGGAAAGATTGAGGGCAGGAGGAGAAGGGGGCGACAGAGAATGAGATAGTTGGATGGCGTCATCAACTCAACGCACAGGAGTTTGAGCAAACTCTGGGAGATGGTGAAGGACAGGGAAGCCTGGCGTGCCGCAGTCCATGAGGTCGCATAGAGTCAGACACAACTGAGGGACTGAACAACCCCCCACCCTTCGGCATAAGCTCCAGTATCGCCCCCCTTTCAGAAGTCTCTCTTATCACTGCATCTCACCCTTCACCCCGACAGACTCTGAACTCGCAACCTACTCAGCCGTGATGATGAGAAGGCCTCATCAACTCAGAGAAGCCCTCCCTGACTTCCACGGTGGCCGTGACCATCTCTGCCTGTTACCCCTCAGACCATCACTGTCCCATACACTGTCATCCCGGTGCTCCACACACATAAGCTCGTTGCTCCCACACAAGATGGGCTCAGTAAAAGCCAGTGAACTCAAAGGATGAGCCCTGACACACCATCTCATTCATCCTCTCTGCAGACCTGTGTGCGTCACTCCCCCAACCTCAAACCTGTGCCTGCAAGTGCCTGGAAGGTCAGGGTCGTGCTCCTCGCTGCCTCATCCCTCACGGGGCCCTGCACACAGTGGTGTTTAGTCACTAAGTCCTGTCCGACTCTCTATGACCCCAGGGACTGCGGCACGCCAGGCTCCCCTGTCCTTCACTATCTCCTGGAGTTTGCTCAAACTCATGTCCACTGAGTCACTGCTGCACACAGTAAGTGCTCAATAAATGTGCTGCTGACTCTTTGTTGGGCGCTGTGACCTGAGCTCTAGACTCACCCAGTGACCCGACACTCCGGTTCTCCCGGACCTGGATGCGCTCCAAGAACGGACAGCTCTGCCTGTTCATCGGCGGCTCTCCTCAATCAGTGGAGTTCCCGAAAGTCCATGCATCCTACACTCACAATGACGGATTCGTTCCAAAAGGAGCATCTTGTGGACGCCGCCTTCTCTTTACAGGCATTCACCCCTCACCCCTCTTCCCACAGGCAAGCGTGAAGGAGTTAACACCACTTCCCACGCTGCCCGAGAGCCGCAAATCAACTGGAACTATCTGGTTCGATCTGTTGTTACAAAGCACAGTCCAGACAGAACTGTCACCAGGAGGGACAATCATCCTATGAACACACACAGGGTCCCCTGACCTTTCCCCAGCATTCCAGAGATCCGGGAGCTGTGTGGGCCTGGGGGCAGGGGATGGGGGTTATAAATAGCGGGACTGGCCTGGGTAATTCCTTATCTACAAACTCCTTATCTCTGGGAAGGTTCAAAGCGTGTCCCACTGACCACTTCAGACCTTTCCGCCTCCCTGGGATCAGGCCCTGGCTCCCCTCTCCTCGGGCTGTAAGTCTCAGCGGGGTTGTTGTTGCTGTCATGCCGTTGCTGAGCTGTGTCCGGCTCTTTGCAGGCCCATGGGCTGCAGCCCATCAGGCTCTTCTGTCCTCCACTATCTCCTGGAGTTTGCTCACATTCATGTCCATTGAGGCAGTGATGCCGTCCAACTACCTCATCCTCTGCTGCCCCCTTTTCCTTTTGCCTTCCATCTTTCCCAGCATCAGAGCCTTTTCCAATAGGCTCACATCAGGCGAGGAACTGGCATCAACACATGAGGGCCTTTGTCACCTGGAGCTGAGCAAGGTGAAAAGGCAACATAGGCCAGCAAGAAGACGGGAAAGAAAACAGGGAGGGGACTGGTCAGGAGGTGGAGTCCTTCCGGGCACATGGCTGGCCCTCCCCAAGTCCTCGTGGACCCATAAGTCTGCCTTCACCTCTGGGAGACACAGAGGAGATGTGGGCTGGCCTGGAGGATGGCACCCAGGGTCCCCACCCCGCCTCCAATGCGTCTCCGCTATGTGACTTTAGAACACCTCCCTGCGGGGAGCAGCCCGTGCGCCAGACTACTAAGCCTGTGCTCTGGAGCCTGGGAGCCGCAACAGGAAAAGCCACTGCAGTGAGAAAGCCCGCAAACTGCAACTAGAAAGTAGCCCCCGCTGTCTCCAACTAGAGAAAGTCTGCCCGGCAATGAGGACCGAACACAGCTGAAAATAAATAAAATTTAAACAAGAACGAAAACTGCTTAGCATTGAGGTTGCCGAATCCAGGTACCAGGGAGGCTCTGACCTTCAGGGATGAAATGCTAAGCCCCCAGGTAACAAAGAATTTAACTTGAATATGTCACTCAGTGCTATTAAGGGACCATTCATTCATTCAGTCCATTCATTCATTCAACAAACATTTGTTGAGAATGAAATGTATAGCGGTAAAGAATCTGCCTGCAATGCAGGAGCCACAGATTTGATCCCTGGGGTCAGGAAAAGGAGACAACAACCCACTCCAGTATTCTTGCCTGCAGAATCCCATGGACGGAGAAGCCTGGCCCGCTACAGTCATGGGGTCACAAAGAGGCAGACATGACTGGAGGGATTAGCACGGATGCGCATACCTAGTGTGTAGCATGCATCGCCCTGAGCCCTGCCAGTCAGCATCCTTGTTCTGGGCGCTCTGGGGCTTTGAACAGTTACTGCCCCTAAAGTACTCTGTCCACGGTCCTCTCTCTGTCTTTGGAAAGGAACACAATGCATTCTACTTGCCATCATCAAGGACCCAGGTTTTAGGGAACAGAGATTGCCCAAAGATGATAATGATGAAGATTATGACACCAGCAAACAAAAAAAGTGATGTTTTCAGAGAGGTGAAGAGGTTTGCACACAGGAAACTTCCTGAGTAGAAGACAGGACAACATACCCGTTGCCCCAAGCTGTTAGGCCACAAATCTGACCCCAAATCTAAGCTCCCCAACATGATAGTATAGATTAGCCTTCTGCCACCCACCTGAGGGGAAGGACCAGTTTTCCTTCTGTATTTTCAACCTGTTGTGGGCTGATAATTTACAAAACGCACAAATCGTGTGCTTGAATGCTACAGTGATGTCAAGTTATTCTAAAAGTTTCTAAACACTTGCTCTCACTGTTGGTCTTTGTCTCATTGCTACTCAGCACCAAGCGATTCACGCACTTTCCCCCACCCCATCTACGAAGCACCCTTTGGGCTAGCAGTGAAGTGGCTGATGTCACAAGCCATCCAAAATCTAGCAGAACACACGTTACAAATACTCAAAATGGGAAGGCAGAGGTGCACTTACTTGCCGACGGCTGAAACCGGATCAGATCTTGCAGGTCAGTAGAAATCTGGAAGACGTGGCTGTAGAACTGCTGGACGGAATTCTTCAGGCCGGAGATCTCTCTGGAGTGTGTCCGGAGCGTCCCGTTCATCTGCCGGACGCAGCTCCAGAGGCTGTTCACGTGCTTGTTGAGCCCTTCCTTGATCTTCTGAAGGCTTCCAGAGATGGAGTCCAGCTTGCTACAGGTCTTTTCCACGTGAGACACCCTGTCCTCCACCACGGAGACCTCCCTCTGGACCCCGTGCGTCTTCTCCTTACAAGTGTCCAGCTCGCTGAGGACGAGGTCCTGCAGTTGCTGCCACCTGCCCTCCAGCTGCTGGCAGCAATGTACTGGGGGGGCCTGGGGAGATGGCAGGGGTGCCTCCGTCCTCCCCAGCTCACCCCCCTTGGACCATCCACCCCCTGCAGCCTTTTTCCCTCCTCTACCACCACTCAGCTCATTCTGTAGATGTCTCAAGTGGGCATCTGTGTGGTTGAGCCTAGAATAAAGAAAACTGACGTCCTGCTGAAGTCGCTGGATGCTGCGTTGCGTGTCCTGAAACTTCCCCTGCATTGTGTCGTTTAGAGATCTCAAAAGGTTCACTGTCTTGCCCCCGTTTTGCAAAGTGTCTTCCATCCCGCGAGGCTCTCCTCGGAGGTTCTGCAGGCACATGTCCTCCACCACCCGCACTTGGTCCTTCAGGCGCTTTAACTCCATCATGACCTGCGGGTGCCCAGCCCCCGACACAGTGGGCAGGGCTGCCACTGGGGGAGCAGGTTCCATCTCAGAGCCGTTCACCATCTCCAGGAGGGCGCTCCCCAGCCGCTCCTCCAGGGACTGTATTTTCTGATCAAGCAGCTGCCTCAGGCCATCCACCTCCCCATTAATGGTGCCCCGGAGGGTTTCTTCAATGTAAAAGCAGTGCTCCTCTGCGTTCCTCTCCGTCACGTTGATCCTTGCATCCAGTTCATGCCATCTGGCATCGAAGTCCACGTCCAGCTCTGGAACCTCGAGGCGGTCAAACTCATTGTCCAGTCGTGCGTTCAGTATTCTTGTTGCTTCAGCAACTCTTTCGATTTTCTGGTCTAACATCTTGATCTGTGGCCCCAAGTCATCAGGCTTGGTACCATCACAGCAATTTGCACCGGCTGGAGGGTCTTGGACCCGGGCTTGAAGGTCACTGATTTCTTTTCTCAGCTTGGCCTCCTTCTCTGCTATCAGCTCAATCACTCCCAGGTAGCTGCTCCCATAGTCATCACAGTTCTGCTGGAAACCGATCAACTTGTACTCGCACAAGTTCTTCAGATCAGCCAGCTTCCGGTCCATCCCTTCCATGAGCTCCTCCCTCAGGGCATCGATCTTACTGTCCACGTAGGCTTGGAAGAGCTCGCTGGTCGTCATGGTGACCGTTGGGCCCTGGGCGGCCTCCTGGAGCTGTCTGAGCTGCCCTTCGTAGCCCTTCACTTTCCCGTCCAGCTCCTCCAGCTTGTCACTCTTGGTCTTCAGGGCATCCTTGACTTCAGCCAGTTCAGACTTGATGTCCTTCATTCCTGACTCCTTATTGTTGAGGACACCGGGGGGCTGAGCCGTTTCCGGTTCTCCACCCACGGCGCTGTTCGGCGTTGGCCGGGGGTGCAGGTTACTGAGCCATGAGGCCAGCATCTTGCTGGCATCATCCTGGACGGCGTGTTTGAGGTTTTCGCTCACTCCAGCAACGGAAGACTGAAGGTCCAGAACTGTCCTGGTGAGCCGGAGAACCTTCTCCTCCAGCACCTGAATTTTCTTTTCCTGCAGTTCCTGGGGCCCCTGTTTTGGATCTTTTGTCTGACTTGGGTCTGCTGCAGGAGTGGGTGACAAAGTCTTCTTAGGCTCTGAGACTCGGCTTGGTTCATTGTCTGTTACAAGAAAAAAAGAGTTGGACACGACTTAACATTTCCTGTTTAGGAAAACATACCCGGTTTCTGCAAAGATAACTGACAGAGTACTCCTGGGATACACTCAAACCTCCCCCTATGACTCCCCTCTCACCACACACAGGCAATTACTCTGCTGGAGTGGAAAAGATGATGGGCGTTAATTCAAACAGACCTCCAGGGGATTCTGGCTCTGCTGTCTGTAGTCCGCCCTCGAGCAAGTTAATCCACTTCTGTGAACTATAATCCCCTCATCTATGACTATCTTCCCTCCTTGGGTTGTTAAGAGAATATTCACATGACAGATATACAATGGTCTCTTTCACCCTGAAGGGAAATATTCTTTACTTATATTATCATCAGAACATATCATTCCCACATTCGTAACTGCAGTCACACCCCGACAGCTGACTGCACTCTGTAACCACAAGAAGCCACTTGGGATCCACCCATTAGTTGTTGGGTGGTATGATACCATGGCTTCCCCGGTGGCTCAGCAGTAAAGAATCTGCCTACGATGCAGGAGCCACAGGAGATGCAGGTTCAATTCCTGGATCAGGAAGATCCCCTGGAGAAGGGAATGGCAACCCATTCCAGTATTCTTGCCTGGAGAATCCCACAGACGGAGGAGCCTAGTGGGCTACAGTCCATGGGGTCCCAAAGAGCCGGGCACAGCTGAAGCAACTTAGCACACAGGCACACGATACCATAAGAGCAGCAAGTTATCCTCCAAGCAACTCCTAAATATTCTCTTTCTTTTATTAGCATTCCTGCGCTAAGAGTCTCACAGACATTGTTTAGCACCATCATGCAGTTGGAGAAACTAAAAGCAAAAGAGAGATAAAACAGAGTCTATTGGCGTCTCCCAACAACAGAGTCATGTGGCCCTATGTAGTGAGGTTCACTAAGTCAAAAGAATACATTGAAATCTTTTTTTACCCATGTCCCACTCAGCTTTGAGATCTCAGATCCAAGACCAAAGATTGAACCTGGGCCTCCAAAGTGAAAGTGCCTAACCACTGGACCACCAGGGAAGTCCCCGAACATTGAATTTTTGATAATTCTACTTTGAGAAATATACCCCACAAGGAAAGAGCCCAAAAGAAAAATCATAAAATAATTGTGATGAGTCATAAAAAGAAAATAAACATGATATATAGAGAGATAAACAAAAAAAAGTCATCAAAATCTGAGACACATGATGTCACAGAACACAAGGAACACTAGAAAGAGGTTAAAGGACTTCCCTAGTGGTCTAATGATTAGGACTCTCTGCTTCCACTGCTGCAGGTCCAGGTTTGATCCCTGGCTTCCCTGGTAGCTCAGACGGTAAAGAATCCTCCTGCAATGCAGGAGATCCACGTTCAGTCCCTGGGTTGGGAAGATCCCCTGGAGAAGGGAATGGCAACTCACTCCAGTATTCTTGCCTGGAGAATCCCCATGGACAGAGGAACCTGGCAGGCTACAGTCCATAGGGTCATAAAGAGTTGGACACAACTGAGCGACTAATACACTGGGAACTAAGATCTCACAAGTCGTGTGGCACAGCCAAAAAATAAAATGCAAAAATTAATATAAAAAAGAAAAGATTTAAGAATTAACATCAACAAGTCTGCAGACAATATTGAGACCTAGCAAGTAAAGTGGAAAAAGTCACACACAACACAGATTATGACATAAAATGCACTAATGTCCACTGACAAACAGTGGAAGTAACTTTAGAATGTGGTAGATATTTGAGCTTAATGGTCATTGTTTTTTCCTCCTGTAACTTTTGCAGATGATCATAACAACAGTTATTATTCATTAAAAGCAACTTAGTGGTAAAACCAAGACTTGAGTTTAAATGCTCCAACTCCCAAGCAGAAAACTAGAAAGAACACCTTGTTTTCCATACTGAAAAAATTCTCTCAGGACACTAGACATAAAAGTCAGCAAGTCACGTACAAATGAAATGCTGTTCTGAGCAAAGGAAATTTTTTTTAAAGGGCAGGAGAAGGGGGGAGGATCAGAATGTAAGCAGATGTTTTTCCTTCATATACTACTGGTGACTAAAAAAACTGCTACAAATTTTTGGAAGAATAACTTGGAGAATGTATCAAAATACTCAGAGTCCTTTGGACTCTGCAATTACACTTCTAGAAATTTATTCTAGTAAATAGTAAGGATTAATCCAAAAATTTAACAGAAAAAGTACTTATTCAAATACTATCTATATAATAATGAAAAACTGAAAACAGCCTAAGGGACCAACAGTACAAGGTTGTATCCAAACAATCACACTCTATGCAGCCAAGAAATGATACTATGGAATATCTAATGACATGGATTTTTTTCATCAATTAAAAATTAAAATCAGTTAAAAATGTAAAAATAAGTGCCCAAAACAATGTGTTCATTATAATGATGGTGGATTGAGGATAAGTACTTCCTTTCATCCTGAAATCCCATTAATGGCAAAAACAACAAAAACAAAACAAAGAAACCCCAACCAAGTCACACATAAAAACTGGGAATCAAAATGGTTTTCACAGTGCATTGGAAACTAGAAGGAAAAGAATTTTTTAATTGAAGCATAATTGATTTACAATGTTGTGTTAGTTTCAGGTATTCTCTTCTTTAATTGCTCAGACCTGTCCAACTCTCTTGCAACCACATAGACTGTAGCCCGCCAGGCTCCTTTGTCCACGGGATTCTCCAGGCAAGAATACTGGAGTGGGTTGCCATTTCCTCCTCCAGGAGATTTTCCTGACCCAGGGATTGAACTCTCATCTCGTGCATTGGCAGGTGGATTCTTTACCACTGAGTCACCTGGGAAGCCCGGTTTTGGGTATACAGAAGTGATTCAGATAAATAAATATATATATAATCTCTCTATATATAGATAAATAGATAATATATATTAATAAATATATTAAAAATATATATAATCTTATATATATATTCTTTTGTCCCATATATATTCTTTTTTCCCATATAGATCATTTACAAGATATTAAGCATTACAAGTATTGAGTTCCATGTGCTATACAGTCAGTCCTTGTTTCTCTATTTCACATACAGCAGTGTGTATCTGCCAATCCCAAATCCCTAACTTATCCCTCCTCCCAGCTTCCCACTTTGGTAACCATAAATTTGTTTTCTATATCTGTAAGTCTGTTCCTGTTTTGCAAATAAGCTCATTTGTGTCATTTTTTAAAAATTCCACATAAAGTGATATTACATGAAATTTGTCTTTCTCTGATTTACTTCACTTAGCACGATAATCTCTAGGTCCATCCAGATTGCTACAAGTGGCCTCAGTTCATTCTTTCTATGGCTGAGTAATATTTCATTGTCTATATGTACCATGTCTTCTTTATCATTCATCTGTCTATGGACATTTACGTTGCTTCCAGGTCTTGGCTATTGTAAATAGTTAAGCAATGAACATCAGGGCGCATGTATCTCTTTGAATTATGATTTTCTCTGGATATATGCCCAGGAGTGGGATCGCTGGATCATGCAGTAACTCTTTTTAGTTTTTCAAGGAGCCCCCGTACTGTTCTCCATAGCGGCTGTACTAATGTACATTCCAACCAACAGTGTATGAGGATTCCTTTTTGAAACTAGAAGAAAATTGAGCAATGCTTTTAAAATTCTAAAGGAAAATTATTTCCAACCTAGACTTCTGAAGCTGGAGTAAATATACTTTTAGACTATCATGTCAAAAAGTTTACCTCCCACACAATCTTCTCATAAAACTACTGAATGATGTGCTTTACCAAAACAAGGGAATAATATAAGAAAGAGCAAGCAGGGGAGGGGCGGGGGGAGAGGAAGCAGGGAATGGACAGAAGTCAGTGACGATCACAGCCGGGCAGTGGGGAACAAGGACAAGCAGCTGACCACTCCAGGTGGGGCAGGGGAGGAAGCTCTAGGAGAGACTTCAAGAAGATGAAACTGATGTACCTGAACATACTGAGCGGACATGTAGACAACAGCAGAGAGTTTGGGTTGAAACGGGGATTAAAAATACAGAAAACCAAGCAAAGAAAAATAAAACTATTAACACTAGAGAAATCAAAAAACTGTGTAGAAAAGGTAACATATTCATAGCACCACACTACAGGGCTCAGCTGTAAACACTATGTAACTACTACAATGGAACCAATAAATACTGAACAGATGAAAATACCGTATAACTGAATGGAAAGGATGGGG
Organism: Muntiacus reevesi; assembly: GCF_963930625.1. Taxonomy (NCBI): domain Eukaryota; kingdom Metazoa; phylum Chordata; class Mammalia; order Artiodactyla; family Cervidae; genus Muntiacus; species Muntiacus reevesi. The sequence goes on along the minus strand of NC_089252.1, from coordinate 35,388,298 downwards.
GTGTGGAAGCCTCATGTTAGATGAAAGGGACTTAATTCCTCACCTTCCATAATAAGAAGTAAAGGATGTGGAGGTAAATTCCAAAAGACCATCTAAAGAGTTTAAAGAAATGCTCACATCAGCAGCACATATACTGAAATGGGGAGGATACAGAGAAGATTAGCATGGTCCCTGCACAAGGATGGCACGTATGTGAAGCATTCCATGTTTTTAAGCAACCTAAGTGGTGGTACTAGTGGGTAAAGAACCCGCTTGACGATGCAGGAGACTTAAGAGACACAAGTTTGATCCCTGGATCGGGAGGATCCCCTGGAGGAGGGCATGGCAATCCACTCCAGTATTCTCGCCTGGAGAATCCCATGAACAGGGGAGCTAGGTGGGCTACAGTCCATGGGGTGGCAAAGAGTCACAGGACTGAGCAACTTAGCGCACACACACACACGTCCATCAACAGATAAATGGATAAAGAAGATGTGGTGTATACACACATACAATGGAATATTGCTCAGCTATAATAATGCCTTTTGCAACAATATAGACAGATATGGAGGGTACCATGCTTACAGAAATAAAAATCAGACTAGAGAAAGACAAATACCCTACATTATCAGTTATGTGTGGAAGCTAAAAAATAAATGGATGTATATACAAAAACAAGAACAAACTCACAGATAACAGAGAACAAACTGTTGGTTACCAGTGGGGAGAGGGAAAAGGGGAGGGACAAGACTGGGGCAGGAGATTAAGAGATACACACTACTATGTATAAAATAAATAAGCCACAAGGACATACTATACAGCACAGGGAAATACAGTCTTTATTTGCAATAACTTTAAATGAAATATAATCCATGAAAATACCGAGTCACTTTGTTGCACACCTATAATTAATATTGTAAATCAACTATACTTCAATTTAAAAAAAAATTGTAAGAGTTTAAAGCAATTACTCCTGAGAAGAAGGGAAACTAGGGGAGAAAGGGAATTACCGCTTTCCCTAATAGTCCTTATATTATAAAGCTATTCAACTCATTAAACTATATGTATGCTTAAACTTTTACAAGATAAAAGCTAAAACTAAACAAAACAGAAATAAACTGTCTACTATGGTCCAACAAGCCGTCTCGGAGTCCCCATCAGAGCACCGATTGTGCTTTGTTGTAATTCCTTTTCTAGTGTCTGCCTCGACTTTTTCTCCAAAACACCTCGGTATAGAGACTGCAGATCTAGAAGCTCAATAAATATTTGTGGGATGAATGAATTTTTCTTTAACAAAAATATATATGCAGATACAGAAAAGAGTGCTGTGTTTTACAGTAAAATGTTAACAGTATTTCTCATTTGGTGGTAAGATTAGGTGTACTTCCTCCGCCCCCCCCTTCTTGGCCTGGCTCTGCAACATGCAGGATCTTAGTTCCCCAACCAGGGATGGAACCCAGGCACCCTGCTACGGGAACACGAAGTCTTAACCACTGGACCACTGGGGAAGTCCAAGATGATGTATACTTAAATATTTTTCCTATATGTTTCAAGTGAAAGTAAGTCGCTCAGTCATGTCCGACCCTTTGCAACCCCATGGACTATACAGTCCATGAAATCCTCCAGGCCAGAATACTGGAGTGGGTAGCCTTTCCCTTCTCCAGGGGATCTTCCCAACCCAGAGAATGAACCCAGGTCTCCCACATTGCAGGCAGATTCTTTACCCGCTGAGCCACAAGGGAAGCCCCATATGTTACAAACATTCTTTAACTGCTATGCACTACTTTTGTAATAAAAAAGTTATTTTTAAAATAACAGATCTGTTTTTCAGGTCAATGGTGGCAGCCTTGCAGCAGAGGCAGAGATGCAGATCTTTGTGAAGACCCTGAAGGGCAAGACCTTCACCCCTGAGGTCAAGCCCAGTGACACCACTGAGAATGTCAAAGTCAAAATCCAAGATCAGGAAGGCATCCCGCCTGACCAGCAACATCTAGTTTTTGTCAGCAAACAGCCGGAGGATGGGCTGTGCTCTGTCAGACTACAAAATCCAGAAAGAGTTCACCCTGCCTTTGGTGCTTCGTCTGTGAAGCAGCATCCTTGAGCCTTCCCTCTGCCAGCTCGCTCAGAAATACAACTGAGACAAGATATCGGCTGCATTACGATCACCTATAGCCCCAGAGGTCAACTGCTGCAAGAAGCGTGGCCACACCAACAACCTGCGCCCCAGGAAGAATGTCAAATAAGGCTGCTCTGCCGGCTTCTCTGCCCTCGGGGCAGCCTCCTGCCTGTGGCCTCAGTAAAGTTTCCCTTTTGTTGACTGAAGCAATAAAAAATAATAATAATAATAAATAAAATCTGTTTTATAGAGAATATTGAGAAACACCACTCGTTTCAAAACTGAAAACACCTCATCAGAAAATATAATCATTTAAGAATGACAAACATCTAACTCATAAGAAAATCAATGGCAACCCACTCCAGTACTCTTGCCTGGAAAACCCCATGGATGGAGGAGCCTGGTAGGCTGCAGTCCATGGGGTCGCTAAGAGTCGGACATGACTGAGCGACTTTAGTTTCACTTTTCACTTTCATGCATTGGAGAAGGAAACGGCAACCCACTCCAGTGTTCTTGCCTGGAGAACCCCAGGGACATGGGAGCCTGGTGGGCTGCCGTCTATGGGGTCACACAGAGTTGGACATGACTGAAGTGACTTAGCAGCAGCAGCAGCATAAGAAAATCTAAGTTTTCTCACTGAACTTTAAAAAAGAAGAAAGATAAAGTGATGTAGAATAAAATGTCAAAATATTTTTGTCCATAAAAGTCAGCCTCCTGGGGACTTCCCTCGTGGGCCACTGGTTAAGACCCCACACTTCCAATGAAGGGAGCAAGAGTTCGATCCCTGGTTGGGGAACTAAAATCCTACAAGCTGCACCGCGTGGCCAAAAAATTTTTTAAAGTCAGTCTCTTAAGTGTTAGTTGCTCAGTCATGTCTGATTCTTTGCAAACCCATGCACTGTAGCCTGCCAGGCTCCTCTGTCCATGGGATTCTCCAGGCAAGAATACTCGAATGGGTTGCCATTCCCTTCTCCAAGGGATATTCCCAACCCAGGGGTCGAACTGCTCCTGCACTGCCAGCAGATTTTTTACCATCTGTTAATGTTATACTTAAAAGCCAAGGTGGAAAAAAATACAATAAAATAAGATAAAAAATAAATACAAAAAAAAAGCCAAGCTGGGACTTCCCTGGTGATCCAGTGGCTAAGCTTCTGTGCTTCCAACTCAAGGGGCCCAGGTTCAATCCCCAGTTAGGGAAATATTAAAAGGTTCCACATCTTCCAATTAAGACCCAGCATGGCCCCATAAGTAAATAAGAAATGAATATTAAAAAAAAAAAAAAGGTGAAAATTATCATTGATTTCTATTCATTGAGTTTGTGCTACCTCACTTAAAAAAAAAATCAGAAGCAAATTAAGAACAACCTCACTGGAACCTTCTAACTCTGGGTTTAGCGTTTCAAATATGCTCACTGCGCTTGGTTGCTTCAGTTGTGTCTGATTCTTGCAACCCCATGGACTGGAGCCCACGAGGCTCTTCTGTCCATGGGATTCTCCAGGCAAGAATACCGTGGTGGGTTGCCATGCCCTCCTCCAGGGGATCTTCCCGACCCAGGAACTAAACTTGTGTTTCCTGTGTCTCCTGCACTGCGGGCAGATTCTTTTACTGCTGAATATCTCACCCCAAACAGAATGAGAATGATTCTATTTCCCTATTTCAAAAAAAAAAAACAAAAACAATTTTAGGGTCTTCAAATTCAGGTTTAAGGAAGTTTGCACATGAAAACGAAAGTAAAAACAAGCCAGGCGTCCTTACATCATTACATGAGAATCTCTTCTGTCTCTGCCTCAGGCCACACAAGGCTGAAAACCAGCCTCATCTCCTCTAAGGTCTTGGTTTTCACAACCAGCTGGCCCTAACAAAGCAATTTATTTTTTAAAAGTTTGTCTTTTAAAATCGCTACTGTTTCCGCACATCAATATGAGTGCCACATGCCTCCTGCAGGCATAGGGGTGTGTTCCTGGAAGCTCTGGGAAAGCCCCGCATGTAACTCACGAAGCCTGGAGTTGGAAGGAGCGGCGATGAGCAGGGCTGAGCACAGGAGGGCAGTGAGTTACCTGTGGGTTTCTTCAAGCTGTTGCGGGGCCGAGCGGGCGTGGGGCGGGGCATCCTCCCAGGGTCTCTGGGACCTTCTTGACAGTTTCCCCCCCTGAAGCCAGGGCAGCACCTCCATTCCAACTGCGTCACCGTCTTGTACCTGGTGACATACCTGGGTCTGACATTCACGCGATACCTGCCAAAGAGCAAGGTGGCATCTCTCGTTACTGGCTGCTGCAGCAGACACCCCGGCCCTCCTGGCTGCACCCAAGTGAATAGGCCCCAGGTCACTGCTATCTGCAGGCTGACCCGGAGGGGTCACTGGTCTCCTCCAGTCCAGCCTTGCCCCCCACCGCTTTCCTCCATCTCTTGGATCCACCTGCCCCCAGCTCCCCTCCCTTGAAAGGCTGGAGAAACAGACAACTCAGAAAACCTTGGCCCATGACTCTCATTGAGAGTACAGAGAGCGTTAGTTGCTCAGTTGGGTCTCTTTGCGGCCCTATGGACTGTAGCCCCCAGGCTCCTCTGTCCATGGGATCCTCCAGCAAGAACACTGGAATGGGTTACCATGCCCTTCTCCAGGAGATCTTCCTGACCCTGGGATCGAACTGGAGTCTCCTGCATTGCAGGCAGATTCCTTACCATCTGAGACACCAGGGAAGAAGGTGTGACTCACTGGATGTGGACATTTTTCAAAAACTGGGCTTTCACTTCACTGAAGAACTTCTATTTGACAATTTGCTGCCTGGTGGAGATTCTCCCAGGCCAAGTCAGGCTCATTTGGTTCGTGTTTTACACAAACATGCCTGGCATCCTCGCCTCCCACCCCCCGTGTATTTATCTCGGCACCTTCTTTCCTGACACCTGGCAAAGGGAGCGGTGAGCCTCTGCAGGCCCACTTCATGCTATTTGTGTTGAGATCTTGGTGGCTCAGATGTTGAAGAATCCACCTGCAATGCAGGAGACCCAGGTTCAATCCCTGGGTAGGGAACATCCTCTGGAGGAGGAAGTGGCAACCCACTCCAGTATTCTTGCCTGGAGAATCCCCAGGACAGAGGAGCCTGGCGGGCTACAGTTCATGGGGTTGCAAAGAGTCGGACACGACCGGGCGACTAACACTAACTAATGCACACTTGGGCATCACAGAGACCCTGGAAACAAGCTGGAAGGTCCGTCAGACCCAGGGCTGGACCTCATCCCAGGGCAGAGAACTGATCCAGGACCCCTGGGCGCCCAGGGGGGCCAAGCCGGAGTTCACCCCCAGGGACCCTGCTCACAGCACAGAGGCGAGCGGCTCCTCGCCCACCTCGGCTTCTCCTGCCGACAGCAACCCCAGCTTTCTTGATCCTCGGTCAGCTGCTCTTCATGTCTAACCCCAGCACTAGCAGCCAGCTCCCTTTTCGGGTCTACAGGCACCCTTGAGCCGGCCAAAGGACTCCACCTCCGGCCCTGGCCTCGGGCAGGTGGAGTTCAAAGTCACATTCCTGAGAGAATCACACGTGGCTGAACGTCACGGACTTCCGGCACCCCGGCTGAGGGGCCCGGGCATGACATGGAGAACCACACGAGCCAGGCAGTCCCCCAGGCCGGACGGGCAAGGCGACCCTGCGGAGTTCTCGGGGCCGGCGACGGCGCTGCCGGGCGGGAGGGACCCCGCGCCTGGCCGACCGCCTCACCTGGTCTTGAGGGCACAGTTCTCAGCCTTGGCCGCGTGTCACACTCACCAGGGATCTGTGACAGACCGCCCGTGTCTGGGCCCGGCCTCAGCGGCTCTGCTATGACTGGACCCTGATGCAGCCTGGGTGTGTGGATTTTGAGATGCTTGGGTGGCAACCTTTTCGGGAAAAATTGATGGACATCCCAATAAGTAAGACAGAAAAGAAGGGTTGCTCAAGCGGTTAGGGGGAAAGGGTGGAAAAGCAGAGGCAAAAGCCCCCTCCTAGGCCCTTAATTCTCATTCCTCCCACATCCCCCATCGAGGTCCCACTGGAGACATCATCCCCAGCTCACAGATGGAAAAACAGAGGCTCAAAGAGGTTAAGTGACTCCTCCCAATGGTCAGGAAGGGCCAGAATGCATGCATGCTCAGTCACTTCAGTCGTGTCCAACTCTTTTGTGACCTCATGGACTGTAGCCCACCAGGCTCCTCTGTCCACAGGACTCTCCAGGCAAGAATATTGGAATGGGTTGCCATTCCCTTCTCCAGGAGATCTTCCCAACCCAGGGATCAAACCCGGGCCTCCTGCATTACATGTGGATTCTTTACCGTCTAAGTCACTAGGGAAGCCCCAGGAAGGGCCAGGACTGACTTTAAACCCATGTTCTCCCCTGCACCCACTGTGGCCCTCCCAGCATATGGAAGCCATGGGCCTCCCTGGCAACTGCCCTAAATTCAAAGCCACCCCGCCCACTTGAAGATGTTCCAGAGGCCCCACAAGCTGGGTGAGAAGACAGCCTGAGCATCTAATTCGGTCCAGGTACACTCCTGCCCTCTCCCCCCGCCCGGCACCCCACCTACCCAAAGCATCTTCTCTGTGGCCCCAGAAACTACAGGAAAAGAAAGAAAAATCCTATTTCATTGTTTTGCTCAAGCACAGCCTAATGCTGGAAAAATGTGTGATCTCAGGAAAACCTGGTTCCTCTGAGCATTTAGGATTGAATGTGAAAATGGGTTTGCTCCGGGGTTTTGTTCGTGTGCCAGGCGATGACAGCCCACAGTAAGCCCTCTGACCACAGCTGAGCCAGGAGGAGAGGCTCTGAGGCTGGTGGACGAGGGACAACCCCTACCCCACCCCATCCAACCTGAGCCGGGGGCCTTAGCCCCTCACATCCCAAGAGAGTGCTTGGTTCTCCAACATACTTCATTCTTCTCCCTGAAGGGAGTGATGATTTTGGAGCCAGCTTCTAAGTTAGGAAAGTTCCCTGGAGTGAGCGCCGCCTTCTCCACCCTCCCCACTCCCATTGCTATAGGGTTTCTGGTTTCAATGGACTTCAGATTGGCCGCGTCTCCCACCAAGTTTCCAGCCCCAGAGACAGCTGGAAGCCATCAGGGGCCACCTCCACTGTGGGAAAGCTCACGGCCACGTCCCTGCACAGGACGATACAATGCCGAGGCATCTGCGGGTCCCCAGGCCTCTGCTGGGGGGAGGGGGTGTGATAGGGGAGGTAGGGATGTTTGGTCCCACAGCATTTCTAGGGTATCTCCAAAAAATGGGGTTGCCACTTCCCCAAGGGCAGCCAGGGGGCTCCCCAGAGGGTGGGGAGGCCCCAAGTAGGACCCCCAGGCCTGCTCTGCGTCACCCTGGCTTCGCGGAACAGTATCCCCTACAGGGAGCTTTTAATAAAATATTTTATTACTTATTTATTTGTGGCTGTTCTGGGTCTTTGTTGCCGCACACAGGCTTTCTCGAGTTGCAGTGAGTGGGGCGGGGGTGGGGCGCCACTCTCTAGTTGTGGTGCACGGGCTCATCTAGCCTGCAGCAAGTAGGATCTTCCTGGACCAGGGATCGAACCTGTGTCCTCTACATTAGCAGACAGATTCTTATCCACTGTACCAGGGAATTCCCCAGGGAACTTTTTAAATATGCCCAGGCCTTTATCCTCAAAATTCTGATTTCATTGGTCTGGAGCAAGGGGTCCCCAGGCATGTGTGCCTTGCAAAAACTCCCCACATAATGGCTAAGCACAGCCAGAATTGAGAAGCACCCCAGACTCTGGCAGGGAGTGAATGGAGCCCCTGGCCTGGTGCTAGTTTGATGCTCCATAGACATTCACTGCATCAGCGAGCTGCACCCAGCTGGGGCGGCCGAGGATGGCCTGCAGCCAAAGGGACAGAGTCATGGCAGGTGGGGCTGGAGCCTTGGCCCCCATCCCAGCCCCGGGTCAGGACTGGAACAGCATTCTGTGCCCTGGGGATCTCTGACCAGCTGCCTCAGGCCCCCCTGGGGGCAGGGTCGGGGGCAGGGAGGCAATGAGCTGCCCCACAGCCCCACCTAACTCCCCTCCTCTCCTCTGAAGTCCTTTTGGGTTTTTTTTTGCAGGGGAGGGTGAGACAAAAGTTCACCATTTTTACAAGTTCCCCTGGGTCAAGGCACCAGATGAGCCCAGGAGATGCTAACAAGAAGGCAGGTGGGAGAAAAGGACTAGAAAAGTTGACTCAGAACTCAGGGACCATGGGGCTGGAAATATGCCTGTTAACACACAAGGGGACAAAGTGACTGTGCCTCCGTGTGATGTCACCCCCGTGAAGATGCCTTCCTAGCAGGAGGAGAGACCTTCCCTCACCTGCTTCCAATTACACTTGAATTTGCTCGTCCAGAATTCATCCTTCTCCCACAGCCCAAAGCCCCAAGAAGGCAAGAACGCCTGGCTCTGTTCCCCACAGTGTCCCTGTTCTTCACACTGTCCTACTGTGCTGAATAATTAACTTATTAATTGCTAATCAATAACTGATTGATCAAACAATTAATTAATGATACTATGCCCACCTTTGACCAGGTTTGGGAGAGTCCAATGTCCATACAGAAAAACCCAGAGTGGACTTCTCTGGTGGCGCAGTGGATAAGAATCACCTGCCAATGCAGGGGACACAGGTTCGATCCCTGGTCGGGGAAGATCCCACATGACACAGAGCAGCTACGCCTGTGCACCACAACTACTGAAACCCCTGTGCCCGAGAGCCTTTGATCCAGAACGAGAGAAGCCACTGCAATGAGAAACCCATCTGCCGCAACTAGAGAGTGGCCCCCTGCTCACTGCAACTCAAGAAAAGCCTTTGCAGCACTGAAGACCCAGCACAGCCAAAAATAAATAAAAATTCAGAAAACAAAAATTAAAGCCCCAGAGTGATCGATCCCCAGGTCCCACCCAGAAGAACTGGCTTCCTGAGTCCTGCTGTGGTTTAGTCTCCAAGTCAAGTCTGACTCTTTGCGACCCCATGGACTATAGCCCACCAGGCTTCTCTGTCCATGAGATTCTCCAGGCAAGAATACTGGAGTGGGTTGCCATGCCCTCCTCCAGGGGATCTTCCTGACCCAGGGATCAGACCTGCATCTCCTGCACTGGCAGGCGGACGCTTTACTGCCGAGGCACCAGGGAAGCCCCCTGGAGTCCTACCAGAGCCCAGTCAAGCCCCAGGGCCCACAGTCATGGGAACAGGACAAGACTCAACACCAGAAGGTGAGCGAGCACTGTGCTTTCCAAGAAGACAGCTGTTATCTGGGGCAGCTGTTTAAATATAAACTGATTAAAATTAAATTAAACCGAACATCTAGTTGCTCAGTCACACTATCCACATTTCACATGCTTTGCAGCCACAGGGTTAGATAAACAACGTTAACGTCTCCATCACCACAGAAAGTTCTGTAGAACAGGGCTGGCCAAGACAGTCACAAGATTGTCAAGGGAATAGCAACAGGCCCATGTCTATCTGTTCATCTGATTTCTCCTCCCGTGTCTCCAGCAGCAAGCGGAACACGTGTTCTTGAAATAACCGCCCGTCACTGGCAGAGGACCCGTCACACAGCGGCCACGCACAGTACGGGTCCTTTTCCTGCATCCCGAGTTTACCTGTGTTTTACTTTACATTCCACACAAACTGAAAGCCCGGCAGGTCCTGGGGGACACTCACTTGACTGGGATTTCTCCCAAGAACAGACTTTCTAGTAAATTCCTCTCCATCCTCCAGACACTGGCTGGCCCCAAAGAACCTAGAGCCAGCTCTTGTTGCTTCATTCCACATGCGTGGTTCCACACAGGATCATTCAGAATGGGACAGATGATGCAGAAGAGGTGCTTCCTCCCCCGAGTAGGGAGCACCCAGGTCCGGGGAAATCACCTCCTCCCCCGGAGCGGGAGACACGAGTTCAATTCCTGGGTCAGGAATATCCCCTGGAGAAGGAAATGGCAACCCACTCCAGTACTCTTGCCTGGACAATCCCATAGACAGAGAAGCCTGGCAGGTCACAGTCCATGGGGTTGCAAAGAGTCGGACACGACTGACCGACTAACACTCTCACTTTCTTTCACTTTCCAGGGACAAGGAAAGTCCACACATGTAAACTCGAGAAGTCATCTCCCAGTTTCGAATGTGCACCCAGGGCCGACTTGGGTGTCTGACGCTCAGCTACTGCTCCAGGTTTTCCATAGAGCAGTTCAGGCCGGCCACAGCAATTCCGTTTGTTTGTTTGTTTTAAAACTGTGGTTAAAATACACATTACCCACAGTTCACTGTCTTGGCCATTTTTAACAGCACAGTTCAGTGGCACAAGTACATTCACAGCGTTGTACAAACATCACCACCACCACCACCACCATCTACAGAACATTTTTATCATCCTAAACGGAAACTCTATGCCCATATTAAACACTAACTCCCAGCGCCCACCTCCCAGCCCCTGGCAACCACTCTTCTCGTCTCTCTAAATCGGACTGCTCTCGGTCCATCATATAAGTAGAATCACATAGCATTTGTCCTTCTGTAACTGGCTTTGTGTTACTTACATAATGTCCTTGTAGGAGAGGAAAAAACTTTTCTTCCACCCTCTTATGGGGCTTCCCTGGTGGTTCAGATGGTAAAGAATCTGCCTGCAATGCTGGAGATGAAGGTTCAATCCATGGATCAGTAAGATCCCCTGGAGAAGGGAATGGCAACCCACTCCAGTATTCTTGCCTGGAGAATCCCATGGACAGAGGAGCCTGGTGGGCTATAGTCCATGGGGTCGCAAAGAGTCAGATATGACTGAGGGACTAACACTTTCTACCCTCTTATATTTGTTCCTGGGGCCTGTGAATCAAACTGACAAAAGGCAGATTAACAGGAGAAAAAGACATACAAATTTTATTGATGTTAATATTTTTATGTGCCCAGGAGGCCTCATGGGAAAGAAGTGAAAACTCAAAGTAGCAGTTAGAGCCTTAAGTACCACTTTAACAAAAGGTGATCAATTGTGGAGAAGGCACCAGACAGAGAAAAGAGAGTTCGGGCTTCTAGGAGCAGTAAATCCTGGGGATATGGGTGGGAACAGAACAGGTGATAAGGGCTATCTCAGTGAGGTGTGTTTAGGCAGACTCCTGTCGGTGCTGTTCTCCGTCTCTGCTGATAAGGTTCCCTCCTCTCCTCCCAGTACAGGTGACGCTTTGGGGCATCAGTGGGGATTTCAGAAAGGTCTTGTCTGGGGCTTCCCTGGTGGTCCAGTGGTTGGGAGTCCACCTGCCAATGCAGGGACATGGGTTCAATCCCTGGTCCGGGAGGCTCCCACATGTTGCAAGGCAACTAGGCTCGTGGCCACAGCTACTGAACCCGACCATCCTACAGCCTGTGCTCCACAACAAGAGAAGCCACCACATTGAGAAGCCCACTCACCGCAACTACAGAGAAGCCCCCACACGACACAACTAGGGAATGTCTGCATGTAGCAACGAAGACCCAGCGCAGCATAAAGAAATTTTTTTTTTTAAAGAAAGGTCTTATCTCTGTGGTTTCTCAACCGCCTTCAGCTCAGAATAATCAGTATGCCGAAGTGGTAGGTTTTGAGGTGGTCTGTCCTGATCCCCTTCACCTGAGGCTCATCCATGTTGTGGCATGGGTCACAACTTCCTTTTTACAGAGTAATTCACTTTTACAAAGTTGGGCCCCAGTTTTCCAATTGAGCAATGGCCAAGACAGTGAACTGATGTTCTAGGGCCCGCCTGTGACAAACGGATTTTTTCTCTTTTTTTGGTTTTCTGTCCTACCAATCAGTGAATAATTAAGTGAGCCTTTTATTGAAGTAGCAGTTTGCCAAAAGTAAATACTATGGAGGCTGTAGAGTTTGAAGCTGGAAGGGATTTCAGAACTATGTGAAGGAAAAGGGGTTCTGCACAAGCAGAAGAAGTACTTCCCGTCCAAGTCCACTGTGTCCACGGATGATCCAAAAGTTGGCCATTTGAAACTGTGTGCATGGACAAGATGGGCTAAGGAAGTGACTCTGATCCCCACGTCCCATCTAATGCGGACTGTCCACACTGGGAAAAGCACCCCCCGCCCCGCCACACGACAGTGAGTGAAGGAACCAGAGAGCCTTCCTCCAGGTTAAAGCACATCACCCACAGATCAGGATTCACACACACACACTACTCTATCTAGAGTAGATAACTAATAAGGACCTACGGCAAAGCACAGCATTCTACTCAACACTCTGCAATGGTCTATATGGGAAAAGAATCTAAAAAAGAGTGGATACGTGTACATGTATAACTGATTCACTTTGCTTTATAGCAGAAACGAAACCAACACTGTAAATCAACTATACTCCAATACAAATTTTTGTCACAATTCTCATCTTTTTCTGCTATATGACACATTTCTAGTTAGATCCCTCTGTGGAGAAATTAGTAACATGAAAGTAAAGAAATGCTGAATATTTTACTTGACTCCTTAGGTAGATCCATCTAAGTTTTAAAAGTCAAAAGGCTTGGGCAAATATATTTCTGAAATACAAAATGTACCTAATGGATCTCGAAGTCAGATTGATGAGCCCTGATTAAAACTGGATTATAGGGCTTCCCTAGTGATCTAGTGGTTACGAGTTCACCTCCCAATGCAGAGGACATGGGTTCGATCCCTGGTCTGGGAAGATTCTACATATTTCAGAGCAACTAAGCCCATGTGTCACAACTACTGAGTCGTTGCGCTTACAGCCCACGCTCCACAACAAGAGAAGCCACTGCAATAAGAAGTCCAAGCAACACAACTCAAGACTAGCCTCTGCTATCTGCAACCAGAGAAAGCCCATGTACAGCAATGAACACCCAGCACAGCCACCAAAAAAAAAATAATAGAATAAATAATAAATCAAATTACAATATAGCTTTATACATTTCTTAAATCGCAGCTCTTAGACCAAAGCAATGTGTTGAAAATGAAAGTGTATATATAGGAGATTGTCTCTTTCCTAAGATAAAGGAGATACCTGCTGTTGTTCAGTTGCTCAGTTGCCTCTGACTCTTTGCAACCCCATGGACTGCAGCACTCCAGGCTTCCCCGTCCTTCACCATCTCCCAGAGTTTGCTCAAACTCATGTCCATTGAGTCAGTGATTCCACCCAACCATCTCATCCTCTGTCATCCCCTTCTTCTCTTGCCTTCAATCTTTCCCAGCATCAGGGTCTTAACTAATGAATTGGCTCTATGCATCAGGTGGCCAAAGTACTGGAGCTTCAGATTCAGTATCAGTCCTTCCAATGAATATGCAGGACTGATTTCCTTTAGGATGGACTGGTTGGATCTCCTTGCAGTCCCAGGGACACTCAAGAGTCCTCTCTAACACCACAGTTCAAAAGCATCAATTCTTCAGTGCTCAGCCTTCTTTATGGTCCAACTCTCATATCCTACTGGAAAAACCATAGCTTTGACTATATGAACCTTTGTCAGCAAAATAATGTCTCTGCTTTTTAATATGCTGTCTAGGTTTGTCATAGCTTTTCTTCCAAAGAGCAAACGCTTTTTAATTTCTATTAATCACTGCAGTCACCATCTGCAGTGATTTTGGAGCCCGAGAAAATAAAGTCTGTCACTGTTTCCATTGTTTCCCCATCTGTTTGCCATGAAGTGATGGGACTGGATGCCATGATCTTCGTTTTTTGAATGCTGAGTTGGCCAGCTTTTTCATTCTCCTCTTTCACCTTCATCAAGAGGCTCTTTAGTTCTTCTTTGCTTTCTGCCATAAGAGTGGTGTCATCTGCATGTGTTAAGTGGCTTCAGTTGTGTCTGACTCTTTGTGACCCCATGGACTGTAGCCTGCCAAGCTCCTCTGTCCATGGGATTCTCCAGGCTCTTGGAGCGGGTTGTCACTCCCTTCTCCAGCGGATCTTCCCGACCCAGGGATCGGACCCAGGTCTCCTCCATCTCCTGCATTAGCAGGTGGGTTCTTTACCACTAGTGCCACCCAGGAAGCCCATCATCTGCATATCTGAGATTACTGATATTGATATTTGCTGGAGAAACCACAATTGTAAGCTGTTTCTTTTCCTGTTTCCTCTTGAAGTAATTTCCTTGGGTACTTAGGATGGCAAGTTAGATTTCAAACCCTAAAATCCTCTTTATTTTATGCTCTGATCATACAGGAAATAAGTAAAAGCTTTCCACAACTGATCGCCCTTTTTAACCCTGAGGACAGAAGACGTTCCTAAGACAAAGTCGACTGGAGCGATGTCCCGTGGCTCAGCCACCAGGCTGTCCCAGCTCAGCTGCAATCGACAGTGAAGCGTCACTTTCAGATTTCCTATAAGAGCGGGGGTGCTTTCTCTCAGAGCAGACTCTCACTGCTAAAGATGACATCATCTCCAAGTGCAGGGCGCGCCCAGCAGCATGAAATACAGCTTATACGTGTGTTCCAAGGAGTCCACATTCTTAGCTTTAACTTCTTCACTTGGGGAAATACACGACGGAACACAAGTCCACAGTTGGGTAGCGGCCAGCAAGTGTGGGGGGCCCCCAAGACCCAAGTGCAGCCCCAGCTTTCTGGAGGCTGAATAATCCAACATTAATGAAGGCCCACAATACCCTAAAGAAATTCTTTGGGGAGGGGCCAAGGCTGCAGCAGGCTGCTGTTCCCACTACAGCCTGTATGATTCCACTTCTCAAAGCCATATCCCATCCCCTGATTCCTGGAGTCAGGACCAGAGAGCAGCAGCCTCCACCCCATCCCTCCCCATGCGCACAGCCCCAGGTTCCCACGGTGTGGACACAAGAACAGCTGCAGCCTCAGCCTTTGGCGTGATGCTGGGCCCAAGGGTGATTTTCTGTGGTTCAGAAATCCAGATCTTTTGTCTCAGAGCCGCTGAACAACTCTTTTGATTATTTCCTCTTTTTTTTAAAGAGGAAGCATGATTTCCTCAAATTCTCCTGCAGAAGTCACAATAATTTCGAAAGCTTTTCTTCCATGTCCTTTGTCTTGTTTGGCAATCTCCCTCCCTCAGCTCTGGTCACTCTGCTTTCTCTTCTCTCTCGGCTTCCATGTCTGCCACCGCCCTTCACCTTGCAGCTGCCCATGAGGTATCCTCGGTCCATTCAGTCATCTGGCTCAATCAACCATGGATTGAAAGTATTCATGGAAGGGCTTCCCTGGTGGCTCAGTGGTAAAGAATCTGCCTGCTAAGGCAGGAGGCAGGGATTCCATCCCTGATCTGGGATGATCCCGCACGCCTTGGAGCAACAACTACAGAGCCTGTGCTCTAGAACCTGGGAGCTGAAACTGCTGAGTCCACGTGCTGCAGCTACTGAAGCCCGAATGCCCTAGAGCCTGTGCTCCACAACGAGAGAAGCCACCGCCATGAGAAGCCCATGCACCACAACTGGAGAGTAGCCCCGCTCACCGCAACTACAGAAAAGCCTGAACAGCAACAAAGACCCAGCGCAGCCAAAAATAAATAAGAATTTTTTAAGAAAGAAAGTATTCGTGGAAAAGAAAATTCCAGAAAGTTTCAAAAAAGCAAAACGAGTTTGTCATGCACCCAGCTACTGTAAGGACTTACATAGCATTTACGCTGTATTATGAGTTATCCAGACACAATTTAAAGTATACAGGAGGATGTGCATAGGTTCTAGGCAAATATTACACCATTTTACATAAAGGACTTGAGCATCTGTGGATTTTAGAATTGTGGGATGTCCCAGAACAAATCCCCTGTGGAGCCCAAAGGACCACTGTATTGCTTTTCCATTCAAAAGGGGAACTGGCTACAATACCCCATCTGTAGTCCATGTTGGGTCTTTGGATGAAGACCATGGATGGTGGCAAGCTCTTAAAGATGCCTCACCCGGAACTTGGTGGAAGTCACTTAGAAGCTCAGAAAATCCTAAGTCAGTAGGAGTTTCTCTGCAGATATAAAAACATTTTCTTTCTTTGGGCCAATTCATTTTCAGTTTAAAAAAATAATCTGGGAATTGAAAACAGGATCGCTTGTGTTTCTTTTCTAATTTATGACCACACTGTGGGGGAGAAGGACCAAATGTTACAACCTAGTTTCATATTTCTCACATCGTCCTAGGCAAGGCCAGTGCTATTTTATGATTTTCAAATCCACATTTAAGACAACGAGGTTGAGACATTCACAGGCGACTGCCCTCTGTTTAGAAGGAGAACTCTGCTTTGGAAGATGGTGCCACAACCAGCCCGCCTCCAGTCTGAAGGTGTAGATAAGTAGAGGGCCAGGGGTGAGCTAAGAAGGATTCTGCTTATTTGCTTTTAAATAGAAAGGGGTGATGGAGGCCATGGAGGAGAAAAAAGTGAGGAGGAACTTTACTCCAAGGAGACTTAGAGTGGCCAGTGGATTTTTAAGGTTGGAAACACCTGCCATGTCCGTCAAGCTGTTTGTGTTTCTATAGTCTTCACTGAATCTGCGTGCTCACGCTGGCTTGCAGAACTTGAGTTTTTCTTAAGAAATTTTAAAAAAATTAATTTATTTTTGGCTGCACTGGGTCTTAGTTACTTTGCAGGGGCTTTCTCTAGTTGCGGTGAGCAGGGGCTTCTCACTGCAGTGACTTCCCTTGTTGAGGAGCACAGGCTCAGCAGTTCTGGCGCACGGGCTTGGTGGCTCTGCAGCACGTGGGATCTTCCCGGACCAGGGATTGAACCCATCTCTTCTGTGTTGGCAGGCGGATTCTTATTCACTGCACCACCAGAGAAGTCCTTTCTTAAGGAATTTGAGAGTGTGATGTTTTTCTGAGAAAACCACCCCAGAACCCAAGTATGCAGGGGCTGTAGGATGATAGGGTGTAACAACCTAGAGAAATGCTTCGGGGCATCACGGTTCTTGTAAATTGAGGGGGGTGGGAGACAAATATACAGACTCTCAGGTGGTGGAGAGGGGCTGCAGCTTGCTGTCCATCGCTTTAAAATCATTTAAGAAAAATAACATAGATTGCATTATTTTGTTTTGTCTAAATAAAACAACTAAGATCTATGGTTTGAGTAGTAATTCTCATCCTCATGATAAGTCAGGCACTAGGCTGGCCCACCACCCAAGACGTCACTGCAATTTTTATGGCTAATAAAATACATCAGCGCGCTATTTTCAAGGAATTTCTGTCACAAAAATAAACTTTAAAATAATTCCCTATATTTTCAGTATTTAACTTTCTCAAAACACACTCTTATCTCTGATTACTGTACCCTCCTAATTACACCAAAGCATTCCTTAGAGCTGTGTTCATGAACCCTGGGCCAACCCGGCGGCTCAGTGATGAAGAGCCCGCCTGCAATGCAGGACACGCAGGTTTGATTCCTAAGTCAGGAAGATCCCCTGGAGAAGGGAATACCAACCCACTCCAGGATTCTTGCCTGGAGAATTCCAAGGACAGAGGAGCCTGGCGGGCTTCAGTCCATGAGAGTAAGACACGATTGAGTGACTCAACAACAACCGGAAGCCTCCCCAAATCAGAACTCCATCATACTTCACACAGAGAGGCAACGTAGACTTACACCTTGGTAAAAAGCTTTTAAAGCTCATGCTGAGATGACCAGCTCAGGAATCTAAATGACATCACACATTGTTCCTTTGGTTGATTTAACAGGAATCTATCCTATCACAACCCTTCGTTTTAGCTGCAAGCCACTGCATTTTCACTCATCTGTAACAATCATTTCACAGTCTGTGCATGCCACGATTTCCATTTTAAAAACACAAGCCATGGCCAGTTGTTTAAACTTATAGTCTCCGTGCCTGAAACATGAAAACCAAACTCAGCACATACGAGTCTTCACAATGGGAGGGAAAACAAGCTAAAAACTTTCTCTCCCCAAGAATGAAGCCTAATGCAAACCATGGGCTTTGGAGGACCGTAATGTGTCAGTGCAGGTTTATCAACTGTAAGAAACGCTCTGCTCTGGTGGGAAAGATGATAATGGCGGAAGCTGGGTATATGTGGGCGGCAGGGGAACACGAGAAATCTCCTTACTGTCCCCTCAGTTTTGCTGTAAACCTTAAACTGCTCCAAAAATATACAGTCTTAATAAAAGAAATAAATAAACACACATGCTTTCTCTTTCATCCATTCATTCAGTAAACATCCTCTGGGTGCCCACCAGGACCACACGATGGCTTTCCCTGAGTATCTACCATGGAACAATCATACGTACCAGGAGCCTACAGACGTCCATGACCCAGAGCAACAGGCACTGTTCTAGGGCATCTCAGCAGAGACCAGTCATATCAGACAAGATATATACAATTATTTTATTGTATTCACCATAAGGTAAAAATTTGTAGTAAGACTAACCCTCTGGGCTGCTTCTATAATAATAGACCCAACTGCCCACATGAAAGATTAGACTTGATTCCTGATCAAAGGTGATGAATAACGAGGTACTGATCCTTCTGTGAATAACGGCAATTCTGCCACAACCTCTAAAAGACAGTGCATAAAAACAAAAACTTCACCTTCTCTTACAAGATCAAAGCTATGGTTTTTCCAGTAGTCATATACAGATGTGAGAGTTGGACCATAAAGGCGGCTGAGTGCTGAAGAATTGACGCTTTTGAACTGTGGTGTTGGAGAAGACTCTTGAGAGTCCCTTGAACTCCAAGGAGAGCTAACCAGTCAATCCTAAAGGACATCAACCCTGAATATTCATTGGAAGGACTGATACTGAAGCTCCAATACTTTGGCCACCTCATGCGAAGAGCCAACTCACTGGAAAAGACCCCGATGCTGGTGAAGATTGAAGGCAAAAGAAGGGGGCGACAGAGGATGAGATGGTTGGATGGCATCATTGACCCAATGTACACGAGTTTGAGCAAACTCTGGAAGACAGTGAAGGAAAGGGAAGACTGATGTGCTGTAGTCCATAGGGTTGTGAAGAGCTGGACAAAACTGAGCGACTGAACAACACAAGTTATGGTCCTTTGTTGTTATTAAATTAATTCATTTTTAATTGGATGATAGTTGGTTTACAATACTGTGTTGGTTTCTGCCAAATATCAACATGAATCAGTCTAGGTATATGTATGTCTCCTCCCTCTTGAAACTCCCTCCCACTCCACCCCACCCCTCTATGTAAAATTAGATAGCCAATGGAAATTCGCTGTATCACGCAGGGAGCTCAAATTCGGTACTGTCTCTGGTACTGTCCTTTTTATCCCCACCATCGACAACGGACTAACATGCTCAGAGACAGCTCTTCATCCCAAAGCACAGAGAAGAGGCCTCCTGGCCATTCCGTCTCGGTCACTGCTCATCCCTCCACAGCCAGACCCACTTCTCCCACCACACCTGCTTCAGCTCCACCAGGGAACCCGGCCAGGCTCCCAACAGAGCCCCTCCCGCCCATCCTCTCGCTTCTCCAACCCATTCTGCACAAATTGCCAGATTAGCATTTGGAAGCTCTGCTGGTGTCCTTGACCTAAAATTCTCCATGGCGCCCCTTTGCCTAAATGATAGAGCCCACACTCTCAACCCCGGGTGACAGCTTGAACTCTGTCACCCCAAAAATATGTCAGAGTTCAAATCCCAGGACCTTGGAATGTGACTTTATTTGGAGGTGGTGGGCTTCCCTAGTGGTGCTAGTGATAAAGAACCCTCCTGCCCATGCAGGAAACCATAATAGATGCAGGTTCAATCCCTGGGTCAAGAAGATCCCCTAGAAGAGGGCATGGCAACCCACTCCAGCATTCTTGGCTGGAGAACCCCACGGACAGAAGAGCCTGGCGGGCTATAGTCCACAGGGCTGCAAAGAGCTGGACACGACTGAAGCCACTTACTATGCATTCAGGGGCTTTACAGAGGTGAGCAAGTTAACATGAGGGCGTCAGGGTGGGGGGCCCTAATCCAGGATGACTGATGTCCTCATACACAGGGCGCATCGGGACAGACACTCAGGGATTCCATGACCATCTACACACCAAGGGGACAGGCCCGGAACAGACCTGCCCCGCCCACGGCTCACTCCTCCCTTCTGTCCTCCTCTCGGGCCCCGCTACCGTCCTCCCTGGGCTGCGCTGGTGTCCTCTGACGTCTGCATCTATTTTTCAGCTCGAACCTTCCTTCAAAGCCCCGTGAGAACGTCACCACCTGCAAACAAGCTCGCGGATTCCTCCCGGCTGGAAACAATTTCCTCCGCCGCTGAACATCCTCCGCAGTTTGTGCCTCTCTTATTGCAGGCCTCATACCTATCTTTTGCTTCTGTTTATATCTCACTTCACCTACTGGCCGTGAACGTCTGGAGAGCTAGAGAGAAGTCAGGTTCCTTGCTGTATCCCCAATGGGGCCTAGACCTGGGCCAAATGGAGACCAGGCACAAAAATATTTTTTTAATGAAACCAAGGAACTAAGAGTCTTCAAATAATACGTCTACTTAACCCTACCGAGCTTCGTGCCAATTCAAAATGGTGTATGCTAATTAGGCAGCCTCAATCCAACTTTCCCCAGGGCGAAATGTGCCGTATGTTTCTCTACTCCATTATGGTTTCATCCAGTGTTCTACATCTGTTATGTATTTACCGTCTCAACTGGTCTTCGGAAAAATCAGAGTTGTAACCTTACTATCAGCATAAATGAGTTTCCACACTGTATTTTACCATGAGTTCTCAGCTTCAAAACAACCAGACACAAACGGTGGTGGACACATGCAAAGGAATACTACTCGACAGTAAAAAGTAATCAACCAGTGATCCAGAGCACAACACGGATGTGCCTTAAAATAACCAAGCTGAATGAAAAAACCTTATGTATGAGCACAGATCATATGAGTAGTGACATAAATATCTAGAGAATACAAACCCATCAGCAGTTGCCTGGGGAGGAAGTGTGTGTTGGGGGGAGAAACTGGAGGGAAGGATTACAAGGGGTGTGAGGTCACTCTTGGGGGTGATGGAGGCGTTCAACATCCTGATTGTGATATTGGTTTCACAGGTACATATACATGTTAAATCATACAACTTTAAATACGTACAGTTTATATAAATTACACCTCAGTATAGCTGTTTGTGTGCTTTGCATATAGCATACATATATTATATACATATATTTTATATACTATATACACTTTATATATATTTATGCACTTGAGTATTTTAAAATCTCATCAGCAAATAAGAAATTTGCTTGAAAGCAAATTGCCAGTCTTGACTATCCAATTACAAATCTCAGTTAGGAAAAAGCCAAAATCAGCATTATTAAGTCTTTTTCAGAGTTTCAAAATGAGGATTTAACTAGTTTTGTTGTTTTTAATGTATCAGATTACTTTACAAACACACAACCAATTGCTTTATTTCTCCTGGGAACTCAGCCCTAATATCTATTTCTGTACTTTTGAAAGCTGTTGTTGTTCAGTTGCTAAGTCATGTCTGACTCTTCGCGAACCCATGGACTGCAGCACGCCAGGCTCCTCTGTCCTCTACCATCTCCCAGAGTTTGCTCAGATTCATGTCCATTGAGTTAATGATGCTATCTAACCATCTCATTCTCTGCCGCCCCCTTCTCCTTTAGCCCTCAATCTTTCCCAGCATCAGAGTCTTTTCCAGTGAGTCAACTCTTTGCATCAGGTGGCATGGACCAATGATTAGGGAAAACAGTCAAAACAGAATTTTCTTTTTTATCTTCAAATTGCCATTTTGTGTAAAATAACACAAAATGTCAAAGACATAAATGAGCGTTTAAAAATACGACAAAGAGTGACTCCTCGTTGGGACTGTTCTTTCCCAGTGTGGACTCTGCCAAGGAGGCCTCCGCGGGCACCTTGCAATTTTATTCTGGACATGAGCCGTGAATGGTGTTTCTGCCTTCCCTCCCTCCTGCTCTGCCAGTGAGCAAGGAATCTGCGTTTCATCTCACTAGTTGTTTTTTTGCCATGATGCAACCGAACGACTCCCAGATACCTTGAGAGTGGCCAGAAGATGATGCAATGTGTGGGGATGAGAACGGGCACATGGTTTATCATGATGGGGCCAGGCCCTGACCCTGGGCTGTGGTCCTGGAACGCTGCTGCTCCAGCAGATAACAGCTGGGGCATCTCCAGGGTGGGCCACCTGGTGTATACGTCAGGCATGAGCACCATCAGGACAGCGGCTTCTGGAATGTTCAACGCATCCAGAGGGGCTTGTGATGCCTCCCTCCCTGCCCGGGGCCCTCATTCCCCCCAACCACCCCCACCCTCGCTTGTCAGAGCTCTTAGGGCTGAAACTGCCTAGAGCCAGGGAACCACTTTACTGGTGAAAAGATCCCTCGCAAAGGGCTGGATTGTGCAACCAGCCCCCACCCTGAGTTCTGTTGCAATCTCCACCACAGCTTTTGGGCTCCACTTTCAAGATACACGGAAAAGTTTCAGTTAGCAGAAAACAAGTGGCATTTTCACCACCACGGTTTAGGGAGAAAAAAATCTAGGCCCTTATATGATGATCCTTTAACAGCATCTGTGCTGCGCAGACGCAGGCAAGCAGCTGGAAGCAGGAGGGAATTCTCTAGCACCTCATAATGAGCTGCGAGCAAATCTCGGCAAAAATAACCTAATGAGGCCCACACAGACAATCACAAAAGTGGGAGAAGATGGGAGAAGTCAGGGAAAAGTTGAGACGTCTCACAGCCAATTCCCTTTCATCAAAATTATCAGCTTGAGAAGACTTCATCTAAATACGCATCTCAAATTTCTTTTAACTAAATGCTCAGGAAAACGTACTACCCTGAAAGGCTGATGCTGCAAAGAATAATTTTTAGGCGTATTCCATAATCTTCTAATATTTTTTTAGGTGGGGGTAAAAAAAAGAAAAGAGCAGCTGGATCTTGACACACCCATAGAAGTCTGCTTCTCCAGCATTTTCAAACCAGGAATTTGGTTAGTTGGAAAACTCCCTACTTTTTTTCAGCACCCATCACCACTTTAAAACAGGAAGGAAGGAAGAAAACTTGTTGGTGAGCTTCGTTTTAATAATTTCATTAGTTTTCCTCCCATGTGAATTGCCATCATATTGAAAATCACTCTGTTCCTCTCCAGATCCTCCCAGGAAAATCATTTATCAGGCAAAGTCACGCTTGTGTCATTTTATCAAGTGGGTCATTGTTAAGTCCAGAAAACTGCTTCATCAAGCGCGGAAGCAGTTAATTCTGGGCAGTGAAACAGTCCTGTAGCCAACAATAAATCAGAACATTTGGGTGACAGTCTGAAAGTCATCTGAACACTGGCAGTCTGTCAGTTTTTGGTTTTAGAAAACAGTATGTAAAACAGCAGCTCACTGTCATGCACGGTACCTGCCTCATTATTCACTCAGTAAACACGAGTAACATCTTAATATTCCCAACATGAAGAAGAGGATTTTTTTTTCTTAGAGCAGAGCATTAAAACAGCGTGTTCTTGGCTGGATGAAACACGACTGGAGCTCAGTGAAGGCAACCTGGAACACTCAGCTGCCTCCTCTCTGTGACCCGCCGCAGGCATCCAAACACCTGCAGAGGTAGGAACCAACATCCACAGCAACTGGAGCACTTATTGATTTTTATTTTTTCAAACTTTTGGCCACGCCACGTGGGATCTTAGTTCTCTGACCAGGGATCAAACTCGTACCCCCTACAGTGGAAGCTCAGAGTCCTAAGCCCTGGACCCCCAGGGAAGCCCCAAAGCACTTATTTTAAATTGACTGTAATCTCTCCTGTGCTTTTTCCCAAAAAAACTCCATGACTGCTCTGCTTCCAAAGCAACCTCTGGGTTTAACTTCATGTTTACAAATTGATTGAAATGATTTTATTTTCTTAATTGTCATCTTAGGCCACTGCATGTCTTTATTTCATTCTTTAGCACCCCCAGCCTTTCTCTAACTTGTCAGAGAAGTCAGAGCCTTTAAAGAGGAGACCACCTGAGAGGTGACAGACAGCTCCAAACGGGGAGAACAAGCTGTGTCTATTAGACATTGCTGGTGACTGTACCTCACAGCTGTCACTAACCCCGTGGTGCTGAGGAAAGCGCATCTCAGAGAGGTTGAGTGACTAGCCTGAAGTCACACAGCTCCGTAGTGGCAGAGCAGAGGCCAGAGGTTGCATCTTCCATCTCCTCTTCCAGAAGCACTGGCCACACCCAGCCAGCCTCGAGGGATTACGTGAGGGGCCCGCTGACCTGTCCCCACCCCACCCTGCCACGTCTCCCCTTTTCTGGCCTCATCAGAATTCTAATTCATTGACCAAGTATTGGTGGAATCACAGATCCATGGAGGAAGACTAGTTAACGGGAATTAAATGAGGCTTCACAAAAAGCCAACTGTTTTCCTTAAAGCCACAACCTCTGTGTGTATTCTATTCATTTTTCTCCAAGATAAGAAAGGTGGAAAGTGTAGCCCGTAAGTACAAAATTCTTCTTCCAAGACCCCAGTCTCTTCCCTGCTTAATCTGCTGGCTGACCTCGTGATGAGAATAAAATAAAATGACGAACGTGAAAATGTTTTTGGAACACCAAACGGCTCTACAAACATAACATCGTATCTACCGGGAACAAAGGAAAAGAGCGAGGCCGCTTGTAAGGAAGGTCTGAGGCTCGTGGGGAAGCCCCAGAGGCTGGTGAGGATGGGGCCCGGAAGAGGGGGATGCAGCAGGGGCCAGGCACAGCTCTGGGTACCTCTGCGCAGGTGCTCCTGGGGCTGGACTTGGGTCCCTCGTGATAACAAGGTCCCTCCTCGTACCAAGGAGGAGGGCTCGTCACAGCCGATGGACCTCAAGACGTTGGTTAAAAAACTGAATGAAGGACTTCCCAGGTGGTCCAGGGGATTCTTATCCTGCCTTGCAATGCAGTGGATATGGGTTCGATCCCTGGCCCAGTGTCCCACATGCCGAGGGGCAACTAAGCCCATGCGCCACAGCCACCGAGCCAAAGCTCTAGGGTCTCTGCTCCGCAAAAAGAGAAGCCACCGCAATGGAAAGCTCTCGCACTGCAACTAGAGAAAGGCCACATGCAGCAACAAAGACCCAGCACAGCCAAAAATCAGGAAATCTTGCGGGGGGGGGGAAACCCAGAAAGAAGAAACATTCCCCCAGAGCTGTCTACACAAAAGGCACAGTTTGAATTGAAAGCAATTCTGTTTCTGGAGATGTGAAAAACGTAGAAGTGGCTCTACAAGTCTCATTTTTTTCCCCCCAACTCTCAAGGGCTTTTTTTTTTTTTTTTTTCTCAAGCTGTTCCTGGCTGAAACTGCTCCCTAATAGAAAACTTTCCTTCCAAATGAATGATCATCTGCTCCCCCTAGAATCTAAGGATTAGAGGAGTTCTGGAAACTCAGCACTAACACTCACACCTGGGGGAAATTCAAAAATTCTGCATCTGTGTTATCACAGCAGCGCAGGCTCCTAGAGTGGGCCCCTGTCCCAGCCGCCGAGTTTTTTGGGTTTTTTTTTAAAGAGCTAATAGGAAAAATTTCACCAAAATTCTACACACCCAAGGAGAGGGTAGGGGATGGGCTGGGTGGATGCTGACAAACCCCAGTCAGTTTTGCAGTGTCAGATGGCAGTGAATAGAGGGGAATAACCCTGCCTTACGTTTGGGGTCCTCCCTGTCCTCACCAGCGAGGCAGCTGCTCTGCACATGGGACACCCCCAAACGCCTCAAATACTAACAGCACTCAGCTGAGCCCAGCTGAGTGGGAGGTGATGGAACTCTCTAGAATCACTGCCATGAGGCATGAATGATGCATGAAAGGAACAATGCCCAGTCCAGCCAGGAGAAGAAAGACAGTGCTGTTTTCCACCAGCGGTGCACACAGCATGGCCAACCCGCGTCGGGCGGGTGGTGGGCTCTGCGAGAGCTCAGACCCTCACTATCCCCTCCCATCACACTGGGGCTGCCAGGGTCATCGCATCACACATGGAGGCACACTCACGCACGCATACCACACACACTCTTGGGCGCTCATCACTGAGTGTGGGTTTAGACAGCAAGCGGGTGTGTGGGTGTGGGGTGGGAAGAGCCTAAGACTTAGAAATAACAGAGCTGGACTTGTTCCCAGGCGCCACTACTTCCTGACTCCATGCCCTCCTGTGAAAGGGGGATAACGCCCAGGGACTGCAGTACAGACGGAAGATAATGAACATAAAAGGATTCATCCTCTTACAAGAATGTGCTCCAAGAAGAGCGTCTCGTGAAATCAGTCCTGGACACTGTACCAAGCCTGCCAAGACCGTCAACCTGCCTGGTCCCCACCCTACAGAAAGAATTCCAAGTCTCCCACATTCCTGTCTCCCAAAACAAGTCTCTCAAACTGGTCCAGGACCAGACAGATGCTCTTCATGTGGAGATGTCCTGCAGAGACCCCAGACTCAGGTGCGGATCTGCTGGGACCATCCTAAGTGCGGGTGTGTGTATGCATGTGCCAACAGTGACCATCTACCAAACAGGCTGAACTGCTAAAGGCTTTTACAGTGAATCAGAAAACTCTGCAATACCATGAAATTTTAGAAGATTTATGCCTTTCTTAACATGAACGTGTAAAGTTGAACAATGATCTCAGAGCAGGAAATGGTCCTTAGACCCATCTTCAGAATTCAGAATAAATGATCAATCGCTACCGCCCAGCTTTTATGCTGCTTTAGAGTCCACAGTAGCTGCCCTTCCCTCCTCACCGGATAATCAGCACCAGATAACTTCTCTTTTCTCCTCCCCGGGTCAGATCAGCCACCCTCAGGAATTAGCTAAAGGAAGGCAGCAGTGTCTGTGGACGCGGTCCTGTGCCTTGGAGACCCGGACCCCTCCTCACAGAGTGCAGCAGAGACAGACCCACAGAGAGAGCCCTGATTTCAAATTCCTAGTGACACAGACGTATTCATAGCAATTAACCATTCTCCGTACACAAGAATGGCATCACCACTTCACAAGTATTGGGACATGAGCTTCGAATGGTTTTTCTGGAAGCACACTTTTGACTCTATCCCCAGTGACAAGTCTCAGGGTGGTGGCTGAGCCCAGGGGGACTGGGGTGGTTTTCCAGAAGTCTCAAGCTCCACCAGTCTGGCCTCCCTAATAGCATCTTTTCAACCACCAGCCTAACAAACCAAACAAAGGAAGCAAACTGGCCAGTGTTTTCATAAAATAAGAGCCAAACTGCACAGCATGGTACACAGCGTGAAAAATGATGTAGTCCACTAAATCCTTGCAAATGATGCCCAGGAAAGAGAGTGAAGCACACAGGCGTAAGCACACAGGCGTGAACACACAGGCACATGCTCGTATGCGGACCAACAATGCTCACTCACTTTTATGTGGGAATTGCCTTCCAAGAAAGAAGGTGGAAATCTTCTCAGTAGTTGAGTACTCTACAAGTACTAAAGTGGTTTTTGTTTGTTTGGGTTTTTTTTTTTTTTTTTTTTGCTTTTGTTTAGTCAGTAAGCCGAGTCTGACTCTTTTGCGACACCATAGACTACAGTCCACCAGGTTCCTCTGTCCATGGAATTTTCCAGGCAAGAATACTGGAGTGGGTTGCCATTTCCTTCTCCAGGGCATCTTCCCAGTCCAGGGATCGAACCCACATCTCCTGCACTGGTAGGCAGGTTCTTAACCAATGAGCCACCAGGGAAGCCACTGAAGACTCTCTCTCATGTTCCAGGGACAGAGGCCTGTCCACAAAGGCCAGGTCTCCTGGCAGCGCTGCCACTACCCTGTCATATGGCCACAGGAAAGTCAGGGACTTCTTGCCTCAAGTCTTCACCAATAAAAATGGGGACAACAGTATTCATTTTGAAGGACTGAAGCAAGCATTAAACTAATGTATGGACTAAACAACCCTGACACAGCGTTCTCTACAGCGTCAGGAAAGCACTTACTCAAGACACCCATGTATCATACAAAAACCCTCTCTACTTCCAGTTTCACATGAACGATACCCAAATTCACAATCTGGAATCAAAGCCTCTCTGTACATGCAAACAGAACATCGGCTAAACCTCCTGGAAGCCCACCTGTGCCAAGTCCCCAGCGCCCGTGGCATCTGAGCGTCCAGCTCAGAAGTCCTCCTATTGCAGGAGTTACTTCCCCATTGAACCCTGTCTCCCTCTGACTTCCCTCAGTCTCAGCGCAAATTCAGTCTCTCCCTTCGGCTTTTTCACTTCTGTCCTAAAACCTGCTGAGTCTTCCAAGTAGCTCTTCATCTGCTTCAAAGTTTGAAAGCGTTCAGTTGCTCAGTCATATCTGACTCTGCGAGGACTACATGGACTGTAGCCCACCAGGCTCCTCTGTCCATGGGGATTCTCCAGGAAAGAACACTGGAGGGTGGGGAGCCATGCCCTCCTCCAGGGGACCTTCCCAACCCAGGGATTGAACCCTGGTATCCCGCGTTGCAAGCGGATTCTTCACTGTCTGAGCCACCAGGCCTCACCTGCTTAACTACTAGCAATTCCCTTTTCCCATGAAAACCCTTGAAACACATGAGACTCTTGGGTAAAGGGTTTTCTTCAGGACCACGCCCTGCATCTCACACAAGTTACAAGGCCTACCCCCCTCCCTGCCCTCGAACTGTCTCCTGCATTAGCAGAAGGCCTATCCCCCCTCCCCCTGCTGCCCCAGAGCCCTGGCCTTTCTGGACCCCTCCACCTCCTGGGCTTCTCCTCTCCAGCTCTCTGAGATGCCACTTCCTCCGCCAAGGTCTTGGCTTTGCTCTCTCTCCTCCTCCCTCCATTCCCTCCGCCACCTCTAACAGCTCAGTTCTGCTCCGACTCTTGTTAAGTCCGCACAGCTCCTACCTGCTCTTCCCACGATGCTCGACAGTCACCAGTGGCTAAACCGCGCTCCTCACTCAAGCCTGTCGCCAGCCTCCAGGCCCACCTGTCCCATGCCACCCAGAAAGCCCCCTCTCCATAACTCCAGGCTGAGTTTCCCAAGAACCTTCACTTCCACGGGTCTCAGGTCCTAAGGATCAAATCATGAAGAACTGACAACACCTGTGAATTGTGGGCAGCATCTCGGGCTCCTGGGCTCATCAGAAACACCTGCGAAATGCCGTGCTCCACGCCCCGTGCAACCAGAGACACAGGCGTCAGAAGAACACTGTGCCCTCTGACGGGCTACCCAACTGAGTGTGACAGCCAGCAATTCAGTGTCAAACCGATGCTCTGCGTACAGCAGTGGGGAGTCTTAAGTTTTTTTGTTTTGGTGGTGGGAGGGTGGTTTTTTGGCTTTTAATAGGACTTATGCCTTCCCTGGTTTGATCCCTGGGTGGGTAAGATCCCCTGGAGGAGGGCATGATGATACACTCCAGCATTCTTGCCTGGAGAATCCCATGGACAGAGAAGTCTGGCGGGCTATAGTCCATGGGGTTGCACAGAGTCGGATAGGACTCAAGCGACCTAGCACACACGCATCCCTTCCTTGATTCAGTCCTCACCATACCCCGCCTGTGATGATCCCACTTATAGCCTGAAGCTCACCCCCCACTGCCTTCTGGAATAAGGTTTCCTGCAGCACAAGTTCCAGTCTGTCCCTTCGCTATGCCAGAGACAGACCCGCCTACTGGCTACTCTTTGCTGTAAAGACAACTGTGGTCTAAGACAAACAACTTATTCTTAGGGGAAAACAATTAATTTCAACCATCCCATGTGTCGGCTACAGCCATTTATTCACATCAGCTCCCCCTCTGATATCTGACTTAACAGAAAAACACAAAGACTCTCCAGATGACAACTGAATGGGGGTGATGTATGTTACAAAATCTGTACTTTGCTGCTTCGCTTCCTCCTTGTTGTTTTTTTTTTTTTCCGATACAGTGAAATCTTTATGAGCAAAAAGATTAATCCTTTTCCTCCTCTTTAAGGACCATTCTCTCCTGACAACCACTTAGCTGAATCCCCCAAATCTAACTTGAAAAAACAACAACCGCACACTTTCAAGCGGGTTGTTTCTGGGGACTTTTGGTTTAGAGATCCACAACACCTGGAAGAGGTCAGTTTTATGGGGACATTTGGACAAAACGCCTGATTTAGAACACTGGATAGAACAAACCTCTCAGCTAACCCTACACATAAGAGTTCTTAGCAGTATACATTTTGGAATCTTCTCCGTGCCCCAGAACACACAATATGGATCTAATTAGGTCCAGCTGCCTTATGTTAGTAATAAAATTGAAAGAAAAAGAGAGGGAGAGAGAATGGGGGTGGGGGGCTTTGTTCGTCCCCTCCTCTGCCCGGCGATCGACCGCAAGGCAGGCGCGTCCCGGACGCTCACTCCAGACCCGAATACCCCGGAGAGCCTAGTACCCCGCTCAGC
The DNA here is from genome assembly GCF_963930625.1 of Muntiacus reevesi. Taxonomy (NCBI): domain Eukaryota; kingdom Metazoa; phylum Chordata; class Mammalia; order Artiodactyla; family Cervidae; genus Muntiacus; species Muntiacus reevesi. The sequence goes on along the minus strand of NC_089252.1, from coordinate 35,357,966 downwards.
GCTCAGACTTTTCAGCGGCTGACTTTTCATCCGCTGGGAGAGATTTTCTGAGCCGCTGGAGCCCAGAGACCCGACCCACCCCTGCCCCCACCTCGGCCCGGCGCGCCCCGCCCGCCCCTCGGCTCCACGACTTACGCGAGCGCAGACGGACAGGGCTTCTGGTTCCAGCCACAGTTGTACTGAGCTTGGATAAAAGTCTCGCTTCCCTCGAGCACCGAGCAGCTGACGTTCTTGTTCACGATGTAGGCGCACCAGTTCCTGGGGTGAAGGAGATTAGGGAAGAGGGCGCGGCGTAAACCCGGAGAACAATGAGGCGGGGGAGAGAGGGAACGAGCCTTCAGGGCGACCGATCGAGCGAGGGTAGGGGAGTCGTGGTCCCCACGGAGGCGGGAGGCTAACCAGCCGACATGTGGACGGTGCGCGGGTGCACCTTTGGAGAGCAGGCACCTTAATCCGACAAAAGACGGACAGAAGGGCCCCCCTGCCCACGTCCCAGGGGCCCCAGTCATTCCCGGGGAGTTTCCTGATAGCCCTGCCCTGCGGGGCTCTCCCTGCGCCCCACGGTTCGGAACGCAGCACCGCTGGGGGCGCGGGCGAGGTCGCCCGGGACGCCCCGCTCCGGCCGAGAAGCGCGCTCCACCACGGAGGAGGCGCCGCCCCGGCAGCCAGAGGGGGACCCCGGCTGCGGCTCCTCGCCTCTGCCGGGCAGAGTGGGGTCCTGCGGAGGGCGGGAAGGGGTGGGTGGGAGCCCACGGCTCCCGGCCGTCCTGGGGACGAGCAGAGGCCGCGCACTTACTTGTTCCTGGCGCTGGGCCGCGCGGGGTGCCCGGGCTGCGGACTGGCGTGGCACAGCCCCGCGCCGCCTAGGGCCAGCAGTGCCAGCGCCCAGCGCCAGGGCGCGTGGGGCCGGGGCCGTGTCGGCGGCCACATTCTGCGCGCGGCGGGCGCGCTCCGCCGGCGGGATCTGGAGCGCGGGTCGGACTAGAGCCGGGAGGCTGCGGGAGGCCGGGGCGCGGCCGGAGAAGGCAGGAGGCTCGGGCGCTGCGCGGCGCCCTTACCCGCGCTGCGCGGCCGCCCCCTCCGGCTTCTCGCTCCCACTTCTCCTTTCCACTTCGTGCGCCCGCGCTTCTCCTCGGTCCCTCAATGACGCACAGGTTCCCCCGGGTGCCGCCCTTTTTATTTCACTTCCCTCCCCGGAACGTGACTCTCCCTCCGCCGCATCTGTCTCCCGTCCTCTTGCTTCTCGGCAGGGGGTTTGGGGTGAAAGGGCTATAGGCTTTGGGAGAAGGGTCTCTGTTACAGAATTTCCAATTACTCATTCCTTTGGTCTCTTCCCAGAAGCCGGGCGACTCCGCCTCCCACCTTCCAGCGGGCGCGCCCGGCCCCTCGGGAAGGGCCGCCGTCGGCGAGTCCGGCGGGGCTCACGTCGTGCCCGGGGCCGGCTTCCCAGGGCTAACGAGGGACATCTTTATCAGTCCTTCGCTCGATTTGACTCGGGTTTCCTCCTCTGGCAAGACGCGGCCATTCCTCCGCACTTGAACTTCGGCGACTTTAGGAGGAATGAACACGGGTCCTCTTTTTCTTACGCATCCATTAAACAGTTTCCAAGTCAACATGCCAGGCAGCGGGGGATGAGGAAAGACAGCTCCACCACTTCCGAGCAGCTTCTTGAAGCACAGTATCAGACTCTAATACACTCCACTAATTTCCAAAAGGTAGTCCCACAGCCTCTGCTTCTGAGGTCCCATTCTGAACTGTTAAAAATTATTATTAAAGACATTTACTCCACAATAATCACCTTTTCTTCAAAACAGTTCAGACACTGCTAGACATTTGTCTTTCACGTGCTTGCATATTTTATGCCTTTTTTTTTTTTTTGCAATTTCCTGTTTTTTTCAAAATAAAAGATTATATAATGAACATTTCCATAGGTCTTAAATATTTCTTTAAATATACAATTTAGTCACTGTATAATATTCCATTTTATTTCTATTTTTGAGTTACACCAATCTCTACCAGGGCTTCCCAGGTGACTCGGTTGGTAAACAATCCTCCTGCAATGCAGGAGAGTCAGGCAGACCCCGCTTTGATCCCCGGGTCAGGAAGGTCTCCTGGAGGAGGGCATGGCAATCCACTCCAGTATTCTTGCCTGGAGAATCTCAAGGACAGAGGAGCCTTGCAGGCTACAGTCCACAGCGTCAAAAAAGAGTTGGACACGACTGAGTAACTGAGCATGCACGCTTGCACGGTATCTCTACAAATTTCTTTTGGGAGGAAGCAACTTCGCAGAAGAATTGGCCATGAATTGTGATGGGAATCATAAAACTTTGTTCCTTACGGTAACTAAGTGAAGCCAGTGGGCCCATTTTATTTCTGATATGCTTTGATGGTGTTATTGGGCCTTTTGATTTGCAAATAGGAGAAAGAAAACTCCCTAAGTAGAAACTTCTCAAGAGCCAAGAAGAAAAATATACCGTGTAAGGACATAGTCTGTCCATGAACTCTGTAAATGGGAGATCTTGCAAATAATGAACCGCTATCATCCAAGGCTTCAAAAGAGCCACCCTGAGGGGAAAATAACAGAAAGGGATGAAAAGCTGCCTTGCGTAACTCAATCTCTAATTTCTGTGGGGTTCTCTCTTTCCCGTCCTCACACCGTTTTTGTCCATAAAGTGTCACAGGGACGAAGCACCACACAAAAATAAAAGAGAGGGACAGAAGAGGGGGAAAATGGAGGAAACACACCATTTGTGTATATCTACATCTGACAGCTATCAAACCACAACTTCTCTTCAATACCCGTAATTCTTAAGCTTGGCAATGAGTCAGACTGATCATCGCATCCAACTGTTTCATTGAATCAAAGTTATGCCAGGAAGCTGTCTTCTAGTACAAAAGTCGGAGGACCAACTTCTCATTGAGGTGACTACTACACTATATTTAATCAGTTATAAATGGCACTTATCGGTAAATAAATGTAATCTGAGCATCTGTTACACTGCAAGGCCCCATGCAAAAGTAATGAGGAGTCACAGGTAAGCCCAGATAGATGTGGGCTCTGTGTTAGCAGAACGTCCAGCCCTTCCTGTGCAATGAAAGATGTGATGTTTCTGATATGCATCAGATAAGGGAGCCAGTATGTGTCCCACATGTCTTCCTAGACACATCCCTATAGGCATCCAGTGTGGGGCTGCTCTGGGAAGAAGGAAGGCTTGAGGCCAAGATCCCAAAAGATCCTTTTCTCTTTCTTGTCTCCAGTCAGAGGAAGGGACCCTTCAGACTCAGGAAAGAGAGAGAGCCTTCCAGAAGAAGCAAGGCAGAGGAGGCTTCCTGGGGATAGAGAGCTTACGCACCTCAAGAAACAGTCTTGGGACTTCCCTGCTGGTCCAGTGGTTAAGAATGTGCCTTGCAATGCAGGGGACACCGGTTTGACCCCTGGTCAGGGAACTAAGATCCCACGTGGTGAGGAGCAACCAAGCCAGTGCACCGTAACTAGAGAGTATATGTCCACAAAGAAATATCCCACACGATGCATTTAGTTGGTGCTGCCACTAAGACCCGATGAAGCCAAATAAATAAGTATTTTTTTAAAAGAATAGAAAACAGTCTAGGGGCTTTCCCTGTGGTCCAGTGGCTAAGACTCCACACTCCCAAGGGGGCCCAGGTTTGATCTCTGGTCAGGGAACTAGATCCAGCATGATGTAACTAAGAGCTCACATGCAACATAGATTGAAGATCCCCTGTGCCTCAACTAAGACCCCGCACAGAGAAAGAGAGAGAGAAAAGAAAGAAAGGGTCTAAGTGGGCAGATCACTTGGTCCCAGCCATGAGCAGTAAAGTGGACATGATTAGCAGAATGCTGCAAGTGTGAATTCTTTCTAAGCCGCCAACTTCCTCAAATAAGCACTGGAAAACTGTCAGTTTCCTATCACAAGCTGAAGTCATTTCTTCTGCTTTTAAAACAAAAGTGCCCCATAGTGATTTATATTCTTGATTGCATCAGCGACTTACTGAACCGAACTTGGGTCTGCTCGCCCAACGAGCAGCAAAGCCAATCTACTGATACTGGGTTGTGGCGAAGAAGTGTTAGTTGTTCAGTCATATCCGACTCTTTTGCAACCCCATGGACTGTAGCCCAACAGGCTCCTCTGTCCATGGAATTCTCCAGGCAAGAGAACTGGAATGGGTTGCCATTTCCTTTCTCCAGGGGATCTTTCCAACCCAGGGATCAAACCTGGGTCTCCTGCATTGCTGGCAGATTCTTTACCATCTGAACCATAAAAGTATACTGCATTTAGTGCAGAGTCGAGCAATGAGAACAGGCAGCTCATGCTTAAAAGACCTGAACTCCCCTTTGGCTCTCAGGCAAGGGTTTTAAAAGCAACGTTTGGGATGAGAGTTATAGGATGTGTGCTCAGTTCGCGGACTTTCTTCTAGTTGGTTGGTGATGACGTAACAGGGTGATGCATCAGGAATGTCAATCTTCTGGTTCCAACCAGAGGGGGGTCTACGTGCTTATGGTCAGCATCCTCCGCCTGGGTGTGTATATGGGGGTCTTAGTTTCTACAGAACAACTCAAAGACACCTTGTGTACATCCCTTGAGGAGGAACTTCAGACTCAGTGTTATCACTCAACCATTGTCTAAGCTATCATTACTTTTCTCGCTTGGTGGCTTTGCCTTTGTTTCTGCATTCCCTCACTCATCTAATTAGTAACTGCTCAAGTCTGCTCTTGGAACTCAGGCAAGGCCTTTTTCTGCCTTTTTCTATACAAAGAAGAAACAGGGAACAGAGGGGTTTTTGTACCTGGGGAGGCATCACAGGATCCTGCTAGGTTTCAAGTCCCACTTTTCCTGATATGCCTCAGTCCTGGGGGAAACAGGGGTTGGACCAGAAAGGCAATGAGGTTGTGGATAGAGAGGATAATCATAAACTTAGCAGGGGGAGCTTGGTTTTAAGACTCAGTCTCATTAACTAAAGCAAAGATGCAAAGTAGAGCTATGTCATAAAACCCATCCCTTCACTACTGTTCATGGTAAAAGAAGAGCTCACCAGGCTGTGGACTTGGGAGTGCCCCTAGCACACCCAGACTCCCCCTTCAGCTGCCTGGAGGAGGATAGTGGGCGATCATCATAGAGGCAGCAGGTGGCTTCATGGTCCCCACCCCACCATCAATCATCTAGGCACAAAACACTTGATCAAGATGAATTGATTGCCATCTAGGATGTGGTTAAGAGTCATACGACTTAGCCTGGGTGTCCCAACCTACTCGTTCCTCTTCTTTGTTTTCTAGAACTCAAAAAAATTTCTCCCCTGATTTCTCACTGTTTATTTCCAGTGTCTTAATTTCTTTGTGCTGTTTACTAATGATGAAAAAAGAAAGTCCCTGAAGATTAGATATCTTGAATAAATTTTGATTGCATGGAGAAGGAAATGGCAACCCACCCCAGTATTCTTGCCTGGAAAAGTCCGTGGACAGAGGAGCCTGGTGGGCTGAAGTCCATGGGATTACATGACTGAGCATGTGTGCATGAGGGTGGAGGGAGATGGGTTGGTAGCAGTAAAGTGGTAGAACTAAAAAAAAAACAAAAATTTTTGATTGCAAAGCATTTCTGACACAATATACCATAAGAAAATGTCTTGCACATTCTTAAGTTAGTGATAAAATGCACTTCATCTTTTTCTTTTTGCTTGTTTTTTTTAAATGCAGTTTGGTAGAGAAGGAGAGACGGAAATGTTTCCGAGAAAAATTAACTGGCTGCACCACTTAACTTGGTCTCTGTTTTGGAATAGCAAAGTTTAGTTGATACAATTTTGTGTAACTCCATTCGACAGAAAGGAGAAGAGGGCAGCAAAGGATGAGGTGGTTAGATAGCATCACCGCCTCAATGGACATGAATTTGAGCAGATTCCAGGATGGTGGAGGACAGGGCAGCCTGGTGTGCTGCAGTCCATGGGGTTTGCAAAGAGTCGGACACAACTTAAGTGACTGAACAACGACAACCATTTGACAAGGCACCATCTGAATGAAGTCATTGAGTCCCCAGACTTCAAAATTGACAAACAAGAGCTACTTCCTACCTTGTCAAAGATTTTGCTCAGGACTTCACTGGTGGTCCAGTGGCTAAGACTCCAAGTTCCCAATGCAGGGGGCCTGGGTTCAATTCCTGGTATGAGAACTAGATCTCATGTGCCATGACTAAAGATCCTGAATGCTGCAACGAGCCAAATAAATACAAATACTAAAAAAATAAAGGTTTGCTCAAATAGACCAAGACAGAAGAAAGAATAACTGCTCTCTTTACTTTTTTCTAACTACATATTTGCAAATATCCCATTAGCTATACAGAGCTAAATATTCAAAACCTCTGTCTTCTGAACCCAAGACTGATATTACTTATTGATTGATTCAAAAGCACTGTGAAAGATTATGGCTATTATTTTAATCATCTGTCTTGAGAGATGCCAAGAGCATACCCCCTTTATTGGTCAGAGGTGTGTGCCTTAAAACATGTTAAGCTATCCCCTGAGAACTTCAAAACTGTAAAAAGCTGAAATCCTGCCTGAAGCCACACTTGGGAGAATGTTTAGGAGTTCATGCAATGGACCTAGCACAGTGTTCAAAATTGGGTGCCCTCACCTCCTGAGCAGAGTGGTGAGGACAAATCGAAAGCCTCCCCATCCTCCGTTTGGTCCTCTGGAAATAGGATTTTTTTCACGTGGCTGTTGGGAGGATGCGCTGTGTTACCACATGTAAACCGCTGAGCAAAGTGCCTGGCACATGGTGAATGGAGGAGAGTTATTCACAATTGTTATTGTTACTCACCACTTCAGTATTGCAACAAATTTGCAGTCAGGTCCAAGAGATTGTCTTGCTTTTATTGTGTCCACTGTTGCAGGAAGCTGACCATCTACTGCAGTTCTTCTTTCCAAATAAGAAATATAAAGAAATGTGTATCAAGAGGGCATGTGCACAACTCAGAATGACTCTAAATGTGATCGTCAGGAAAGGATATGGGGCTCGTGACTTCTAGCTCGATTTTCTTTCTACCACTTCCCAGGAGAAAGCATATGCCTCCATTGGCTGTTTAGGAGGTTTCTTCCTCTTTGTTGTAAAGGAATGTATTTTAGAACAATTCAACAAAATCTTTGGGAGGATTAATAACCCTATAAAAATCAACTCAGATCATTAGGCAATGAGATAATAAATTTCTTCTTCTTCCTCAGAAAGATGAAATTAGTAACTAATTCCATACCCTTTAATTTTTTTCAGATGTTTCTTAGATCTAACAATGCTTCCTACAGCTAACTGTGGGCCATACATCACACTTGAGAGTTCAGTGCTGTCACGCTGATGGTGTGGTTTTGAACACATTTTTTTCTTCATAAGAAATAAATGACAAAAATAGACTCTTAGAATTTTGTTTCCAAGAGAATTATAATAGCTTAGGCAGTAATGCCTTCATATATATGAGCCACATCAAACTATATTGTAGAGTTCATCATTTATTTATGGAATGAGAGCTGATTGTTCTGGAATCAACAGAATGTTTAAAAGTAGGCAGAATGGGTTTGAGCCCTGTATAATAAATTGTTAAATTTTAGGACAATCTTGGTCTACACTCATGAGCATGGTATTCATGAGCAAATTTACTCTTTCTGGTATTTTAGATCGGGCCATTCTAAACCATGTTTCAAGTATTTAAATAAGAGTCAACTCTCATTTGGTCTAGTATGTTCTATTAAGCTACTTACTGCAAACACTGAATTTGTGAATTCTGAACAACTGCTTGTAGAGGAAATGCAGGAGTAGGAAGCCTCTGGTCACAATGTTTTGTCAACCAGTCAACACATAAGCTTGCTTTCTGTGTGTTTCTGTTTAAAGACACCTTGTTCAAAATATATTATAGATTCATTAACAGTGAACTCAAAGTCAACACCAGTGTAACTCGTGCCTAAACAAAGCTTATCTCACACACGTATTTTCTCCCTGAGGCATTTCACAGACGTCTTGTGCTAAGGAACACAAGACAGCACTTCATGTACTTGGGGACCATTTTAAACCACAAAATTACCAACAAAAAGCACAAAAATACAAAAAGCACGGCACTCAATTTCCCATGAAAAGGACGCTTCTTCTCATACTTTTAGTGTGAGACCTAAAACAAGAAGGCAGAGCATTACCTTGTTGGACCTCAGCTGGAAACGTGCACAGTTGGGCAAGTTAATTTTGATGACACTCTGCTCAAGTCCACCAATGGTCAGAAAGTGCTGCAAGTGTTGCTTTCAGAGTTACAGATAAACGTGGTGAAGAGCCAACTTCATAAATATAGAATCTGTGGATCATGAAGACTGTATTTCAACTTAAGTCTGAGAAAGGTAAGAAAATACTACATTGGGGAATGGGAAAGGAAAGTTCTTGGAATTTTGTGGCCATCAAAAAATTTTTTGTGGACTTCTCTGGAGGTCCAGTAGATAAGAATTTGCCTGCCCATGCAGGGCACATGGGTTCAGTCCCTGGTCTGGGAAGATTCCACATGCCTCGGGGCAATGAAGCCTGTGAACCACAATTACTGAACCTGTGCTCTAGAACCTGGGAGCCTCAACAAAAGAAGCCATCACAATGAGAAGCCCCCATACAGCAACGAGAGAGTAGCCTCTGCTTGCCGCCACTAGAGAAAGCCCACACGCAACAATGAAGACCCAGCACAACCAAAAACAAATAAATAATTTAAAAAATTTGTTTTATCAGGAAGCATATTGAGGAAGCTCTGAATATGGAACCCTGCCAGGCAACATGTGAGCCAGAGAAAAAAGAGATTTAGTTCTTTATCATCTTAACTGGCTGGAAAGCGAAACACGCATGTATGAAATGAGTTCACACATATAAAGTTACGTTCAGTAAATAGAACATAGCACAGTAAAGACACTATGTATCTAGGTGATGATGAAGAAATAGAGCTTGAGACAGTCAGAAAAGTTCAGTATTAATTAGGAAAGACCACGGAGAAGTATGGGTTTGAGTTGTTTTATTTTTTGTTTTGCTTTAATCAGCTATGAGCAATTAATGTGACCTTGCACATGGCATGTGTTTAATAAAAAAAGGCAAGGGCCAGCTGGTAGATTAGCTGGGCCAAAGTATGTGGCCTTAGAAGTAGCCAGGAGGTTGCAGGAACATGGATGGATCTAGAGATAATCATACTACATAAGTCAGACAAAGAAAGACAAATATGACATCACTTATATGTGGAATCTAAAAAAATAATACAAGTGAATTTACTTACAAAACAGAAACAGACTCACAGATGTAGAAAACAAACATACGGTTACTGAAGCAGAAAGGAGGTGGGGGAGGGATAAGTGGGGAGTTCGGGATTAACAGGTACACTCTATATGTATAAAATAAATACACAACAAGGACCTACTGTATAGCACAAGGAATTGTAGTCAACATCTTATAATAACCTATAATGGAAATGAATCTGAAAAAATATATTTAATTTATATATATATATATGTATAACTGAATCACTTTGCTGTGCACCCAAAACACTCTAAATCAACTATATTTCAATTTTTAAAATTAAACTTAAAAAAAAAAGTAGCCAGGAGTTAGGTGAGGTAGGAAGGCTGGTTGGGATTGAGGGGTAATGAAGGTGAGGAAAGAGTGCAGGACATGTCACTGTTAAAAAGCATAATATAGGCTTGTGCAAAAACAAAAAAAAAACAGAGGAAAAAAAACCCTCTAGTTCTTTTTCCTGCTCATCTAAAAGAGAGGTGGGATGACCAGATGTCCTGATTTGCCCAAGTCAGTCCCAAGTTACTCCTGCTGTGGATCAGTTAACACTGTTAATTATTTTTAGTGTCTCCTTTCATCTTCAAAAGTGCCCGGGTTTGGACAATAAATTATATGGTCTCTCTAAGGATCCAAAATGAACTGAAAACCACAACTCTGTTTAGCATAAACAAAGTGTTTATAAAAGCTAAAGAAAACACTAATAAATATCAATGCAAATGACAAAATCAGAAAATAGGGACAAAGTGAACTGCTGCAAGTCCTAACTTTACTCAGCACAAGTTTCTGTTCTGTTATTGCCTCATGCATTTTGGTAACTTTTTGAAGTTGATATTATAATTGAGAAGTCTGACTAGGCTCTGGAGACTTGGTTTGTTTAGTTGGTTGCTGATGAAGCTGGATATCTGCATGAACTTTCCTTGGCTCTGTCTTCTCAGACGTAATCACTTTAGAACTCATCCCTGAGAGTGGAGGAAGAAAAACACTGCCGTGGAGACAGTCTGCTTTAAGTGCTCCGGCCACAGCTCCTTTAAATGGAGCGGACCTAGGAGGGCCCTTCTCAAGAGCAGCTCACAGTCTGAACCCACTGACATCTCTGAACACTTACTGGTTACAGAGACTAAAACAACGTAAATAATAAGTCGTGAGCAGATAGAAGCTGCTAATGTCTTACGACTAACGGAAAATACAAGGTGAGACCGGAGTTGAGGGGCCAAGGAGGAAACTGCCTTCGTTTTCCATGACATCCTCACGTGTTTTCCTCCAGCGTTTCAAAAATATAAAAACAAAATAGTTTATTCCCTGAGTATTCTGAGGTTATGCTTTCTAAAGTGCTGTCTGGGGGCAGAGTGTGGACTGTAGCTTGCTTGCCAAGCTCCTCTGCCCGTGGAGTTCTCCAGGTGGAATACTGGAGTCGGGTAGCCATTCCCTTCTCCAGGGGATCTTCCCAACCCAGGGATCAAACCTGTGTCTCCTGCATTAAAGGCGGATTCTTTACCTTGTGAGCCACCAGGGAATAATCCCAGAAATAGGAAGGACACTAGAAAAAAGGCACCAGGACTCAGTTCCAATGGGTTTCAATCCTAAAAGAATCTTCACTTTCTCACTGGCGATTCCAATTTCACAAAGATTTTTAAAACATAAATCTTTGTCGATTGTGGTTTTCTAATACACATTTTATCAAAACATAGCATTTTTTCAAAAAAAGCGCACAAAATGTGATCAGCTCCCTGAATTTTTCACAAAATGCAGGCAGTTATATAACCAGCACCCAGATAACAAAGCAAGACATGACCAGCCCCTCTCGGGGCCCCTCACAGTCCTTGCAATCGCTAGCCCTTCCTTTCCAAAAGACACAGCAACTCTGACCTCTAACACCATCGCTTAAACATCTGTTGAAAAAAAACTATTGATTCATTTTGTTGGTAATAACTAGCACAGTGCCTGGCACAAAATACTTGTTGAATAACGTTGGTTGAATAAATGAAAGAAAGCAGAGAGGTGGCTAACTTTTATAAGACAGTGGATCAGGTTAACATACAAAATATATTAGGGCAAGGGGCATTAAACTTGAGTGAGAACTGGAATAATCTGGGGATGCTAACTTAGAATCAAGTTGAAAACTCAAACTTTGAACAGAAGTGTATGCTTTGGTTTAACTGTTTAACAAATATAAACAATGTGAATACATCCTATCCCCTCTAAGTTTTCCTTGGGCCTTAACCAACTCTGCTCACATCACATCCACTGTAACTGGTGAGACCAACCTCCAGAGATCTTGTTTCTCTTTCTCATTTGTAAATGGACCCACATAGCCAAGAAATGACTATTTTCAGCCCTTCTCCACCCCACTCCAAGGCCCCGTCTGTTAGAAAACAAAATCAGAGTCACCCTCTCCCTCTGCCAAAGCATGTGATCTCTGGCCGGAGTGCCTCCTGCCCTAATGAATGAGGTAATGAGGGGCCAAATAAGGTTTCAGAGGCATTGATATGTCACCTCACAATTACAGTTCTTCTTCACTGTACTGTTAAAAAGCTGGAATGAAGAACCTGGCCCTGCCAAAGCACGGCTTCGTCAGAGGCAATCTGTCAACCGTAGAGATAACAGATAAAAGGAAAATCCATTTCGAGCGTTGAACTGCTGTTCCTAAATGATTCCCAGGAAAACACAAATAAATTATGTCTTTAGAAGGACAGATCCACTATAAAAAACCTCCCAAAGGTGGGGTTTTAAGTATTTCTTTAAAATATTTCCAACATCGAAAGGGAACAAGTCTGGAAATGGAAACTATTTTGTTCAGTGGATGATTCAGTCCAATTTGCAACCCCCTCCAGATATGTCATGCTTTATCATAGATGAACCTTCAAAGGCTGAGGTGCAGAGATAAAGGCCAGACTGGAGAAACACACAAATCCACCAGAGCCACTTCGTCCACATTAAAACTAGTCTTCAAAATCAGGAGCGTGAAATCCAGAAACAAATCTCATTTGCAAAAGGAGGGAAAGCAGGTCTTTTTACCTTTTTTTTCCCCTAGTTTCTTTGGAGGCCCTCAAGCAAACATCATCTCTGCATAAACTGTTCTCTATGTGGAACTTTCGCTATGCCTGGAGAACTTCAGCTTCACCTATAAGATCCTGACAGTCCTCGTTCACTCTCTGAAGCTTTCCAGGAGCCGGACTCTCTCACATGTTGCAACATATAACTGATAAGAACTGATAGAGGAACTGATTTAACAAATCAACAAGTCAACAAGAAAGAGACAAACAATCCAACAGAAAAATGGCCAATCTGCCCTTCACAAAAGAGGAAACTCAAATGGTCAGTTAAAAAACATGTTCAGCCTCATTAATAATCATGGACATACAGAGTGATATCTAAGTAATTAATGAAGATCTAATGCAAATTGATACCGCTACCACTATGTATTACCAGACTGACAAAAATCTAAAAGTCTGACAACACCAAGTGCTATTGTGAACACAGAGAAACCCTACCTCACTGCTGGTTGGGGTGTAAACTGGTACAACTGCTTTGGAAAACAGTTCGGCACTGCTTTTCTTTATAGTTGCACAGACACATACCCTAAAACTCATCAACTACACCCCTAGATGCATAACCTAGAGAGATGAATGATAAACTTGGGGCTGCCAAGGGGAGAGCCTCATCATTCGTTTCAACAAGCCCAGACTCAGCAGGAAGCCCAGCGCCATAATGATGGTTCTATCTCTGTGCACAATGACTGCTGTTCTTCTCAGTGAATTAAAAGGGCTTCACAGAGTTGTGATTAGAAATAAAGCAACATGTTTAGCACAGTTTCTAGGAATTTGTCTGTTTCATCTAGGTTATCCAACTTTTTTGGCATACAATTGTTCATAGCGCTCTCTTATAATCCTTTATATTTCTTTATAATCCTTTATAATCCTAAATATATATTTATATATAGAATCATTTGTAAAGTCCCCATTTTCATTTCAGATTTTAGTAATTTGCATCTTTCTCCCATAGTCCACTGAGCTAAAGATTTTGTTGATCTTTTTGTCAATTTTGTTGATCTTTTCAAAGAACCAATTTTTGATATCAATCATTTTTTTTTAATATCCCATTTTACTTATCTCTATTCTTCATCATTTCCTTCCTTCTCCTAGCTTTGGGTTTAGTTTGTTCTTTTTTAGATCCTTAGGTTGTAAAGCAAAAGTTGATTTCAGTCTTTCTTATGTATTAATACAAGCGTTTACAGCTATAAATTTCTCTCTGTTGTGCTTTCATTGTGTTTCATGTGTTTTAGGGTATCATGTTCTCATTTTCATTAATCTCTACGTATTTTTAAATTTCCTTTGTGTTTTCCTTGATTCATTGATTTTTTTAAAATGTTTTTAAATTTCCACAAATTCATGAATTTTCGGTCTTCTATTGGGTTGGCCAAAATGTTTGTTTAGAAAGATGCTAGAAAAACCCAAATTAACTTTTTGGCTAAACCCAATATTTCTCATTTATTTTAAAAATTGAAATATAATTCATGTTCTATACAACTGACCCATTTAACATTAACAATGCAATAGTTTCAGTACATTTACAAACATGTGCAACCGTTACCGCAGTCATTTGGGGAACCTTTTTATCATCTCATGTGAAAATCTTACATTCTTTAGCTGTCACCTCTGGTATTAATTTCCTAGGGCTGTCATTTTAAAGTACCAAAAACTAGATGGCTTGAAACAACATAAATGTCTCAGTTTTGGAGGTTACAAATCTGAAATCAAGGTTCTGGCAGTGCCATGCTTTAAGAATCCTTGTTTTAGTCTGTCTAGGCTGCTGAAAGAGAATACCATAGATTGGCTGACTCATAACTAGAGAAATTTCTCACTGTCTGGAAGCTGGGAAGTCCAAGATCAAGGTGTGGGTAGATCTGGCATCTGATGAGAACCTTCTTCTTGGTGGCCATCTTTCTGCTCTGTCCTCATGGGGTGGAAGGAGAGGGGGAAATCTCTGGTGTCTCTTTTATAAATAATGGCACTAATCCCATTCACCTGGGCTCAACCCTCATAACCAAAGATCTCACCTCCAAACACCCTCACATTTGTGAATAGCTTTCAATATATGAATTTGGAGAAGACACAAACATTCAGTGTCTAACACCTTCCTTACCTCTTCTGGTTTCTAGTTGTTCAGTTTGTAGATGCATTATTCTAGTCACAAGGCCATCTTTCCCTGTGTCTTCACTCTGTCTTCTGTTAGTGTCTGTGTCCAGAGTGTTCCTTTTCATAAGAACATCAGTTCCATGGGGGTTAGAACCCACCTTAATGATCTCATTTTCACTCGATTACTTTGTTTTTCAAAGACCAAATTCTGAGGTACTAGGGTTTGAACTTCATGATCTTTTAGGAGCACACAATTCAATCCATAAGGATAATTCTGTACCTTTTGTCTATCAGATGAATCCTACTCCTCCACACCCTCCCACCACTCTAACAAGCATCCACTAATCTTCCTGTTTCTATAGATTTTCCTATTCTAAATTTTCATAGGAGTGGAATCACAAAGGTATGTGGTCTTTTGTGACTTGCTTTTCTCACTTGATGTTTTTGTGGTTCATCCATATTGTAACATGTATCAGTGCTTTCTCCATATTTTATTCTTTCCTGGTGGATATTAAAAAATTCATTCATTCCTTGATGGATACCTTTTAGTTATAGGAGTCATGCTGTTATAACATTCATGTACAAGTTTCTGTGGGGACAAATGATTTCATTGCTCTTGGGTATATATCCAGGAATGGAATTACTGGGTTGAATGGTAATACTATGATGAATCATTTGAGAAACTGCCTCATCAACACTGTTCTCCAAGGTGATTGGATCATTTCACATTCTTACCAGCAATGCATGAGACTTCTGATTTCTACATCTTCTTGACCAAATTGTTGTTATCTGACTTTTTGATTAGCCATCCTAGTGGATGTGAAGTAGTGTCTCAGAGTGGTTTTGATTCCCTGATGAATGATAAAACATCTTTCATGTGCTTGTTAAGCATCTATTTTTTTTTTTTTTCCGGAGAAATATCTCTTCATATCCTTTGTCTGCTTTTAAATTGAGTTTGTATTTTTATTATTCAGTTACATGGGTTCTTCATATATTCTAGATATGTCCCTTATGAGGTATATGATTTGTAAATATTTTCACCATTCTGCTGGTTGCCATTTCATGTTGAGAGCATGCTTTGAAGCAAAATTGTCTAATCTTGATGAAATCCAATTATCCCCTTTTGTTGCTCTAGATTTTGGTGTCATATCTAAGAATTCTTCACCAAATCCAAAGCCATGAAGATTTACCTCTATGTTTTCCTCTAGGAGTTAAACTTTTTTGCTTTTCTATTTAGGTTTTTGATCTTTTTTAAGGTAATTTTTGTACATGGTGTGAGGTGGGATTGTTTCATTTTTGCTAACTGTCCAGTTGATTCAGCACTATTTGTCAAACAGATGACTGTTTTCCCTTTGGTTGATTCTTGACACCCTTTATGAAAATCAATTGACCATAGAGGCAGAGGTTTTCTGAACTCTCACTGTCTGCATAACTATTGCTCTTTATAATAAATTGTGAAACTGAAAAATATGTGCACCTACTTTGTTAGGTGCACTTTCTCTTAGCCTCTACTCATTTTTCATTCTTTTTTCTCTGTTTGAACTGCTTGCTGCCGCTGCTGCTGCTGCTAAGTCGCTTCAGTCGTGTCTGACTCTGTGCGACCCCATAGACGGCAGCCCACCAGGCTCCCCCGTCCCTGGGATTCTCCAGGCAAGAACACTGGAGTGGGTCGCCATTTCCTTCTCCAGTGCAGGAAAGTGAAAAGTGAAAGTGAAGTCGCTCAGTCGTGTCTGACTCTTGGCGACCCCATGGACTGCAGCCCACCAGGCTCCTCCGTCCATGGGATTTTCCAGGCAAGAGTACTGGAGTGGGGTGCCATTGCCTTCTCGGTCAAACTGCCTAGTCTCTTATTATTCTATCTCCAAGTTCACTAATTCTCTCTTCTGCCAGATAAATGTTGTCATTCTAGTGAATTACTTATTTCAGTTATCATTCCAGAGTTTCTATATAAAAATTTTTTATTGATATCATTAATTTGACATTGTCATTGTACCTTCAGTTCCTTAATCAAGTTTTCCCTTAGTTCCGTGAACATATTGACAATGGCTACTTCAAAATATTCTTCTGTTAAACCTAACAACTAGTAGTTCTCACAGGCAGTTTCTGCTGCCCTATTTCTAGTGTGGGAGTCATACTTTCCAATTTATTTGCATCTCATATTTTTGTTGGAAAGGGCACACTTTAGATAAAGTATTGCAGCAACTTTGGGTACTGGTTCAACCCCCTCTGGGGCTTATTTCCTAATTTAGTAACTGGTCATGCTCCTCTGTCCATGGGCTTCTCCAGGCAAGAATATTGGAGTAGATAGCCATTCCCTTCTCCAGGGGATCGTCCCATCCCAGGGATTGAACCTGGGTCTCCTGCATTGCAGACAGATTCTTTACTGTCTGAGCCACCAAGGAAGCCCTACTTTTTTTCCCTCCCAGATTATTTTAGTGAAATCTACGTCTCCATCCATCCTCCAGTGTTAAGTTGGACGTTCCTCTTCAGGGAGGCACAGCTCCAGGTATGCCCCAAGTCACTTTGGGATAACAGAAATGTTGCTGGGACTCTCTTTCCTTGACCCTGCAATCAGATGTTAAAGGTGTTAGATCCATGAATAGCTGGTTCATTCCTCTATTATTTATATCAATGTTCTAGAGCAAAAAAATTTAATCAGATTATAGCTTTTTTTTTGAGGGGGATGAAGTTTCTGAGGTTGTTCCTGTGTAGTCACTAAGTCGTGTCTGACTCTGTGACCCCATGGACTGCAGCACACCAGGCTTCCCTGTCCTTCACTATCTCCTGGCGTTTGATATTTGTTCTTTGATATTTAATATTTGTTCCCAGTGTTTGATATTTAAAGACCCAAAAAGGGTTTCTTCCAGGTTTCTTATTCCTGAAAGCTAGCCAGCCTATATACTTTATCTTCATTAGATCCATGGACCTCTTCCGTATTTCCTATACAACCTCCATTATTTCTTGAGAATGCTCTTAAATTTCTCCATGTTGTAAACAAAGCCAGTTCCTTTGTGATTAGGAACTATTTGTTTTACATGTTTATCTCCCCTCCTTCCTCCCAAACAAAATCTCAGAGCCAGGATTCTGAAGCTGGGGATGATGGCAAATTTCTGAGTAACACTGTACTCTATAAGCTAAACATGGTAGGGAGGGGACTACCTGAGGTCCTCTTGGCTTACTTCTCCTGGGCTGGAACCACCACCTCGGGGGCCAGAGGAAGGGCTATCAAGGCTACATTATTCTCAGCACACCACATCCAGGGCAGAGCCTCCATTCTACAAGTGGGGCCTGGGAGGAAGGAGACAGCCCTTGCCACTTGATGACACTGACCTGGGACTTAAGTTTCCAGCAAAACACAGTTCTGGGCACAGTAAGAAAGCACTGAAGCTTTGCTCCTCCTGGCTGGGAGGTAGAGGGACAGCGCGTGAGATTCCTGGCTGCAGCAGTCTGGACT
This sequence comes from Muntiacus reevesi, assembly GCF_963930625.1. Classification (NCBI taxonomy): domain Eukaryota; kingdom Metazoa; phylum Chordata; class Mammalia; order Artiodactyla; family Cervidae; genus Muntiacus; species Muntiacus reevesi. The sequence goes on along the minus strand of NC_089252.1, from coordinate 35,340,079 downwards.
GGGGTCTCCGCCTCGCTGAGCTGGGAGGTGGGACAATCAGGTTTGGTTTAAAATACCAGATTCTCAACTTTCCCTGCAGAATTTTCTTATATTTGCTTGATTAAATGTTTCTTCATTTACTAATTCTGTCCTTAGAGTCATTCTTGGAAGTTTTAGGTTAAGTTTTTAAAAAATATTTATTGCTGTGTTGGGTCTTCCTTGATGCACGAGCACTTTCTCTAGTTGCAGTGATCAGGGGCTGTTTTCTAGTGGCAGTGCCTGGGCTTTTCACTGAGGTGGCTTCTCTTGCTGTGGAGCATGGACTCTAGGGCATTGTGGGTTCAGTAGTTGGGGCTCACAGGCTTAGTTGCTCACTGGCATGTGGAATCTTCCCCGACCAGGGATTGAACTCGTGTCCCTGGCAGGTGGATTCTTAACCCTGAGAACACCAGGCAAGTCCCTAGAGATTTTAAATGGTTACTTTTAATACTTCTCACCAGTTACTGGGGAGCAGGGTCAGCAGAGCTCCTCAGGCTGTCTTAGCAAAAGCTGTACCCTGCACATTTAATTCTTTAATATTGTCATAGAATTCATTTTTCTTTTTTGGTGGCACCGTGGCAGCATCTTAGTTCTTGGATTAGGGGTTGAGCCCATGTGCCCCACCACCCTGCCCCGACAGTGGAAGCACAGAGTCCTAACCAATGGATTGCCAGAGGATTCCCCCACATTTAATTCTTAAAAGCATAGGTTTAATTAAGACTGCTGAAAAACTTACATGTACTGATTCAGTATTTCCTTCAAAGCCCAAGGTCTTAGAGATCTGTTTCCAACTTAGATCTGACTTTACTTTCCTTTGGACTTGAGTCAGTTTAAGTTCCTTCCAAAGAAATGTTGCCTTTTATGTCTCATTGTCTTCGCTTGTAGCATTCTACTTTTCCTTCCCCAAATCGCAGCACACATAAATCCTACAAACCCATCAAGGTCCAGTTCCAGTGTCACATGCTCCATCATCTCCCTACAATTCACACAATGCCTCTAATCAGATGTAGTGATCGTCTGTATAATTGCCTAACAAAGGGAAGAAAATGACATCCATAGGAAATCTACCAAATGCCAAACTACATTCACCATTGTTTCATTTGATTATGAAACCCTACAAAATAGGTATATTGTTGTTCAGTTGCTAAGTCATGTCAGACTCTTCGTAACTGCATGGACTGCAGCACACCAGACATCCCTGTCCCTCCCACCTCTTGGAGTTCACCCAAGTTCATGTCCATTGAATCAGTGATGCCATCCAACAATCTCAGCCTCTGCCGCCCTCTTCTCCTTTTGCCTTTAAACTTGCCTGGCATCAGGGTCTCTTCCAATGAGTCAGCCATTTGCATCAGGTGGCCAAAATATTCGAGCTTCAGATTCAGCACCAGTCCTTCCAATGAATATTCAGGATTGATTTCTTTTAGGATTGACTGGCTTGATCTCCTATGCTGTTCAAGGGACTCTCAAGTCTTCTCCAGCACCATAGTTCAAAAGCATCAATTCTTCAGTGCTCAGCCTTCTTTTTGGTCCAACTCTTAACATCCAAACATGAGTACTGGAAAGACCATAGCTTTGATTAGACAGACCTTTGTCGGCAAAGTGATGCCTTTGCTTTTTAACAAACTGTCTAGGTTTGTCAGGCCTTCCAAGAAGCACACTTCTTTTAATTTCATGGCTGCAGTCACCATCCGCAGTGATTTGGAGCCCAAGAAGAGAAAATCTGTCACTGCTTCCATTTTTTACCTTTCTATTTGTCATGAAGTGATGAGACTGGGTGCCATGATCTTAAGTTTTTGAATGTTGAGTTTTAAGCCAGATTTTTCTATCCTCATTTTAAAGATGAGAAAACCTGAGATATAGACAGGTTAAATAATTTGTCCTAATCTTGAAGCTGGTGAGTTTTAAAGCCTAGATTAGCATAGGCAGAGTTTATACAGTTTCTTTAGCTTGGGGATCAAACATGTATGAAATTACATGTAAATGTTTTACTCAGCATGTGGTAGCTATTATCTTCTTCCATAGGTTGGACACACTGGGTTGCATATAGCAGATATATGTATTTGCTAAATTAAAATTAATGCATTTATGAATGTTCTGATAAAAACCATTCTGTATTTCAAACTAAGGCCAAGTACTTTTTAATTTTACACTTTGAAACAGCCCAATAATCCTATTTATAAATGTCTTATGAAATTGGTATTTCATTCTAACCAATTGTTCCTGTGCAATTAAGTCATGTCCGATTCTTTGTGACTCCATGGATTGTAGCATGCCAGGCTCCTTTGTCCTTCACATCTATATTCTACTATAAAAACACCAATCAACACATGAACACTTAACACAAATGTAGCCAGAGTTCAATATATTATTATTAAGCACATTAAAAAAAATGGTTCTTTTGACTTTTCATTAATATTTGATCCAAAGTCAATAGTTGAACTGTCAGCAGTTATTCTTTTCTTGCCTACACTGTGCAGCTTGCAGAATCTCGGTTCCCAACCATGGATCGACTCCAGGGAAAGCCTGAATCCTAACTACTAGGCTGTAAGGGAACTCCCAGCAATTCTTCATTGACGAAATTCACACTGCAAAAACTATTGAAGAGAAATGTGCAATATGATTAACAAATCAAGGCATATTTCTAGTTTAAGAAAACATGGAAGTGTATTTTTTCACTAAATTTGGCATTCATTTATATCGCAGAACTAGTGAAATAATAAGAAATGCAAAATATATGATTCCTCTTTTAAGTATTATCCTGTCATTTCAAGCCCAACATAAAGAAATGGCCTTGTATAGTATAAAAATGAGCTCCTATTGTTTAATTATTCCTAATAAAAAAATTCAAATATTCATCAGTGGATATCAAATAAATAGGTCACGTGACATAATTCTTTATTCCCACTAAGAGGAAATCAGACAAATAAGACATTATGTTCCATTTCAACCAAGAATTTTAAAAGTTAAGAATAAGTGACGAGAGACACAAGTGAAAAAGATATAAACAAATTCTACTAGTAAGATTTAAATATGGTACTATACAAAGATTTAAATATTTTCTACCTCATGCTATTTGTTACTGGAGTGTAAAGAATCAGAACACTAGGAATTTATATTATCAGACATTATTTTACTTTGAAATTAGGCCTCCTAATATAAAACAATATAATTAATGTCTCTCTATTGCTTGTCCCTTGGAATAGTGATTCTTTAACACGAATTTGATTTCTCTCTAAAAGGGAATTAATTCTAACTAGTATTTTCAGATACTCAAATTATTGATGAATTCATAGGTGAAATAACTGCCTGCACCGGTCAGATGTGGAGAAACTTCACCTTATATTTAAGATAATTACTTTTTAGTCCAAGAATCCTCCCACAAATTTTAATGCTGCTACTTATCTCTAAATCTAAACATATGCCTGCTAAAATGTAGCAATCTCTTTTTGAAGTGTTCAAAAGACATGCAAAATAATATTATCTTAAATTAACATCTATAAAAGTAAATTTATAAATATAATTGCATAACTATGAAATGATTCCATGAAAATCTTTAGCAGACATTAGATGTACAAAAATGATACAAATTAAAGTTTTACTAATAGTATCTGAAAGTTACAGACTAAAAATATTAATCCTATCCATTTCATAATAACTGTAAGTAACCAAGTCATAACCTCAAAAAGTTAAGAATACTTAGAAGATGAAACTTATCTTTTTGATACTAATATTTAATAACTAATAAGTAGTTAGTTTTACTTAAAAGGAATCTATTCTTTAACTAATTCTTAACACTGCCATTTTGCTTCTTTCTTTAACAAAACAGTTAAATGCCTTCCAATTATAAAGCGAGGTTAAACATCATAATAATTTACACTAAGGTAATTTTCATGGAACTTTAAATTTTGAAAAAGGAAAACACACCTATTCAACAGGAAGACACAATCTTCTTTATTAACCTCACTGTATATTCAGAAAGGATTAAAAAACACACACATTTGCTGGGCCACAAAACTGTACCAAAAGTATTTCCTTACAAAATAACTTCACAAACCAATTGTCCTGGACTGACACAAAGACATCTATCGACATACATTAGCATGAATTAGTACACAATTCCAAATGTTTTTGCAGCAAATTTCTAGCAGACCTTTATTCCCTTAATGAGGGAGTGTACAACTTCTTTAACTCTTTAAAAATAGTAATAAAAAATTACAAAATAACATAAATGTAGAATTAAGGCTGAGACTATATAATCTAGTATTAATAAAGTCAAACAATGTTTATAAAACTGACGCTGCTGCATATTATATATATATACATATATACACAAGATCAATCTTTAGAAATTTAAAATGCTACCATCTGTTAAAAGTTAACCCACCAATTTAATATTTTTCCATGTATCTTAAGATGTGAATTCCGAGACACCTGTGCTTTTCTATTTTTATTCTGAATTACAAGTTTCCTCTCATATTTACAATTAAATACCTAACCTCTAGAACTTTCCTTAGACACAACAATAACAGTTCTGTTAAATAAGTTCACACAAAAGTAATAAAAAGGTCTGCTTTCAAGAAATAGTTCTAGCATATTTGTGATAAACATACTGAAAAACAGTACATACACTTGTCTTCAGGATTAATAAATGCTATGTGCCAGCGGTGCAGTCACTGCTGTAATTGCATATTTTCCTCTTACACATTTGCAAGATAATAACAACCAAAGGGCCCAACAACTGGAATAATTCCAGTAAGCCCACACTGTCCAGTGAGATTGACAAAACTGAATGGTTGCTTCCAACCCTGTTTGGCTAAACATGGAAATACAAGTCTAGATTCTTGTATCACCCCCAGAAATACGCAACACCCTCTTGGTCTTCTGAAACAGAGCTGCAGAAGGCAGGGCATTCTTAGGGAGACTAACGGCCTCCTCTTCTGTCATCTCTCACACATCAGTTTTGGTTATAATCCTGATTAAAGTGGAAAAAAAAACAGTTAAATTCTATATACCAAAGTTCTCCTCCCCTGTAACTCTCTCATCAGACCTCCCTGTAACTCCCTCATCAGACCTGGGTGGTTAAATACGCAGTGGAACTGTGTTCTAGTAATTATAGTAATTCTTGGTATAAACAGACTTAATTAAATCCTTGTACATAAGTATTTCTTTCACATGTATGCAACAAATAAAAGCTTGACAGAAAAGCAGAAGTTAACATATACAGAGGAAGAGATAAATTCTGTGTAGCATAGTTCTTTGGAGTGGTGTATCCTACATCCAAATTTTGCAGATGATTGGTTATTTTCCCCTTTCCTAAAATGAAATTACCATTTAAAAGTTTTAACAAAATTTATAATGCTTATTAGAGAAAGGTCACAAAGATAAAGCAAAAACATTCAAAAATACCCATAACTCTATTTACATACAGAGGATGAACATCTTAGTATATACTTATGCAGGTATTTTCTTACTCAGATATATATTTTTTTTCTTTTTGGGTCGGGGGGGGGGGCTGTGCTGTGGTCTTCGTCGCTTTGAGTAGCTTTTTCTCTAGTTGTGGCAAGCAGGGGCTACGTTCTACTTGTGGTACAAGGGCTTCTCATTGAGGTGGCTTCTCTCGCCGCTGAGCACAGATTCTAATGGGCGCACAGGCTTCAGCAGCTGTGGCACATGGGCTCAGGAGTTGGGCTCATGGGCTCAGCTGGGGCACAGGCTCAATAATTGTGGCACACAGCCTTACTGGGGTCTTTCCAGACCGGGGATTGAACCCATGTCTGCTGCACTGGGCAGGCAGATTCTTTACCACTGAACCACCAAGGAAGCCCTATATTTTCTTTTTAAACAATAGTTCCCTGAACTGCCATCTCCAAATAAAAGACGTGTAGTTTTGGTAAAGAGCTAATCTGTAATCTTTATGAGCAGAAAATCGATTAGAAAACCTAAGTCTCCACTGAAGAAAATGAGTCTACTGCATAATATATACTGCTAGGTATATTCTGTTGATTCTAAAATCCACATTTCCCCACATATAACATCTCTGAAATCCACCTTATAATGTCATGAGTTCATCTGCAGTGTTTTCTTTCAGTGCCTCATGGAATAATGATGCTTCTAGTAATTACTGACATCTTATAGTTGATGAAATATGGTATATAATCACTATAAAAGCCAACAATATGTAAATACGTAATACACAAACACTAATAATAACATATTAACACATACATTACGTTGCTATTTCCTCCTGCTGAATTTGTTTTCCATTGTAAGGATGAAATCACTATTTCAATATTAAAGATACTTTCATTTCAAATGCAGTAACATTTTTGATATAGTGTGATTTACAGAGAACAGGTAGAGACTAGGGATGAGAAAATTACTAATTAAACCTTGATTTAATTTAAAGTGACATTAGATTTCCCAAAGATAAGCAGGATATAAACAGGAAGCCACAGTCTAGAATACAGCAAATTTGCAACCTACATCTTCTCATCTGCCACCACAAAGCTTGATGACAACAGCTTTTTTATGTTTGTCTTTTGTGTATGCAAAAAGCTGTACTGACAATATGGATCTCTCTCTGAAAACATTTACACTCTTCCCCCTTTTCTTGTTATTCCACCAATTTGTTATGAATTTTCTTGGTGTTCTCTTTTGTCAGTCATTGTACTGGGCCTTCAACAGGCCCTTTCATCCCTGGAAATTCTCTTCCACATGCTGTTTCTTCTTCATTTTCTTCTTTCAAGGATTCCTGATAGTCTGAATTGGTTCTCTACATCTTCCCCTTTCACTTCACATATTTTCCCCCCTCTTCGCCTGGCTTCTGCTGCTGTCCTCTAAGGGTTTTAATTTCAGCAATGGGATCTGTAATCCTGTTCTGGCTAAATTTTTCTCCTAATAGCCTCTTGGTTTCACGAATGTAACTCCTTCCACAATCTAATCAGAAACTACACAGTTTTTTTTAAGAGTTCAGCTGAATCATCTTCCAGGGTTGGTTTTGTTATTTATCTTGTATTTCCCCTCACATATTGTTGACCCCCCTCATATGCATGATGACTCTCAGCTGTACAATTACATTTAAGAAAAAGGACTGTGCTGCTGGTCTGGATTTAGTCTACTGTTAATAAAAATAGAACTGTTTTCCCATTAAGGCTGCTCTCTGAGTAGGAATTTTAAGGGATGAGGGAGCAGGGGAGTGGGCAAGAAGGCTTTAAGGGTATGGGTGGAGAGCCAACTAGCAGGTTGCTAGTTTGTAGATGCTGGCAACAGACAAGCCTCTAGGGTGCCACCAGACTACATCGGAAGCCATGATACCAACTTTTAATTAACTAATTAACGTTGTTATCTAACTTCCTGGTGAGAGTGTTAATACCGAGAAACAAGAGAACAGAGCTCTCAAAGCCTGGGGCTGAAAACCTGGCATGGTCTAGACTCTGTTTTCTCTCCTTTTCCATTTCGCTCCCTCCTGTTTTGGGCTGGACTTCTCTGGCTGAGTTCAAGGTTCCACCAGGCAGACTGTGTCCCACTGTCTCTTGATTATTCCCAGAACCTCCTCCTTGATATTCCAGCCTTGTTTCTATTCTGCAATCCCCAGAAAACCTCAATCAAATGTGAAGGCAGAGGAAGACAGATTCAGACATGCAGTTTCTATCTATACACTTTTCCTAAGAAGTTATAAGAGAATGACAATGAAGCCAAGAAAGCCAAGAAACAAGGGATTCAACCCAAGAGAGCAGCCAAGGAGGACTCAGAAGACCTACAGGGTTACTAGTAACAGTTACTAAAGCAGGTGGAAGAATACATGATCAAGTTACACAGTGAAAGAAAAAAGAAAGAATATTAGAAACTCCAGAGACATTAACAACATTCAAGAAATAGTCTAAATAAGTACTGGATTAAAATTCAACATGATTTTAAGAACTGATGGTTTCGATTTACTTGACTCTGATGTTTGGACACTGGTGGCCTAAGTAGGGTCATGACATTAGAATCTTACAGAAGGAAATGTAATCCTAGCAAACAATTCTGCCTATATCATCATCAGAGCCATAATAATATATGTTGCTTATCACTTAATAACTTTGAAAAAAGCAGAGGTCTTCGTTGATGGTTGCAGGAGAGAACGTAACCAAATAACTACAAGAAAGGGAAATTTCTAAAATAATTCAGAACAATTTAACCCAAAAGTCATGAGATGAGCAATGCAAGACAGACCTCCACACCAAGGTGCTGGGTGGGCTGCACTGTCTGAAAACTGAAAAAACAAGACTGACATATGTAAATGTGTACCAAACAGGGAGGCAACAACAGAATAACTAAAGCAGTTAAAACCAAGGCTGCCTATGGGAACCAGGATGGTAAGGGTACAGAGGAATAAGATCTCATCACCAGGAGCTCTTTCGACAGCTGTGCTGTCCAGTCTGGGAGCCACGAGCCACGTGTGGCTCCAGAGCACTTGCAATATGGCTAGTCCTAACAGATTTGCTGTCCTCTGAATTCTGAAGACTTTGTATGAAAGAGAATTTTAAATATCTCATTAGTAATTTCTATACTACTGGCAGTATATTGCAATGACAATACTTTGTATACTGCGTTCAATAAAATATACTATTAAAATTTAATCTCGCTGTTTCTTTTAAAATGGTGCCTAGAAAATGTTAAATTATATGTGTAGTTCACGTTATACAGTATACTATATACATACATCATTTGATTTATATACATGCATTACTTTAATGAAAATACCATTACTATTACTAAATACCATTACTAACAAACTAAAAAAAGAAACATAGCCCATACCACCTCTGAATTGCTACAAAATCTTAATTAACAAGTTCCAGATCAATGGCATCGGTTGTAGTTCTGCAGTGACTCTAAGTCTTAACTGTAGTAAGTCCATGCAAGAGAGCCTATAACATGGACTTTAGTCTAGAACTGCTTGGCAGGAACTTCCTCACTTGGTCTCTTAAAAAACTGGAAAAATGTTCCCCGCCTACCATAAAATACTTCTCTACCATTTATGGCAAGCCTACAGAAAAGCAGAAGAAATAATAAACTTTTGCCCTTTCTTGTTTTGATTTGGTATCACTTTTTTGTCTTCTAGTGTTTTAGAATATATCCCAGACATCATATTATTTGTTAAATACCTCTGTACATACTTCTAACTGTATATTTATTTTACTGTAAACTCTATGATGCTGCTATACACAAAAATCACAACTCCTCAATATATCTATAATATCCAGGTGATTGAAAATTTACCCAAATTTTTTCAAAATTATCATCTTGAAGATTCAAATCCAGGTCCAAAGAAGTTGTACAATATGCACTTGACGGTTACACCTTTCAGTTACTTTTACTCTATAACCAATGGTTCATCCTTCTCCCTAGGTATCTTTGCTACAGCATGCACGCTTCTCATCACAGTGGCTTCTGTTCTGGAGCAAGGGTTCTAGGACACACGGGCTTCAGTAGTTGTGCCGCATGGGCTTACCTGCTCTGTGGCACGTACAATCATCCTGGACCAGGGATCGAACCCATGTCCCCTGCATTGGCAGGCCGATTCTTACTCACTGTGCCACCAGGGAAGTCCCTCCCTACATTTCTTTTAATGTCACTGATTTATTAACAAAATCATCATTTACAGTGTCCCATTCTTGACATTCTAGATTTGGCTAATTGCTGCCTGGTGGCATCATTTAACTTGTTCCTAAATTTCTCTTCTTTTCTGTATACTTTTGCAGTTAAATTGAGGGCCCTTCTCCAACTCATGAGAGATTTACGCTCTAACACCTTAAGGTATCTGTTCCATGCAATGAATTAACCTCCTTTTATTCATCAAGAACGCCAGCTGTGTGAACTGTCCCAGGAGTGTCACGGTTTTCTGCAGTGCTCAATTCCTGCACAGAACTCCAGCTGAGAAAGACTGAGTGGAAGCTTCATTAGATTCAGGTTATTTCTTACTGAATCACATAATAGCAAATATTCTGCTTTTTAATCAATGGATTCAGGAGTGTCAATCTGATCTTTCCATTAAGTTCCCCCCTCAATTTTTTATCTAATCATTTGTGTATCCATAGATTATTACCGCCTAAAACCTATTATTTTATTAGGAATGGCAAAAAAGTGATGTTTTAATTTTGTAAGACTTCTTATATACTTTATTCTCATATAAAGAACTTTATAAAGAATAACTTCTATAAAGAACTTTCTCCAGTTATTTGGTTACCCAGAATGTTCATGTAAGGAAAGAATGAACATGTCTTTTCTACATGAATATTATCAATGTTCACTGTAAGGACCTGGTGTCATTTCTTCAAGATACTATTTTGGGAAGAGGCATACTACGGCTTCCGTCTAGCTCGCCAACCACATCTTAGGGGCTCCTCCCTCTTACCCACTATCCTTTAGGCTCACAAGCATCTTTACAGTTCCTCAGACATGCCAGGCATGTTTTCTCAGAGCTTTCACGCCTCTTCTTCCTCTGACTATAAGCCATCCCTACAGAGCTGGATTCCCATCCTTCAGTTCTCTGCTAAAATGCATCTTCCTAGACAGCCAATCATGTTCTCCTATTGTTCTGTATCACTTCATCCTCTGTTCTTCTGTAAAAACTTAACATCATTCTGTATTTTTACATACAGAAAAAGGTTTACTTTTTTGAACTGTCCCTCTTCTGTACAAGATTACAGACCTCCTATGGGGGCAAGAACCATGTCACGTTTATTTACCCAGGAACACAGAGCACAAAATAATCAAACAGTTACAATAAACACAGAATACATAGATGGAGAGGGCATGGAATTATACCAATTCTAAATATCATGGTCTCAGTGGAACTCATCAAAGGTCAGTAGCAGAAACTTACGCAGGTAGAGTCTGAATGAACGTTCGTGATAATGTACAAGAAACCCCAGTACTATGGGCCTTTCTGTGGGATGGCCTTACTAGTATCTAATCTGAAATGGACAATTTTCTTCATTTAGTTAGGCTGCAGATGGCTCTGCTGGCTTCTTGGTGAGCTGTGCAAATGGTATGTGATTTTCCAAACCATAAACTATAAGCAACTTTTAAATGAGCAATGTACGAGTGATTCTGCATAGTCCATACTTGTCAAGTTGCTGAGCCTAAAAAGCAGAATGCAATGTGCTTGAAAGTTTTCAAATAATCTGCAAAAAATCTTTTAGAAAATGATTTTTTAGAATATCATAGGAGGAAATATAAAATAATTCCATCTTATTTTCATTAGCCATCACTCAATTCGGTTAAAACGAAAACAAAATTAATTCTGGTTCAAAGTAGGCAAGTAAACACCCTCATGCTATTTTTAAAGTATGATGAGCCAAGAGCTTTGAGGGCACAGTAGCCTCACCTGTTTTGTCTTGCAGCCTCTCTTCTTATTCTTTTGGGAGGAACTGGACAGTCTGTCACTGGATGAGGCAGTGAATCATTACATTTACGTGTGGGAGTCATTCCTGCAAAGACAGAAAGAAAACAGAGAAAATTAACTTTTAAAAGACCAGAATTATTATAAGCAATGAAAGCAAATACCTCTTAATTTATAGAAGAAGAATTAATAAATAATACTGGGAATGCTTCTTATTATGACTGCTGAGAGAATAGCTTACAAACACTTGTCAGTTCACCCAGAGGTCGAGAGTGTCTATGATTTAAGTTCTGGGTCATTCACGCTCTTTCTTCGTGGAGCTCAGTTCTCTCTAATCACGCACACTATCTTCATGCAGAGAAAGATCTCGCAGAAAGTACAGTACCTAGTTTTTGCTCTATCAGTTTGAGATTCTTTTCGTGTTCATCAAGTTCTTGTTTCTTCCTCTTCATGTCGGGAGTGTGAAGGTACTTCAGCTGCCCGTTGAGGTCCTCGTTCACGCTGCCCAGCCTGCACACAGCAGCGCGGTACTGCTGAAGAAGATCTACAAAGAAACCAGACATGCGATTCAAACTACTGCTATCATATCAGAGCACTATGTCAGGAAAGAAGAGCCAGCAACACTGGGTGCTGTGTTACGGTAACACATGGAACTACTTCCAACGTTCACAGTAAACAGATGAAAGAAAAAGTCACAGTTTAGACCCTGGCACAAGACTGGTGCTTATTAAATCTTAATTTTCTTCAGCTGCTTGACTTTAATAAATTTATTGTACATATATTAACCTTAAAATGCATTCCAATATACATTAGGTGCAGACAACTACTGTTTGACTCCACTTACATGAGGTAACTAGAATAGTCAAATTCAGTCAGAAAGTACACTGAGTAGATGCCAAGGGCTAGTGGATGGAAGAGAGGTTTGGAGGGGAATGGGGACTTAGTATTCAATGGGGACAGAGTTCCAGTTTAGGAAAGTGAAAAATTCAGGACATGGATGATGGTGAGAGTTGCACAACAACATGAACGTACTCAGTGCCACTGAGCTGTATAGTTTAAATATGGCTGAAATAGTACATTTTATGTGACAGAGGGTAAGATGGTTTGACGGCATCACCAGCTTGATAGACAAGAGGCTGATCAAGCTCTGGAAGTTGGTGATACACAGGGAAGCCTGGTGTGCTGCAGTTCATGGGGCTGCAAAGAGTCAGACATGACTGAGTCACTGGACTCAACTGAATGTGACTTTTACCACAATTAAAAAAAAAAAAATCACTCTCCATCAGTGTTTACATCCTGTTTGATATTCAGTATTCAATCTAATTCCACAAAAATTTGGGGTGGGGGGAAGAATGCATTAAACATGGCATTATTAGAAAATTATTGCTTCCAATAGACATGGTCATTTCCTTAAACACAGCTTTCAAACACTCTTGACACTTAGCTTTCACAAAACTTAACTTTCTTTACTTTGTTTAAAAATACATTGGTCAAGTTTGAGACTATTTATTGCCTGTTTGTATGAATTACTAGACATTATAGGTTAAATACACTGGCTATACTTTAGTCCACGGGCTAAGAATGGTTTATACAGTTTTAAGTTATTCCATTCTAAACGGTTATATAAATATGTTCATAACACCGTCAATTTTGTCTCCTGGCTCACAGGACTAAAATGTTTACTATTTGACCCTTTGAGACTCTAGTCACACAAAAATGTTCAGTGTTGATGGGAACAGGCATACAAACACCCATATGTTTAATAAATATATACAGTGGGTTTACATATGAACTTGTGGAAGAAATCAATTTAGTCAAGAGTACATGATATATGAGATTTTCTATACTTTAAGGGTCAATAACAGTATTTAAAAAAACTATCCAGCTTTCTGGGAATGAGTAAGCACGCACACACCCCTATGAAAACTTATGAGCATATTCATATATATTTAAATATGAATTCCATATGTGTAATTCAGTAATGACAAAGTCCTTATGTGTCTTAATTCCTTATGACTTATTGGGAACTCAAAGGTGGCCACTAAAAAAAGTCTCTGGTTTTCTGGTTTGACAGTACTTCTAATTTCATTTTTCTATGTGCATAAAATAGTACTTATTTTCTATGTGAATGAGGTACAAAATGATGTCCAGACCCATATGTCAGGGATGCTGCCTAATTCAGAAGATAATATACAAAAATTTTAAGTCATTAAGGGTTGAATCCTACTTAACTTTGTAAGTCATGAGGTTCTTTTACCTTTTAAATACTCAAGAAACAGTATATTCAAGAGCTTTATATTAATCAACTTGCTATTTATAAAACTGAAAGATGGAGTATTAAATACTTTCTATTAAATGGAACACTAACAGGAAATATTTTATGCCTAAGATGGACAGAAGCAACTTAACTCAATATGCCTTTGCTGTTTTTGTTCAGTTGCTCAGTTGTGTCTCTTTGCAACCCATGGACTGCAGCACATCAGGCTTCCCTGTCCCTTACCATCTCCCAGAGCTTGTTCAAACTCATGTCCATTGAGTCGGTGATGCCATCCAACCATCTCATCCTCTGTCGTCCCCTTCTCCTCCTGCCTTCAATCTTTCCCAGCGTCAAGGGTCTTTCCCATCAGTCAGCTCTTCACATGAGATGGCCAAAGTACTGGAGTTTCAGCTTCAGCATCAGTCCTTCCAATTAACATTCAGGACTGATTTCCTTTAGGATGGACTGGTTGGATCTCCTTGCAGTCCAAGAGACTCTCAAGAGTCTTCTCCAACACCACATTTCAAAAGCATCAGTTCTTCAGCACCCTGCCTTCTTTATGGCCCAACTCTCACATCCATACATGACCACTGGAAAAACCATAGCTTTGACTAGATGGACCTTTGTTGGGAAAGTGATGAGTCTGCTTTTTAATATGCTGCCTAGGTTTTTCATAGCTTTTCTTCCAAGGAGCAAGCATCTTTTAATTTCACGGCTGCAGTCACCATCTGCCGTGATTTTGGAGCCCAAAAAAATAAAGTCTGTCACTGTTCCATTGTTTCCCCATCTATTTGCCATGAAATGATGGGACTGGATGCCATGATCTTCGTTTTTTGAAATGCTGAGTTACTAACCCAGCTTTTTCAATCTCCTCTTTCACTTTCTTCAAGAGGTTCTTCAGTTCCTCTTCACTTTCTGCGTAGTGGTGGTGTCATCTGCGTATCTGAGGTTACTGATATTTCTCCCGGGAATCTTGATTCCAGCTTGTGCTTCATCCAGCCTGGCATTTTGCATGATGTACTCTGCATACAGGTTAAATTAAGCAGGGAGACAATACATAGCCTTGATGTACTTCTTTCCCAATTTTAAACAGTCTGTTGTTGCATGTCCGGCTCTAAGTGCTGCTTCTTGACCTGCATACAGGTTTCGCAGGAGGCAGGTAAGGTGGTCTGGTATTCTTATCTCTTTAAGAATTTTCCACTGTTTATTATGATCCACACAGACAAAGGCTTTAGTGGAGTCAATGAAACAGATGTTTTTCTGGAATTCCCTTGCTTTTTCTATGATCTAGCAGATGTTGACAATTTGATCTCTGGTTCCTCTGCCTTTTCTAAATCCAGCTTGTACATTTGGAAGTTCTTGGTTCAGATACTATTGAAGCTCAGCTTGGAGGACTTTTAGCTAATATGCCTTAGCAATTCCCAATTTTTTGATATGAAATGGAATTCCTATTTACCATGGTGTTTATAAAAAAGTCTTTAATTTATTTAATAAAATTTCACCAAAGAGAAAAACCAAAAATTCATATTTAATTCTGTTTATAAATGATTTTAGAGCTCATGCATTATATGTTGTTTGAAATTTTTAATTATATAGGAAAAAACTAATGATGCTTTACTATGAAAATAGTGAAAAAATACTTTAAAATATAAAATTAGTTCAAATGAAAGGACAAAAACTCAAATCACAATGTGTTCATTTCTATATGCTATTTATTAACAAAGATATATAGATTATTTCAATGTATCCAGGGAAAGAAACAACACTACGAAAAATAATGCAAAATAGTTGAAAATACCTATATCTGAAGAGCTGTTACTAGACAAGTATTTGGGGTTGCTAACAAAGCAGATTCAGAAAACTAAGATCATGGCATCCAGTCCCATCACTTCATGGCAAATAGATGGGGAAACAGTGGACACAGTGGCTGACTTTATTTTTCTGGGCTCCAAAATCACTGCAGATGGTGATTGCAGCCATGAAATTAAAAGACACTTACTCCTTGGAAGGAAAGTTATGACCAATCTAGACAGCATATTAAAAAGCAGGGACATTACTTTGTCAACAAAGGTCCGTCTAGTCAAGGCTATGGTTTTTCCAGTGGTCATGTATGGATGTGAGAGTTGGACTATAAAGAAAGCTGACTGCCAAAGAATTGATGTTCTTGTACTGTGGTGTTGGAGAAGACTCTTGAGAGTCTCTTGGACTGCAAGGAGATCCAACCAGTCCATCCTAAAGGAGATCAGTCCTGGGTGTTCACTGGTAGGACTGATTTTGAAGCTGAAGCTCCAATACATGGGCCACCTGATGTGAAGAGCTGACTCATTTGAAAAGACCCTGATGCTGGGAAAGATTGAAGGCAGGAGGAGAAGGGGATGATAGAGGATGAGACAGTTGGATGGCATCACCAACTCAATGGACATGGGTTTGGGTGGACTCCAGGAGTTGGTGATGGACAGGGAGGCCTGGCGTGCTGCGGTTCAGGGGTCGTAAAGAGTTGGATATGACTGAGTGACTGAACTGAAGAAGGCAGAAGCAATCTTCTCACCACTGGAGGATGCAAGCAGTGAGACAGGTAAGTAGATTTTATTCAGTAGCATTTAGTTCTCTTCAAACTTTCTGTTCTGCATTGGCAAAAAAATGATAAATACTTGTAAACTGGGTAAAAAAAATTGGTAAAAAAATTTACTAGAACTTCTGCTCTGATCTGTTCCAAAAGCATTCAGCAGGGCGAACAGGAAGGAGGCAAGCTGACAGAGGGATGGGTGTAGATGAAACAGGAGTGGCTAGTAGATAGGTCCACAGGCATTCAATCTGCTCAATTTTCAGTTAAGTATAAAACAGAACAAAATATCTTTGTCCTGAAAACCACAAACCTTCAATAATCTTGGTTGCTACCTCTTAAAAATATTAAGAATATAAAAAAATTAAGAATAGTTTTACTTAAAACAACACAAAACCCAATAAATGAATGGAGAAGTTAAATATTAGAATTAACAAATTAAGCATGACATAATAAAACATAAATGTCTAGGCTGGCCAGGTGCATACTATGTATTTGGAGTATATGAAAGTGTTAATGAGACTGATGATGTCACAATTATAAACTACACATTGATTATTTACTGGAAATTTTAAAATGCTTTTTCTTTCTTCAGTTGCTACTAACAACTCTCCTTTCTTACTTATATCCTGGCTTCTACAATGTTCAGAGTTATTTTGTTTTAATATTTTAAAAAAGTTATTTCTACTTATATGATCTCTACAGAAAACTCAGGCTAATACAGAAAGCAGAGAGATTGGGAAAAAACTGATAGGTCTACCACCTCACTTTTTTGTTTTCATCCCACATGCCTGCAGGTTTGATTTTTAACATGTGTGATTTTTGTAATTATATTTCCTATGTACTTTCCAAATGAAATTTTAATAGACATCTCTCATAAATTCAATTAAAGCATTTAACATTTCTTATGTTTTCCTTAAAAAACAAGGCTATACTATCTATCTGAGAAAGGGAAAAAAAAGTCTTGTTTGTATTTAGAACTGTTTACTTAGGCTTCTTTCCTATAAGATCAATTATTGGTTCAAAGAAAATGAGTATTAAAAACAATTAGTTAAAAAAAAAAACCCAACACCTATTGGTAACATTTTGTGATTATAAAAGTGACACACACTGAGGCAGATCTGGAAATATACAGAAAAGGGTAATGGAGAAGTAAATTATCTCAATTACACAGGAAAAAATTATAGGAAAAAAATATTTTCTTTCTACTCTCCTGTGTCACTGGACAAATGAACGCATATACTATCCTGAACTTGGGAAAGTTATCTCACCTTTTAAAGATTCAAATTCCTCATCTGTAAAATGAGGAGAACAGTAGTAAATGAAATTCAAGTGATAAGCTTCCTAACATTATGTGGGACATAATAAGCCCTCCAAAAGTAACTATTATTATTCCCTTGAAAATTGCTTATTCACGTCATCCATTTTTGTTAATCTTTGTCCTTTCTCTTGCTTTTTAAAGGCTGCTTTTAATGAGACTTCCTACAACACCTTTGTCTACCATATATGCAATTTCCCCCTAGTTTGTCATTTGCCCTTCTGTTTTCTTCAAGGAGCTTTAAAATCATGTAAACTTAAAAAAAAAAACCTATAAAATGTTTTCTTTTCTCACATCTGCCAGTACTTGTATGTCAAGAAGCCCATTTCTCCAAGGTAGGTGCTTCTATTTTAGATCAGCTAGTCAGAGAAGTCCATGAAGGTGTGACATTACACAACAGGAAAAAAAAGAAGCAAGCCATGCACATATCTGGGGCCATACCACTGTAGATAAAGGGAACAATAAAGTGTTCCTTTCAAGATTAAGCTTTCTATTTCTGCCCTACTGTGCTAACAACTTCCTGAATACAGCTGAAGAGTGGTCACAGAAGTTTTCTTTGCCTGTGCCATTTTTGGAAACAGTTTTGCTATCAGTTTCATAATATAGCCTGAGTGATCTCCATATTTATCTATATTCTGAAACAAATTATATTTGAAATTCACTCATGAAAAACCTATAGGATGGAGTTAGCTTTCTGAATACATCCTCAGGAAATGGTCTATATAAGTTTTTCTGCCTTATTTAAATCAATTTTGTTCATTTGATTTGCAATTTTCCGCCATGTAGTCCATTTTATTTGGACATACTAAAAGTATTTATAATATTACAGAAAACTAAGAAATTTCTGTCTGAATGTATTCTTGGAGCCATTACTTTTTGTATTTATTTTGCCCAAAGACCACCTTCAGGAATTATATTATTCGATAGAAAGGTTTTCTTTTTTCCCCAATTCATTTGGCTGTACTTGTTTCTTGAGATGTATTTTTTTCCTCCTCTCATTTGAGTTGAATCCTTAAACTTGTTTTTCTCATTTAATAATAAAAACATTAAGCCTGTGGATTTACGTTTGATCTTGGTTTTCATGCCTCCTACATATAATGTGTAACATTGTTCTAACAGTTAAAACTTTTTTGACAAAATAGTTGTTTCTAAATATCTACTATTTGAGCTTACTTTGGGAGGAAAGGAATAAGTTATTTTTAGTTCTGTTACATTAAAAATAAATCATAAGTAAATTTTGCTTTTTATAATTTGTAGTCTCACTGTAGCTGAGTAGCAATTTGATCAACTGAATTTATGACCATTTTTTGTGACGTATTCTATAAATACCTAAGGTACTGATATTACAACTTATTAGGTAGAAAATGTTAAGAACCTGTCATGGATTAATGGTTTCTCATAATAAGGTTTCTGTCTTTGTACAATCAGCAGTTTTAAGAATTTTGATTTTGTAATTTACTGTATCAAGTTCGTTAACTTTTGGCCTCTAGTATCAAATATATCTGATATAAAAATGAATTCATCTTTGTGCTTTTAGTGCCATTGCCTTGACACTAATACTGCTACTTGTGATTTCCTCAAGTCAGGTTTTACATTACATCTTTGTAAATCCCCCATAAAGGCAGAAGCATTCTCCGAGCGCCTGTCTTCTGCATCCTGACCACCCCAGTGTCTTCCACGTGGCCCTGAGTGGCAGGTGGCGCCTCCCGTCCTAGGACCTGTGACTACACTGACTTTGTCTGTCTGAGCCTCTCCCAGTTTCCTCTTGCAGCTGCACCTGACTCTCTCATGAAGAGTACAAAACAGCCTTCTTCCTAGCATCTTTCTCAGTTACTATCTTAAATATAGTTGGGGGTTGAAGTAATAACCCCAAGCTAGATACTACCCAAATTCCTCAGCAGTATAATAATAAAGAAATAAACTGTGGTGTATTTACACAATGGGATACTATCCTGCAATTAAAATGAACTACAACTACACACACACACAACACGGGCTGAACAAAGCCAGACACACAAAAATCCATCACTTGTATAATTCCATGTAGATATAAGTACAAAAATGGGAAAAACTAATTAAGCTCTTTTAAGTCAAAAAAATTGTTATCCTTTTGAGAGGGATGGGGCTATGATTGGAAGAGGCCTGGAGGCCTTCTGTGGGGCTGATAACGTTCTGTTTCTTAATACAGAAGCAATGTTCATTTTGTGAAAAATGTGTATGCTTTGAAATGTGCACTTTTCTCTATGTATACTATACTTAAAAAACCCACAAAATGTGTATATTCATACAACAGAACATTATTCAGTCTTAAAAAGAAATTCTGACACACACCGTGACACACAGAGTTAATGACAACACTGACATGTCTGGAGGACGTGACGCTGAGTGATGTTAGCCAGTCGCAAAGGGACACTCTGATTTGATACACACAGAGGTGCCTGGAGGAGTCAAATTCACAAAGACAGAAACCTGTGTGGCGGGCAGGTGATGAGAGGGGAGGCAGGGAGTTGCTGCTTAATGGGTATGGAGCTCCCATTTTATAAAATGAAAAGGTTTCTGAAGACTGGTTGCACAAGAGTGTGAATGCACTTACCACTAGTGAGCTACCCATTTAAAAATAATTAAGATGATAAACTTTGTTACAGTTTAACTACAATTTACTATCTTAAGTTAGCAACAAACTACTTTTTGCTGGGAAAGTAGATATCCAAGCATATCAGAACTATATAAAGTTAAGAGCAAACAGCTCTTAGGTGATGGCCCATTTGGGACCCTCCTGTAAAGCATAAGCACTTCAGAACACAGACATACAGACAATTGTATCAGCTGACTAGAAACAAGGAGACACAGCCTGCAGAAGGGAGGTCGCATGTCACATACACCAGAAAGATGAATCTAGATAGTTAACAACTTTGATACAAAATGAAGTATTATGGTTTGATGAGATACTAGTTTATTCAACAAGGAAATCTTTCCTTTATTTCCAGATAAGAATGAGAACAGGAGGGAAAACCTACTTCCTATATATGTATTTCAAAACTATTTGCTGTTAGAAAGCTAGAAGTACTGGATAAAAACATCTTATTTGTATGTGTTACTGGTTAAGTTTCAATGTTAGAGTCTCAATAAATAAGGTCCAAATAAAGGGTTAAAATCAAATGAGAAATTATTAAGTACTTAATTTAACCTACCTATTTGCTCCCCTAAGATCAGGCACTGTTTTGGTACTGGAGCTCCAAACACCATTCCCCGGAGTTTATCCATTGGAGGAGCTTTATTCTGAAGGCCCCCAAATTTCCCATTACTTCGAATGCGATCTCCATCTCTGGTCAGCAGTGTAGGACAGTGTGTAATTTTAACAACCTATTGTAAGTAAATGGATATAATTAGTGAGTCTATAAAATTTAACTCAACTGCTCTAAGAAAGGATAAATCATTTAAGGGTTGAGATAAGAAATGACAATGATCATGGTACTATTTTTGCAAAATTAATTAGCTAGTGATGTGTAAGATGACTCGGGGGGAAAACGAGAGGCAGAGAGATGAATTAGACTACCTCACAAGTGTTACCTAAACTAGAACAGAGAAAACACAAACAGAAAAAGTGAAATTGAGACTGATGGCTTGATTAACAAGAGGAAGGAAGAGAGACGGACAAGCCAGAGACTTGTGTGCGTCTAGAAACCCAAAGCAGTATCTGGGCTGTATTACTTAGTTTAGATTCCTTCTGTTAGACATAAGTTTTCCAGATGGCCAAAGGGTAGCAAAAAGAATATTGTATTAGACTGAAGAAAATACAAACTGAAGAGCAAAGGGATGAATCTTCAGAGGATGTCAGCTGTAGGAAGAAAAAGAGCCAGTGATCTGAGAGCTGGGGGAACTAGAATTATGTAGTAAAACCTAAGACATGGAAAGGGAAGTAGAAAGTGTTAGTCGAGAATTAAATTTTTCAGAGAAGCTAGGGAATAAAAGAAAAACACTAGATTTAGTATTTCATGATCTTCAGGAATATGCTTTCAAAAAAAAGTCTAGGAGATACATACAAAAAAATGTTCAAATTCACTGGTAACCCTGGAAGTGAAACTGAAATAACTTGGAGCTCAAGTGAGAATTTTCACTACTTAATATGTTAAAAATACACACACAAAACACACACCCAGACAGAATGTTGGAGAAAGTGTCTCCTTGTATTAATATTAACCTGCTTTGGGACAGCCGTTCTCAGAGGAAACATAACAAGTGCTAAAAAGATGAACAATCTGCATGACCCAAAAATTCCACTTCTAAGAATATGCCAGAAAAAATCATCACAGATGTGAACAATGTACACTGAAAAATCCTCTTAATGATGGAAAGTATGAAACTTGCACATTCAATAAGTTACATAAAGTATGGCACATCTACACAATGAAACAGGATGCATACATCAAAAAATGACTGAAAAGAAGACAATTTAGCAACATGTAGAAACACCTAATTCAATCTAACACAGTAGATCAAGCAGTTTCTGAATTATAAAAGATTAAATACAATTCAATTTTCAAAATGAAAAGCAATAGGACATGTAATAGAAAATTATGACTAATATTTATTCTTTTAACATAATTCCAAGGTAACTGACAGATGCTTTCCCAAATTAGATTTTCTTATAAAATTTAAATAAAATGGAATGTCTACTTGAAGAAAATCTGTGGTGAATTCTTTGGTGAAGTGAATCTTTTAGTAAAATAAAGTATCACATCTTACTTTCTTAGTTTTGGTTTGGATTTGTACGCTTTCTAAAAGTGAACATTAAAAATACAGAGTAAAAAAAATACAGACTGAATTCACATACTATTACCATATTATTATTATCCAATAATCATACATATAGTAAATCAAATAACTGTGATATTAACTCAGATTCAGGCGATGATTTTACAGATTTAGCACCATCTTAAATAATAAACACATTCAAATTTCTTGTCTTCTCTTGTTAATGCACTGACAGTATGAGTTATAGGCCTGTGGTTAAAGCGACAGTTTTCCAATTCTCAAATGGCACAGAAGAAAGGGGAAATGACAAGCTGTTATTTAATGGGTACAATTTCAGTTTTACAAAAAGGAAGAGAGTTCTGGAAATTGGCTGAACAACAATGTGAACATAATAACACCAGTGAAATTGTATACTTAAAAATGATTTAGATGCTAAATTCTGTTATATGTATTTTACCATTAAAAAAAAAAACTTAAGCTCTCACTAGGCCTCAGCTTGCAAGGCCGCTGCCACTGACCTGAAAAAGATCAGGACAGCATTTGCAAATTCAGTGAGTAAACAGAGTTACAGTTCTGGGCAATACTTGCAACTGCTATAAGGATTAGCAAGGAATGGAATCAACAAGGGGTTGAATCAGTATAAATGGCATGAAGAATTTATGAAGAGAAAACAATAAAAAGACTACTGAAACCTAATGATATGACCAAGAGATGTCATAAAAGCCATTTCTTAGAAGAGTTTGAAAACAATATTTGGTAAATGGAGTAATTTCATTCAAAACTTTGGAAGCAAAGACATCACTATGAGGAACTATGCTGGAACTGTGAGGAACAAATGCTGTCCCTGCTTTTGTCACATATGGTCTATTACTTTTTTGAAGCTATGAATTGATGTTTTTCATTGGTTCTTCAAAGTTTTCAGCCATTAGTTCTTCAGTTATTACCTATGATCCTTTTATCCTCCTCTTTTTGGCACTCTGATTAAACTTTTTAAAAAAAGATTTTCTAACTCTTATCCTTAGTGATTCTCTACTATATTCCTTCTCTCTGGGCTGCAGTTTGGATAATTTTTCTGACCTATCTTTCAATTGAGTAAATTTTCTATTAAGCTGTTAAGTCTGCCCAGTATTTAACTTTGATTATACTTTTTATTTTTAGATGCTCTTTTTGATTTTTTTCAAATCTACTTGCTCTTATATTCAATATTTTTTCTTAAAATATATTATGAAATATATTTAAAATGTTTTGATATTTTTATTAATAGATATTTGTTAAATATTAACAAACATTATGTATTTATAATGTATTTATATATTTTAAATATTTTAAAATATTTGCTCTTATGTTCAATATGAAATTACTTCAACTTTAAGATAAAGATGTTCTTTCAGAGAGAATTTTGTTTGCTCTGATGACATATCTAAGGATACTACAAGTCCAGCATTACATGAAATCAAATGTTTACCTTTAAGTATTACCTTGAAGACCATTCAAGTATTATGAATGCAAGTTGCAACATACATGACAACCAATTTGTTAATGTATTCTCTAGGAAAATAGTTTTTTATTTTCCACTTAGTGCTAAAGTTCAAGAAAGGCAGTTATGTTTCAGTCCAGAAATGCCTGGAGTTGAGATGGAAGAGGCAAGCTCATTTCTTTTGTTCAGTCTTATGCCAAGGGTTAGCCCTCTCGGGGTTCTAATTTACCAGGAAAGAGGTTCTTCAAGCAGATTCTGCATTCTGGTATGTCTTACCCTCTGAGTCTTCCAAGGGAGTGACAACTGATGCTCAAGTTCCATTAGTTTGACAAATATTCTCAAAGAAAAATTAGGCTTCAGTGTTATGTTCATCTCTCTGGGTTCTCACCTTCACTTAGAATTCTTACTTTCTTGCCAGTTCTTAGAGTAAGATATCTTAATGATATATAGCTACAATGAGACTTTTGAAATGGCCTGTTAGTTCACCTCTGCTAGCACTTCCTTTGGCTATCTGAGTTGTCTAGTCCATTTCTGCATAACCCTCAAAGCCTAGCACTGTGCTAGTGATATGCTGGGACCAGCACTTACTGGCTCATGAGAACCAGGTCCTCCTGAACGCCTCAGTCAATGACCACACAGAGTCAGCTGGAAGTCAGCCAGGTTATGAGTATTCACACTGCGGGGGCTGGCAAAAGCCATCACTCTACTCAACAGAGCTGGTTATTCAACAATTAACAGCACCTCACTGTGTCTCATACATTGTAGGTGTTCAAATAACAGACTGAACTATTGACAGAATCTTCCAATTATTACTCAACTTGCTAATTCATCCTCACTAGTAAGCTACTCACCTTCTCCTAGTAGATTATACATTGCCATAACTTCTAATGGGTATGATTTCTGGCTTATATTTCAGGACATATAAACATGCTAATCACCGTTGGAATACAGCAGCTTCCTCATCCACAGCCATTTTCTGATATAGTATATTAGAGCCATTTTTAAGTTCATAAGGAACCATTCATGAAGACGCCAAATATTCTTCCCCAATTAGTTGTTTAATTTTCAGTAATCTCACTAATTTAGCTCTCCTAAACTGAAGACACACTTACTATTTCTTCTAACTGGGCCCGCAGAAAATCTGTTCTGGGTAGTTCTAGTTTTGCCATGAATTAGTACTATGACTTGAAACAGAACCATTATTTGTTTTGTACTTAAGGTTTCTTACCTAGATTATTAGACTATATGATTTTAAGATATCCATGACTTTATAATACACTATTTAAGGGTACTAGATCATATTTTAAACTGACTTCTGTTTTCTCCTCAGTAACTACTCTCACTCACTTTCAGCTAAAATATTTTGCAAGCCTATAATGTTTACATACATGTTTATCACCTGCTATTTCCAAGTCCCTAACACCATTATTTATTAAATTTAGTACTTCTTCTATATCAACAAATTCAGACCTTTGGATTTCAAATCCAAAT
The DNA here is from genome assembly GCF_963930625.1 of Muntiacus reevesi. Classification (NCBI taxonomy): domain Eukaryota; kingdom Metazoa; phylum Chordata; class Mammalia; order Artiodactyla; family Cervidae; genus Muntiacus; species Muntiacus reevesi. Next base: position 35,314,811 of record NC_089252.1, on the reverse strand, counting down.
AGATCATTCCTTTACTGAAATTTTATTCACTTCTTATTTTCTTATTTTATTCAGTCTTGACAACAGCCCTCTGAAAGGTCCTTCTTCACAATAGATTGCCTTTCTTTCCTCATTAAGAAAAACTTATTAAAAGTAATATAGAAAGGTTAATCTTTCTTAATAAATACAACAGTATACAATATATTCTCCCATCTTGTTTAAACTGCTGCTGCTGCTAAGTTGCTTCAGTTGTGTCCAACTCTGTGCAACCCCACAGATAGCAGCCCACCAGGCTCCTCCGTCCCTGGGAGTCTCCAGGCAAGAACATTGGAGTGGGCTGCCATTTCCTTCTCCAATGCGTGAAAGTGAAAAGTGAAAGTGAAGTTGCTCAGTCCTGTCTGACTCTTCGCAACCCCATGGACTGCAGCCTACCACGCTCCTCTGCCCATGGGATTTTCCAGGCAAGAGTACTGGAGTGGGTGGCCATTGCTTTCTCCATCTTGTTTAAACTACATAAGCTTATTTTCAAAAGGGCATAACTTTGTATATTATCATTTTGCAACTTTTCAATGAAACAATGTATTTTGCACCTCTTCCTCATTAGGACACGTCAATCTGCTTTATATCTTTTTAATAGATACATACTATTCTACTGTCTAAATTACCATAATGGAGTGGTGCAATCCTAACTGATGGCCTTTACACTGCTTTTAAAGTTTCCCAATAAAAATTCTTAAACATTCTAATGGATATATTTTTGACAGCATGTCTGTAAGATAAATTATCTTAATATATGATGATACAAAGAAGGTGGCATCTTCTTTGCCTCTCCCACGGAAAGGAGAGAATCTATTCCAAACTCCCTATTCCCCCATTTGGATATGGGCTGGCCAGATTCTGACCAACCAAATACACTTCCCGACACTGGGACTTAAGAGACCTGTAACTTCTGTCTTCACCACTCTAACTTTCCTTCTTAGGACCCAGATGCCACTGATAAAATCCCCAGCAGCCACGAGGAGTGGCTTCTGTGGAGAGATCTAAGTCTGCCAGCCTACAACCCCTGCCATGTGCCCAGCCAGTAGTCAGTTATGAATGAAACAGTACAAATGGGAGATAAACTAAGTAGGAATTAATGCATTTTCAGAAATAATTTCAAATATTTCTATTCAAGAACTTGCTCAGTTGGACTGTTTTTCCTTCCCAGCCTGTTTGGCCAACAAAATGTTGAAAAAGAAACAGAGAGCCTCTGGGCTAAGATCAAACCCAGTGCACAGTCAGTATAACGTAGCCTTGGAATCAAAGTCAAGTGAAGGATGTTTCTACGTTAAGACCTCAGAAAGATTTAAGGCACTGCTTTCTAGATCCTCTTAGCGGAAAAAGGTTTCTAAAAACCTTAATGGCATTACCTCACACACCCATGAAGGGGGGCTGAGAACAATGGTGCAGGTGGCAGCCCCAGAGGAGGTTCTGGCCAGCTCTAGCTAAATCACAGCGGCAAGCAGCATCAGCTGGCAGCTGTGTGAGGGAGGCGCTTGGAGCTTTCACCATCCCAGTGCAAGTAGCCAACACTACCTGGAGAAACCCAGCAAGGAATGAGAACTAACATGCTGCTACTGCTTAAAGCCACTAACTTTTGAAGTGTTTGTTATGTAGCAATCTATAAACATTTGTATTGCTAAATGCTCTGCAAAGGTATTATCAGATACATTGTATCCCTTAAAATCCCTGTGTTGATGTCCTAACCCCCCAGTTCTTCAAAAATGTGACCTGAATTGAAGACTGGGTCTTAAGGATCAAATTAAAATGAGGTCATAACAGTGGGCTCTAATCCAATGAGTAATGTCCTTAAATAAAGGGGAAATTTGGGTACATATACATAGATGCAAACAGATGCAGGGAGAATGACCATCGGCCAACCAAGAAGAAAGGCATGGAACAGACTTCTTCCCTCATAACCCCTGGAAAGAACTGGCTCTTCTCACACCTTGAATTTGGATTTCAAGCCAGCAGAACTGTGAGACAGTACATTTCTACTGTTTAAGCCACCCAGTCTGTGGTACTTTGTTACAGCCCTAACAACCAATAAACAAGGGCTGCCTCAAATTGTGTTTCCAACAACATTATCTGAGATAACTCTTTTTAATACCACTATTAATGGACATTGATGTTGAAACTCACAGCCAGCAAACATTTCCTCTTAATTTGCATCTTGGCAAATTCATTCATATATTTTGCTCAGATTCATGCTGCTTATCAATTTATAGGATTTAAATTGATATTGCTGTCATTTGCACATGTATCTCAAAATAAAATTCTTTATAGATCTCTAACATAAAATTTTAAAACACACAGTAAAATTGGAGCTACAAATTAAAAAAGAATTCAAGTACATACCTCTTTTCTGTAATGATTGGCAGCATCCAAATTATCCAAAATAATAGTGTCTCCTAACAGCATACCAAATACTAAAAAATTCAACAAACAAAATGTTAAAATTATGACATCTTTTTTGGTCATATTAAAATATTAACACAGACTTCTGCTGGTGAGCACACTGTTGTGTACCCAGAAGTTGAAATACAATGACTGCACATGAAACAGTTGAAAAACAAAAATGACATATTTTTAAAAAATTTTAACATATATTATTATCAAGTTTTCTTAGAAATAATGCTAACACAAGAATTTTATTCAATACTTTATTCTAATAGGAAAAGTAAGAGAAGTAAATAATAATACAACTATCATTTATAAACTAAATAAGAACATAATTTTCCATAATCAGTAATTTAAGTATCTGAATCACAAGCATAACATCTGTATAAAAAAAGTCATGACTTCCTTTACCTGTTTCACAGTGTTCTACGTTATCTGGAAAAGTTAACAAGTCTCGGGCAAAGACGGGGTCTCCAATGGGTTTAAAATACAATCTTCCATTTCGGTAATGAGGTAGAGGTCTGAATTTAAAAAAAGTTTTAAACAAAATATGTAACTTATCATCAAAAAATATGTGTATAATGAAAAACATACGAATACACTGATTATCTCTGTGATCACAGCTTCCTACGCACAGGTAATACTCCTAAATGCTTAACTGTTATGCCTTTGGAAAGGAAAACAGTATTTACCATTAAAAAAGTACCTGTTCTTAGTTTTATCTGTCCTCAATTAGTTTGTAAAATTGATATAAACTAAGCTTTGTTTATTTCTGACAAGAAGAGATGCAGCCTCTCGAGCTGGCCCTAAACTAGGATGCCAATGACATGACTGTCTCATGTGGAGAGTGGCCCTAGAATGGCTGAGGGCACGGGCAAGGCCAAGGCTGAGAACATGGAAAAGAAGCAGCCCAGTACTCTGGCCACCTATCCTCTGACACAGTGTACAGAATGATCAACTGAAATCCAGGGATAACAATGAGACTCAAGAGATGGAGGCTGACTGGGGTGTCAGGGCTTCCCCTGCCCACATAGGGTAGCTTCCCCCAAATTGTGCAGGTAGGAGTAGAGGGTGGAGTGGCTTTAAGAGCTAGTTAACTCAATCCCAGTAGGAGGCACAAGACCAGGAAGGGAGGATAACTAGTTTTTAGAGCAAGCATTAGCCTTAAATAACAAATTCATACTTTTTTTAAATAAAGGATTCTTAATGTGATCCTCAGGGATAATGGAAAAAAAAAATAGAAGACCTCCTGAAGGGAAAATTACTTTCAGAAAAATTATTATTCTTTTCAACACAGTCACTATGATTAGGTAGGACATCCCATGTTATTTAAAATGGGTACTGACTGGGAGCAGAGTGGGAGATTTTAGAAGCAGACAGATTTGAGTTCAAATTCCAGCTGTTTCCTTGATTCATGTTTAGATTACAAAGTGAAATAAAATGTCAGTTTAATGACACAGTAAGCTCTTAATGTTCACTTCGCAGGAAATAGATGGGGAAACAGTGGAAACAGTGTCAGACTTTATTTTTTGGGGCTCCAAAATCACTGCAGATAGTGAGTGTAGCCATGAAATTAAAAGATGCTTACTCTTTGGAAGGAAAGTTATGACCAACCTAGATAGTATATTAAAAAGCAGAGATATTACTTTGTCAACAAAGGTCCATCTAGTCAAGGCTCATGGTTTTTCTAGTGGTCAGGTATGGATGTGAGAGTTGGACTGTAAAGAAAGCTGAGCGCCGAAAAATTGATGCTTTTGAACTGTGGTGTTGGAGAAAACTCTTGAGAGTCCCTTGGACTGCAAGGAGATCCAACCAGTTCATCCTAAAGGAGATCAGTCCTGGGTGTTCATTGGAAGGACTGATGTTGAAGCTGAAACTCCAATACTTTGGCTACCTCATGCGAAGAATTGACTCATTGGAAAAGACTCTGATGCTGAGAGGGATTGGGGGCAGGAGGAGAAGGGGATGACAGAGGATGAGATGACTGGATGGCATCACTGACTCAATGGACATGAGTTTGAGTAAACTCTGGGAGCTGGTGATGGACAGGAGGCCTGGCGTGCTGCGATTCATGGGGTTGCAAAGAGTCGGACACAACTGAGCGACTGAACTGAACTGAACTGACTGAAGCTCTTAATTTAGTTTCCATTCTCCTTCAAGTCCCATTTCTACCCAACTGTAGGCCTTGCAAAACTTTGTTTAGGAATCTGAGAAAATTTTTGGTCAATATTCTGTTACATATTTTAATTTCTTTTTTGCTTTGCTATCACCATTTTGTTTGAGTCTTTTAAGGCAACTTGTTAAAAATAGTCAAAACTAGAGTACACATAAAATACTTAAATGGCTAACTGGTTTGCATGGTTATGCTGAAAAACTTATTTTGAAAAGTAAATGGGAAAACAATTAGAGAAAACAGATTTATATATAAACACAGATGTAACATCCTAACTAGATGATCTCTTACATTTCAGTTTTGCTAATGGCAGTTCCAATAGAGGCCTTTATACAGATGATGGCTGTTTTATAGGACTTACAACAGGACAAAAGACATTGATCTATACTCTTACTCCAAATAAAGGAGTTCAATAGTCTGTTAATGATAATGACATCTCACCATCCTTCCCTTTCGTGTATGTTTGTATGTGTATCTGTCATATAAACAAATAACATTTAACTGGCAAATTAAACCTGGCAAGCCTATGTGATCAAATACACTGCAACACTGATCTTAATGAAGATAATATTTGTGAGGAAGACAAAAATTAATGTAGATAATCTGAGTCACTTCTCTATTTTAGGCACCTTTCAGAGAAATTTTATTTATTTATTTATTTTTAATTTTTTTTTTCAGAGAAATTTTAAAATTCTATGATTTAATAAAAAATAGAACAGGTATTTTTTTTTTTTTAAATCATCACTTTCATTTTTTTCTAACCTTTTCCAATCTGGAAGAGTCTTCTTATAAATAGAATCAAGGGGCAACACCTGCTGACGACCTTGGGTTTCATCATAAATCCGACGTGCAGCATCAGTGGTCAGGGTGACCACACAGTCCATGTCACTTGCCAGGTGCCAGGAGATGACCATGGCAGCTCTATCATCTTCAATCTGCGCCAGGTGTGCAATCTAGAAGCCGTTTTAAAAAATCAACTTAAGAAACTTCTAAATATATTAAATATTCTAAAAGTCAACATCTAAACAGCAAAAACACTTTTTTTTTGGGAAACATTCATATGAATTAGCAAAAAATTCTCAAACTGTAAAAACTTACTGGCTTAAATATTTTAAATGGTCTCTTATGCTATTTAATTTCAAAAAACTATTTCACAGATTAAACTACAGTAAATTTTGCCAATAACCAAATAAAAATATTTGGCATATTATCAGTTAGGTGATGTACCTTTTTTTCACATTCATATCTCTACTACTGGGTGTGTCAATTGTTAAAAGCATAAAACACACTTAAACCTAAATATAGCTATACCCTTCTAAGTAGATCATTTATGCCGATGATTTTTTAGAAAACAAATCTAAATATTATAAATAAGAATCATTTCTTCTGTTTTTATAAACTCTGTAGGGCTCAGAATTAACAGTCACTTCCCTATCTACAAAAACAGCTGACCACCGAACAACTGTAAGGAGATTATGTATGGAGGGTATGGAGGTTAGGGCCACCGACCCTTTCATCAACTGGAAATCTGTATGTAACTTCACAGTTGGTCATCCATACCTAGTTTTACATCCAAGGATTTAACCATTAGGCAGTACTGTAGTCGGTATTTAGTTTTAAAAAAAAAAAAAAGTCTGTGTGTAAGTGGACCTTCACAGTTCAGACCTTTGCTACTGAAGGGTCAACTGTACAACCATCCATCTGTATCCACAGGGAACTGGTTCCAGGAATCCCCTCAGATACTAAAATCTGTGGATACTTAAATCATTTATATAAAATGTCACAGGATTTGCATATAACATTAAATATATTTTAAACCATTTCTAGATTACTTATAATACCTAATACAATGTGAATGCTATGTAAATAATTGCCTGCATGTGCATGTGCCAAACTCAAGTTTTACTTTCTGGAACTTTCTAGAATTTTCCCCCGCAAATATTTTTCCTCTGCAGTTGACTGAATTCAAGGAATTAGAACCTGCGGATGCAGAGGAACCACTGGATTTTAGTCACAAGTTTGTTCAAAGTTTTCTTCCTCAAAGTCCAACATTGCACAAAGCCTTGCTCAAAAGCTGAATTTTTGTGGCTGATTTGAAAAGTCATTTATTACACTGGTATGGTTACATTTACCCTTTATTCTTACCTGATCCGATAGCAAACACCTGCCCTAACAATGAGAATGTTGTGTCACTGTTAAAAACATCACAGTGTCCACCCTGTAGAGCAATTCCCCCTTATCTGCAGTTTCTCTTTCCCCAATTTCAGTTATCCAATCAATAGCAGTCTGAAAACAATAAATGAAAATTTACAAAGTAAACAGTTCATAGGTTTTAACTGCACACCATCTCAGCAGTGTGATGAAATTTTACTCCAGCCCGCCTGGGATCCCCAACCACTGATATCGTCATGGCTCCACAACCCAGTATCACACAAAACCTACAGAAAACAAGACAATAAAATGTACTGCCCCGTAAAAGGCTGAAACACAAACCTTTCCCAAAACATCTCCACTGCCTTTAGTATAATTTGGAAGAGTACATGATCTTCTGGGTTTTTTCTTTAGTTCTTCCTGTTCTGATAGCTTTCTTTTCAAAAGTGCTTCAATGTGTGGCATCTGTAATTTTATAAAGAATAATTAACTGCAAGGCCGATTACAATGACTCTTGTACAAGGTAGAGAAAATAGCAGAGAAAAACCAACAATTTGGACAACTCAATTACACAGAAGTTACCACCTAGCCACTCTTTTCTTTTGAGAATATGATCATAGAAATGTAAAGCATCAACCTTACTGACTCTTTTTTTCTTAGTTAAGAATTATATAATAAAACCTATAATAAGACTTACGAGTTATAAAGAATATAAGCTCTAAAAAATCTATTGTCTTTTGTCACTTTCTCTCATTTCCTTTGCCACCGATTATTACTTAGGCCACTTCAGTGCAAGTTCTCAACTTGGAGTATTATTAATATAACTTACTAGTATCATTAGATCAGAAACACAAACTGCAATTTCTTTGAAAAGAGCACTCCATTATTGTTAGTCTATTTCAATGTCCAGTAAGTGACTGGATTATAATCCCCATATGGCTTAGGACCCCAAAACAATAGTGTCAACATTCCTAATAAAATATGAATGATTAAAAACAAATTATAGGCTAGAATTAAAAAAAAAAAAAACTTTTCACATATACTTGGAAACTGTACCTGCTGTGTTGTAGAAATGTCAATATTGTGGTTTTTCAGTTCGTTTCGCAACTGGGCCTCTTTTAATTTTGCTTCTTCAACTTGGCCTAAAATTAAAAACAAAAATTATCAATTTGTGATAGTTTTTGAAAAATGTTTTCAATCCCTTTTTTCCTTTTAATGATTGATGCTAAAATGAAAAACGATAATTATAGAAATCTTAAATAAACTAAAAATCTAAAATTAACGTTCACATCTAATATACAAAAAGAAAACACAAAATGAATGCAACTGGAGGTATTACAAACTGCAAACTACAAGTAATCTTGGATAAGTTATTTAATTCTAATCCACAAGAATATATGTAATATATACATAATTACATAAGGTTATTCTAAGAAAATAAGACTTTTTAAAGAACAATTTTTAGTACTACAAATTATGTATTATTTCATTACTTAGTTCATATTACCCTCTAAATATCCCTGATATGTGAAAAAATTTGACAAATGGAAAGCAATGATAGTGCATCACTAACAGTACAGACATTATTAAAAACTGTAGCAAATATGCCATTTATTTATTAAAAAACAAATTAGTTATTTCTCTGCTGCAGATGTTTGTAAATTAAACTACACACAGTCAAACAAACTTAAATTACACATTACTTTTTCAGTGATATTGTCATCTAGTATCTTTTGCCAAATGCTAAAGCTAGATATAAACATTATTATTATGTCAAAACCCTTACATTTATATAGATTCAGATTCCTAATAAAAATTGCAAAATTTTGTAGGTAAACAAGAAATATTTTTATGTAAAGACAAGAATGCTTCACCATAAGATTGAATGATGAGTAATATAAACCACTACTTCTATCCTTCTGCCGTGTCCTGCGGTTTACTTCTATTATAAGTCCAGGGAGGCAGACAATGGTTTGTGTCCCATGGACTCAACCTTCCGTCTCACCACCACCCAAAGCACCATTTTCTATCACTTCTGAACACAAAACGACTTACACTTCATCTCATCAAGAAGCTGCTTGCTGGTATCAAATAAAGTTCTGTACACTGTAATAGACTTGGATAATTGGTCCTTTTCTTTTGTAAGTGCTGCCATTTGTTGCTGCTTCTTAACATCTAAGAAAAAACATTCAGGTAACATTTCACTTTTTAAATTGTGACTTTTCCAAAATGTCATCACAAGATTAGATAACCAGTAAGCACCATTTAATGGAAAGCAAAACAGTTATTCAAAGTACCATAAACTCAAGAGTTTATCTTCTAGTTTCCTAGAAACTTACCATTGTAAAACATAAATGGCAGGATATATGATTCTAACGTTCTTGATAAAGCTGGCAGCCGAGGCTCAAACACAATAAAATATTCAGTACTATCCCTTCCAGGACTGTTTTCTGCTAGCACTAGACTCTGTATAAAGAAAAGAGCAGTAAGTAAAAACAAGTTTTGAAAAGATATCTGTAAATATACAAATTTATATATCTCATTGTGCTCTATTTTCAAGTAAGTGGTAAATTTGAAAGGTAAAACTGACTGACCTGTGAGATTCACTAAGCATTCCCTCAAACATCAGCAGCACCATCCAAGACATAAAACTCTTTGGTGTTGGTTTGAAAGCCAAATTATCTTATCAATAAATAACTTATGCAAAAATTATATACAATAGAAAACTACGAGAAAAAGTATCTTCCAAACCAGAAATATCAATGGCTTCTTATATCTTGACCAGAAATGGCTTGATTTCTATCTTTAATTTGAAGCAGTGTGAAACAACTGATGGTGGGAAAGTTATAAAAATAATCACAAAGAAGTACACAAAGCCCAGTGCTGAGTTTAAGTTACAGCTGTTACCATGGAAGCAGACCCACCAGTCCCAGGTGACCAAACAAGAGGTCCTAAAAAGCTCTAAAGATTTGGGCTTTTTTATGTATTTTTATTCATTAATGCACACACAAAAAAACTTCTGATATATTTTATAGCATATAGCTAGTAAATAATGCAATACAAATATCTATATCCTAAATAATCTTTTCAATCTTACAAGGAAACAGTGGGTACTAGCTGTTTCATTTTTTAGACCATAGTAATCAAGTTCAGAGAAATAAAATTTTTAAAAATCTAAATCAACAGAACACCATAGAACAATCCATGAAATAATAAAATAAGTCTATCATTAAACCAATGCCCAATCCCACTTGGTTTCTGAAAGCTGTTTTCAATGTACTTATATGAATATAAACACAAAAATAAAACTGTTTACACTTAGAATATAACAAACTTTACTGTAGCAATTTGCTTTCAGCACTAATTTTGATCTGTCAATCAATTTAAGTAAATGTTTAGTTACCAATTTTTTACATTTATGCATAGTATAGATATAATATACTACAATATTCTTTCACTGGGTGATGAACATTTTAGTAAAAAATATTAGGTAGTACTTATAATACAGCAAAGAAAGAATCTTTATATTCCTCTTGGTATGTTCTCTAGACTATCCAGAGAAATATAATGACTTGTTAAAAGTTTATTTTAATAGGTAGTATCAAATTTCTCTTGAAAATGTCTACATCAATTTATCCTCTCATCATTAGTGTGTAATATCCAGTTCCCCTGATGTTTGGCTAACATTTATTATCAATCAAGCTTTTTTTTCTTTTTCTAAAAAATGTATTAAAAACAACCAATTATTACTGTTTTAACTAGCATTTCCCAGATTACTACTGAGGTCATGCTTCCTGTTTATTAGTTATTTATACCTTCTCTTCTACTCCTGTTTATATTCTTTATCATTTATTTTTCTACCAGATTGTCTTTTTTTCTTATTGATTTGCAGGAAGTTCTTCAGAATGTTTTAAAGTATGCTCAATATACTGTATTAATATACAATTATACCAAAATATTATTAATCCTCTATTTACATATTTAAATATAAAATCTTATCCTTGATGTCTTATTTAAGGAGGCCTTTCCTATCTCCAAGTTCTACAGTTTGTAATCTATGAGTTCAGTTTACCGAAATCCACGGAAAAACAGAACTGAAGAGAACTGAAGAGTCCAAAACTGGATTCATATACAAATGGCAACTTGAAAAGCAAGCAATGGACAAATACACAGCAAAGTAAAATTTAGATAAAGAAGGCAAATGATAAAGAATTTGAGTAACAATTAACAAACATGAATAAATATAGATTAAAGCTTAAAAGAAAGCAGTACACATTCTTTTCTAGCAAACGGGAACATTTATCAATGACTGTGTTCTAGACCCAGTGTCTCCTAAATGTCCCTAATGACAAGAATCACCTGCACAGATCAGATCAGATTTCACAGCCCTGCCCCAGACCTATCAAATTAATACATGGTCAGGAGCCAAGTAGGACCTGAGAGATTTCCGCTTCTTCAACGTGATACTAGGAACCTCTAGTGGAAATTCACAAGCATGACACGAATCTGACAGAACATGTAGCTGTGGGAGAATAGTTTATGTCACTGTCTCAACCTCAGAAATGTGTACAGCAGGGTAAACAAACGCCTGCAACTGTGGCCAAGGAAAGAGGACAGAGGTAACCTGGATACAGGGAGTGGGCACCTGTGTTCTTCCAATACAAACCGACTCTGCATGTTCAAAATGTCTTCCCCGCCCTTCTCTCTTTTTCAACTTGTGGTTTCATTACCTAATCTTTGCTAAGAGTATAAGAAAATTTCACTTTACCCTCAACCATAATAAAAATAAAAGAACAAGTGTAAATATAAGTAGCAACTGACACTTGCCCTCAATGTCAAGGAATGAAAAGCAGCAGCATGGATGCAGTTGACTGGAAAATCCTACTACCTGAAGAGAGTCTTGGCCCAGTACTGCCAAGTCTTTCAAATTCTCCAAATAAACCAGGAATCTGGAGATGTTCAGCTTGTTCATTGGTCTGGCAAAGACCATTACAGCATTACAGAAAAAGATCTCTGTCTGAAAATTCAGGAATTTTTAAAGTGTTGAAAACTAATTAAAATGGAAATGCTATAGTGGTCAATCTTTGCCAGACCAACCAACAAGTCGAACTGTAGACCAGGTACAAGATGGCAGATTCCCCAACCAACAAGTAGAACTGTAGACCAGGTACAAGATGGCAGATTCCCCAACTGTAAGCCCGATATTGTTAAACCAATGTGAAGAAAGCTGATGGAAGCACTGCTGATAAAACTTCTGATGGAAGCACTGCTGATAAAACTTTGGAAAGAAACTAAATTTTCGCTTTAGGATTGATCAAATAAATTATAACCATCAACACAACGTCGATTTATTCATGAGATACAGATATGTGTATGGATGTCAGAGTTGAACCATAAAGAAAGCTGAGCGCCGAAGAATTGATGCTTTTAAATTGTAGTACTGGACAAGACTCTTTGAGAGTCTCCTTGGACTGCAAGGAGATTAAACCAGTCAAGTGTAAAGGAAATCAGTCCTTAATAGTCACTGGAAAGACTGATGCTAAAGCTCCAAGACTTTGGTCACCTAATGTGAAGAACTGACTCACTGTAAAAGACCCTGATGCTGGGAAAGACTGAAGACAGGAGGAGAAGGGGATGACAGAGGATTGGATGGCACCACCAACTCGATGAACATAAGTTTGAGAAAGCTCCGGGAGTTGGTGAAGGACAGAGAAGGTTGGCATGTTGCAGTCCATAGGGTCACAAACAGTCAGACACAAGTGAGCAACTGAACTGAACTGACAGATATACAGCAAGGATGTACGAAATGAGAAAAGATTTCACTAAAGTAGAGTTCTATTGTATTAATGAAACTTTACACCCTCCTCCACATCTACATAAATCACATTCACAGGACATCCATGCAGTGATAGTTTATATACAGAAAAGTGTGGAAGGTTATACACTGAATTGCTAATCATCAGTATCTTGGAATGGTGATAGTACAGTGATTATTTTTTGATGTTCTCTCACTGGGTATGCTTTATATAAGTAAAGCTATTTCCATTTTGGAAAAAAAAAAGAATGAGAAAGATAAGCTGGTTTTACTAAACTTTTCTAGATATGTGTACATTTTACCTGGGCTATGTTTGATTCTATTTCTATCCACAAGGATGCTGGCTTTTCAATGAAACAAGATTATACTGTCACTGAAGTTAAAACAATCCAGTCACAGAAAACAGTCATGCACAGGGGAAAAGAAAAATATGGTCTTTCTTTCTAACAGTAACAGTGATAATGGGTTCAATGTATAATAGCTCAGAACAAAAATCAAAATAGCTGATTTTCCAATTTAATGCTATAATTAGAATATCATCATAGCTATACAAACAAAAGAACAAGTATAATAATATTGTGGTTTAAACTATTAAAAACCAAAACCTTATCTACTAGAGGACAAAAATATTACCGTGATTTCAGCTGAACCTTTCACAAAGGGAAATTCAAGTGTTCTAATTTTCCCATTAAAGAGAGGTATGTCATCTTCCTCATTAGAACCTTTAATGGTAGCCATTACAGTGCCAACCAAATCAACTCCAGTATGATTGTTGTAGTCATCCTTAAAGTAAACAATGGAAAGTTTCAGAAAACTAGTTAAAAGAAGTGGAAAAAAGATCAAACACAGAGATGGACATGGGAAAATCAGAAATATGACCTATTTCTAAAGTTCCAAATATTAAATCACCCTGATCCTTCTTACTCCAAACACAGAATTCAAATCTCAGAGTTAGAGCTCTACAGGCAGGAAATAATCCCAGAAACCATAAAAGAACCAAAAGTTTCCACCTAGTACAATGATTCCCAACTTTATTAAAAGGACTCACATTTTAAAAAGTGTTATGTACCTTCAGCATCTATTTAAGATCAAGGGAAAACCAGTTTAAGAACCACTTAAGTTTCATGGTCTAAAACAGAAAAACACACTGAAGGTGTTAACAACTCTATTAGCCAAATTTTTCAAAAAATGAAGTCCCACTAGTGTGTTTTACATGTTTTTGTTAATATTCTTAGCAGTCCTATTTTTGCTTACCCTCTGGGTAACCAGAAAGCTTTAAGGAGCTCATTATGATCAGTCATGATGGCAAACCTCTTCAAAATACATACTTAATTACTTCCTGCCCCTCAATGAAATGGACACTGAAGAATTGACTTAGTTAACACATTCATAATACTTACATGAAATAGTGGATTAAAGATAAACATTAGTAAAGGTGGGCAGATTTCTTCATTTTTTAATCACTTCTACTTAGTATATCTGGATTTATTTTATGTATTATTGAATTCACTCTCTATTTGTATTTAAGTATAAAGATACTGATAAGCATTTCATTAACTTGCATAAATTTTTCCTATAAACTTAAACAGAATAATTCAGATAGGATTCTATAGTAACTGTCTTGCACCTTGAAACTAAGAATAATTTTTGTTACCCTTGGTAATTTGGAAGTAAATAAACATTACCGTGATATGAAGATACAAATCTTTGACCAGGGTCCTACTGGCAACTGAGCGAACATTTGAAACAGCTGGTGTAGCTGGCTGAACTTCAGGAACTAACTTCACAGGTTGATTAGGTAGAACATCCACTATAATCTAACAAAAGGAGCATTCTAATTAACAACACATTAATGGTTTAGTATTTAAAGATGAAGAAACAGAGCATATCCTAAATAAAGTGAAATACTACCTTCCAAAATATATTTCCATTAAATTCTTAAAACCAATCAACTTTTAAAAACTGAAAATAAAAGGCGTAACATTAATTTTTGAATGTTAACCATTTAAAAACAAATTTAGAAACACTTAACAATACATGTAGTTGTTAAAAAAATTTAGTGCACTAACAATAATGAATGGAGATGATGTATGTTAAAACTACCTTAAAACTTCATTATCTAGAATCCTGAAATGTTATTAATTGAAACATTTTCACATACAACTGAGAAGAGCAACCCTGACCATGATAAAGATTAAAATGTTTACTAATCAAGTCCTCCATATAAACAAGGATAAAAAAGTAACTTCCGTATCAGGTCAAGTTTAATCAACATAATTTAAGTATATATTATTCTAAAATTCCTGAAGATGGCATTATTTATACCTTTCATCCAATAATCAAACCACTTTTAAACAAAACACTTCAAACACTTCACTCCTCAACCAAGTAAGAAAACGTGAAGCTAACTAAAGCTAACTGCCATGCATAAAAAGAATAAACAAACCTGCTCACTGTTAAGAATATTTGTTTTATCCATCGTAAAAGCAAACTGGATACAGTATGTCCCCACCTTGTTAGGAATTGCTTTATCCCTAAGTTAAGAAGAAAGAGATAAAGTCACTGGTAACTTTTAAATAAAAGGGAAAGAAATTCAAAGCATTAACATTTCTTTTCTTTCCATGAAAAGTAAATGAGTAAAAAGAGAGTTACTTTACTACATTCAACTTCATTCATCAAATACTTCCTGCAACATCAAGCTTACCATCAGTTCCTCTTACCTAGACATTCTATCACAAAACATCTAGAACAAAAACTCTGGATGTGGCAAACATTGAATATAAAGTTGATAAAGTAGTAAACACAATAAATGCTGAATTACATATCAAATGAATTTAGTTTCATTTCCACACAAATTTCCATCTCAGTTTTATATTTCAAGTTTATAAACTATCCAAGTGACCTTATGTTGCTTTGTTTTCCATTTATATGTTCTAAATAAGTAACTGTAACTATATATGTATAAAAGATATTTATTGTAACTAAATTACCAATAAGGAACTTAGTAAGAGGTAGACTTGCTAGACCACAAACACAACGAATATATAAATGATGGAGCAGTCAAATAAATAAATAAAATTTAGGAGTGAAACAACTATATACCTGTATCTATCCATAAATACGTATATAAAGGGAAAGTAACACCTACTGCCTCAACAGATGATGAAATCTAATGTCATTCATGATAAATAGAAGTTCTTTTAGTAATGATTACAAATGAACAGCCTGATAATGATACCTACCCAAAATAAAGACCCTAAAGCAAACATCATACTTATGAGTGAAATGCTGAATGTCCCTTTTGGACTGGGAAAGATTTTAGAATAATCACTTTCATTGTATCCATTCAACATTTTACTCTTAAGTCCTAGCCAGTAAAGTACAGCAAGGAAAAGAAATAAAACAACCAAGGATTAGAAAGCAATAAGCCTATCATTATTCACAGAGATGAGTGTGTAAATACCTAAAACTTCATTTTTGTTACTTGTCTGTAATAAGATAACAAAACTCAAAATAGTTAGATTTTAGTAATAAAATCTAGTAATATATTTTATTATATAGTAATCTTACATTGCCTTGATAAGTGCACACAGAAAGGACTCAATTCCAGTGTGATTACATTAGATTCAAATGTGTAATTTTCAATAACAAAAACCCCAGAAGGCAAACAAACAGTAAAGTATGGGGAAAATAAGTAAATCAAAACTGTCCCTGAAAAACATCAGGAGGCTGACATACTAGACAAGGACTTCATTTTAAAGAGGCTCAAAGTATTAAAAGAAGATGTGAAAAAGTCAAGAAAGTAATGTAAGGTGAAGACCAAAATATCAATTAAAGAGAAAACTTAATAAGAAACCAAAAGCAAGTTCTGCAGCTGAAATGTACAATAACTGAAGTGAAAATTTCACTACAGGTATTCAAAGGGAGATTCAAATATGTAGAAGAATTAATGAACTTGTAGATAAGACAGTGGAAATTATACAGTCTGAGGAACAGAAAGAAAAAAGATAGAAGGAAAGTGAACAGAGTGTAAGGGACCTGAGATGCATTAAGTGGACCAACATACACATTGTGGGAATTCAAGAAGAAAAAAGGGAAAAGGGTGGCAGGGACAATTTTTGAAAAACGGCTGTTAATTTCCCTAGTTGGATGAAAGACATTAATATAATGTCAGATGCTCATAAACATAATCCCAGATGCTCAAGGAATTCCATGTAAGGTAAAACTCAGGGCCAAGACACACTAACACAAACTTTCATAGGACAAAGAAAAAGAATATTAGCAGCAGCAAGAGGAAAGCAAATCATTATATACAAGGCATCCTCAACAAGGTAATGAATTTCTTATCAGTAAGTTTGGAAGTCAGAAGGCAGTAGGCCAATGTTCTCAAAGTGTTAAAAAGAAACTGTCAACTAAGAATGTTACTTTCACAGCCGCCGCCACCGCCATTCTGGAGCCACCAGAGCGCGGTTTGCCTCTAGGCTCGCAGAGGCCAGCGAGACCGTCTCCAGAGTGATTGTCCGCGAGACTGCACTTTGTGGGCTTCCCTTTCTGCTATTATTTTCCTCCTGAAGACTTGTTTTTAAAACCAAGCTCAACTCCCTTAATTAACTAGTCTTCTTTCTCTAGAGGTCAAAACACTTGGATTGGGATGGGTGAAGACACAGAAATAAGCTTTAACAAGGTAGAGGTTGGTTCGCGGCCCGCGGCCGGAGCCGGTCCTCGGGCGCCGGCAGGCCGCGCCGGGTCAGTGGGCGCAGCGTCTCTGGGCGCCTCGCCCGGCCGGGCCCATGTGCGCGCGGCCTGCCCCAGGCCGCCCGGGCTTCGCCTCCGCCCGGTCCCTGGCCCCTACCCGGGCCTCCGAGCGGCAGGTGAAGAGATTATACATCTACTGAATGAAAAATTTTTTCTTAGAGTTGCATATACTCCAAGAAAAAATTCCAAATGTTTTTGTTTTGCCTAAATATAAAATTTAAACAAAGAGTTTGCACAGAAAAAAAAAAGAAAAAAAAGAATGTTACTTTCAGCAAAACTGTCCCTCAAAAGTGAGGGAGAACTTAAAACATTCTCAGAGAGGAATCCCCTGCTGTCCAGTGGTTAGGACTCAGCGATTCCCCTGCAGGGAGGCAGGAGACTGGGGTGGGGGTCGGGGGACAGGGTTTGATCCCAGGTTGTGGAACTAAGATCCTGCATGCCATGCAGCATGACAACATTTTCATACGAACAAAAGCTAAGAGAGTTCATTACCACTACACTTGGCCAAGAAGAAATGGTCAAGGGAGTCCTACAAGGTAAAACAAAATAATAATAGATAGTAACTTGAAGCCATGTGGAAAAATAGGGATCTCAACAAAGTTAAACACACAGGTAATTGTGAATGCTGGTATTATTGTTAACAACAATTTGTAATTGTACCTTTTGTTTTCTATTTGGCTTAATAAACTAATACATTTAATGAAATCAAGCAATTTATTAGTTCAAAAGTCAAAAAGACATTTCTAATAAATGAAACCTTAGACACCATGTATCCAAAACCATTTACAGATTTCAAAGTACAGAAGCAACACTTAAAGTCACACAGTTAAATTAAAAAAAACTAGTTCAGTTTATTTTGTAAGATCTTAAGTTTAGAATTATAGAAATCTCCTACATAATATTATAAATGCTCTGACAATACAATTCTTCTGAAGTTTTTGATAGTTCTGAAAGCAAATATATCTATTACAACAATCTTTCCCCAAATCATTTTGCAAACTTTGTAGACAAAATATTTTCTCAAAAAATTTCCTGACCAAAAATTTTTTTAAAAAACATTTTCTATTTGATCATAAAATATTTCTCCTTAGCTAAACAGGCACATGTTGCCAACACTAATTAACTCTGTAACAAAATATGCATTAAAATATGAAATGATTTGAGAAATACCTGAAGTAGAAGCAGCCATCTTCTTTGTCATTATCCTTTATTTTATTACAACTAAATATTTCTACCTAGAAGGAAAAGTGGCAAAGGAGAAGAGGAGAGAAATCACAAACATTTAGCATAATATATTTAGGATAGAAACTTACTTTACCTTTACCAAGTGTGAATCCAGATCACATGTGCATTGATAAATACACACAAACACATGTATACATATATACATATCTTTATCATGCGTGTGTGACACAAAAGTGAGATTAGTCATAATGAAAAGATATACCATTAATTATTAAAGGACATATAACAGATCTTAATGGTGGTGACATAATTTTAGGTAATAGCAGCTTGGTGGGACTCATGGTATAAATTAAGGAAGCTAGTTTCCTAAACAGATGATTAAACTGAACCATAAATCCTAAAAGGCATTATTAAATCAGGACCCCTGATATAGTTTGGTTTATTTTCCAATTTGAGATTTATTTTAGTTTGGCACTATCTTGTATGGTAGCCCATAATGACTACTGAGCACCTGAAATGTGACTGGTTCAGATTGAGGAGATGTAAGCATACATAGCAAATTTCAAAGACTTGGAAAGATATGAGCATGTAAAACACCATTATTAAATTTTAAAATACTGAGTACATGGTGAAATGGTCACTTTTTAATATATTAGTTTAAAACTATATTAAATTAATTTCTTTTCAATGTGGCTAGCAGAATTTAAGTATCACATGTGACTAGTACTGCATTTCTATTGGATTGTGCAGCTTTAGACTCCCAAACTGTCTGTCTACTCCACTACTCTGTACTCTATCAATCGTATTTCTTTCTCTCACTTTCTGTATTATTGTGTTTTTTTTTTAAATTAAAGCTTTTAAAAGTTTAAATTTAGTGTGTTGAAAACTTTTTTTTCACTCACCATGAAATGTAGGTATCAAAATATAATTCATTACATTTGGAATTAAAGTGTGGTTTCCTCCCCCCCCCCAATTATTTTTATTAGTTGGAGGCTAATTACTTTACAATATTGCAGTGGTTTTTGCCATACATTGGCATGAATCAGCCATGGATTTACATGTGTTCCCCACCCTGAACCCCACTCCCACCTCCCTCCCCATCCCATCCCTCTGGGTCATCCCAGTGCACCAGCCCTGAGTACCTGTCTCATGCATCCAACCTGGACTGGCGATCTGTTTCACACTTGATAATATACATGTTTCGATGCTGTTCTCTCAGATCATCCCACCCTCGCCTTCTCCCATAGAGTCCAAAAGTCTGTTCTATACATCTGTGTCTCTTTTTCTGTCTTGCATATAGGGTTATCATTACCATCTTTCTAAATTCCATATATATGTGTTAGTATACTGTATTGGTGTTTTTCTTTCTGGCTTACTTCACTCTGTATAATGGGCTCCATTAGAACCTAATTAGAACTGATTCAAATGAATTCTTTTTAACGGCTGAGTAATATTCCACGGTGTATATGTACCACAGCTTCCTTATCCATTCGTCTGTCCATGGGCATCTAGGTTGCTTTCATGTCCTGGCTATTATAAACAGTGCTGCGATGAACATTGGGGTGCATGTGTTTCTTTCAGATCTGGTTGCCTCGGTGTGTATGCCCAGGAGTGGGACTGCTTCTGTATTATCTGTTAATGATACTTAGTGGTTTTCTGTCTTGTGCTACTGGTCTTTAGACTTATTTCTGAAACATACCCTGGTATATTTTTTAAAAATCTAAGTGATGGAATGGGTTACTTTCTAGTTCTACAGGATATACACACTGCATTTTACATCAAACTACATTTAATTTTATGTTAAATCTAAGAGCTACTTTTAACTTCTAAAATGCTTTCTATGACTTACATTTGCTGGCGGTCGGTTCCCACTGTTTGCCAGTTTCCACATTTTCATGGAAATACGTGCTGGATTAATATTTTTAATGATACTGTCATCTTCAGAAATAACAGTAATCATAAAATCTGTAATGGGGAACATTAAAAAGTTATTTTCTTTCTAGTTCAATTAGTGGATTTGGTTAAATAATTGTATGTCTTTTTTTTTAATTGTATGTCTTAAAGCATACATCTTGTTTAAATGTTAATAATAAAATTCTGATGAAGAAATAAAACTATTTTTAATTAGTCTTCCCCAACTATTTGTCTACAGAACTATACAATCATAACAGGTACTGGATATAGATCAATAGTGTCACACCTCCCACAGAAACCTAATGAATACACCTTTGATCCTTCAGTATTGGTAAGATGGTGATGCACAACTGTCATGTGCTTGTATAAAAACATTGTGCTCCTAGTTCATGCCATAAATGATGCTGTAAAGCGAGAAAAAAAACCCACATCTTTGCCATTAAGAGTTCTTTGTCTTATTTTCACAGTCTGCCAAGCAAGACCAAAAAGGTTAGACTGTGTTATCTGCAGCACAGGGAACTATATTTAATATCCTGTGACAAACCATAATAGAAAAGAATATGAAAAAGAAAGTGTATATATATATATATATATATGTATACCTGTGTCACTCTGCCATACAGCAGTGATTAAGACAACACTGTAAGTCAATTATACTTCAGTAAAAAATAAAAAGAAAAGTTAGACTGAAGACAAAGCAATCTAAGTCAAGTGGTTACAAATCCATATACTTTATGTAGTCTGCGAATACAGTGTTTACTTTCTTTTATGATTTTTCAATAGCATACCATAGTTAAACTAGTAATATTCCCTTATATTTATCATCTGTAATATTCATTGGTCATCCATTACAGTTTTTACACAGGAAATAGGACTTATCTTCTCGAACAGATTAAAAAATTTATGTACATACATAATTATCTCAAAATATTGTTAAATTTCAATTTAAACTTTCTCGTCTGCTTCTTTTACTGCACAGGAATTCATCCATTCAGGAAAATCAAAGTCTTCAAGAAAATGACCTATGCAAAGCAAATGTAATTTCCTATTGACTTGACAGCTGCCATATTACACAAGAAATATCTGCTTAGGTGATTGTCTCCTACATTAGACTGAACT
Organism: Muntiacus reevesi; assembly: GCF_963930625.1. Taxonomy (NCBI): domain Eukaryota; kingdom Metazoa; phylum Chordata; class Mammalia; order Artiodactyla; family Cervidae; genus Muntiacus; species Muntiacus reevesi. The sequence continues at coordinate 35,293,281 of NC_089252.1, read as the reverse complement.
CATTGAAAACTGCCATGTTCATTACTGAAACTAAGAATCTAGCATAGTGGGTGGACATAGCAGGTATTCAGTAAATGTTTGTTGTTACGAAGTGTCTTTAATCATAAATTATGTGATGCATTTCTATCCAAATTAAGTTGAACAGTTCTCAATTTCGTTTAACAGTGCAGCATAGTTAGTGGAACACACCCTCGAAGCTCCTGCCACTCAGTACTTCATTCTTCTTTGGCAGAATCTCACAGTTCAGTGAGTGAATAAACACACACTGAACCACTTTAAACTATCAGCTTATACATGAGCTTTAAGTTCATTCTTGACCATTAAAGGAATCTAGGATATAGAGGAGAGGGAAGACAAAGCTAAGCCTAATATTCTTTCTTTGCTATTTAAAAGTCCACAACATGATTGCTTTTTTATCACGCTGAGCACCTGGGATAAATAATTTACCCTGTTAATCTGAGAGGCAAATTATCACCACAAATTTATTTTAAAACTGAATTACTCACCAGTGAAAATACCCCCTGCTAAAAAGGAAGCATCTTTGTCATATTTAACATTGAGACGAATGGGTTTTTCAGGGTCTGGAAGAATCATTAACTTAATTACGGGTCCTTCTATGGTATTCTTGTTATAAATGGCTTTAACCTGCATAATATGTTCTCCTCTAAAAAGAAAGAAAAAGGGAAAGAGGGGGAAAGGGTTCAAACTGTGTTAGTTATAATTAAAAATTCTGAGACAATTTATACAAAGTTTAACTCATTTAGGAAACCTCTCTACTCCTGTCTCATTCCAACTCCTGACTAACACTTAATAGATGGCTATGTATTACTCTTAACTTCATCAAGTAATAACAAAAATCAATCTCTATAATACCAATAACTATCAAACTTTCAGTTCTTACCTAGGGGCAAAAACACTGAACACTCCCAAATTAGCCCTGCCCCTCTCATCGGTTTTATGCTGTTGGTTTGAAGGAGTGAGCTAAAAACAAAACAAAATGGTTAATTAGAAAATTCTAGGAATCAAATTCTTTTCCTCTATTACTATTTAAAAAGCTACATTTGCACATACTCTAAAATCTAAAATTGTCTAATTTAAACTAGCTGAAATAATATAACATGTAATCACACAATCCAAAGGATAACAATCATTCACACTGATCAGTTAAACTAGAATTTTGTGTATTTCAATTCTTAAGTTGCAGAATTCAGTGTTCACTCTTTCAATAACATTGCTATATCAAATGAAGTTTGGTCACATAAATATAGAAGGTATATGCCAAAATCGGGGGGTTGTGGGAGACAGTGCAGGAGAAATAAACATAAATACACATACATAATTTTAAGTCAAGGCATAACACCATGTCCATGTTAGTTACTTCATCCTCTTAATGTTTACACAGATGTGTTTCTAAAATCTTTGTTGCAATACTACCACTGTAGTGATAATTAAGCTTTTACTTTTAAATGATTAAGAATCAGTGGACACACTTCCTAATCACTTGTTAGAAGACTCTTTCAGTCTTTTGCAGATGCTTTTTTAAAAACGAGGCTCATACTCTTATTTGGGGTACAATATAATCACTGTTTAACTCTCTTAGAAGCAAACACTAAGAACAAAAGTAAATTTGAAGACTGTAGTAGCAGAAAATCAGATTCTCTCCTAAATCCTAATACCTCTGTTTAATGGAACCCAAAGATTAAGTGATTATGGTACATGCAAAAAAAAAAAAAAAAAAAGCAATAGTTGGAGAGACACAAGTGAGAAAGAGTGATTTAACTGCTAAAATAAAACCCTGCGTTTGCATCTGTCTCATTTACCTTCCAATCGATCCTCTCTCAAACTATCTTTTTCAGTCTTTCTTCCATCTGGGTCCTAAATCTTTGCTGCTAAGTCAGAAGTCAGTCTTCTATTTCAGGCTATATAAGAGCAATACTGTAGTCCTTTTTGACAGGCGTTAAGACTTCTGACTCTCTTTACTTTACCTTGAAAACTAGTCCATGTGGATGACAAGTCATTCCTGGCACTTTAACCTCCTGTACAGTTTTTATTTACTTGGTTTTTTTTGGACTGCACACGTGGTTTACAGGATCTTAGTTCCCTGACCAAGGTGCACCCATGCCCCCTGCAATGGAAGCAAGGATCCCAAGCACTGGACCACCAGGGAATTCCCTTCTGTACAGCTTTACAGGTAAACAAGTTGAGTCCTGTGAAATCCTTACTGAAATTGTTAACTAATTTCAAGAGAACTGTGTATTTACATAATACAAACTATTCGTATCCACTAAAATTAGAAAATCTCTGGAAAGATACTCAAGCATGGCTGAATATAATTCCAAGATCTCTTCTCTGTATCGCCTGGCAACAACCTGGCTAGGACAAATGAGTTCCCTTTAACCAACAGGAAAAACTTGTCAAAACACAACCTTGCAAGGGCCTGACAGCATCTTCCTCTTCCCCTTGCAGGAGGGCATCCAACTTTGTGCAAGACATCCAAAGTCTCCTCTAGATCCTAACCTGACTATTCCAATACTCATGTTAACAACTGGTACCTAACCCTGGTACCAGACAGAATGTGGTCCACTGGAGAAGGGAATGGCAAACCACTTCAGTATTCTTGCCTTGAGAACGCCATAACAGTATGAAAAGGACACTGAAAGATGAACTCCCCAGGTCGGTAGGTGCCCAATATGCTACTGGAGATCAGTGGAAAAATAACTCCAGAAAGAATGAAGGGATGGAGCCAAAGCAAAAACACCCAGTTGTGGATGGGTCTGGTGATAGAAGTAAGGTTCGATGCTGTAAAGAGCAATATTGCACAGGACCTGGAATGTTAGGTCCATGAATCAAGGCAAATTGGAAGTGGTCAAACAGGACATGGCAAGAGTGAACATCGACATTCTAGGAATCAGCAAACTAAGATGGCCTGGAATGGGTGAATTTAACTCAGATGACCATTATATCTAACTGTGGGCATGAATCCCTTAGAAGAAATGGAGTAGCCATCATGGTCAACAAAAGAGTCCGAATGCAGTACCTGGAGGCAATCTCAAAAACGACAGAATAATCTGTTTGTTTCAAAGGCAAACCATTCAATATCACGGTAATCCAAGTCTATGTCCCAACCAGCAACGCTGAAGAAGCGAAGGTTGAACGGTTCTATGAAGACCTATAAGACCTTTTATAGCTAACACCCAAAAAAGATGTCCTTTTCATTATAGGGGACTGAAATGCCAAAGTAGGAAGTCAAGAAACACCCGCAGTAACAGGCAAATTTGGCCTTAAGAGTACAGAATGAAGTAAGGCAAAGGATAATGGAGTTCTGCCAAAAGAATGCACTGGTCATAGCAAACACCCTCTTTCAACAACACAAGAGAAGACTATACACATGGACATCACCAGATGACCAACACTGAAATCAGAGTGATTATATTCTTTGCAGCCAAAGATGGAGAAGCTCTATACAGTCAGCAAAAATAAGACCGGAGGCTGACTGTGGCTAAGATCATAAACTCCTTATTGCCAAATTCAGAGTGAAATTGAACAAAGTGGGGAAAACCACCAGACCATTCAGGTATGACCTAAATCAAACCCCTTATGACTATACAGTGCAAGCGAGAAATAGATTTAAGGGACTAGACCTGATAGACAGAGTGCCTGATGAACTATGGACGGAGGTTCGTAACACTGTACAGGAGACAAGAACCAAGACCATACCCAAGAAAAGGAAATGCAAAAAAGCAAAATGGCTGTCTGAGGAGGCCTTACAAATAGCTGTGAAAGAAGAGAAGCGAAAAGCAAAGGAGAAAAAGAAAAATAGTCCCACCTGAATGCAGAGTTCCAAAGAATAACAAGGAGAGATAGGAAAGCCTTCCTTAGTGATCAATGCAAAGAAATAGAGGAAAACAATAGAATGGGAAAGACAAGAGATCTCTTCAAGAAAATTGGAGATACCAACGGAACATTTCATGCAAAGATGGGGTCAACAAAGGACAGAAGTGGTATGGACCTAACAGAAGCAGAAGATATTAAGAAGAGGTGGCAACTATACACAGAAGAACTGTACAAAAAAGATCTTTACGATGCAGATAATCATGCTGGTGTGATCACTCACCTAGAGCCAGACATCCTGGAATGTGAAGTCAAGTGGACCTTAGGAAGCATCACTACAAACAAAGCTAGTGGAGGTGATGGAATTCCAGTTGAGCTATTTCAAATCCTGAAAGATGATGCTGTGAAAGCATCACTGATGCATCAATTGATGCATCATTGAAAGCATATTGATGCTGTGCACTCAATATGCCAGCATATTTGGAAAATTCAGCAGTGGCCACAGGACTGGAAAAGGTCAGTTTTCATTCAAATCCCAAAGAAAGTCAATGCCAAAGAATGCTCAAACCACCACGTAATTGCACTCATCTCACAACGCTAGCAAAGTAATGCTCAAAATTCTCGAAGCCAGGCTTCAACAATACATGAACCATGAACTTCCAGATGTTCAAACTGTATTTAGAAAAGGCAGAGGAACCAGAGATCAAATTGCCAACATCTGCTGGATCATCGAAAAAGCAAGAGAGTTCCAGAAAAACATCTATTTCTGCTTTATTGACTATGCCAAAGCCTTTGACTGTGTGGATCACAACAAACTGTGGACAATTCTTCAAGAGATGGGAATACCAGACCACCTGACCTGCCTCTTGAGAAATCTGTATGCAGGTCAGGAAGCACAGTTATAACTGGACATGGAACAACAGACTGGTTCCAAATAGGAAAAGGAGTTCGTCAAGGCTGTATATTGTCACCCTGCTTATTTAACTTATATGCAGAGTACATCATGAGAAATGCTGGGCTGGAGGAAGCACAAGCTGGAATCAAGATTGCTGGGATAAATTATCAATAACTCAGATATGCAGATTACACCACCTTTATGGCAGAAAGTGAAGAAGAACTAAAGAGCCTCTTGATGAAAGTGAAAGAGGAGAGTGAAAAAGTTGGCTTCAAGCTCAACATTCAGAAAAGTGAGATCACAGCATCTGGTCCCATGGCAAATAGATGGGGAAACAGTGGTTGACTTTATTTTGCTGGGTTCCAAAATCACTGCAGATGGTGATTGCAGCCATGAAATTAAAAGACGCTTACTCCTTGGAAGGAAAGTTATGACCAACCTAGACAGCATATTGAAAAGCAGAGATATTACTTTGTCAACAAAGGTCCATCTAGTCATGGCTATGGTTTTTCCAGTGGTCATGTACGGATGTGAGAGTTGGACTAGAAAGAAAGCTGAGCACCAAAAAATTGATGCTTTTGAACTGCGGTGTTGGAGAAGACTCTTGAGAGTCCCTTGGACTGCAAGGAGATCCAACCAGTCCACCCTAAAGGAGATCAGTCCTGGGTGTTCATTGGAAGGATTGATGCTGAAGCTGAAACTCTAATACTTTGGCCACCTGATACAAAGAGCTGACTCATATGAAAAGACCCTGATGCTGGGAAAGACTGAGGGCAGGAAGAGAAGGGGACAACAGAGGATGAGATGGTTGGATGGCATCACCGACTCCATGGACATGGGTTTGGGTGGACTCCAGGAGTTGGTGATGGACAGGGAGGCCTGGCGTGCTGCGATTCATGGGGTCGCAGAGTTGGACATGACTGAGTGACTGAACTGAACTGAACCTAATCCAATCCTGAGCTTCCTAGTATCCAAGCACTATGTTTTCCCCCAAACATTACAAGGCCATGTTCATGCTTGCTGATTTCCCTAGAATAGGTCTCAGTAGAGGTCCAACAGCTCTGCCCAGGTAGCTGTCCAAAAGGTAAGCAGAGCACAGCTACTCATGCGACTCTCTTGCTTCACCCTCAGAACTTTTAAGTTTCCCAAATAACGCCTGTATCATAACCCAGACTGCAGGTCATTGTATCTAACTTCATTCACCTTGTCAACATTACCCGTTCCTAATCTGAAATTCAGATATTATTAATATTGTGTAATAAACAGTCATAATTAGAGACTGCTGCCTCTTGTTACACTGTCTGCAAAATATAAACTGTACTTCCTCAATATAACTATTAAAATTTTAGACTGACAAAGTAAGCAACAAACCTGGGCAAACTCCAGGAGAGTGTGAGGGTAAGGGAGGCCTGGAACGCTACAGTCCATGGGACCACAAAGAGTCAGACACAACTTAGGGACTGAATAACAAAAACAAAACTAAGCAATAGTGAAGATTATAAAAGGCTATTAAAAAAAAAAAAGGTAACACCTAAAGACATGATGATACTGAGAATGAACGCCAAAATTTTAAGTGAGAATTATTTAAGGATGTTTAAAACTTACCTTTAAATTGTTAGCTTTTACAAGACTTATTTTAACCTGTGGCACAGGTGCTGGATTATCCCACTGATCACAAAGTTGTACAATGAGAGGATTCTGCAATTCTCTTCCATTAATCACTGGAATGGACTAACAGATACAAATCTTTTAAGAAGCACTAAAACATGCCAAACAATATGATTATTATTAAAGTGAAACAGTCACTGAATTCATCTGTTTTACTCACAAATAGCTCCTTTCATCAATTAAAATAAACTTCTGAAAGTCAATTACATTGTCACTAATAATCCTCTTCTTATAGAATGATTAAAAATTTAATGAAAGGGAAAATATATTTGACATTATTGGCTTCCAGAGCCAGTCAGGAATTCTGAAAATTACATATTGCAAGGACTTCAATGGAAACAGAAATTTATCTTAGGCTCTCATATTTAGCATTGGTCAATCTACAGTCTAACTTCTCCATCAATTGTTGGCACTCTGTCAAGTCTACATGAAGCAGTGTGGACAGCTTTCCAGCTCCTAGTCAAATAGGACTAGTCATGGATAAACTTAAACAAGACAGTGTAGACTTAAAATGACTCTTGCTTTTCCCTTAATCCAAGTAAGGCCTGTGTAACTCCGGGAATTTGTTTGCTGACCTAGGTATATCAAAGAAAACTCATTGTCAAGCAAGAAACCTGTTAAAGTCCAATCCTCTGCGTCAGATGTTAAAAGTTAAAGAAAAAAAGAAGATAGGAAAGACATAACTAGCAAAAAAGGAAAGTGATTTATCACCTCTCCTACTAGTAATGTTCCCTCTGCTTCCTCCATCCCTCCAATTATGTTAGGAGGTTGCTAAAAAGTGGGAGAAACATCAGTGATGTGTTAGGAACATTTTTTAAAGATACCCTTGAAGCTGGTTTATGCTTGACTAGCAAAAAAATTTTCATGGACAGGCTATATTCTGTGTGCTAAAGTTTATAAAAAGTCTGAATACACAAGAAGTGCTGATGTTTCCAAATGTAAACACAACAGGGTCTTTATTTATAATTACATAATTGTGATCTATCAAACAGCAACTACCTGTAAAGAATATCTTCCAGTAAACAACTTACAGCCCAAGCTGTTAGCTGAAAATTCTTCTGGGTAATGGTGGAGAAAGGAAATAACCAAAATCAAATGTTCATGATTTGCCACTTATTAATACTGTCATGCAATATAACATTTCAGAATTTGTTTCTTCATTTATAAGGAAGGACAATACATAATAATGTTGTTGAAGATTAACTGAGAATATATATTTATATAATTTTTCTATTTATCATGCTTAGGTGTTAAATTAGTTCCCCTTTCTATTTAAGATCCTGTGTGTGGAAGAGGGAGGTAAGTCAAAAATTAAATTGGAAAATTCTAGGAAAACCACATATTCAATGATTACATTTTCAGCCTTACCCACATATAACATATCTCTTAACAGAGGAGAATTAGTTTTAGGTTTTATTTTTAAAGCTTTTGGATTTCAATGATATCTGCAAATAAATCCGATAATAAATTTTTGAGTTAACAAGCTGTCATTAATTTTTATATTCCCCTCCTACAAAATCATTTAAAAACATGAACATGTAAAGATTTTTCCCACCTCAAGGGTGCACAATTATTCCATGATATTGTCAGTCAACAAATTCTTTACTGACATCATTAGGTTTCTAATAAGGCATTGATTTAATGCAGTAAATATGCTTCTAAATAAAAATAAGTCCACTGTCTTTGCAGTACAACTCTTCAGTCAACAAGTGTTAAGGAAAAAATTGTTTTTAAATATTTTTTAAATTTACGAATCAAAAAAGGACAATCTCAAACTACAACAGAGATATGTAAGCTTTTCTCAGATGATCAGTTCCTTTGTGAGATAATTTCATCTACTGCCATGGTCATGTGAGATGATTTTCCATTAGAAAAAATAACCTTTTGAACCAACAGATAAGGCTCTGCCACACCAAAACTGAACACCAGAATGTGAACATTTTAAAATCAGAATTCTAAAAATTTAATGAAAATGGGAAGGTAACAGATTTGACAGACATTTGTAAATTATTATTTAAGATATGTATAACTATATGTATAGGGAAGCAAACTGATGTTTTTAAGAGTGTAATGAATGACTTGATATCTGGTATGCATTTAAAATTCCAGCAAAAACATTTTTTTTAATAAGCCAGTGAGAGAGAACAATGAAATAAAATTGGTGAAAATCAGTAACTGTTGAAACTGGGGGTTATCTATTTTTATTTTAATGCATATTTTTAATTTCTATAGTAAAACTCTTAAAATTTGAAGTATCACTTTTTTTTTTAACAAATGAGGACACAGTGATAAATAACAAAGCATTAAAATTCATATTACTTTGTCTTTTTGTTATTGTTACTATTGTTACTACTCCAACAACAAAATATAACTTTGATCTACTAACATTCTGAAGCAGTTAGTAGGTCAAAATATTGATATTAAATTCTTTCCATCAAGGCAGGAAGGTACTTACCTCCTTTAACTCTGGCCAGTCTACAAGAAGAAGTTTAGCTGGTGGCCCAGAAACTAGCTGCACTCGAATAAAGTCAGAAAATTCACGCCAAGTAAAGCAAAGATCCTTATTTCCAGGGGGACCTGGAATAAATCTGACTCCTCTCACGCTTATACTTTGTGTATTTTCCTAGTGAGGAAAAAGCACGTTGGAAAAAAAAAAAAAAACACCAGGAAGATCATGTTTAGTTTTCAGAAAAAAGAAAGAAAATGTGTCACTACCTATGTGCATACAGATGTGTTTCTGGTAAAACAACAGCAAGTAACACACATATGCCAATATTGGCGTGTCCTGAATTTCATTTCCTTGAGACAAGAAAGTGAAATTCTCTTCTGTGAGGGAGAGATCTGAAAGGTTCAACTTATGTCCTTTTTCCTTATCTTTTCCTAATTTCCCTCTTCTTTACACTTGCACTGTCTCCTTTCTGTTCTCCGAATAGCACGTATGTGCCTGTCCAACAAGCTCCTTCCCTGTTTGCCACATTTTTTACCTACATGTTGAGATTACCAAGGGAATGTGCTTCAGAATAGCAGTACATTTTATGAAGATGCGGAAATAATCTTAAAAAACAATGGCACATTAAAATCAGTATTTTATTTTAGAAAGACTTTAAAAACAACTTTGGTATTAAAAAAAACCTGGAAGGTTCCTGCTTTATGCAGAGACTAGGGGTAGACTTCTATTGTTTCTATGAAAGTGAGTCAAGATAGTACCTATCAGTCATAAAATGACAGTAGAAAGGTCAACTTGACTGGAGAATGAGCCATGGGAGGAGACAGGTGTGCTGCAGCAGAATACTATGGCGTACTTTAGGCACCCTAAGGAGACAGAGTCTAACTTCATAGTATAAAATGCTGACAGGGGGCATAAGATGGGAACTGAAAACCGACCCTCGATTTGGTCAGGTGGCACAGGGCAGAAAAACCTAGGAGGCCTGCCTGGGAATGAGACTGAAGAATGTGAAAATAGAGAGTGTACATAACTCTTCAAGGAGCTACACTACAAAAAGGAGAAAAAGAGGGCAGTACTAGATGGACATGTTTCAGGGCCAAAGGAAGCTGTGAGGGGTGAGAGCAGAGAGTATGGCATGCTTATATGCTGATGGGAATCTAACAGACAGGGGAAAACAAGATGTAGGGAAACAGGTAGGAACAATTAACTGAAAGAGGATGGGTGTCTACGCATAAAGTGACAGGAAGAAGAAACTGTTCGTGCACAACAGTGGTTATTATCTGACTTCATCTACACAGAGGGTGAAGCTAGACAAGAAAGCATCTGAAAGTCATAGATCAAAGCTTATCTTTTACAGTAAACAAAACACCATTAGAAGTTCCTCAGCAGTGCTAAGATACTGTGGAAAAGGCGTTCTGAAAACTAGAAAATAACAGCATAGTAGGTTAGTGGAAACAAAAACTCTGGTTAGGAGGGGCAACCATGAGACTCTCATAATTATTCTGTTGGGTAAAAGGGATAATGGAGGTTGCAAAAGGATGAAGAGGTTTAAAAACCACTAAATGCCCTAAGTGAATTCAACTTAGAATTCCTTCTTTCTGACCTGCTCTAGGCTGGCAGGATCCTTGAAGGCTCAACTCCAACATCTTTTCTCAAAAATGGTCTTTAATCTCTCCAAGAAGAGTACTTGTGTTTCCTTGCTTGTTTTAAACAGAAACAATTTCACCAGTATTCTTATTTTTCAAGCTAATCTCAATTAACTGCATATCTGCACACTTTTACAACTAGAGTTCTCCCAGGTATCCTATTTAATGCAGGGACTGAGCACCAAGAAATTTTACTCAAATAGCTACATGAAAAACAACCTTTGTACACATGTCAAAATACTTAAGGATGAAGTGGTATGATGTATAGAATTTGCTTCAAAGTGACAGGTAAGGGGGAAGTGATGAATGCTGAAGCTGACTGGGAGGACCATGGGAATTACTTATATTACTTATGCTATTTTTGTGTATGTTCAAAATTTTTGTGTATGTTTAAATTTTCATAATAAAAATTACTTCAATGCCTTTTACAATTTTTCATTGTAAATACTGCAATCAAATCTCTAACTTTTGTGTTTCCCAAACTTTCTGTTATATATAATCTGAATGGAATAGTCAACTGTTAATGGGAAAGTCATACCTGAAAAGTAGTTTTCAAATGTGAGCTATCAAGTCCAATCCCAGCAATTGCCAACGCAGACAGAGAACTTGATGAAAATGCTTGAATCTGATTCCCAAACTGATCTGTAACAGTTACAACTAAAAAGGGGGAGGCAGTTAATTTTACAGTATCTTAATTTAACATGATGTTGATGTCATATGTTTTACCATGAATATCTGAAGGAAATAATTTAGTGTCATGTAATAATCTGGATATAAGAAAAATACAGGATGTGAATCACACTAACATATTTATTTTATGCTCTTAGTATTAACCATTATAATTTCTAACAAAAGTCAACATTCTTTTCAACTAACTGTTTTCAGTTAGGTCAGCATAGGCAAAGATAGGGAAAATGCTTCAACTGTTTCAACAGTGGATTTTAAACCATTAACCATATATAAATCCAAAGTTTTCCTTTCAGATTATGTATGCCAAAACATGAACACAAGGACATATTACAGAAGTGTTTTAAAGAAAGAAAGTAGGTCATACTAACCTATTTCTCCTTGAAGCTCTTGACCCATCTGTACCGTTTTTCCTCCTTTTAATTCACACTTTAGATGTTTAGGTTCATCTGGAAGTGGTCTGAAATTGATTAACAAATTTAAGGCCTTAATTACACCATTAATTGTAGAAAAAAGTTTCAACCTGCTAAGGAGTAACATATGTAATGCTCATTTTCTTAAACTTAAAAACAGTATCACTATTAATCCAAAGGGAAATAGAGAAAAGACAGCTTGCAAAGACAGTAAAGAATACTGACCAAAAAAATAAATGCATGTTAGATCACAGTTATCTATCCTGGATTAAAAGGAAATTATGACATGAGAGCACTGAAAAAAAAAAAGCAATGGGTTGGTAAGAATGACTCATCAAGAAATCTAACTCTGACTGAAGAGTAGTACATCTGATAATTTTATCTCAGACACGGAGCTATTCTAAGTGTTGGAGTAGTATGGAAATGTGTATGGAATTAAAGTAGAAAAGGTTAATAAAAAAGAGGCAGCCAAGGAACTGACAGGCCAGGGTGAAGGACAGGTCTCCTATATATTTACTTACATTTTCCCCTTTTTATCAGGTAGACTCAGCTTTGAAAATCACCACTAACTAATGAAAGAATTCCTTCTGAGCAACACACTGACTGATCACACTGCATCTTGTGTATTTCTCACATCTTTGTCATTTTCTAGGAGTTTTCACTGTTGCTTGTCCTAGGAGGACATTCCTTTAACAAAAGTTCTCGTTCTGACAGATACTAGAGGGGCAAGTTAAGTAGAGGCTGAGAGTGACATTAAGAATGAATCACTATCATCAGTGAAGCTTTATTCCAAAGACAACCTGTTTCCAAGAAGTTGTGGAAATCTCTACATTAAAAAAATGACTTTGATATGTATGCTTTGGTGAAAAGCATTTTTGTCACCATATGCTGAATATCTCAAAACGTAATATGCCCACAAACCTTACTGTAAATGCACTTTCCAAAGACACATGATCGTCTTGGAATGAAACCTGGCAATAGCGCATATCTTTCACAGATGTTGGTACTTGTACATCAGGAAGCAGACCCTGCAGTAAGTGCTCTTTGTTAATCTCAGGAGTCCAATTAACCTAGAAGGGAAATTATATACTTAAGAATAACATAAAGTTTACTTGAATGTCTTTCAACTGCCAGTTATCTTACCAAAGATTCTTAAAAAATTATAATCCATCCTCCTCAACTCTAAGGAAAAAGGAAGGCCCTTTATGACCATAAATGATGGTGGTTCATATATTACTAAGAGAAAAGTTATCTTTTTCACTGTCTTCCCTGTTAATACTGCCACATCTTTCAATGCAATGAAATAAATATTCCTAAATCATTCCTTTAGCACTTCACCACAAGATTATTACTCTGGTCATTATAGTTTTAAAAAACTATGGGAATCAAATCATGTTATCAGTTCTGAGAAGTTATAGTCAATTGTTTTTGTTTTTTCAAAAAGAATATTGCTATTACAGGTTTTAATTGAGATATAAGTGGACCCTATTCAGCAAGGTGAGAAAAGTTAAATTCACTATGTAATTACCATCCTGGCCACATCTTGATCTTAATCCACTCTCAAATGTTTTTAGCTCTAATTTTAACTTTACATCTCTTAAACTCCATATTTTGTTATTTGTTATCCATTTTTAAAGTTGACTACCCCACTCTATTTTACTTTTAAACTTCCAATCCTTTCTATTTAAGAACTTTTAGCTCAACTTTATGCTTTTAGCCTTTATAGCTGTGATTCTTAAATCACTGATATTCTAACATTGTGATCCTAGTTTACACTGTTCTAACTTTCTTAGTTACCTTGTTATCTTTGTAAACCATTCTTTATTCTTTATATCATATTTTTTCTTTTTTTAAATAGTGGAAGCAGAAGCAGGAGTTGCACAAAATGGCTGTCTTCCCTCACCCTAGCTGTGCTCTCTGCTCAGAGAATTCCTATGTCTGCTCAGAGAATTTCTGTATCAGTTTGGGTTGACTTTCCTTGGTAACAGAGAATTTTCTAAAGATTACAGTCACTTTAAGTGTATACATTTAGTAAAAGTATAAATATCCTTTATAGTCAATAAAGGTACATGTTTTAAAATATGTGGAACCCAAGAAATATATCATGACTAGAATTGAGGAAAATGTGTCAAAAGCAGGCCATGAGCTTAAAGAATGGCAAAAAGAAGGTTATATACAGAAAGAGGCTCTCAAGTCAATGTTTATTCTTAATCTTAATAAGAAACTAAACTGGAAACAACATTATGAGAAAGCAAGGTATGAGTTCAGAAGCCAGGTTGCTAGTACCACTTTTAAACCACTTGCCTTCAGATCTGCTGAGAGATAAAAATGGCTTGCCTCCCTTCCAAGCAGGATAAGGACTATTTCTCTCACAATCCTCCCTTCTCTTATTATGGAGGGAAAAAATAAACCAGCTGGAGCAAGCGCTATTCCAAATAAGATTTTAAAAATCATGTCAGCTGAACCCTGATAAACAATTCTTACAAGATATCAGATCCTATATCTTGGAGATTCAGGATGGCTACAGAATTTAATAGTGCAAAAGAGGAGAATTCTCCAGTGGTACAGTGATTATGACTGTACTTTCACTGTCAAGGGCTTGGGTTCAATCCCTGGTTGAGGAACTAAGATCCCACAAGCTGTGCAGCATAGCAGGAAAAAAAACACCATCATTTTAATTGGGTTGTTAGGTGAGCTGTTCAAGTTTCAGCATACAGATTCACCCTTTCAAGGTACAAACGCTACATTTAGATGGCAGGTCTGAGGACCATCTGAAGCTAGTGAGAACTGACAAAACCACTGTGTATGGATAACAATTTTAGAGACTGCCATACCAGTTTCAAATGGCCAAATCAAGGGTCTGGTTTGTAGTTCACAATACTGTGGTTCACAATGCTGTTCTACCGTTTGCCTTCAACAGACCTTTTCTTTAGTGCCTTCAGAATAGCTACAAAAATACTGCTCTGGTCAAGTGGAGATCTTAACTGTGAACAGAAATACAATTCATCAGGACTGGATTTTTGTTTAGGTGTCAAAATCATTTCTCTAAGCACAGATTTGACACATTCAACATTCCAATCTAGTGCATGTTAAAAAGAAAAACACTTTATTTAGCCTGGGATTTTAAATAACAATGCTGTTTTGCTGGGATGAGCATCTTCTTAAGAGGACAGCCTATATAACTTGTTCTTCCAAGCAAAAAATGTACAAAATTCTTGCAAATAATCTATTTGAGATACCTACTTTAATTTTCTCTGCCAAAGCTGATGTTATATGGATTTCTCTTTCTCCTTCATCATACATTTGAAAAATAAGATTATGCATAACATCTCCAGCTATCCAGTTAACCTCATCCTGATGTTTGATCTGGATGGCCTTCTGTCCTTCCACACTGAATATCTGTAATCTGGCAACGTGGCTACTGGGGAGCAACTTAATAGTCTTCTCCACTGGTGCCACATCTTTACAACTCTGGGAAGAGAGAAAAACACAAATACACACTGAACGAAAACATCCGTACTGAAAACATCACTTTTGGCTTTTATGGTAAATCTTTCATATTGCTTAGGAATTTATCTCCAATATTATGAGAGATCATCTTATATATTGTTAACAATTATAGGTTCTCTCATTAAGAGGACACTGCACTGTTAGCAAGTCCACATTTTATACCATCAAGTTATAAATAATGACAGTGGTCACATTCTCAAAACCTAAAACTAGCATATTTGGACTTAAAAGAACATTCCTCTTGGTAAATCTGCTTAAAAGTGTTGCAAACTTCTGAAAATTTAATCATGTGACATAGAGTTGGTGTCAGCATTTATTAATAAGAACAAAGGTGTAATAAATTAAGAATTTTCTATAAAATCAGAGACAAATAACTAGCATAAAATATATTATTTTAAGGAGTTTCTAGAGCTTTTTCAATTCATTTTTTACTGGGGTAAGTGGACAGAGTTGCTTGTAGCTAGATAAGGACTCTAGGTGCCCCAAAGGCTGAGCAGTTTGTAATTTGTCATATTAGGCACAGCAGTGTTTCAAAGATCAGCAGAGATGAGCTGGTATGCTACATAAATTGATTTTAGGCACATGAAATTAAAACACTACATAATCATCTCAGAATCTAGGTATAGTGCATTCCATAGAATACAAAAAATTCAAGTCTAAACCTAAAATACCTTTACAATCCTGCTTCGTTAATGTCTCCTTCCTCACCTACTTGAGGTCATTCTATCAAAGCCCATTCACACAAATAATGACAGAGTCAAAATTACTACTTCACAGAGTATCAGGCAAAAAACCCATCTACTATTATAAGCACATCTTATTTGCCTGACTTAAAATTAAGAGTCACTGCTTTGGAATAACATTTTTAAACGGCATATTACAGGTATACTGTGGTCTTCAAGTGCCTTGGACTCTTGGTTTTCAGACTGCTGCTGCTCTGCAGTATTTACATAATTGTATGTAAATACTCCCTTGCTTTCAAGCCCAGCTTTCTCCCTAACAACAAGTCTTTTCTTCCTGAACTGTCTAGATCTTTTTTGCAAGACTAATATACTCAAACACACAATGCCCACATTACTGAAAAAAAGGAAACACACAACAAATGTTTTAAGATGATCAAACATAACTAGTTTCAAAAGAAAAGAATTATAATAAAGTCAAATCATCTCATTCTAATTTTAAAAAATAAAAGTTTTTACCCTTTTGAGGCTCAGGATGTGTTAGCTGATGTATAGTTAGTTGGAAAAACATTGGTTAATCAACTGATTGGGTAAATCATCTACCACCATATCAATCATGAAGAAACCACATACAGATATTTTACTTGCATAAGTATTTGTTATCTCATTCAGCAATCTTAGGAAATCATATGCTTCTATCAACTGCTTGCCCTCCTCTAGGCTGGCCTCATCTTCAGCCATGATAAACGTCCAGTAACAAGTGTCCTACTGGCACATCAACACAGCACTCTCTTTATAGAATAATACTAAGAAAAACCAGGTATTTAAATTATACATACATATTAAATGTTAATATATCCTTCAGTGGTGGTTCAACAGAGACATTTATTAAACTTTCTAAGAAAAAGGTGTAAACTATAAGAAACAAACAATAAAATAAAACTGATAATTGTTACACTCTAATAACAGGAAAAAATAATTTTAGGAACATATAATCAACAATAGCTATAGACATTATAAAAGGTTTGAGCAAGAAATTTCTAATATCTGATACAAAGTGTTATTTACAATACCATTTCATTTTTGCCTTTTCTTCCCTCTGGCTAAAAGAATCACAAATATCTCATCTTAAAAAGTCAAACAACTTTACATGAAATATTAAAAGCTATTAAAGAGTATTCAAATTAAAAGTCAATATAATACCAATGAAAAACAATAACAACTTACAGGTATTTCAATTTTTGCTTTAAGTGTCTGGTCTTTTTTAATATTCTGAACTTGAATTGCTGGTCCTGATAAAATACTAGTTCCAGAACTACTGCAATCCACAACATAGACTGGAAGGTTTGGAGCACCTGAAAACTATTGGAAGCATACAAAATAATTTAAGATCCCAATCAAATGTAACTGGTTACTCAATAACTTCAATTTTCAAATAATATAGTTTAGCTACTATTTCTGACTATAAACTAAGAGTACTGTAAGTATAATTCACTAACATCCTAGACAATGTTGAAAGGAGTAAGTTTCTACAATTCTAGGTAAAATGTGCTGATTTTGGAAGAAAAATCAACTTCCTTAACAATCATTCTTTCTTTTACTCTACATATTTGGGTTTTCCTTTCCTTCTTGAGCTCTTTTACTCATACTCATTCACCCATCCATCCTTAATCCTAAAGGATAATTTTATCATTTTGCTCATAACTGAATACTTCATCTGAAATGAGAAGGATGGACAAAGGAAGGAGCAGGGAGGAGTTCTGTAGTTCTATACTTGGCATAGTTGGCATCATTATTGAATTAGGGATGTTGAAAATTATTGGCAATGAGATAGCCCACAAATTTCTGCATGGAATAATCATTACACAGTCTAGATACTATATAAAGCTTACTATAAAAGAGTCAAAAGATAGAGTGACTTCCAGTTACTACAAATGGCACTCAAAATCTACACATTCTTATCTTGCAATAGCTTACCTTACAGTGAACAATCAGCTTTGGTTGTGCTGTTATATTGTCTGATTCATCCAAAACTTCCACCTGAAAGGGGAAAGCTGTTCCATTTTCTATAACTAAAATTTCAGAATCAGGTTTCACTTTCAATTGATGAGGAGGACCTACCAGAAAATTATATAATGAAAACGAGATTCAGGTTTCCAAAAATGAAATGCTAAAATAGCAAAAGAAATAGCTTTTAACATTTTAAGTTTTAATATCTTTTAAATAATCCTGAGAGAGAAAGAAGAAATATCCATGGTTAATAATTTCCACCCCCAAATGAATAGATTCTACACACAACCCCCAAATGCACTGATTCCCAATTGTATTAAAATGTTTGAGGTCTAGACTCAGTTTTATGGACAAGGTAAGACAAGTGATAACTCATGCTAGAAATCACTCAAATGTGTAAAATACTAAAAAGATCCTGGAAAACAATATTCAAGAAAAAAAGTAAAAGTTTATTAAACTACTTTTTAAATTTTCTATCTTTTACACAATGACTGATTTCTCAGGCACACTACGTACCTCTATTAGGTAATTCTGCTCAAAGGATCAGTTCATGTAATGACATAACCAGATAATTTACTTGTTAGACTGCCCACAACCCTCTGATATCCTAAGCAAGGTGCACCATAATTTTCCTCTAAACTAATAAAAGAGGTTTTACACTTCAATAGCAGCATGACCTGTTGTGCCCTATAAACACTGATATTTTAAAATACAATTTATACTAAATACTGGGAACACAAGTTTACAAAGAACAAGTTATATCAGTTAATATTTGTGTTTTAATCATATGCCAACTCTATTCTCAGAATCCTTACAATGACCTCGACCAAGAGGGTACTATTAGTATCATCCCCATTTTATGCCTGAGGAAGCTGGGATCCAGAGAGTAAGTATCCTGTCCAGGTCACATGGCTACAAGGGGCAGACTTGAGTTACTGACCACTCTTGACTACACAGTCCCACTTCCCACCTCACAACCATCACTCTCAACTTCTAAAAAAAATTGTCAGCACTATCTGGTTAATAAGAAGTTCTCCTGAGATTTGAATAATCCATATGTTTTAGCTAACCTTTCAAAATAAAAGCATCATAAGAATTAATACGAAACTATTTTTTTTTTTAATTTCTACCAATGGGCCAATCTTTACTTCTTTATCAATCCATGCTTGAAGGAAAGCTCAAACTACAAGAATCTGTGAAAGGAAATAGCCAAAATGTTTCTTTTTCATTAAGATCAGTATAAAAGGTTTTTAGGTTGATAAATCATTACTCAAATTAACAACATAAAAGCATAATAAACTTTTCTTCTTAAAATATGAAATATATAGCTTTATCAGAAAAAGTAAAGGACACATCCAGTTCTAATGTAAGCCTAATTGTACATCCTTAAGAATAGTTTCACAATGTGTTTTCAATATTCACATTATTCTTTCAGGATTATTTTTAGAACTGAAGTCTTCCTAAATGTTACCCTGTTTTTTAATTGATTATTTCTGTTAGTGTTACGCATGACATTCAAATGTATTTTCAAGGCTTATACCATAACCAACCAAAAAACACTTCACCTTTGTAAGTGTCATTATACTTTATCATAAGAATATCATTTAAAAGGAAAATATGAGGAATATTTCTTAAAGTAATATTACCTGGAAGTAATCTAATTTTTAAAATCTGTGAGTCTTCTTTTAAACCCGGCAGAATAACCTTCAGATTAAAATTCTGTTAAAAAAATTATTTTAATTAAATTCAAATCCTAAATAAATACTCAAGTAATTTACCACCTCAATTCTGACTTATTTTTTGCTTTTCTTTTTCATATCATTAGAGAACGTCACTCAGCAAATTTATATTGACTAAAATTATCATATGTATGTATGAAAGAAATTGAAAAGGTGAAAAAATTGACTTATATTGCTTCTTTACAGACAATACTATCTTCAAATTCAAAAGGCATACCCTCTGAATAATTACCAGAATTAAGCTGGGTACTATAAAAAATCTGGAAAGTAGTAAAATGGAAAAACCACCAAATCTACACATTTCTAAATATAATGTCATATTCTAGATTAGATTCCGGTATAGAAAAATACAGTGGAGAAACTGGCGAAATGTTGAAGTCCAGAGTTTTGTTAACAGTATTATATCAATGATAATACTGGATAAATATGCAATGCTTATATAAGATGTTTAATAGAGGAAGCTGGGTGAAATACATGTGAACTCTCTATACCATCTCTGCAACTCTTCTGTAAAAATAATTATTTCAAAATGATAAGGTTTTTAAAACCTAGAAATCTTTTTAAGTACATTTACTAAAGTCAAAATTTCCATGAATTTCATGTTCTTCTTCCAGAAACAGCTTAATTCAGGAGGATGGACAGAACTTGCTCTTTGCTTTAATGCAGTAAACTCACATGCTCAATTTTAAACATTATTTTGGCAGGGAAAATTTTTAAAATATATATTGAAGGTAATGATACATTGGGGAAAAAACTAACATATCACTTAAGTTATTAGCTAGTGTTCACATTAGTCATAGTAATCTATCAGCTACTTTATATACTTAACTGAAAAATTACCTTATTGCTATTTGCCTTTACCATCCCTAACTTTATTTCTCCCTCTTCCTTTATCCAAATACCAAACTCAATAGGTTTACAAAGTAAGCTAAAGTTTCTCATATTTTTGTTCCTATTCTAAGAAAAATATTGAAAATAAAAAAAGAACAAGAAAAGAAGCAACATAGTACTAGATAACTGTTGAAAATGGCTTTGACTATGAAAAGACTGGAATGAAAATAAAGACAGTTGAAAATATTTAGTTCATAACCATTTAAAAAACAACAGTAGCAAATATGCTGGTCTTCCTCAGAGATGAAAGTGGTAATGGTATGTCAGGTGACATGATGCTGATTAATTCCTAAGAACCTGACGTTACTGTCATCTTGCCACAAAACTAGGTTATTCAATTTTAAATGTCCAATTTCATTTTTACTATGTAAGAAATAAACATGCATTATAACACGTACGTACAATGCTTACCTTGCCTTGACAAGAGTTTACAGGGCCCTTAGCTGTAACACCTCGAATGACACAATTTGGTCCTTTGGTTATTTCTTCATAATGTAAAGTTAAACCACTGGAAAAAATAAATTATTTTTTAACTTTTCCTCCATTATCTACAAATAAGCTGCAAATGTTCTTTTTTCTTTTGGGGGAGGGGCAGTGGGGGTGGGCCTGCACCACACGACTTGCAGGATCTTAGTTCCCTGACCAGGACCATCGGCCCTCAACAGTGAAAGCACACAGCCCTAACTCCAATTAACTAACCCCAAATTGCAAACTCTACACCCAGTCATCAAGATACTTGGCAATTTTTCTTGAAAACATGAATGTGATAGGTTATATTCACTTTACCATGTAACAGAGTTTAAGCTTTCCTTCAGTTTTTACAAACTCTTTATCAGATTGTGATGAGGATCACACTCTGGTTTACTGTTTATTCAATCATAAAATTGTTCCCTTTCTCTCCTACCTTTGTGAAGAAGTTTTCTAGGCTGACAGTAGGTTCTGTTTTTATATATTTTCCCAACACAAAGGACAGAGGAAATTCCCAGGATGAACAGGAATGAGGACCAGAGAAGGACAAACCTAACAAGCTTAAGAGTTGATCCATACAGACCACATCACAAAGTTCCAAGGGAGATGTCTAAGGAATATGAAACTGACAAGTGATCTATGTACAAGCATCTTGAAAAGAGACCAGACAACTGGCAGAGGGCTATTTGGCAAAATCAAAGAAGTATAACAGCTGTGCAATAAAGTAATTAGCACTTACATAATTTTAATAAAGCAAGCACCAAGCCAGAGTATAACTTTACTAAAAAATGTGGGAATAGGAAGGAGGCTTATTTGTAATATAAATGGCAACAAGAGTGTGTCCTCATCTTCCTTAGCCATAAGTCAAGAGATAAAAACTTAAAACTGAAGAATCAAGAAGCAGTAACATAAAAGTTACTTACATATATGGCAGCAGGTACCAAAAAATTCAAGTAGAAAGCTGAAAGTGGTTCTGAAAAGTGGATTGTTGGTGAGGTGGAGAGGGCAGAAGAGCTACTCTTTTATTTTTTTTTAAAATAAGCTTTATCAACCTATTTGATTCTTTAGGCTATATGTGTGAATTATTTTTATTTTAATTTAGTTAGCACTGAATAAAAAACAAAAAACCCCATTTGACAAAGATCTTACTTTAATGAAGACAAATACACACAGCCAGGCCACCAAGACTTTAAGTCCCAAATCTTAATTACCAATATGTATGTGTGATAGACACTCTGTAAGAATATCTTATCAAGGATAAGATGGAAGATATAATTAAAAACAGGGGTCAGCTAACACACAAATATTTCCCATTCGTGACTAGATGGATTACATTTTTAGTGTTCTTTATTTTTAAATAGGCTTCCCTTGTGGCTCAGACAGTAAAGAGTCTGCCTGCAATGTGGGAGACGAGGGTTCGATCCCTGGATCAGAAAGATCCCTTGGAGAAGGAAATGGCAACACATTCCAGTACTCTTGCCTGGAAAATCCCATGGGTGGAGGAAACTGGCAGGCTATTTTTAAACATACATGTTTGAGTATTCAACTCTTCCATTATGGCTTAATATTCAAATGAATGCAATATGTAAAAATCACTTTTTGCAAAAGAATCACTTTTTGCACAAGAACCATATTTTGCAACTTAAGAGAATATTTAGAAAAATTCACTTGCAATATTATTTATAACTGATTTGTTTTTCAGGAACTTAACCATGGTACAAATCTGGACACTAAGCTATATCTCGCTAGTCTCTGAGCTTCTAGAGGCAAATCCTATCTTCTTATTCACTTCTGTGTCTCCAGCTAGCAAATGCCTGGAATACAGCACATACTCAAATGATTAAAAGAGCAAACAATTACACCGAAAGGGGGGAAAAGTACACATCAATAGCAAAAGAAAGCATCCATTACAAAGTGGGCCCCAAAGACAAATTTGGCAGAAATGTAAGGAAAATAATTTCTCCCTAGGCACCTCAGAGACAGGTAATGGAAAACAATGAACATCCTCAATTAAATAACTGGACGCTTTCAGAGCTATTTCTTAATATAAGCCAATCATTTCATTCTATAGGGTTACTAAGTAAAGGCAAATTCCAGGGAAAGACCAAATTTCCATGGAAACCACAAACTTTATTGCTACAGTTTTGAACACAAACCAAAATAAATTATACTAGCAGGTTAAAAGCCTACCAGTAGGTAACCGCTAAGGTTAAATGCCCATAATTTCTAAGCAAACAACAAATTAAACATTGTATAGTGTATAGACCTGCCAGGAGACGTCATATTGTACTTGCAAAAAAAAAAAAGAGTAAGACAGACCTATCAGTCTCAACCAAGTAACTAACAGCAAAAATTCAGTCCAAACAAACTTTCCTGAGGTAATTCACGTCTGACACCGCAGCTGCAGAAAACAGCTTGGGACTAACTAAATCCCCCAGGTATCATAAAACACCAAACATTACTGAAGTTAACGCAACACAAATAATTTAAGCTAAAAGAAGTGAATACTCAGCAAATATGAACATTCAGATTACCTTGCTTCAAAAACTGGCTGAATATCAGTTGATAGTTGACTAGCATGACCAAATTCATCCTGAAACTCCACGGGGATATTGAATGGGACTCCAACACGAAACGGAGGATCCAAAAGACCGAATGAAAATTTCTCTGGTTTACCCTCTTTAAAAAAAAAAAAAGCATAAAAGGAAAATTCATCAGTCAGAGATTCATTGTAGGTAAAAACATCTATTTACGTACGGAAGATTAAACTACAATAAAAATGGCATTTTAAATCTGAGCAAAATTTACATAAATTATATCTATAATATACCTGTGAAAATAACAGATGGTTAACTTACATGATATATAAATAAGTCTACAAAGAGAGATAAATGTGTTTTTAAACTATGAAATTATTCAAATAAAGAAATGCTTATAATTTTATCAAAGGAAAAAGTAAGGCAAAACACAATATTCAATAGCTATTCAAGGATATATGTGACAAAGATTAAAATATTTTAGTAGATACAAAGTCAATAGAGAAGCTCCATATGAGAAAACATTTGCAGTGTTTGCCATAAAGGATTTAAATCCGAAATACATTAAAACTTCCTATAAACAGCTATTGTTAAAATGTGGTCTATAGTCTAATAGTTTCAAGTCATCCCTTGTGAAATTATTAGAAATGCAAATTCCAAGATTCACCTTATCCTGTGTCAGATACTCTAGGAGTGAGGTCCACCAGTCTACAGTTTAATAAGCCCTGCGGGTGATTCATATAAAACTCACATTTGAGAACTACAGTTTTACACTATTAAAATGGGCATAGACTTTCACAGAATGACAATGTCCAATAAAGGCTAAAGAGATACACAACCTAATAATTAAATAATTTAACCACCAACTAGGTTAAATAAATACTGTAATATAGCTTGGCCAGCAATGAGTATAGGGAAATAGGAACCCTCAGTCTGTTGGTGAGGGTACCTAACATTTTAGGAGGGCAACTTGATAGAAAATATATATAAAATGTTAAAGCACATATTGATACATTTCAGTTTGGCAATTCTACTTCTTGGGATCCACTGTAGAGAAATTCTAGCACATCTACACAAATTTGTGTAGAGAAATTCTACACAAAACATCATTCCCGCCCCCCAATATAGAGACGTGATTTGTAACAGTCCCAAAACTGAAAATACCTGAAATGTTCATCAAAGAAAACTGCTTAAACTACAGCACATCCCTACTGTGGAATGTTCCACAGGTGTTATTTAAAGAACATGGTAGATTTGTATGTACAAAAAGGAACACTCTCTAAGGTGGCCTTCTGATTAGAGAAGGCAAAATGATTGCAGGCACTTAAAAATCAGCTCTCTAAAACCCCATAATATGACACCACAGAGCTTTTTTTTTTAAAGAGGCCTAAACCTTCAAAAACAAAGAACAAGAAAAAAGACAACAGTAACAGAATTTGAAAGCTAGAGAGCACACGGACAAGTAGAATTCTCCAGGCAAGAATACTGGAATAGGTTGCCATTTCCTTCTCCAGGGGGTCTTCTCGACCAAGGGATTGAACCTGGATCTCCTGCATTGCAGGCGGATGCTTTACCATCCGAGCTACTGGGGAAGCACTGTGGACCTAACAGAAAGACTCAAAAAATCAAATCCTCAATCATCAACAAAGCTAGCAGAGAGCCAATTTAATTCGCACTATGTAACATTCAAAAGTTTCAAGCACGGCTCTATCAAGTAGGAGTGAAACTGGAATAAAAGAGAAAGACTAGCTCAAGTCTGTCAGAATCAGCTCCTCAGATACCCACCCCTCAATACACAGAGCCAGTCAACTACCTCCTTCATTTTCAGCAACATTTGGAAGGTTTCTCCTCTGGGGAAGGTAAGAGTAGGTCCAGGAGTGACCTACTTCTGAACACTGGACACAGCACTCCTGAAAGTGCCAGTTTACCGTAAACAGGCAAATCAGGTGGAAGATTAATACTGAATATGAAATATCTCACCATCTTTTCCAGCTTGGCTCCCCAAATTATGGCACCTAGGTGTTTACACTCCACTCTGGAGAATCTGAACAGCCAGAGAAAAAAACCTAAAATTCGCTTATCATAATCTCCCCAAATGAAATAAACGCTCTCAAATGTCCTATTCTTAAACATGCGTACTAGTAATATAAGACAGCAACTAATAGGAAAGACCCAGTGCAGATGTGAAAAAAAAGCAACATCGAGGAAACAGGCTATGAATCACGTTTAAAAACATCAAGGAAAAAATACCATTATTAATAGCCTCAGAGAATTAATAAAAATATTGAATCCATGAAGTCAGAAGAAAATGCTCTGAAAAGGAAATAACCTTTTCAAATAAGTATTTATTAGAGAAAAAAATATTTTAGAAACTAAAAAATTATAGCAGAAAGAAAAAAATCAAAAGAAAACATCAAACATCATGTTAAGGAAGTCTCTTATAAAGTAGAAAAACAGAACCAAGCGATGGAAAGTAGAAAACACAGTATACCAATTAAGAACTCCAACGTCTGAACACTAGACGCTGTAGAAAGAAAAAAAACCAGAAATCAAAGTAACTCAGAAAAACTCCTAGGACTTAAAATGTCAGAGATTGGGACCCAAACTCTAATAAATTATTCAAACATCTGAGGATTGTGGAAGAGAGAGAATGGGGATAGTTGGATTGGGAGTGGGTGTTTAACATACAAAAGTCAGGAATCAGAATAACTTTAAACTCTACCAGTAACAAAGGAAGCTAAGAAAACAATGATGATTTCAAAAATTTATAAGAAGCATGATTATCAAGCAGAGTTATAAAGTTATTTCTAAAGCCAAAATGGTTATACAATTGGTCAAACATTTTTTATCAAATTTTCTATTTTCCTCTTGATTTAAAATGCCACCTTTAGCATACAGAGTTACATACTGGCATTTTGCTTACCTTTAACAGAAAATTTAATTGCTTTAGATGGTAGTGGCCTTCCTGCATAAGTGTCTGCATTACTTTCATTCAGGACAACTTGCAATTTCAATGTATAATTTCCCAACTTGTGAATATTTTCTGGACAAATTAACAAGAAATTAAAATTCAAGTAAACGCAATACTGATATAATTTTTAATATTCAGGGTAACAACTCACCCATTTTTTTAAACCAGTATGGCCATTTTCCTCCATGTTGACTAATATGTGAAATGATTTCTTTATTTCCACTTGAAGCTTAATAAAAGAAAAAAAATTTATATTTTGATAAACTAAATATAGAACATGAATATGAAATGTCACACTGGCATCAAATATCTGTTGTACATTTTTAAAAATAGCTTTTAAACTTCAAAAGACCTAAAATTATCCTATGCAAGTCAACAGCATAATGAAAATTTACTTTTTCAGCCAATTAAAATTCCTTTACTTTAATTCTTAAAAATGGATCTGTAAATAAGCTTATCTGGTACAAACAACAGAATATAGAGTTAATTTTTTTTATATTAAAAATCATTTCTTTGCAAGTTTTCTTCAAGATTAAAACAGAATTGTTTTTACATAATCTCTAAGACCTAGTGTCTATTAAGAGGCCTGATGAAGGAGAAAGGAAACAGAAGGATAATAGCACTTTTCTGAAATATTCTTTGCTATTTATTTTTGTTTTTAGAATCATGTAAATGACTTTAAAAATTCACAAAATGGAATTAAACCAATTCATAAGCAAAAGCAAACTGCAGGTAGGTGATATGACCACATTAAAAAAAATTATTTCAAGTGACTTCAATTTTAGAATATATAAAAACTTTAAAGACAAATAACACTGCAAAGAAGTCAAAATTAATCTAAAGTCTTATTATCAGTAATTTTAATTAAGCCTTTATACTGCCTTTCCAACAAAAGTTGTGTTTCAAAATAAATCAATGACCATAACTGATACAGGAAATTTCTTACTAATTAATAAACCAAAAAGGATAATAAATTGAGATAGTAGGACAATACATTAGAAGAAATGAAAGAATCATTGGGAAAACCCACTATATTGCATACCAAATAACAAAGCAAAAACCACTAATGGATGAAACTCTTAAAACATGGATGAAAGGAGAACTTTATAATCATACCAGCCAAGTGAATTCAATAATCCATTCCAGTAGCACTAAAAGTGGGACAATTAACTATAGTCATCAAATGCCTCCGATGTAATACCAAAAACACAAATTCGCTACAAAGTATTGATTCCTGCTTTACAAGAGGGAAAATAGTGAACCTAAATCTATTCAAGGTTTGGGGGTAATTTCTAGTCTTCAGGAAATAGAAAAAACAGTAGAACAAGTTAAATGACATTACAAAGAAACAGACAAGTATGTGCAACACTCTACAGGTACAATAAAGTATAGATTTAAAAATGACTGAGACCGTAAATTTGTTATACATTTTACCAGAAAAAATAAACCTTTTAATTATTTTATATATAAATATATACCAGACAGACCTTAGAGATATGGTAGGCTTGGCTTCAGACCACAACAAAACAAGGATCACAATAAAGGAAGCTATAAATGTTTCCACTTCCCAGTGCATATAAGCTATGTTTATACTATACTATAGTCTATTGAGTGTGCAATAGCATTACTTCGTTTAAAAAATAATGTCAGTCAGTCAGTTCAGTCACTCATTTGTGTCTGATTCTTTGCGACACCATGGACTGCAGCACGCCAGGCCTCCCTGTCCATCACCAACTCCTAGAGTTTACTCAAATTCATATCCATTGAGTCGGTGATGCCATCTAATCATCTCATTCTCTGTCATCCTCTTCTCCTGCCTTCAATCTTTCCCAGCATCATGGACTTTTCAAATGAGTCAGCTCTTCGCATCAGGTGGCCAAAGTATTAAGAGTTTCAGGTTCAACATCAGTCCTTCCAACGTATATTCCGGACTGATTCCCTTTAGGATGGACTGGCTGGATCTCCTTGCAGTTCAAGGGACTCTCAAGAGTCTTCTCCAACACCACAGTTCAAAAGCATCAATTCTTTGGCGCTCAGCTTTCTTTGTAGTCCAACTCTCATACCCAAACATAACTACTGGAAAAACCATAGCCTTGACTAGACAGACCTTTGTTGGTAAAGCAATGTCTCTGCTTTTTAATATGCTATCTAGGTTGGTCATAACTTTCCTTCCAAGGAGTAAGTGTCTTTTAATTTCATGGCTACAATCACCATCTGCAGTGATTTTGGAGACCAAAAAATAAAAGTCTGCCACTGTTTCCACTGTTTCTCCATCTATTTGCCATGAAGTGATGGGACTGGATGCCATGATCTTTGTTTTCTGAATGTTGAGCTTTAAGCCAACTTTTTTTCACTCTCCTCTTTCACTTTCATCAAAAGGCTCTTTAGTTCTTCACTTTCTGCAATAAGGGTGGTGTCATCTGCATATCTGAGGTTATTGATATTTCTCCCAGCAATCTTGATTCCAGCTTGTGCTTCATCCAGTCCAACGTTTCTCATGATGTACTCTGCATATAAGTTAAAAAAGCAGGGTGACAATATACAGCCTTGACACTCCTTTTCCTATTTGGAACCAGTCTGTTGTTCCATGGCCAGTTCTAACTGTTGCTTCCTGACCTGCATACAGATTTCTCAAGAGGCAGGTCAGGTAGTCTGGTATTCATAATTTTCTACAGTTTATTGTGATCCACACAGTCAAAAATAAAAAGTACTTTATTGCTAAAAATGCTAATATTCATCTGTGTCTTCAGCAAGTTGTAGCAATAACATCAATGACCACTAATTGCAGATCATCATAACAAATGTAATTTTTAAAAAGTTTGAAGAGTTGCCAGAATGACCAAAATGTGACACAGGGACATTAAGTGAGCAAATACTGTTCAGAAAAAGGCATTAACAGACTTGCTTAACAGAGTTGCCATAAACCCGAAATCCATAAAAAATGCAGTATATGCAAATGGCAATAAAGCAAAGCTCAATTAAATGAGGTATGCCTGGTGTGCTGCAGTCCATGGGGTCGAAAAGAGTTGAACACAACTGAGCAACTGAACTGATGCTTGTATGTAGTTTTGTGGGGGTTTTTTGTTTTTTTAAATAAGAGGGAGGCAGGATGGTCAGAGTTACAAAGAGGTTGGAAGATGCTACACTGTTGGCTCTGAAGATGGAGGAAGGGACCACAAGGCCAAGGAATGTGGGTGACTTCTAGAAATGGAAAGGCAAGCCTTCCCTACAACCTCCAGAAAGTCGCTATCCTGCTGACACTTTGATTTCAGCAGTCAGATGACCTAGAGAACTGTAAAATAACAAACATACTGTTTTAAGCCACCAAAAAACCAAAAACAAAACCCTGGAGAAATATAGAACAGTGTGTCACAGAGGCCAAAAAGAGAGTACTGCAGTAAAATGAGGTAGTCAAACTGTTCAATGCTGCTGAGGCTAAAAAGACATTTATGTGATGAAAGTGTACACTACCACTGACTAGTTTATAAATGTTGGAAATAAACACACAGTCAATAAAACACCATATCTGTAAAATCCATGGACCAGACATGTAAGTATATAGTGGTAGAAGAGATATTGAAAACAAATATTGAAAACATTTTCAGGTGGTCAAGACAAAAACAAGAGACAAGAATTACAAGGTGACTCAAGTTAGGAAAATACAAGATGAGTAGTTCTTCTCCCTTTAACAAAGAGCGGGCCACATTTCTCAACTGAAACAAGTACTTCCCATCCATAGGTTCAGAGACACAGTATTTTTTATTTAGAAGGCATCTTAAGGATTATCCAATCTAAATCCCTAATTCAGTATAAACTCATATGCAAACATCTTTATTTTAGCCTATAGCTGCCTCCATAGGAAAATTCAGAATAAAGTGTTAAAAAAAAAAAAAAAAAAAACCCTAAGAAAACAACTGAGTTTTTAAAAAATGAATTATCCGTAACACTTCAGAAACTCTTAACTTCAAAGCACTATCTATCAGATTGCTAGGCCATCAATAATTCCACAAAGATGTTAAAGTATGTACTATATATTTACAAACAACAATAACGATCCAAACACACAAATTAGCATATATACTTACAGTGTAATACAACTTTGAGTTCAACCAGGAGTTTCTTTGACCCTCCATGACTTGTTCCTGGAAGCTTCTGCATCGCTTCCCCTTTTTTATTTAATATTTCAATTCTTAATGCACCTATCAGTCCAAAATTAAAAATAAGAACATCTTAGGTACACCCAATGAATCTGATGAATCTGCCAGGTCTTCACATAGCGTTTTAATTTTTTATCATTTTTTTTACCATGAAATGTTAAGAAGAAAAGCATTTTTTCAGTATTTAAAATACACACACACACAAGAAAAACCAAAAACATACCAATGGGGGTTCCAGCAGGTCTGATCTCATTTGGCAATAATTCATCTCCTTCAGGCCAAGTCACTGACAATCTATCAGGGAGTCTATTATTAAAACAGCATATTAATGTTTCATGAAATGTGTTAATTATGGTCTTATTTTTTAAAATAAAAGTTACTAGAAACTTTAATAGTTCTAATTTTTTTCCCCAACAGTTAAACCTGAAATTTTTTCCAACAGTTAAATCTGAAACTCCAAACCCTTAATCATTGCTGTGGCTACAAAGTAAAACAAAATCTCTTGGTGTTAAGAGACAGGAATTATCCCCTTTTTTTGAGATTTTTCTACTAATCTGTAGTACAAGCTACCTTTGGGAGAAAGGATAACGCTACAAACAGAAGAATTATCAGTGAGTTCAGTAAGAATCAAAATAACTGCATTGTTGGCTACACAAAAGCCACAGTTTTGTTTTTCGACTTTTTACTTCTTTTGCTCCTATCTTTACCTCTCACCATTTTCTTCTAGTTATAGGGCAAAGTCATTGCTTTTTAACAAACTTAATCATAGTGCTGATAACAATGACACTAAGTGTAAGTTTCCTTATTTTTCTATAAGACAAATGCAGGATTCTGTTTTGATAGCTAGAGTGCTTTTTTTTTTAACAGCAAGAAATTTGTCACAATACACACATCTAAGACTACAAGTGTCTAAATACAAAAGCATAATGCCACACTCAATAATAACTAAAAGGACAATTGCTCTTCAATTTGCCATTTTTTACCATGCATCTTGAAACATAAATTACCTTGCCATTTCATCTTCTACATATTTTTTCACAGCTTTCTCAGCAACTGTCCTATCCAGCTTTGCAATTGGCACAGTTTTTATTTCATCATATAGTGCCTGAGGTTCCTGAATAAGTAAAATTTATACCAACATTTCAAAAAGCTATTTAAATTTAGTCACAACAAGAATATTGATTTCTCTCAAAAAATATTTTTACCCTAATTAAGTAGATAAATCATAATAACTATTATTATATTATACCACAGTGTTTATTTCCATTTTTCAGATAAACATCCTAGGCCTAATTAAATACCATTCAAAGCTTAACAGGAGCATAGTATAAGGAAGGATAAAGGGCCTCCCTGGTGGCTCAGACGGTAAAATAATTTGCCTGTAGGAGACCAGTGTTCGATCCTTGCGTTGGGAAGATCCCCTGGAGAAGGGAATGGCTGCCCACTCCAGTATTCTTGCCTGGAGAATTCCACGAACAGAGGAGCATGGCGGACTACAAGCCCATGGGGTCACAAAGAGTCAGACACAACTGAGCAACTAACACTTCTTCATAAGAATAAAGCCCACTCTAATTTTGTTTTTCATTCTTGAGATAGAAGTCTGGCTCCAATATTTATGTTTATGAGCCTTGAATCAAATGTGCACTTTAAAATTACTGTGAAATTGGCAATAATCTTGTAGCATCTGTTAAACACCGGGCACATAGATGTTAAGTTCTACAAACTACTAAAAACATCAAATATGAAACATAAAAATTCATGCTCCCATTCCTGTAACCAATGGAAAAGCCAAATACAAGTCAAAACAGAATACTGTATCTTTATTTTAAGAATTAAGCAAAATAAAGTAGTAATACCAAGAGACTCTGAAGAATATTTTGGGTTATTTGGGGATCTTACCATTGCAATTTGAACCTCTCCTCCTGTAGCATATACTTCTCCATCATGATCACCATAGAGAAAAAATTTCACAATGCTTCCATAAAAGAGAGGAAGTGTCTTGATTGTCTTGACCTAACATTCAGTTTTAAAACAAAGATTTAGCATTAATATTTACTTAGAAATTAACAGGTTTAACAATTACTGAACAGAACTATTTTATACAAGGGGAAAAACACAGCATCTATTATTAGAAAAATTTAATGAAAAAAGCATTCTATAAAGTTATATTTGTGAAGCTATCCACTTATTTGTAACATCTTTGAAAAGAGAGTGGCTTCTTCATACAAAAATGTCATAGTTATGCATGTGTCTAAAAGGTCCATAATGCCTTCAAATGAATGCAAGCTGTCTCAAATCCCCATAAAATGTTGCCTGCAGGCTGTGAACAGTGACTTACAAAGTTATTGTTTCTTTCCAATAAATTAGCTCAAAACTTGTCTATATTATTTTTTTTCCTTACCTGGCCTGAAAACACTAGTAATTTCCACTAGTCTAATTCAAAACTTCTCAACTACAAGGACAGCAAGAATTTATATAAAACCTATCCTCCAGCCTCATTTCACTTCTGAACTATTTCTCTTCAGGTATAACAGTCTGAGGCAACCCAGTCCTGCTGCTTTTGCTGATCACTCCCTCCTTATAACTTTCCACTTGACTTCATGGATACCTTATTTTCCTGGTTCCCTTCTCTCTCACCATTTTATCCCTTTCTTTCTCCTCTTGTCAGCTCCTCCTCTTCATTTTCTAGCTTCTAACTGTTGGAAAAGCAGGCTCAAGCCACACTCACTACTTCACGGTGACTGCATCTGATTCCAAAGCTTTCGTTATATGATGATGAGAGTGTCACATTTGTGGGTTTATTACTACCTTCATAATAAACCCACTTCATAACAAACCCACTCTGGGCTTCCCAGGTAGCTCAAAGGGTAAACAATCTGCCTGCAATGCAGGAGACCTTGGCTTAATCCCTGGGTCAGGAAGACCCCCTGGAGAAGGGCATGGCAACCAATTCCAACATCCTTGCCTGGAGAATTCCATGGACAGAGGAGCCTGGTGGGCTCCATGGGCTCCATGGAGTCGCAAAGAGTCAGACACAACTGAGCAATGTAAAGTTAAGTTAGTTAACTTAATAATTACCTCTGTAAACCTGAGCCACTACCTCTTTTAAGTTCCACACAAAAGTCACTTCATGCACAAAGAATTGCGTGATTTACTCTCTTATTCCAGGCCCATCCAAAGTCAGAAAATTCTCTCCTTCTAAACTATGACAGCACTACTCATTCTCTCTCTTCAGTGATTCTTAGGTCATCTCTATTTTCATGCCATAACAGCCTGAAGGACACAGGACACCCCTAGATCTCTATAATCTCCATAACGCCATCAACAGCACAGTAACTTAGAAGCTGCAGACACTAAAAAATTTGATGAAAAACCATTTCTTCATATCACATTAAAAAAAAAGCAGATTCTCTATTTGAGTAAAGTGAAGTACAAGAAACAATAAAAATTTTATTAACTGAGCCTTTGGCAAAAATTGTTTTGTTTTTTTTCCTTAATGTCCTATTAAATTACATAGTTATAATCAATTTGGCCTTTCCTTTCTTTTATGGCTCCTAAGGAGACAAGACTATACACATTAGTTTTGGTTGTTGACAAATTCTAATAACTCTAATTTAGTTTCAAATTCTACTAAAAATTAAACCTAAAAATAAGTTAAACTTACCAGCTGTCCTGCTTTGTATATTTTTCCATCCCATTCTATCGCTGAGTAAGTGGCCCAGGGGCCCTGCTTTTTAGAAGGAAGATCAGGACGTGTAATTACTCCTTTAAAAAGGGTGAATTTTATTTGTTTGTCATACTTTTCATGGCAGTCCTTCAGCCATAAAGCAAACTCTCTGTCAATTTTCATTCGCTGCTCCTGTAAAATTTTAAAATGTTCCACAAAACTCAGCTACTCATAAACAAATACAACCACAGACACTTTTTGTTCATTTCATGTTTCCTTCCAAATACCCACCTACCCCAGAAAACCAAATAAAAAACTAAAATATTTTAATGGCTCTTTCTCCCATATAAATTTAGATTTGTATCAACACATCACTAAAGAAAAAAAATCTTTGCTATCATCCTTGGTCCACAGGGTCGCAAACAGTTGCACATGACTGAAGCAACTGAGCATACACTTGGATCTAAAGTTTCAATGGTCAATATCAACATAGATTTCCTTCTCTACTTTAAACCCCAGGATACACCCCCCCCCCAAAAAAAAGATAAACACTGCCTGCCGTGGAGAAGGAGAACTAACTGATAGGGGGAAAAGGTAAGTGGAAACCTTCTTAATGTGAAACACACACACTCCAACAGGGAAATAAAAAGCCTTTTATATATTAAGCACAGATTTAAACACATACTTAAACATAGATATGTTATATCTACGGTAATAAAATGTCTTGGGCGGTTATTTGGGGGAGAAAAGGTCAAAAAGGCTCTTTTAAAAGGTGACAGTGAAAAAAAGGTTGAAAAACATAGCTATGGCAAAACACATTTTTTAAAAAAATTATGCTTTATACATTTATTAAAAAATAGATTATAAAATAAAAATTGTCTTCTTGTAATACATAAGAAGAAAATGTGTTATTGCTTATCACCCTTCACTCTGCTGAGAGACACTAGAGATTTACACTCCAGTGTAAGCTGCTATACACTGGTTTAATGCTTGTCTTTAGGAGAAGGAGTAGGGGAAGATAATCACATTACATGCTTTCACAGAAGACAAAGCATAAAGTTACAGAAGTTCATTTCCTCTGTACACCTTACTCCACAATCCACCATTTTCAAATGAAAATGGGGCAAAATTAAAACTGATTTCAGCTTAAGTTTTTGCAACTTGCAGTCAGATGACCAGTATATTAATCATTTTTAAAAAATTAGATTTTAAAAAGTTACGCAGATAAGAAATACATATACATGGTAAACACCAAAAAATGGCATATATTTTTCAACGAAACTTTCCCCCTAATCTGTTCCCAGGTACCAACTCCTTCCTGAAATCAGCTGTGTTGTTACTTTGACAACTTGACAACAGTATTAAAATTATTAACTAGGAATGAGACTGTCTGCCTACCAAATTTTTATGCTGTATTTCAGTCTCAGCCCTCATCTGTAGAAGATAAAATTACATCAGATTCAGAATCATTTTTATTAAGAGCAAAATGAATGTCAACATGTTATAGGGATACACAAAAACTGTGTTATATATTGTGTTTACTGTCCAGCAACTTTAAGTTTAGAATAAATGCACCCATCTCTTCACAACTTAACATTACAGTACTGAAAGAGTAGCATCAAGTAAAAGTTTCTGAGGTGTTTAGGCAAAAGGAAAGTACACTAGCTTCATTCAACTTTTTAAAAAAATTTATCATTCTTTTTCTATTGATTAAAGCAGATTTTAATAGTGATCAATCTCAAATCACCTTTTAGCCCCAAGTATTTCACAGTTCTACCTAAATTTTACCCCCAAAGTTAGATTAAAATTGTATATTTAAGGTTACTAATAAACAAACAAAGCCTCTCTATTAGATAAAATTGTTATTTGCTCTTGGCAAACAGACGTGCTTCTGAAGATTCTATTCACCATGTCAAGGTATTGATGGAAATCTGATAAGTTTTATCCCAGTAAGAGCTAATCCGTTTGAAATTTTTGAGTGAACACATAAACGCTCATGGACTAAAATGTATATTCTTTTGAGTAAATAAAATGAAAAGTATGCAAATTGCCAGTACAAATCTACACTACAAGTGACTTTTGTTGAACTTAAAATAGAACACTTCTGCAAATATTCAAAACTTGATATTTAAAATCATACCTGTCCATTTAAAATCCTTGTAAAAAGGGTGTTCTTGTCTTTCAGTTTTAGCTCAAGATCCATAAAGGTCAGTTTATTTGTGCTGACCTGGAATTTGTCATTAGTAAATAATGCACCAGATATCCTATTGTAGCACTCAAAAGGCGCAAGCCCTCTCTTCTTAGGAGGAGCACACCAGTCAAAGCTTGAATAGAACAAAATACTGGTTAGTAAAAAGATAAGATCATAAAACAATGTAATCTCAGCAAAAATCAGAACTTACTCCTCAACAGATGTATATGGTATTAGCCGTCCATTCCAAAAACATTCAAAAATAGGCCTTTTCCCTCTTGCTGCTTTCTCAAGTATGAAACAGTCATCATCATCATCTTCATCTTTTAATTCTAGGACAAAGGAACAAGTGGAACAAATAATTTTTACCACTGATAAATCAATTTCCATAAATGAAATGTTAAAGCTTCTTCGGAGAAATGGTAACAAAAATTCTTATGATCTTTAACACTGTGTTCTGTAAAACCTAAAACTACCTTTATTCTGTTTGCCCTCAAAAAGGCAGATTTTCAAAGTGACTCCACATTACCAACAGTGATTCTCATTAAAAAGCAATAATTACATACTCATGAATCTGTGTTAGGATTACTATACTAGCTACTGAGCCTGCCATCTGTAAAACCTATTTATAAATACGGGAGCTTGAATTTTGTACCTACATCACATCTCACAACTCTGTCGAACCAGTACACTCACATATCATCTGGAAAATCTACAATGTTTAGAAACAGCAAGTTTGCTTAGCTTGGACAAATTAATAATACTAATTCAAGTTTACATTATGATACAGTTATATCCTATGCTATAAAGCACAACCGTCTACAACATTTGTATGTTAGTAATACCTTTTCATATATTCAGGTAAATTAGATTCAAGCATTATGATCTTGATATAGTAATACCTCAGCTATTCTGGCATTAAGTCATTCCCCCTGACCCCCAATAAAGTCTTTTTCTCCAAAAAAAATCTTCACAAGAAGTTCATAAGTAAAATTTCCTTCCGATCAAAACATTTCACTTGCTCTTAGCGAACCCCTCTGATCATCATACAATTAATTGGCTATTATTTTAAGACATCATTTTTAAGAACTTTAGCTTTTTGTCTACAAGCATATCAAAATCACAAATGACAAATGAAAAAAAGGCCAGAGACTGCATGGGAGGCAGAGTCACTAAGTAATAATATGTATGAACACTTACTAAATAGAGTCAGGTATTCTAAGGACTAGAAACAGTTTCTTATTCAACCCCTACAACATGTCTATGAGGCAAGAATTATTATTCCCCATTACACAGATACTAAAGCAGTAGTTTGTCAAATTTTACACAATAGAAAGTGGCAAAGACAGGATTCAAATCAGGAAATCTGGTTCTAAAATACAATACTAAGGATATACTAAGGAACTATCCTGAATGAGAAAATGTAACACTGTTAATCTATGAAAATTGAATGTGACTCCGATAATCCCATTAGAACATTGTTATTCAAAGTACAGTACAAAGTGATTCCAAGGTTTATCTAGAAGAGCAAAATATTAAGAATTATGAATTTTCTCAAAAAAGAACAATAGTGTCTTGTCCTACTGATATCAATATACACTATAAAGGACAAGAGATTCACTATAAAGGACATGTTATTCATGTATAAAAACATAAAACATATCAATGCCTTATAGCAAATGATCCAGGTTCTATGTACTTATGGGAACTTCATATTATTATGAAAGTGATATTTATATATAACATTCAATAACTGGTACTAGGAAACTGGAAATCCACATGGAAAATATTAAGCTAATTCTCAAACAAAAAAGATTACAGGTATATTAAAGATATAAACATAAAATGATAAAAGCTACAGAATCTACTTAAAAAATCATAAAAAATGAGATGTATGAAGCCTTTCTGCAGCAAGGCCTATCAGAAAACATAAAGAAAAAAACCAATGTGACTACATAAAGTTTAAAACTACTTTATAAATATCTACAAAGATAACAGGAAGACAACATGGGGAATATATAAAGGATTACTATACGGTACATAGCCAGAAGTTCAGTTCAGTAAGAGAAGTACGATATAAGAACATATAACGTTTCTTAGAGCAACTGTTTTATTTATCTGGATGTGAATATACACAAAAATTAATAATTATAAAAACTACAACTACCTTAACAACTTAAGACCTGCATGAGGAAAAAGCGCTTTAAAATTTATCTAACCTTAAGCCTAACTAACAATTAAGAAAATAAATCATTATCCTAAATCACAACTTTGTATTTTGTAGCTAAGGTAACAGATTAACATACTTGATGGAAAACATGGATCATCAGGGTAGGTTTCTCTATCATATAAGAAAGGGTGATATCGGATAATCCCTTCCACTACACCATCTCCTTCAACATGAGCCTTGAACTCAAAACTATCGGCTGCTGTATTTATATACAATGTCTGCATGTCATCTTGTATTCCCCTCAGGTTGATAATCTTAGGTGTCTTCCCCTTTTCAAACATAGAAATCTAAAATAAAAATAAAACAAAAACAATTAAATTCGACAGTGACTGCACTTTTGTTCTCATCTATGATCCAACAACAGAAAGGCAAAAACTATTTTTATCTGTATAAATAATCATCTAGCTTAACGAAATACATATATATTTCTATCTCGGTTAAATAGGTCTAAGGAGCGTCTTAATTAAGAAATATATTACTAAAAAACTGAAAGTAAGCAAAGAAACAGCTGAAGGATATATAAGTCACGAGTTTATTTCATTCAAGCTTTCCTGTTAGAGGTGCGTCTGTCTGTGCACTCAGTCACGTCCGATTTTTTGCAACCCCATGGACTGTAGCCTTCCAGGATCCTCTGTCCATGGAATTCTCCAGGCAAGAATACTGGAGTGGGTTGCCATTTCCTACTCCAGGGGATCTTCCCAACCCAGGGACAGAACTCGCGTCTCTTGTGTCTCCTGCACTGGCAGGTCGATTCTTTACCACTGGCATCACCTGGGAAGCCCTAGAAGTAGGAAGTAGGATAAAGACGTACAAGAAATTCCACCTGACCTGTGGGCAAGGATACTGAGAACTCAACATTCAAATGTTCTGTTCTAAATCTTACTTATTTTTTTCTTATTAAGAGACTTCTGTGAACAAAAGGGAAACTATTTATGTCTTTTCTTCCCTGCCTTTGAGACATGACATTCAGTAATGGTTCATATCTCTATAGAAGACAAAGAAAACAGAAACCAGATATTATAGTAAATAAGATATCCAGAAAAGTACACCTTAGGAATAATCTCTTTCCTTAGACACCAAACAAGAAAAATGGTTTGGTAAAAGACAAGGACAGAGAAGTTGCCTATTTACTGATTGACTTTTCTTATCTAGATTAACTTGGAACTAGAACACAGACCTAATACTTAACAATAGTTTAAGAAAGAATTTATCTTACTTCAATATCAATGTTGTTGAAAGGTCCAGCTTCCTTTGATATACGTTTTTCATTCCCTTTTGGACCATGGATGTAATAATGATAAATATGTCTAAAATATAAAAGAATAACTTTATACTTTTAATTCACATAAAACTACAGTTCATCCAATCTTCTACCAAAAAAACTTTATTACTACTATTTGGCAGTACCTACTAGGTGCCACGCACAATATTAAGCATTTTTAAACACAGTAAACCACATAATGGTAAAAACAATCATAAGATTATGATAAAATCAGGTATTATTGCCCCTCATTTTATAAATACAGAAATTGGGAATGCCAAGAAAATTATATAATTTACTTACGGTCACAGAATTAGAGTGTGAAGAGATTCAAGCCAAGGTCTTTTCAAATCCCATATACTTGAAGTGTATTTTACCAAAATAAATTAAAACTACAAGGTAAGAGGCTATAATTCTACTTGTCAGGGATTTTCTAGAAAAGACTCAAAGGTCAGGGAGTATACACAATTGGGTATCTTTAATTTATGTCCCCAACATGTGAGTATCACTCTGTCTCATCTTTCTTCTCCTGTAGAAATGAAACAATCTTATGCCAATACTCCTAAAATTAATAAACTCAGCATCATTCCATCAAAAACTACCACTTCAGAAATTTTTGCTATTTTATTTTGGAAAATATTTGAAAAGATTATACTCTGGGGAAATTATTCACATCTCTTCATATCACATAGCCCATTTGTAATCATTCCTCAAGCAGTAGTATTAAATATTCCTTCATACAAACTTTATCTTTTCAAAATTACACTAATTGTCCTAGTTTAAAACACTACTAAAATAAAAAGAAATCATTGAAAATCTTGAGATCTTCCTTCCAACATCTCAAAAGTGTTAACATCGTCAGTTTACAAGCATACATTAAGCAACTGTGCTATAAATAGCTTACCAAGTGTGTGCTTCTATGTCATTCTTTTTAAGAACAAGAGTTATGTTATTATGTACACTGAGTGCTTTCAGTTAAGAGAAATAATAAAATAGTTAATAAACAGTCCAAAGTCCTATTTAAAACTCTGTTACAGGGCCAATAAACATCAGTATTCAAGAAAACAGGCATTCCTAAAATCAAATTTATTTCTTCATAAAAACTTTTAACTGTTAATATTTATGTCCAAAACAGAATCTTAATAGACCTTGAATAAGTAGAAAAAATATGAGACGATACCTTATTTAAAAATATGAATTTTGTACAGCATACCCACTTTTGTGAGACTAATTCAGGCTAATACAAATTATGGACAATCCAGTCTATACCATATAACTACAGAGAAAAAACTTAACAACCTTAAATATATATACTTCTGATTTGATCTAACAGAATATGTACCCCCTAAAACTTTTCCTCAAGTAGATACACAAAGATTTATTTTTAGATTACTCATTTCATACAGCACATATGCATATTTTTATTTTAACAGATTCAATATATTCATTCAATAAATTTTTACTGAGCAACTACAATGTTAGTACAATGGAAACACTGGGGATATAACAGTGCATAAAAAACAATAAACATTCCAAGGTGGGAGGCAGACCAAAAAAAAAAGTAAAATACATGGATTATAATCCATGCTGCATAGCAAAAGCACAAAAGGGGGACCTGGGATTGATTAGCTGAATTGGATAAACTCTTAAGTTTGCTTTAAATGTTATCACAGTTGTCAAAAAGCATGGGCCTCTTATTTGTAATGACCAATATATTACAGGTATGTTAAGTTGCTTTAATCGTGTCCAACTCTTTGTGACCCTATGGACTGTAGCCTACCAGGCTCCTCTGTCCATGGGCTTCTCCAGGCAAGATACTGGAGTGGGTTGCCATTCCCTTCTCCAGGGGATCTTCTTGACCCAGGGAT
The DNA here is from genome assembly GCF_963930625.1 of Muntiacus reevesi. Lineage (NCBI taxonomy): Eukaryota > Metazoa > Chordata > Mammalia > Artiodactyla > Cervidae > Muntiacus > Muntiacus reevesi. The sequence continues at coordinate 35,251,515 of NC_089252.1, read as the reverse complement.
CGAACCTGCATCTCCTGTGGCACCTGCATCTCCTGTGGCTCCTGCACAGTCAGGCAGATTCTTAACCACTGAGCCCGTGGGGAAGCCAAGTGACCAGTGAATATGTACAGAATAGAGAACTATTTTGACAGCTAACATCAGAGTAATGGTTCCTATGCTGAGGGAAGAAATGGGATAGGATCAAAGAAGACAGCTAAGAGGTCTCAATGTATCTGTAATATTTTCTTTTCTTTTTTTTTTTTAAATATTTTCTATCTTAAAAAAAGATAAGTAAAAACATGTCCTGGATCAAATGTAAATACTTACGCTAACTGTCTGGTCCAAAGATGGAAATAATTTTTCAAGTACTGCATGTGTTCTGGTTGTACCCCTGTGATAACCACAGCAGTAAAGCTATCTTTTTCCTTCTCCTCTGTGATAAGATGATGTAGAAATCGTTCATCATCATTTGTAATGTGACTAGAATCAGACGGCTACAAGAATGAACATAAGTACAGAAGATTATATGCACCTCAAATGTAGTTAACAAACAAAGTTTACATCAACCTTTAACATTCACTTGGATAATTTCAAATACAGGCTTCAAAAATCTTTTGGACGAAAATCACCAAATACAAATCAGCTGAGTGTGTGACAAAGTTGTGAGGACAAGAGAGCCTTTTACAGACATTGCTAAACTGGCATACAAAACGGAGAATCCTAAACCATAATGCTAAACCAATTGTAGAATCATATAAAAAAGGGAAAAGAAAAATGAATACTGAATTTAAAAATACCTCCCAAATCGAGAACACTTACCCTAAAGTGGACTGAGTCCTTGCTTGGGGTACCTACCACTGAACTTGGTCAGGACCAATGCCCAGCTAGTCCACATTCAACAAAACTAGGATACAGCGTGAACCCAGCTGACTCAGTCCAAAGGCACTGTGTTTAAAAGGGAGTAAAACCATCCCGGGCCCCAGTCCACTTTCAGAGAATATCTATAGTTTGTAGTGGGCTGAGGGGAGAGGGGGAGGGAGGGATATGTTTGAGGATAAGAATTTAAAACTTCTGTTTTTACTATGAGTCTGTATATTAAAAATTGCATGCATGTGTATGCATATATGTACTATGTAAGTTGCTGTACACATAAAAACTTACAAGGATAAAGATACACCCTGAACTATTAGGAAAAGTGACTTTATAATATACACCGTAAGTATTTATAAGTTCCAATTCCTTATAACGGCTATGAAAATTTTAAAAGTCTACACAAAGAAAAATTTATAATTAAGACAAAATGTTACACAAAGAAACTAATGACAACATCTTCATAATTTTAACAAAATACTTTAAGTAAGCTAAATGCCTAACAGAATGGTCAAATTATAGTAAATTTAGTCAAAGATACTACAAAACTATGAAGTATATTTATATTGTGCACCAAAATATTTTATAAGATGAAGAAGTACTCAAAATACTAATAAGTCAGAACTCAAACTATAAATACACAATAAAGTTAGACTAGGAGAAAATTCAACTAAATATAATATCATAAGGACTTTTATCTGGCATTTGAGACTTTTTATTTTCTTTACAAAAATTTTTACAATTTACTTTAGAATCAAAAATTTTTTTTAAGTTTTACCTTTAAAAAAGGTTTTGAAATTTGAAAATTTTAAAATGTTTCAAAGTTGAATGAGTAATACAACAAACACCATGTGCTCACCACGATTCAAATTTATTAATATTCCACTTATTAAAATGAGAGTTTGAATGCAAATTTAATCACTGTTTTCTACTTCTGTGATTATTATACAATAAATACTTAAAAACTCAAACTCAGAGCAAGGAAACAGTTTATAATCTTATGAACAATTTCCAGGAAGCTGAATTGGCTTTATGGGAAAAGTTATTTTCTGAAGACTTTAGCCTGAGAAAGCACACAAATGATCACTTTTGCTATTCACAAAATTAAAGAAAATAAAAATTTAATTTGAAAATTTCATATTTTCAAGTTTTAAAAATAACATTAGTATCTTAGAAATTGAAAAAAAATGTTCTTGTCCCATCATCCATCCAAGGTATAAATTTACAATTAATACCAAAAAATAAAAAATAATTTAAAAAATTTACAATTAATGAGTTAAAATGTACTGTACCTTTCTATTTCTAATAAATCCACTATATATTGCCTCTTTATTTTTCTCTTTCTTCTCAAAATCTTCTTTAGAAAGTAAAAGTTCATGAACATCCTGGGAGTCTACAGGCTTACTTATCATCTGTTAAATATTAAAAAGATTACCTTTTAACTTCGCAAAATTTAAAACGAATAATACAATTAGTCAGTTAACTTCAAAATATTTTGAATAACTTTCACTTTTAAGAAATCTTTTTTACTTACTCTGGCTGACTGTCCAACAAAGAAAACAGCCTGCTTGCCCCCAACACCAAAATAGGAAATATCACTATTTAAACTGCGAGGTACTGGCAGTGGTCGAACATATCCTGAATGATCACTAAAATAAAACATTACATTAATGCAGTGATATTAAACAAACGACTCAGGTGCTAAAGAAAACTGTTATAGCACTTTTATTAAGAGTTAATAAAATGATCCCCAAGCCAGATAATACCCCTATCCAAATGTAAAAGAATCAGAGCCAAAAGCCAAAATAGCATCTAGTCCAAAGGCTCTCAAAGTTTGTTACCCAGGCCAGCTGCATCAGTAAGCCTGGAAACTCTAAGAAATGCAAATTCTTGGTATCACCCTCTTAAATCAGAAAATTTCAAATATCTGTAACTTTACAGTCTTCCCTTCAAAATCCTTTACTCATTCAAAACTCATTAAAATACCATCTCATGACTAGTGAGAATTACAACAAAGAGATTCTCATTTCCATGTGCTTCTGCTCTGTCATGTCTGATTCTTTGTGACCCCGTGGACTATAGCCCACCAGGCTCCTCTGTCCATGGAATTCTCCAGGCAAGAATACTACAGTGGGTTGCCATGCCCTCCTCCAGGAGATCTTCCCAAGCCAGGGATCAAACCCAGATCTCCAACACTGCACGCGGTTTCTTTACTGTCTGAGCGGCCAGGGAAGCCTTCTCATTTCCAACGGATCATGACAAATGAAGAGCTGAGACTCAGCCTCTGATTGCAGCCTAACACCACCGTGGAGAGCAGGCATCCCTGCTCTCCTGAATACTGTCAAGATCTCCAGGGTCACAATTTCCCAATATAAGACACCCACAAAACTGGGGTAAGGCTGGAACCACACCACCAAGTGGAAAGGTCAGAGAACAGAGCTGGCACAGCTGTAAAGAACAGATACACAACAGGAAGAAAAAAAGAATGAAAAGTATCAAGTGGGACTAAAAACAAAGAACTAAAGTATAATATCTTACACAAGTTTAAATGTAGTTCAAGAAAGAGAGGAGAGAATGAATAATAGCTGCAAATATTCTCAAATCACTAAAAGGCATAGATCCACAGATTCAGACCAAAAGAGCCCAAACAGGATACATAAAAAGAAATCCACTTCACAGTGAATACTAAGAACAAAACAGAATAACTAGCAAACACTGAGAAGATAAATGGCTTCACAGGCTTTGATAGCAACAGTATAAGACGGTGGAATATTATCTCCAAAGGGCCAAGAGAAAACGTCAGTAAAGAACTGTGAACTAGGGCTAAATAAAGAATTTACAGACAAAAACCAAGGGAATTTACCATTAAGAGATTGCTCTAAAGCAGTGTTCCAACAAGCACAATCTGACACACAAGGGAATCATAATATTATCAGTACACAGGTTACTTTTTAAATTTTTGTTAAAAATTTTTAATTCTTTGTTAGAAAAAATGTTGTATATAATTTGGGGAATTCCAAGTCATACTTGAAATACTATAAAACAGAAGCGTAACTCTGGGAGCCTCCCTTGCGGTCTAGTGGCTGGGAGTCTAGCTGCCAGTATGGGGGACAAAGATTTGATCCGTGGTCCAGGAGGACTCCACATGCCACAAAGCAACTAAGGCCGTGTGCCACAGCTACTGAAGCCCGCATGCCCTAGAACCTGCGCTCTACAACAAAAGACACCAATGCAAGGAGAAGCCCACATCACAACTAGAGAGTGGCCCCCACTTCCTCAAACTACAGAAATCCCATGTGCAGCAACAAAGACCAGCAGAGCCACAAAAATAAATATCCAGAAAAACATCTACTTCTGCTTTACTGACTCCACCAAAGCCTTTGACTGTGGATCACAACAAACTGTGGACAATTCTTCAAGAGATGGGAATACCAGACCGCCTGACCTGCCTCTTGAGAAATCTGTATGCAGGTCAGGAAGCAGCACTTAGAACTGGACATGGAACAACAGACTGGTTCCAAGTCAGGAAAGGAGTACATCAAGGTATATTGTCACCCTGCTTATTTAACTTGGCTGGATGAAGCACAAGCTGAAATCAAGATTACCGGGAGAAGTATCAATAACCTCAGATATGCAGATGACACCACCCTTATGGCAGAAAAGTGAAGAAGAACTAAAGAGCCTCTTGATGAAAGTGAAAGAGGAGAGTGAAAAAGTTGGCTTAAAACTCAACATTCAGAAAACTAAGATCGTGGCATCTGGTCTCATCACTTCATGGCAGATAGATAGGGAAGCAATGGAAACAGTGAGACACTTTATTTTGTGGGGCTCCAAAATCACTGCAGATGATGACTGCAGCCATGAAATTAAAAGATGCTTGTTCCTTCGAAGAAAAGTTATGACCAACCTAGACAGCACACTAAAAAGCAGAGACATTACTTTGCCAACAAAGGTCCATCTAGTCAAGGTTATGGTTTTTCCAGTAGTCATGTATGGGTGTGAGAGTTGGACTATAAAGAAAGCTGAGTGCCGAAGAATTGAAGCTTTTGAACTGTGGTGTTGGAGAAGACTCTTGAGAGTCCCTTGGACTGCAAAGAGATCCAACCAGTCCATCCTAAAGGAAATGAGTTATGAATATTCATTGGAAGGACTGATGCTGAAGCTGAAAGTCCAATACTTTGACCACCTGATGCGAAGAGCTGACTCATTTGAAAAGACCCTGATGATGGGAAAGATTGAAGGTGTGAGGAGAAGGGGAAGATAATGGATGGCATCACCAACTCAATGGACATGAGTTTGAGCAAGCTCCGGGACTTGGTGATGGACAGGGAGACCTGGCATACTGCAGTCCATAGGGTCACAAAGAGTCAGACACGACTGAACTGAAAACTTTGGGAAGGAAGTGATTAGAGATAAAAGTACTCTAAATTCTTTAATATGGAAGAAGTGAGATGTCTGAAGATAAATATGCATTTTTAAATTTCAGAGACAACCAGGAAAATAAACATATAAATTCTAAAATATTAAGAGAAAAAACGTAGAACAGTGTTTTTCAAAAGCAACAACAAAAAGTTGCAACCAATTAAAAAAACAGAAATAACGGGATAAAAATATTTTAATTGGTATAAAAAGTTTCTACCTATGTATCAATTTCCAAAATAAAGATAACAATGACCAGGTCAAACAATGTCATACCAGACCTACAAAACAAAGCACACAAACAATAAAGCAACTGCCATACACAAACTCAATCTCCACACAACAAAACATAAACCTGCTCCCACACAATGCATATATACAAACACCCCACACAATATACAAATAAACCACACAACATGTATGCATATTTAGAGTGCTCCAACACACACACACAATGTATATAACACCAACAATAAAAAGAACATCTTAAAGAGACAGAGAAAACAGACACCATATATTCTGAGAAACAAAGATAAGAATGACAATAGACTTTTCACTGTAAAATATGCAAGTCAGTAGAAAATGGGAGTGGCATTTCTAACATACTGAAATTTTTTAGAAAGCGAAAGTGAAACTTGCTCAGTCATGTCTGACTCTTTGCAACCCCATGGACTATACAGTTCATGGAATTCTCCAGGCAAAAATACTGAAGTGGGTATCCTTTCCCTTCTCCAAGGGATCTTCCCAACCCAGGTCTCCCGCATTGCAGGCAGATTTTTTTTACCAGAGTCAACCTAAAATTCTATACTCAACAAAAATTTCTTTAAAAAGGGGAAAGAGAGTAGGGAGAGATCCAGACTTAATCAGATATTCAAAAGCTGAAAAAATTTACTGACAGCAATCTTGAATTACAAAAACTGTTGAAAGACCTTCAGAAATGAAAATTATTCTGTGAATTTAAACAAAGGAATGAAGACTACCAGAAATGGTAAATATGTGGGTAAACATAGACTGACTCACGGACTCAAACTGATGCTTGTATATGAATGTTTACAGCAACACTATTTACAATATGCAAAAAAAGGTAAAAACAAGACAAGTGTCCTTTAACCAATGAATGGAAAAACGTAGTATAGCTGCATAATTCAGCCATAAAAAGGGATGAAGTTCTAATAAAAGCTACAACATGGGTGAACCTTGAAAACATTATGATAATTGATATAAACCAAATGACGAAATGAAATAAACAAAATGACAAATACTGTATGATTCCTCTTAAATGAGGTACCAAGAACACGCAAATTCACTGAGACAGAAAGTAGAACTGTGGTTATCAGCAGGTGGAGAGGCAGAGAATACAGGGTTATTGTTTAATGGGTACAGAGTTCCAGTTTGGGGAACACAAAAAATTTTGAAACTACATAATGGTAATGGTTGTAAAACACTGAATATAATTAATGTCACTGAATAATACATTTTAATGTAATGCTGTATTTTTACCATGTTTTTAAGAAAATGACTGTTAAAAAGACACTCATAGAAACAGAGCAGAAAACTGGCTGACAGAGGCTGGAGAGTGTGGGAAACAGAGGTTGGTAAAAGAGCACAAACTTTCACCGATAAGATGAGGAGGCCTGAGGAGCTAATGTATATAACATCGTAAGTACAGCCAGCAACACTGTATTGTGCAACTGAAATCTGCTAAGAGAGTAGAACTGTGATAAATTAAAGATGCATACTATGAATCCTAATTACCAGTAAAACAACAGAATAACAGCTAATAAATCAATTAAGGAAATAATGGAGACACACATACACATATACTCAATTTGAAATAAGGCAGAAAAAAGGGAAACGGGAGGGGGGGATAAATAACAAAGATGGTAACCAAGCATACTGATAATCATATTAAATGCAACTGGTCTAAAGAAAGTTAAAGTGAAAGTTGCTCAGTCGTGTCCAACTGTTTGCACCCTATGGAATATACAGTCCATGGAATTCTCCAAGTCAGAATACTGGAATGGGTAGCCTTTCCCTTCTCCAGGGGATCTTCCCAACCAGGGATGGAACCCAGGTCTCCTGCATTGCAGGCGGATTCTTTACCGAGCCACAAGGGAAGCCCAGTTGGTCTAAGCATCTCCATTAAAGGGCAGAGATCATTAAATTTCAATACACAACTAAATGCTGCCTAAAAGAAACTCTTTAAATATAAAGAGACAAAAAATATATATATAAAGAGACAGTAGATTAAAAGGTTGGAGAAAGAGTTATCAGTTTAATACTAATGACAATGAAGCTGTAGGAAATATATGACTATTAGAAAAGTTAACAAAACAATTGGAGAAGGAAATAGCTACCCACTCCAGTATTCTGGCCTGGAGAATTCCAAGGACTGTATAGTCTATGGAGTCACAAAGAGTCTGACACAGCTGAGCAAATTTCACACACACACAATAAGAGTAGCACCAGGAAATGAAGAACGAACAATGAAACAAATATGCAGGTAAATAAAACAGACTACTTTTTTCTGCTTGAGATTTTAAAATTACATTAGACTACTGAAATAAAAATAACACTGTATGATGTAGTTCTCAATGTGTGTAGCAGTAACACTTAAAACTAAATAATCAATGGGAGAGAGTTAAAATACCTAAATAATTTGGTGAATTTCTGTAATTCACTTTAAGTGGCAAATGTCCATACTTAAGAGTATTCCCTGGAGTAACCATCAAAAAATAAAGTATATATTAAAAAACACTATAAAGAAAATGGTATAGCAAAATATGTTCAAGTAAACCACAAAAAGGCCCAGAAAAGATAGATGCAAAACAAAAGGAACAAACAGAAAAGTTAAAACAGGACATATCTAAGTACTAATGTATCAATAATTACAGTAAAATGGCAGACTGAATTTAAAAATGACCCAACTATATGTTGTCTATAAGAAACTCATTACAAACATAATGATATAGGTATTTTAAAAGAAAACAGATATGAAAAGATACACCAAACATGAACCAAAGGAAAGCTGGAATGGCTACAGTAGCACATAAAATACACTTCAGAGCTAGAAATTACAGGGACATAGCAGCATTATGGGGGAGGGTATGGCAACCCACTCCAGTATTCCTGCCTGGAGAAGCCCCATGGACAGAGGTGCCTGCTGGGCTGCAGTCCACGGGGTCGCAGAGTAGGACACGACTGAGTGACTACGCACAGCACACAGCAGCATTATAAAATGATGACAGGGTCAGTTCACAGAAAAGTTCTAACAATCCTAATTGTGCATAAACAAAATAACACAAGTTAAAGATACACAGAGCAAAAATTCAGAAAACTGAAAAGAGAAGATCAACAAACCTGCAAATAAGTGGAGTTCTTCAATACCCCTCTCTAAGTCACTGCTACACAGAAAATCAACAAAGGAAAAGAAAGAACTGAATAATATCATTCACTGATGGAATCTAATTGAATGTTACAGAACGCTACTCCCAACCACAGCAAATACACATTCTTTTCAGGGACACAGAAAATTCACCAAAATATAGATTATATCCTATATCATAAAACAAATCTCAACAAATTTAAAAGAACGGAAACAACATAGAGCATGTTTTCTGACTACAATTAAACTAGAAAGGCAAGAAAATCTAAAGGGAACATTTGAAAATTGAACAACACATTCCAAAGAAGATCCATGGGTCAAAAAATGAAGCTGCAAGGAAAACAAAAGTTACACTAAAATCAATGAAAGTGAAATTAAAGCATGTTAAAATTTGTGGGATACAGTAAAAGTAGTCCTGAGAAGAAAACTTTTAACATAAAATACTCAACTTAGAAAAGAAGTAAAAAAAAAAAAAGAAAAAAACTCTTTTAAGATTCTACATCAAGATACTACCAAAAAAAGCATGTAAACCCAAAATAAGAAGGGTATATATGATAAAGATCAAAAATCAAAGAATTTGAAAACAGAAAACAAATCAAACACCGGCTCTTACAACATTACCAATAACTATATGCCAATAAAATTGAAAATTTAATGAAATGGAGTAATTTCTAGTAAAAACAGAATGCACCAACACTAAATCAATAGTGGAAAGCCAAAATATACTTATAACCCTATAGAGAAGTCAAAGCAATAGTTAAAAATCCTCTCACAAAAAACAGACCAGACCCAAATGGTTTCCCAAGTGAGTTTTATCAAACTTTTATTAAGTGGTTTAAAGTATAAATTATAATTTATCACTTTGGAAAATAATTCACCACTACTTTGTAAGTAACATTCATTTTTATAACCTACCAATTCCCTCCTAGGTATTCACCTAACAGCTTATGCAGATATGGACCAGGAAACATACGTAACAGAACACTCCATACACAGCACACGCGTAAGATAACACCGCCAGCAGCTGCTAAGAATCGGGGAGAAAGTCAAATGCCTGCTGACTGGAGACGATAAATACGGCGAGGTTTCTTTTTGGTGTACACAAAAGATTACACAGTTGTGAAAATGAATGAACTATAGACCCCACACAAGTAAAAAATCTTAGTAAGCTAACACCAAATGAAAATGCAAGTCCCTTGTAGGTCAACATACAGTATGATTATGTTTTGTATTATCAAAAACAAGGAAAATTAGATATACACATTTCACTAATAAAAAAGGAAACAAAAACAATGCAAAATACTTGTTAACTTTGGTGGAGGAATAGGTAGAATAAGTGAGGAGGACACAGAAGTAAGTCACAGGAAATATTCTACTTATCAGATTGGGGGCAAATTCTGGTTATTCAGCTTATTAAATTTTTTAAAAGTAAATGTCTTGAATTGATATACTGTCATAAATCAAGAATTATAGCTAATTAAATTCTATGAACATACTGTCTACTAAAAAAACAGTTAAATAGGTTCAAAGACTTCAATTACTGTAACAATACTTCTTGCAAATAAGCTGAAAATACCCTCCCCTAAACATTCTCCTTAAAACACATATGGGAAAGTATATCAAAAGTTTGGGATGGGGCAACTCAGAGATAAAACAATATATACATACTTAATCTGATTCAAAACTAAGGAATTCTGTTCACTGATTAGAAAAGGACATTCATAATGACCAGGCAGTAAGCTTCCTTTTCCATTCATGAAAGCCCAACCTAAGCAAAATCCCTATTATAACAAATAAGGCCAAAAATAGTAATTTCCAATAAGTTTTATACTTGTGTAAATGAGTCCAGAAAATCCCTATGTCCACACTCAAGGGAAATATAAATCTCCCTTCATGAAGAGAAATACAAGCATAAATATAATTCAAGACCTTAAGAAACAACTTTGCATCACAGAAGTAGTTCCTCTGAAGAACTTAAAGTTGCCTCCTTCAAAATAAATTTATATAACAGTCTAAAAGAATCTCAGAAAATATCTCACTCTTATTCTTGATTCAATATAAGAGGACATATTAGAAAACAGAAGCAAAATCTTTATAAAACTATGTCATAAAAATTTTAGAAAGTAAGAAAAAGGAATAGATGATCAAATTAGTAAAAAGAAACTAAAAACAATGCAAGTGATTGCCAGGAAATATGGTAGAGTGACTATATATATGTATATTTATATCTCACTATCTCAAATCTACCAGAGGGGAAAAAAAAATCAGGTTCAATGAAGACAGCTTCATCTTCACAAAAGTGACAAATGGCCACATATCCCTAACTGAGCTCTAGAATGTACCTGTGAGACACAATGAAAATAACCAAATCAAAGTAGGGTGGCTACATGTTACATTCTCATTCTCTAAATTCAACTAAATGCAAATATCTACTTGAAATATCATCTTCATCGCAGAAAAATACTGAAGACAAAGGAGCTTTTTCTTTAGGGAAAATCCTGTTAGAAGTCCATTTCTACAACCTAAAAATGGCATGGGAAGTGAGCCATGTGGCATGCTATTTTTATTTTCCCAAAAATGGTTGACTTGAGTTGAGAGCGTTTCAATTACTGAGCAAGCTGATGGTGCAGAAAGTAGCACTGATCCAACACATACCTGAATTATGGCCACCCAGTGACCTAACTAATGTCACCTTTCTTCCACAAAATAGATTAAATGAAAAAACAGTAATACAACAATGTCCGTAGGTACCTAACTTAACTTATAAGGCAATGACTAACAGTGCCTCATTCATGAGCAAATTTCCTGTATCCAGGTAATGTTCCGTATCTTAGGGGCTTGGATTACACAAGTGTACTACACACTCGTCAAAACCCAGTTAATTGAATGATCACTTCCAGAATGGCACATTAAGAACCTATGAAAATCCACTTTGTTAAAAGCAAAAGCAATAACTGAAAAAATTGTCAAAATCAACTTTTTCAAAACTCCACAAATATTAACGTCTTATTTTCAAATATGATTCTATTCAAATAAAAGGTAGAATTGTTTAAAAAAAAAAAAAATTAAAAAAAAAAAACTCCACAAATATTAACGTCTTACCAATAATCCAAGGAGTGGTTATTTAAGACACATCGATGAGTCTTTGGTAAAAACTGTTACCTGTTATGTTTTCACATATTCTATCCCATTTCCCTCCACCAGCTCTACAGTAGCCTTGAAAACCAACAGCCCTGCAGTCATGGTGAAAACTGACAGCCTAGGAGTCGCTGGAATAAGTTTGGAGTTTCCCAGAAGTTCCTTCCCCATAGAACTGCCATTATTGGATCTGAAACCTCCACTTGCAGGGTTTGCCTTTATTTGACCTAACTCAGAACTTGCTCAGTGTGAAAAGCATTTTCCCTAGGTCATTTGTCAGAAGCAATCAGGGGCAGATGTTTATCATCATAGCTGACTGAGGCAATGAAAACAGCTGGGAAAAAAAAACACAAATCTGGCCAAAAATTTAGAAGGAAAAGCTGGAGGATGGAAGGTCCATAGTGGTTTTGAAAAGCTCCAACACATTCACGAGAATCAAGAAGATCACACTCCTATTCAGGACTGTATTTATACTCAAAAAAGTACTGAGAAGGCCCTAACCTCTCATTTATGGCTGACTTTGATATTCAGTGCAAGCAAGAGTTACAAGCTAAGGCAGAGCAGTCCACTTCCTGTAGGAACATTAAAAACATGGCCCATGTGCACACAAAACCCCTTGGCAAGAGCTGGAAGACTCAATGGTTCCAGACACTTAAGAAAAATGTCTAGTCATCAACTGACCATTAGATTAACTGAGCAGAGACTTCAGAGGCAACACAATATAAAGAATACAGGTTTTACAGAATTAGTCTAGGGAAGTCACTACACAAGCAACAAAAAGACAAAAGGAACAGTAAGTCATGGGTGTGCGTGCGTGTTAAATCGCTCAGTCCTGTCTGACTTTGCAACCCCCACAGACTGTAGCCCACGAGGCTTCTCTGTCCATGGGATTCTCTAGGCAAGAACACTGGAGCAGATTGCCATTCCCTTTTCCAGGGGATCTTCCTGACCCAGGAATTGAACCCAAGTTTCCCTCACTGCAGACAGATTCTTTACCATTTGAGCTACAGAAAAGTTCCAATAAACCCTGGGAAGGGAGATAAATTTAATTTCCAGATCTGCCACACTACATTATTTAAATATCCTGTTCTAAACAGAAAGCTATGTGCCACACCAAGAAATATTAAAATCTGACCTACACACAGGAGAAACAGCTCCCAGTAGAAACTGTCCCAGAGAAAGCCCAGGTCTTAACTAGACTTACCAGACTAAGATTTAAGTCAGCTATTTTATAACAAATGCTGGAGAGGATGTAGAGAAAAAGCAACCCTGCTCCACTGTTGGTGGGAATGTCACTTAATGAAGCAACTATGGAAAACATTATGGAGCTTCCTCAAAAACTAAAAACAGATCATATTGCCATATGATCTGGCAATCCTACTCCTGAGCATGTATCTGGACAAAAATACACATGCACCCCCATGCTCACAGCAGCACCACTCAGAATAGCCAAGACACAGAAACAACCTAAATATCCACTGACAGATGAGGGATGACAAAGATGTGGTGCATACATACAATGGAATGCTACTCAGACACAAAAAAGAATGAAACAGTGCCATGTGCAACAACGTGAATGGACCTAGAGATTATCACACTAATTGAAGTCAGAAAAGAGAAAGACAAATACTGTATGATATCACCTATATGTGGAATCTAAAATATGACACAAATGAACATTTATATAACAGAAACAGGCTCAAAGACATAGAGCACGGACTTGTAATTGCCAAGGGAAGAAAGTGGGAGAGGGATGGAGCGGGAGTTTGGAGTTAGCAGATGCAAACCAGTATACGTAAGATGGATAAACAAGGTCCTACTGTATAGCACAGGGAACTATATTCAGTATTCTGTGATAAACCATAATGGAAAAGAATTGTTTTTAAAAAAGAATATATATATATGTATAAATGAATCACTGCTGTACAGTATAAATTAACACAGCACTGAAAATCAACTATATTTTAATTTTTAAAAATTTTAAAAATAAATCAGCTATTTTAAATACATTCAGTGAACTAATAAATTATTTCTAATGAAGTAAAGTATGAAAACAATATTTCACCAAATATAGACTATCAGTAAAAAACAGAAACTACAAAGAACCAAACAAATTCTGGATAAAAAAAAAGAAAACCTCAAAAGAAATGTCAATAAGGTGACTCATGAACAGATATGAACAGGCAGAAGAAATAATCGGTGAACTTAAAGACAGGTTGATTGAAATTATTCAGTTCAAGAAATGAAACAAAGATGAGCCACATAAGGACAGGAGAGGAAGAATATTTGAGTAATGGCCAAAAACTTCCCAAATTTGATGAAAATCTTCATCTAGACCTCAAAGAAGTTCAACAAACACCAAATATAATCAACTTAAAAACCATATATACCACAATCCAAGTATCAAAAGTCAGAGACAAAAAGAGAACTTTGAAAGTGAAAGAGAGAAGTGACTAATCACATACAAGGGATACTCAAGATTAAAAGCTGATTGCTCATCAGAAACTATGGAATCAGAAGACAGTAGGTTAACACATTTGAAGTATTGCCAGAAAAAGACTGTCAACCAAGAACTCTTTATTCAGCACAAGTAGCCTTCAAAACTGAAGGGGAAATTAAGACACTGACAGATAAAACCTGATGGAATCTGTCATTAGCGGATCTGCTATGAAATACCTACTGAAGAAGAGTCTGCTGAACAAACTGGAAAGACTTCAGAAAGTAATCTGAATACAAGAAAAAATAAAGAATAAAGTAGAGGTAACTATATAAATGGAAAAGGACAGTGTATTTTTTACAACTCTGCCAATCTGATTTAAAAAACAGCTGTTTAAAGCACTAACTATATAACAGTATTGACAGGGTTATAAGGTATGTCATCGTTTATATGAAAATAATAATACAAAGGAGAGGGGAATAAAGTTATATAGAAACAAAGTTTTTGTGCATTATTGATATTAAACTGGCATTTATCCAAAGTGGACTGTTTAAAATGTTAATTGAAATCCCTAAGAAACACAAATGAAGTAGATTAACAACTATCCAAAGAATACCAGTGATTGCAATGAGAGGCAGCATTGACTGTAAACGGGTACAGGGTTTCTTTTGGAGTATGAAAACGTTCAGAATTAGTTGTGATGACTGCACAACTTTGTTATGAATTATATGACCATAAAAATAAATGCATTTAATGAAGATATACTTAAGACAGATGGGAGCATTTCAAGGCAAATTTTACCTCAGAAGAAAAAATTGAATTCTACATAATGATATCAACACTTGATGCAACAGGAGAAAGTTTACTGGTATCTGTAATTTACTTTGAACTGAACCAAAAAATAAGTTGACCTGGACTTCCCTGGTTGTTAGTGGATGAGAATCCACCTGCCAAAGAAGGGTACACAAGTTCGATCGTTGCTCTGAGACGATTCCACATGCTGTGGAGCAACTAAGTCCATGCGCCCTAACTATGGGGCCATCTGCTACAACTACTGAGGCCCCCTCACTGCAACTACTGAAGTCTGTGTACCTAGAGCCAGGGCTCTGCAACAAGAGAAGCCACTGCTCTCACACCTAGAGAAAGCCAACACATAGCAACAAAGACCCAGCCAGTCAAAAATAATTAAGTAATGTTTTTAAAAGTTTTTAAGTCTTTCAGAGTTTTTAAAAATGACCTAAAGGTTAGCTAGCAAATTTGACAAACTCAGCAGCAGCCACAGGACTGGAAAAGGTCAGTTTTCATTCCAATCCCAAAGAAAAGCAATGCCAAAGAAGGCTCAAACTACCACACAACTGCACTCATCTCACACGCTAGCAAAGTAATCCTCAAAATTCTCCAAGCCAGGCTTCAACAGTACATGAACTGTAAACTTCCAAATGTTCAAGCTGGTTTTAGAAAAGGCAGAGGAAGCAGAGATCAAATTGCCAACATTCGTTATATCATCGAAAAAGCAAGAGAGTTCCAGAAAAGCATCTATTTCTGTTTTTTGACTATTCTATAGCCTTTGACTGTGTGGATCACAACAAACTGTGGACAATTCTTCAAGAGATGAGAATACCAGACCACCTGACCTGCCTCCTGAGAAATCTGTATGCAGGTCAGGAAGCAGCACTTAGAACTGGACATGGAACAACAGACTGGTTCCAAGTCAGCAAAGGAGTACATCAAGGCTATATATTGTCACCCTGTTTATTTAACCTACATGCAGAGTACATGATAAATGCTGGGCTGGATGAAGCACAAGCTGGAATCAAGATTGCCGGGAGAAATATCAATAACCTCAGATATGCAGATGACACCACCCTTATGGCAGAAAGTGAAGAAGAACTAAAGAGCCTCTTGATAAAAGTGAAAGAGCAGAGTGAAAAAGCTGGCTTAAAGCTCAACATTCAGCAAACCAAAATCATGGCATCTGGTCTCATCACTTCATGGCAGATAGATGGGGAAGCAATGGAAACAGTGAGACACTTTATTTTGTAGGGCTCCAAAATCACTGCAGATGGTGACTGCAGCCATGAAATTAAAAGACACTTGCTCCTTGGAAGAAAAGTTATGACCAGCCTAGACAGCATACTAAAAAGCAGAGACGTTACTTTGCCAACAAAGGCCTGTCTAGTCAAAGCTATGGATCTTCCAGTAGTCACGTACGGATGTGAAAGTTGGACTATAAAGAAAGCGGAGTATAAAAGAACAGATGCATTTGAACTGTGATGTTGGAAAAGACTAGAAAGTCCCTTGGACAGAAAGGAGATCCAACCAGTCCATCCTAAAGGAAATGAGTCCTGAATATTCATTGGAAGGACTGATGCTGAAGCTGAAACTTCAATACTTTGGCCACCTGATGCAAAGAACTGACTCATCTGAAAAGACCCTGATGCTGGAAAAGATTGAAGGTGGGAAGAGAAGGGGATGACAGAGAATGAGATGGTTGGATGGCATCACTGACTCAATGGACATGAGTTTGAGCACGCTCCAGGAGCTGGTGATGGACATGGAGGCCTGGCATGCTGCAGTCCATGGGGTTGCAAAGAGTCAGACACAACTGAGAGACTGAACTAAACTGAAAGGTTGGTGGAATAAAAAGAGATGTGGTAAAGCAACTGTCAATGGTAGAAACTTAGTATGAATATGTTGCGTACTGACTACAGAATTGCAACTTTTCTGTATGTTTGAAAATATTTATAAAATGTTGAGGGAAAGAATAGTGTTCAGTGAACACTCAGGAGATCCAGTTGGTAGACTGTTCTACAACTAGCCTGAACAATTAAAAAAAAAAAAAAAAGACTTCATGAAAGACAAATACAGGGAATTATAGAATAAAGGAGGCAAGAAAGACATGACAAACGGAATCTGAATATGGACATTATATTAGCTATTTTGAATCACTAAGAAATGTCTTGAGTGTAATAATGATATTATGGCTATTTATGAGAACACAGCTGTGAAGGAAATAACATGGTACAGTTATTAAGCAGTAAAATATCGATTTTGCAACTTACAAATGATTTAGAAAGAGAAACTGTGTTCTGTGTGCATGCATGTTCACACCCACACACACACAAACAGAAGATTACAAATGTGGCAAAATGTTAACAGAAATCTAGGTGAAGGATACAGGAGTGCTAAAACTGATTTTTTGACTTATTGCTGGCTTTTTATTTGAAGTTTTTACAATATATCTATTAATTTGAAATTTTTCAAAATAAAAGAGAGGAAAGGGTTGTACCAAAGTGAATGAGACTTTTAAATAATATTGTCAAAATAGAACTCTCCAATTCATCCCCCACTACTGTCCTCTTCAAAATGCTCTAACATTGGCTTCCTTTTGTCTCTCAAATGAAACACGGTGATCACAGTTTCAGGGTCTTTGTCTTTGCTGATGTCCTTCTACTTGGAATGCTCTTGCCCTAGATTTTCACTTTGGGTGTTTCTTTTCTAATCACTCAAGCCTCAACTGAAATGTAACCTCAAATCACCTCTTCTAATTCTTCTGATTCTCTTCTAATCACCTCACCTAAAGAAGACAGCCATTAGGCTCTAACATGTTACTTGATATTTTCTTATCAATAACTGAAGTGCTTATATAATTTTTTGGTTTACTTTAGGCTTTTCCTCTACTACAACATAAACTACAGTCAAGACAGTCAGCTGCTTTATATTTTTAGGCTATCCTTCCTTTTCTTCCATAGCTTATTCCCTATATACGAACATCCTTATATTCAGTGAAAAAAAAAAAAACTGGAAGCAGTAAAACAGTTGATTTTTTTCTCTATAGGAGCAGAAGCTAGAGCAGTGTGAGGGAGGGGGTTACAACCGACACCAACAGAAACTGGACTGAGCTAAGGGACTGATGGTTCTGGGTTCACAGACAGTATGAGTACATGACCGCTGTAACAACTGTGTGTCTGGGTGCAATATCCATAAAGCTAGGATCAGATCCAACAACAGGTAGACTTCCTCCAAAAATTAAAATTTCCCTAAGATTTGAATTAGGTTTAAAAGGCTCCACTTCTTTCAACTCTTCCACTTGATTTAACTAACACTTTTTTTGACCCTTTGCCCCAATCTGCCATCTGTCCTCTTTTCATTTTTACCGAATATTTCTATCTTATGCTAAATTCTATCTTTAGACTATGAAAGATCACTGTTTTCTTTATGGCTATTTTATAAATCTTTGAAGTGGCATGTACTCGTGAAAATGGTGAATAAGAACAGTTGCAGAAAAATCTGAGGCCAAGAATGAGAAGGAATAGCTACCATGCTGCTGCTAAGTCGCTTCAGTCGTGTCTGACTCTGTGCCAACCCCATAGACGGCAGCCCACCAGGCTCCCCGTCCCTGGGATTCTCCAGGCAAGAACACTGGAGTGGGTTGCCATTTCCTTCTCCAGTGGATGAAAGTGAAAAGTGAAAGTGAAGTCGCTCAGTCGTGTCCAACTCCTAGCGACCCCAGGGATTGCAGTCTACAAGGCTCCTCCGTCCATGGGAATTTGCAGGCAAAAGTACTGGAGTGGGTTGCCACTGCCTTCTCAGAATAGCTACCATGATAGCTTGTATTTACTGACTGCTTATCATTTGCCAGGCTCTAAGGATTTTACATGCACTAACTCATCTGGTTTTCACAAAACCTTAGGTGGTATTATCCCCATTTTACAGATATGTAAACTGAGACAAAGAGAAGTAAAGTACCTTGACCAGTGTCATACAACTAGTAAAGCTAGAATTCAGATGAGGCCAAATGATCCCAGAGCCCTTGCTTTTCACTTTTCTCATCATGGCACGGAAGGCTTTACAAAGTTGATGAAAACTCTGAGTGTTGAAATCTCAGAAATGAGAAGGCAAATGCATTAAGTATATTAATTTTACACATTATTGAGACAGATCCTTAAATTTGGGTGACTTTCCTTGATATAACAAAGAGCAAAGGAAACAGGATATGAATAAATACTAACTTCTTAATAAGAATGTTAGTAGATTCTCCCCACATGTGTTTCCTAAATTATAAAACATAGCTTAAACATCAATCCCACTGTGAGGCATGGCTCTAAGTAGAATTCACCTATCTCAAGGACCTAAATCTTTATATCCCTGACAGCTCTGAGTATACTTCGTTTCCTCTATGACATTCTCATTCAGGATGTTTTCTACAAACATATTCCCATACAAAACTCTTGCCTAGACTCTACTCCCTAACAGCTGTGAATGTTTTGTAAAGCAGATCCCTGAAAGAGCCACAGTGAGCTCCAGAGTACTACATGTAGTTCCCTGGACATTTTGCACGAGGTATGAGGTGATTTCTAAAGCCCACTTAAAAAACATTCTACTGTTCTAGACACTATACAGCTTTCTTCAAACTTAAGTTATTAAGAAAAGGGGGAAAACTCCACAATAGGCAACATATCAACCTAACTCCTACACACCTCAGGAAATGCAGAAAGAATCATTCAATGAAGGGTACAATATGATTTATGCAGTTTTGACTTTTTAAGTATTGATCTTAAAAACTTTTATTATAAAACTCTAAATAAATATGCTGATTAACATATATAACTAAAGAAATAGAAGAGTTCTTCTCCTTATTAAAACACCCAGCTGCCCATAAAAAAGTGAGTAAGGTTCTCTAACCTTTCAAAGTCACCTTGCCTTGTAAATTTTGACAACCTATACACGGCCCAGTTGTTAAGCTGTTTAGAGGTCATTCCTCTTCCATTATCTATCACTGCAACGGCAGGTTTTCCTTGTGTTTCATCAAAATGCTATGAAACAAGTTCAAAGACAGGAAAAGTCGTATCAATATTAAAAACATGAAAAGTTCAATATAAAAAATGTGATTCATTGGGCTCACTCATACAACTTTCCAAAAGGCACTCCAGCTATATGAACCAAAGGCCTTCATGTCCTTTAACCTAGAAATTCCATTTCTCAGAATGTAGCTTCAGAACTAGTCAGAGATGTGTACAAAGATCTATAAGGGTGCTCCTGATATCAGCACTGCTTACAATGGCAAAAACAAAGGGAAACAAATCTAAATGTTCAACAGTCATAGACTGATTACATAATTTATATTACACTCAATAAACCAAATTGCATCAGTGGTGTACTACACTGCAGAATAGCCATGATAAGGCAATGTTTACAATCTACTTCTAAGGGAAAATAGAAGATCACAAACAAAACGTACACTATGATCACACATACATGTATACATATATGCATAGGAAAGGGCAAGTGAAAAAATTTTAATGAGACATCAGATAATTATTTCTACTTTTAGTTTATATTTTAATTTTTTTCCAATAAACGTGCAGTACTTTCATAAAAACATAAGTTAATTTGACTTATAGTATTATTTTCTTACCAATTTGATCTGTATTCTTCTAACACCAGTGTTACGAGAAGTAGCAGACAAAGAATTGTCAATTAATTCTGCAAGAGCAAATGCTGGAAGAGAGTGAGAAAACATTACTGCTTAAGTTTTCCCCCCTAAATACATCATACAAAAGTTCAAAGTAGAAGGAACTCTGAAGTACCTTAAGCCATCACTTTTATTTTCCAAAGAGCTAAAATTAAAGCATTATCCTGATTCTAATGACACAAACATAATAAGGCATCATCAGTCACCAACAGCATAAAAAAAGCAGTCACCAACCAGTACTCGTATGGCACTACACAGCACGAGTGAGCCAGCCATGACTCCTGGCTTCAAGAAGTTTATAATCTAAAGACAGACATACACACATCAGAGACAAACAGAAGACCATAACCATAAAATCAAATAATAGTCTGTGGTACGTACTTACATCATGCACAAGTCAAAAGTAAGCACATTTAGGGATGTGGGACAAATATAAAAGTGTCTATTCAGGGCTAATCTAAATACAGGTATCTCGCAACACCAACTTGTGAAATGGCAGAATGTATCTGATTAACTGACACAAAACTGCTCTTAATTTCCTACTATACAACCAGCCTGACTTTCAGTTTATCGGTGGTTCAGCACTATTCTTGCCTGGAAAATCCCAGGGATGGTAGAGCCTGGTGGGCTGTCTGTCGTCTATGGGGTCGCACAGAGTCAGACACGACTGAAGCGACTTGGCAGCAGCAGCAGCGCTATTTCTAACATTCTCCTTTCTCCAGGGTCAGTATCCAAACTACTTCCCACTTTTATCTCCTTAATTAAAAGGGTGAGCATACTAAATTAACGTTTCTTTCACCGAAACGTAACTCAACTTAAGCTGTAATTAACCCACAAAGTAGCATTCCAGCAAGCACTTCCAAATGCTAAACATGTAGGGGATGGCTCCGTTTATAAACTAGTTGGAAAGTAGTCATCACAAATCAGATATGTATAAAGATCTGGCGAAGGGTATTAACTAGATAATGGAGAAGTAGGGACACTGTAGGAAATGGGACGAAAAAGAGTTAAGGGAAATTTCAAAGGAAAAAATGAGTAGAATTTACTATCTGATTAGATATAAAAGGAGCAAGAAAAAGAAATTCAAGGTGGCTTTGAGTGCTTGTTCTAGAAGACTGGAAAAATGGTCATCTTTTTCCATAAAGGGAAAATTCAGATGGAAGGACAGAAAAATTCAGTTTTAGGTGTGATGTCCTACCATTGTACCAAGCTCAATAATGAGTAGAGGTGATGCACAGGGAGCAGGAACAGACCACGCTTAATGGAAAGAGTAAAACTATGGCTATCTCAGTTACTTCTGCAAAATAAGGTCATTACCTAATGTTAGCTAACACACAGGATTAAGGATCAGATGAGAAAATGCTCATAAAGCACTTGACACAGTGTCTGGCTCTGCAGCTGAGAGTAGTGACAGTACCAGCAGCAGTCAAGGTAAAGAAGTACAAGAAGAATTAGTCACGAGAATATTCAGTCATTTGTAACAATTAAAAAAAAAAACACCTGAAATAACCTGCCTGTCTAGTGACAGCAGTATGTATGTAGCTGTCTGTGCACGAAGTTGCTCAGTCGTGCAAGACTCTTTGAGATCCCATGGACTGTAAACCACCAGGTTCCTCTGTTCCTGCGACTCTCCAGACAAGAATACTGGAGTGGGTTGCCATACCCTTCTCCAGAGGATCCTCCCGACCCAGAGCCTGAACCCATGTCTCTGACGTCTCCTGCGCCAGCAGGCAGGTTCTTCATCACTAGCGCCACGTGGGTCTCTCGCACTGCAGGCAGACTCTTTACCCCAAAGCAACAGTTTTTGTTGTTTGGGACTTTAGTCCCCAAAACAACAGCATAGTGTTCAAATAAATTACGTTATCTAAATACTGTGTAAGCCCTAAGATAAATATATACTGACATACATCTTAAAGATGTTCATTACATTTTAAATTAAAAGGCTGGTTTAAAAAGAATGCATGAGTATCAGAGAAATGCAAATCAAAACCACAATGAGGTACCATTACACGCCAGTCAGGATGGCTGCTATCCAAAAGTCTACAAGCAATAAATGCTGGAGAGGGTGTGGAGAAAAGGGAACCCTCTTACACTGTTGGTGGGA
This sequence comes from Muntiacus reevesi, assembly GCF_963930625.1. Classification (NCBI taxonomy): domain Eukaryota; kingdom Metazoa; phylum Chordata; class Mammalia; order Artiodactyla; family Cervidae; genus Muntiacus; species Muntiacus reevesi. The sequence goes on along the minus strand of NC_089252.1, from coordinate 35,228,708 downwards.
ATGCAAACTAGTACAGCCACTATGGAGAACAGTGTGGATATTTCTTTAAAAACTGGAAATAGAACTACCATATGACCCAGCAATCCCACTTCTGGGCATACACACCAAGGAAACCAGATCTGAAAGAGACACGTGCACCCCAATGTTCATCGCAGCACTGTTTATAATAGCCAGGACATGGAAGCAACCTAGATGCCCATCAGCAGATGAATGCATAAGGAAGCTGTGGTACATATACACCATGGAATATTACTCAGCCGTTAAAAAGAATTCATTTGAATCAGTTCTAATGAGATGGACGAAACTGGAGCCCATTATACAGAGTGAAGTGAGCCAGAAAGATAAAGAACATTACAGCATACTAACACATATATATGGAATTTAGAAAGATGGTAACGATAACCCTATATGCAAAACAGAAAAAGAGACACAGAAGTACAGAACAGACTTTTGAACTCTGTGGGAGAAGGGGAGGGTGGGATGTTTCGAAAGAACATCATGTATATTATCTATGGTGAAACAGACCACCAGCCCAGGTGGGATGCATGAGTCAAGTGCTCGGGCCTGGTGGGCTGGGAAGACCCAGAGGAATCGGGTGGAGAGGGAGGTGGGAGGGGGGGATCGGGATGGGGAATATGTGTAACTCTATGGCTGATTCATATCAATGTATGACAAAACCCACTGAAAAATAAATAAATAAATAAATAAATTTTTAAAATGCATGAGGAATTCCCTGGCAGTCCAGTAGTTCAGACTCCGGGCTTTCACTGTCAAGGGCCTGAGTTCAATCCCTGGTTAGGGAACTAAGATCCCATAAGCTGTGTGGCACAACAAAAGGGAAAAAAAAAAGTATGCACCATATAATACAAAAAAAAAAAAAAAAAAAAAAAAAACATACATACATACATATATATATATATATATATATGAAAAGGTCTGAAACAATAAACACCAAAGTGTTGGTGGTGGTTACATCTGGGTGGCAGAGATAGGAATATTCTTTGTGTTGTTTTTGTTTATCTATGTTTTCTAATTTTCTACCAACTCTAATGCATATACAATGAAAAAAAATTTAGTAACTAAGTTTACAGGGGACTTCCCTGGTGGTTCAGTGGTTGAGAATCCATCTGCTAACACAGGGGACACAGATTTGATCCTAGTCTGGGAAGATACCACATGCTGTGAGGCAACTAAGCCCATGAGCCTCAATGAAGATCCAGTGCAGCCAAAAATAAATTTTTTTTAAAGAAAGAAAATTTATAGGGAGCTCCCTGGTGACCTAGTGGCTAGGATTCCAGGCTTTCACTGTCAAGGCCCAGGTTCAATCCCTGGTCAGGGAAGTGAGACTCCGCAAGCCACATGGTCAAAAAAAGAAAGAAAGCTTATAATGAATACCTGAACACTTTTGCAGAGTCCAGATGGAAGAGATTCTCTAAATCAAAATAATCCAAGGTAGGACAAAAACTGTCTAATAGTAAAGGTGGGAAGAAATGATAAAGAAACAATAAAGAACACAAACCACTTAGTTGTGCGGTTCAGGTATAACAAATATCTTCTCAAAATGGGAGAAGAGTTTAGGAAGCTAGGAAGAATAACAGGAAAGAAGAGTGTACAGGAGGTAGATGTGTAAGGACACCATCTCTTATGAGTTGAAAAGGAAAGAATTCTCATTTTACGTTAGTTTTAAAGGAGAGGTATCTTTACTTTGATGTAAGATGACTTAGGTAAAAAAGGAAATATATTGTGATGAAGAGATGAAGTAAGGAGGTTCCCAAGAACTGATCATAGTCTTTGAATAAAGTAGAATGAAAGAACTGTTAAAAAGTTTGATCAAGGGAATAAAGGTGAGTGACAGTTTATCACCATCAGTACAAATGGAATACTTACGTAAAGGATTTTGTCCTTCACTTGCATAATATTCATACATGCCACTTTTAACCAATGTGTCATAGTGAGGTAGGAAGTCAATTCGTTCTTTAGTAGCTGTTAGCAGTAACTGATTGACTGACTGTAGCAGGTATAGAGTGACTCCATCTTTAACAGTTTCATCTGAAATCAAGAGGTAACATCTTAAGTGCTAAGCCAGCATCCAAAACACAATGAATTTATAATTTTAAGTACATAAATTATATCTATGAAATGACTTTAAAAATCATACAGGCAAAAAAAAAAAAATCATACAGGCAAATCCCCACACAATGGACTGATCTATAATCAGTTGCGCTGTGTTAAGAATATCAGTGGAATAGGTCCAAATACTTCCACTCATCTGAAACACTCAATTCTTAAATCAAACTGTCACAGAAAATCAAATGAGGAACTAATTAAAGTGGTTATCAATATGAATGGGAAGAATTATTAAATCCAAAAAGGAATCAGGCATGAAAAATTGGCACGTCTTAGAATGTAACCAGGTAGAAAAAGATAATGGAAGAATCCAAGTTGGTCAGGAGAAGTAGCTCTTAAGGGTCCATGAAGAAGACCTGTGGCTGGATGTTGAGCAAGGTCTCATCTTTTGTAGCCATAAGTGATAACTCTTTTCTTATAACCATGCTTGAAAAGTATGAGCTCTGCACAAAGTAGATGTGTAGAACCAGTTTTCTCCCCCATTTCAACAAAGTAAACAAAAATATCAATAGTTTTTGATGCTTATCTATGTAATAAAATAGTCATTACCTTATAATGTACTAGAACATATTAAATATAAAAGCATAAATGCAACGTTGCTTACCAAAGTTATCACTGGTAATTTCTTTCCTACTTGTTGTTGTAATGACAAATTTCTCTCCAGGTGAAATGCCAAGTGTCTACCGAAAATAACAGAATAAAATCAATTATTATAGAAAGGAAATAAATGCACTAGTCAAGTTTACAAGAATATGAAAATACTGATAAGAGTATTATATATACACAATTATATTTTATATATATATAAATATACAATATATATTGTATACAATACAATAAATATACAACAATTAGTACTACATTTTTCTGAGAAATATGTTTTAACATTTTAAAATTTTGCCTTTGCATAATTAACCACAAATCTATCTATAAACTACCAACTTGCTTAACAAGGTAGATTTTTCTGCTATTTTATGTCACCTAAGAACAGTGAACACTTTCAAAGTGTTTAACATCAGCAGAGCTCTCAGACAAAAGACATTATTTTGTGTCAATAATATATTATATGTATTATATAAATATTATATTATATCATATATATTATATAAATATAACAATATATAAAGTAAACTTATTTGGAGCAAAGCATTAACACTTATGTTCATATATATTAAAATACTTAAATATGTAAAAACAGAAGTACTAAACGAAAATAGAGGTTAATACTTTACAAGACTGATACAAAGACTGCCAGGCTATGCAGGATGTCTGTATAAAGAACCTCTGTATCTATTATAACCTCTTCCAAAAGTGTAACTTTAAAAAATTAAGGCAAATTATAAATTAGGGGAGTAAACTGCAACACGAAACAAGTGCTAACATCCTTCAGAGAAAAAAGCCTTCATAAATCAAGATGAAAGTCAACAAAGAGGGAAAAATCATGAACATTAAAAGGACAGGAAAACGTAAATGACCGAAAAAACACATGAAAACCTGAAATTTCACAACAAACCAAATATAAGAATTAGAAAAATGAGTTAATGTTTTCATTAGAATATTACATGTCATTAAAATTAAAAAACACACCCTCTTTCCAAAATCAAACAATAGGGCAACACACAGTTAAAAGATTTGACTTCTATTTCAGGTAATGATGAACTAGTTAATTTAAACCAACCTTACACAGACGATTACTAAAAAAAAATCTAAACTAATGATACTCAAGTCTTCAATATTGATCTAAAAACTCTACTGGTCACTATTGAAACTAATTGAAAACCAACTCCCTACTCTGAACACCAACAAATTAAAGGGAAAGTAGACCATTTATCCTGCTTTCTTGTACCAATCAGACTTCAGGGTAACTATGTATCTCTAATTGATGAAGCAAAGTTGCTCTTTTGCCTCATCAATTAGAGGCAGAGAATTTGTTAATAAATGGAGGAATGGCAATCAGAACAGCATTATCAATGAATGAACCATTAAATTAAAACTTTATTACGAAGGAAGTCAGCTGAACCCACTTGAATCCCACTCTCTCGATCTTACCACTTAACAGTGGTAAGAAACAGAGTGGGTGAAACAGCCATACATTAAGTGCCTTCAGATGTGATATGATATGAAGTACCAAAACCACCTATGAAGTATCTTCTCCCCCCACCCCAGAGAAGCTGAGCCTAAATCTTAAGTCTGTAAAAATAACTTCTAGTTTATGGAGTATGTGGAGTTAGAACAAGCTAAATTACACCATAAAGGAATAGACAAATCCAGAATGTGGAATATGAGAGACAAACCAACTTGATTTCTTCAACAAGTCAATGTTAGGAAAAACAAAAAAGACTGGGGGAAGGTATTTTGCTAAAATGCTCTAAATTTTAAAAGAAATTAAGAAACATAAAAAACCAAGTTCAATACAAGGACCCTGATTAAACAACCATAAGAAGACATTTTTGAGACAAACAAATCTAAGCATGGAATTAACTGTTAGATAATACCATTAAAAATGTTAATTTTGATGGTGTGATAATAAAATGCATGTTGAAGAATACAGGAGTGAAGTAAACTAAGGCCTGGACTATGCTTCAAAAGGCAAAAATGAAGCGAACATGGCAAACACTTAAGAACTGTTGAATGTGGATAATGAGTATATGCAGGTTCATTTTAGGGGAACGACATTACAAACTGGTGAGGAAGAATATTGAGACAGTTAATGGTACAGAAACATTAGAAATCCCCATCTCAACATACATGAAAATAAACCCCAAGAGAACTAAAGCAGCTATGTTTTAATCCAAAATTGTAGAGGAAAAATACGGAAATAATATTGACAGAGAAAAGCATTCCTGAAAATACACAAGAAATGCAAGTCATAAAGGAGAAAAACTGGAAAACATGAAAAGATGCTCATCTTCACTAGTTATCAGAGAAATTAAAACTGGAGGACATGGCAGCCTGCTCCAGTATTCTTGTTTGGGCATCCCATGGGTAGAGGAGCCTGGCGAGCTATGGTCCGTAGGGTCGCAAAAAGTTGGATACGACTGAAGTGACTTAGCACACAGCACACATCACTCCCATAAGGCTGGCAAAAAGTGTAAGTCCTGATAATACAAAGCATAGGCCCTCATTAAATGAATAACGCATGATCAAATGGAATTTAATCCAGGGATGCAAGAATTTGTCAGCATCCTCAAATCAATGTGATATATCACATGAACAAACTGAAGAATAAAAACCATATTATCATCTCAGTCAGTCAGTCAGTCCCGTCTCTTTGCAATCCCATGGACCGCAGCACGTCAGGCCTCCTTGCCCATCGCCAACTCCTGGAGTTTACTCCAACTCATGTCCACTGAGTTGGTGATGCCATCCAACCATCTCATCCTGGTGTCCCCTTTTCCTCCTGCCCTCAATCTTTCCCAGCATCAGGGTCTTTTCAAAGGAGTCAGTTCTTCGCATCAGGTGGTCAAAGTATTGGAGTTTCAGCTTCAACATCAGTCCTTCCAATGAATATTCAGGACTGATTTCCTTTAGGATGGACTGGTTGGATTTCCTTACTGCACAAGGGACTCTCTAAGAGTCTTCTCCAACACCACAGTTCAAAATGCATCAATTCTTGGGCACTCAGCTTTCTTTATGGTCCAACTTTCACATCCATACATGACTACTGGAAAAACAACAGCTCTGACTAGATAGACCTTTGTTGACAAAATACTGTCTCTGCTTTTTTAATACACTGCCTAGGTTGGTAATAACTTTTCTTCCAAGGAGCAAGTGTCTTAATTTCACGGCTGCAGTCACCATCTGCAGTGATTTTGGAGCCCCCAAAAATAAAGTCTCTCACTGTTTCCACTGTTTCCCCATCTATCTGCCATGAAGTGATGGAACCAGATGCCATGATCTTCATTTTCTGAATGTTCATCTCAGTAGATGCAGAAAAAAGCTTTTGATAAAATTCAACATCCATTTATGATTAAAAAAAAAAAAAAAAAAAAACAACCACCTCTCCAGGTAGTGGGTACAGAGGGAACACACTTTGACACAATAAAACCGACATATGACAAACTCACAGTTAACAACATACTCAACAAGGAAGAGCTGAAATCATTCCCTCTAAGATCAAGACAAGGATGCTCACACTCACCACTGTTTTTCAACATAGTTTTCAAAGTCCTAGCCACAGCAACCAGTGAAGAAAAAGAAATAAAAGGAAATCAAACTGGGAAGAAAGAAGTAAAGTTGTCACTGTCTGCAGGTAACATGGTACTATATATAGAAAATCCTAAAGACACCACCAGAAAACTACTGGAGAGCATCAATTAATTCAGTAAAGTTGCAGGATACAAAATTAATATATAGAAATCTTGCATTTCTGTATACTAACAAGTGATCAGAAAGACAAATTAAGGAAACAATCCCATTACCATCGCATCAAAAAGAATAAAATGCCTTATAAACTTCTGAAGAATAAACCTCCTTTGGAGGCAAAATACCTGTACTCCAAAAACTCTTAAGACATGAATGAAAGACACTGAAGATGACACAAACAGGAAAGATATACTGTGTTCTTAGAATGGAAAAATCAATTTTGTTAAAATGACCATACTACCCAAAGCAATCTACAAGTTCAATGCAATCCAATCAAATTACCAATGGGATTTTTCACAGAACTAGGGAAAAAAAACTTTAAATTTGTATGGAAACACAAAAGCCAAAACAATCTTAAGAAAGAGTAACAGAGCTGGGGGGTTCATACTCCCTGACTTCAGACTGTACTACAAAACTAATAGAATCATCACAACAGTATCGCATTGGCACAAAAACAAATGCATAGGTCAATGGAACAGAATAGAGCCCAGAAATAAATCCATGTACTAAGGGTCAAATAATCTACAAGGGAGGCAAGAACATACAATGGAAAAAGACAATCTCTTCAAAAGTGTTATTGGGAAAACTGAATAGCCGCCTGTCTAAAAAAGTGAAATTTGAACTCTAACACCAAATACAAAAATAAACTGAAAATGGATTAAAGATGTAAATGTAAGGCCGAATACCATAAAACTCTTAGAGGAAAACATAGGCAGAACACTCTTAGACATAAACTGCAGCAATATTTTTTTGGATCTGTCTCCTAAAGTAATCGAAACAAAAGCAAAAATATACAAATGGGGCCTAATTAAACTTAAAAGTTTTTGCACAGCAAAGGAAACCATAGACAAAGTGAAAAGGCAATCCACAGAATAGGAAAATGTATTTGCAAACGAAGTACCCGACAATGGATTAATCTCCAAAATATACAAACAGCTTATACAGCTCAGTATTTAAAAAAAAAAAAAAAAAATTTTTTTCAGGCAGAAGACCTAAAAAGACATTTCTCCAAAGACAGAGTCATCGGGAACATGAAAAGATGCCCAATGTCACTAATCATCAGGCAAATACAAATCAAAACTAAAATGAAGTATCATCTCACCTGGTTAGAACCACCATCATCAGAAAGTCTACATGGAAAAAAGAGAACCCTTCTATACTGCTGGTGGGAACGTAAACTGATACAGCCACTATAAAGAACCATTATGTAGGTTCCTTTAAAAATTAACAACAGTTACTGTAAGATCCAGCAATCCCACTCCTGGGAATGTACTTGAAAAAGACAAAATTTCTATTTCGAAAAGACACAAGCACCCCAGTGTTTAGAGCAGCATTACGTACAATAACCAAGCCACGCAGCAACCTGAGTGTCCGTCAGCAGGCAACAGGGTAAGGAAGGTGTGCTGTGTGCGTGTGCAGACACACACACAGAATGGAGTATTACTTGGCCATAAAAAAGAATGAAATGCCGTCTACAGCAACATGGACAGACCTAAAGATTATCAGATGAAGTAAGTGAAAGACAATATCACATGATACCAATTATATGTGGAATCTTCAAAAAAAGATACAAATGAAGTAACTTACAAAACACAAACAGACTCACAGACATGGGAAACGACTTACAGTTACCAAGGGGCAAAGCAGGGGGGAGAGAAATTAGGAGTCTGGAATTAACAGATACACACCACTAGGGAATTTCCTGGCAGTCCAGTGGTTAGGACTCAGTGCTTTCACTATGGTGGTCTGGGTTCAATCTCTGGTTGGGGAACAAAGATCCTGCAAACCGCACAGCCAAAGAACAGCAAAAGCCAGATATACACTACTATATATAAAATAAAGAACAAGAACATACTGTACAACACAGGAAACTATATTCAATTACCTTATAATAACCTACAATGGAAAATAATCCAAAAAAGTGTGAGTCTGTGTGTGTGTATAAACACAAATAGACACATATACATCTGTGTTTGTGTACATCTGAAGCAGTTTGCTATACACTTGAAACTAACACTATAAATCAACTATTAATTTCAGTTTAAATAAAAGTTTTGTTAAAAAAAAAAAGATAGCTATATTTTGAAGGGAAAACAAATTAAGTATAGCTCTCCATATAGGGAAAATGAACTTACACATTGAGGACAGGGATAAAACCATACTGAAAAGCACTTTGGTATACTATAGTAAAGTTAAAAATATTCATACTCTACCCAATTCCACCCAAGAGAAATGAAGCTATAGACAATACACTGATGGAGAAAAGATTCTATTTGCTTACAGAAATAAAAATTGTCTTCACACATCTTCATTAGGTTTTTATATAATTACAACTGTCTTTATTTTTCAGTACTTTACTACTTTATTTCTGCAACATCCCAACTGTTAGATCATGTGGTTACATATCCTGTAGAACAAAACATGTGTTTTTATAATTACTGAAAAACGGTGTCACATTGAGTTAAGATTGATGTACATCTGAAAAGCATATACAAGTATTTCATACACTCTCTCCATGGCTCTATTACTCAGTCAAGATACATAAGGTATCTTTTTTCTTTGCTTTATATATAACTTCACAAAATTATTTCTCAAATTCATAACTTTTCTCAATATTTTATAGCTCTGGTATTTCACAAATTATTTTTACATTATTCGTTACACTTTTACTCAAGATGTCATAGCCTCCTCTCTCCATATTTTTAATCTAAAAATTTGTCTTAACTGACAAAGTCTTCCCTGTATGAGTACCAAAATAGCCTTGAATACAGAAACATTTTGTCTGCCCTTCTCTATATGAAAGCAGGATGACATTCTATATTGGGCAAGAGTCTTAACTGGGCTATTTCATTTTTATAAGATCACTTCAACTCCACCTTTTTCTGGGTTCAAGTTAAAGCATATGGATTTTTATTTAATGAGTAACATAAAGAAGTGGACCTCCATGTCTTTAGGTCAGCTTCAAACTATTGCTGCCCAACTTCTCTCAAAAGCCAATCTGAAGAAATATTTATGACGGGCTAATGAACTGCAAACCATAAAATCCTCAAATACCTTAAACTTGTTTAATGGATTAGATCAATCAGAAGCTATATACTTCAATGTATATCTGTGAACAAAAAACTAGCCTTTACTGATGTGTGCTTTGGTATTATATCCGATCACTCTGTCCCTCAATCACCCCAAAACCAGGAATATCCACAGTACACTTAAGTGAAAAACCTCTACAAAAATGTGGGTGGTCGATCAAAAAATGGGCCAAAGAACTAAACAGACATTTATCCAAAGACATACAGATGGCTAACAAACACATGAAAAGATGCTCAACATCACTCATTATCAGAGAAATGCAAATCAAAACCCCAATGATGTACCATCTCACGCCGGTCAGAATGGCTGCTATCAAAAAGTCTACATACAATTAATGCTGGAGAGGATGCAGAGAAAAAGGAACCCTCTTACGCTGTTGGTGGGAATGCAAACTAGTACAGCCGCTATGGAGAACAGTGTGGAGATTCCTTAAAACACTGGAAATAGAACTGCCATATGACCCAGCAATCCCACTTCTGGGCATACACACTGAGGAAACCAGATCTGAAAGAGACACGTGCACCCCAATGTTCATCGCAGCACTGTTTACAATAGCCAGGACATGGAAGCAACCTAGATGCCCATCAGCAGGCGAATGGATAAGAAAGCTGTGGTACATATACACCATGGAATATTACTCAGCTATTAAAAAGAATGCATTTGACTCAGTTCTAATGAGGTGAATGAAACTGGAGCCTATTATACAGTGAAGTAAAGTCAGAAAGAAAAACACCAATACAGTGTATTAACACATATATATGGAATTTAGAAAGATGATAATGACGACCCTATATGCGAGACAGCAAAAGAGACACAGATGTAAAGAAGAGATTTTGGACTCTGTAGAAGGCAAGGGTGGGATGATCTGAGAGAATAGCATTCAAACATGTATATTATCAAGTGTGAAACAGATTGCCAGTCCAGGTTGGATGCATGAGACAAGTGCTCGGGGCTGGTGCACTGGGAAGACCCAGAGGGATGGGATGGGGAGGGAGGTGGGAGGGGGGTTCAGGATGGGGAACACATGTAAATCCATGGCTGACTCATGTCAATGTATGGCAAAATCCACTACAATATTGTAAAGTAATTAGCCTCAATTAAAATAAAAAATTTTTTTAAAATGTGGGTGGTAACCGGTTAAAAGCAGGTTGCAATACCCTAAATAACACAAAGGGCTGTTGTTTAGTTGCTAAATCATGTCTGACTCTACCTTGCATTAAAAGACAAAATAAGAAGAGCCTCTCCTATCTATAAGAATGTTGTCTATTTTATTAGGATTTGTGAGGAATTTAGGGAGAAATTTTTCTCAAATCAAAGGTTTGCATTCTTAGCAGCTGGAATATTTTTATTTTATAGACTTTGTGGGTTTTGTATTGATTATCTTGCCTTTGTTTTTACTTATAAGAAACTCAAAGGTGATTTTTTGGATCAGCACTGGTATAAGCTTTAATAAAATGAACTTTCATTAATTAGTTCTCAGCTTACTATTCTACTCTTTCCTACATCTATCTTTTACTTTTTTTCTTTTCATCTTTTGGAATTTTTAACACAACATACCCTATATACAAATTTTTTTTTGAAGAAAGAGATTGATGCATTTAACTAAACAGCTATAAAACAACTGTAAGATAAGGCTCCTAACCTCCAGGAACAGAGACAATTTTTTTTTAAGTACAATGTTATAACAAGTGCTATAATAGGGTGACAAGGAATAGTGGAACCACTCAGAAAAAGTAGGCATTTCCTCAAAATTAGGGGTGGAGAGGAGGGTCTGCACAAATGGGACTTAATGACTGGGCATATTAAGAACTAGCCAAATAAGTTATTTTCTAATCTTTGATTTTGTGAGGTCACAAGGGTTCAGGTGAATCAATAACTGCTTATCACAGGTCTAAAGGCTTCTGTCAAATCCAAATCCACCTTCTATTCCTGCCTCTTGACGACTCCTTTTTTTTTTTTTTAACAAAGTGAGCTTTTTCTTTCTTTTTTTTTTTTTTTACAAAGTGAGCTTTTCCCCATATAAAAGTTTAGGACCCATAACACTTCCTAGCACTACAAACACTTATTTAAGTTTTAATGAAAAACTTTAATTTAGTGCACTATCTGCCTACTCCTCTAACATGGAAAATAATGTGGGCCCTGTGGAGATTGTTTAAAAACAAAAACAAGCCTTAGAATCAAACAGATAGACCTAGATTCTGATCCCAGTTTCACTGCTTATGAACTTATTTTAGTTTTTCATGTATGTAACGGACACAAAGTTACAGGATTAGGTGGCATAATCTAGCTTTAAATTCTCAAAAAAAAAAAAAAAAGCCTCCCTTTCTATTTTTTTCTTACTAGTTCTTCCCTCTCCCTTCTAATTAAAGTTAACCTTCTCTGTTGTAGCAAGAAAAAGTAGGAGGGAGAAGGAAAAGAATTAATCAAAGGGAGTATTTTCCTTATAAAATACTGAAGGAATGGAACAGATATATTTGTTCTATATGTTTTATAACAAAGAATATCATTTGAATGGTATGTAACAAAAAGAACTTGGGTTCTGGATCTGAATTCTAACTTTTGTACTATCTGTTTGACGTAGGTGAGTCATCATCTCCAAAAGTGAGTTACCACTTCCGCAACAAGAGGTTAATACACTTCCCCTATACATGTAACACAGTTACTGACACTTTTGACATGAGAGAATTATTTCTAGAGGAAGGGCAAATCAGTACAACCTTTCTGAAAAAGAATTTAAAAATACATATCAAGAGCTTTTATATTCCTGACCTTTGATCCAGGAATTTGACTTCTAAGATTCTAAACCAAAGAAAACAAAGACATAAGCCTATGCATACAAGGGAAAAGAATCTGAAAAAATTTATATATGTAACTGAATCACTGTGCTTTACACCTGAAACTAACACGACATTGAAAATCAACTAGAGTTTCATTTTTTTTTTAATGGAGGGGCGAAAAAGCTTAAACTCAAAAATAAAAATAAATCTCAAAAAATAAAGACTGCAATTGCAAACAAAAAAGATCTGTATATGTAAACAGTGACTGGTTCAAAACAGACCACTTTGACTATGAAGATTTGCATTAAAATAGAAAAATACTGACAATATTAAGTGGAAAAAATGGAATACAGACATGTATTAAGATTATTTAAAAATGGGGGGTGATGGTAAGAACACAAGGAAATAACTCCAATTACTAACAGTGGTTATAAATTTCACAGTGAATAAAAGGTTTATTTTTCCCCCTCTTTGGTTCCTTTTTTTTTTTAATTGAGCTGACATTTTAAAGTCATTTTTGTGTGCCATGATTAAAAACATTTACATATAACCAATATGAATATTTTAAATAATCAATTACAAAAATAAGAGTTTCCTTTTCCCTGATAAATACAAAACATTCATCAAAAACAATGAGCATTCATTTATTCACTTTTCAAGGACATGGGAATGTGCTATATCCAGACAGAGAATGAACTTCTGAGTTCCTAAAATTTTGTCGTCATTCTAATTTGACTATTTACGACATACCAGGCATGATTCTAGACCCTGGAAATAAGAACAAATCAAAGTGCTTGCTCTCACGTCGTTTTGTGTGTGGTTTTTTTTTTTTTTCTGCCTATGGGTCTTGATTTCAATTATTTCATCAACTACCATACGAAATTAAGAGTACTAAAACATCAGCCTGAGAGCGGGACCAGTCGTGTCCGAATCTTCGCGACCCCCATGGACTGTAGCCCGCCAGGTTCCTGTGCGTGAGATTTCCCAAGCAAGAATACTGGACTCGGTTGCCATTTCCTTCTCCAGGGGATCTTCCCCACCCAAGGATCGAACGAACCCGCATCTCCTGCATTGGCAGGATTCTTTATCGCTGGGCCACCTGGGAAGCCTTAATACATCAACGTACTCAAGTTTAAAACACTGCTTCACACCAAGTCCTTTCTCTTGGTTAGCCAAGTGTTCTCTTAAACAGCTTAAACAGAGCCCCAAGTGGTTGAAGCAGCTCATGATAAATAACATCCATTCTTTAAAGCTCAGGCACCAGCAACACCTCAGATCTAGAAAAGACTTTCCAGTTTAAAGTAGGGCTTTGCCTATATAGTTATTAACTTTTCAAGCAAACTAATACAGGGAGTATATCGGTCCTCAGGTGTCAGATACCCTCGGACACCCTTCGAGTGGTTCAGGACCTCCCCCGCCATGGGGCTGGTGGAGTGCAGGAAACCGCAAGAGAGCTCCACCTGCGAGGAACTCTAGGTCAAGTGTTTTCACTACGGAAGGACCCGCCAGGACGCACCCGCAAACCTTGACAGGACGACCGGGGAAATTACTGCATCACTGAAGGAACCTAGGAAAAATCGACTCCTGGAATCTCCCAACTTCTAGCTATCACGACATCCCTGACAGAGCCAGCGGGGGAGAACTCCGCTCTCTTAAAAAGAAGAAAAGAAAGGGAAAACAAGTTCCACCCAAAAGAGACACAAGTGGCTTTCCCGACTCAAAAGATGAGTTGCACGGCCTCACTGCGAAGGTCGAGCCCTCATAACCCGCGCGCTACCACCGCCCGGATGCCGCGACCCCGGCCACAAGGCCGGGGTTAGAGGGAGACCCCCCGACCCGCCGGCCCCGCACTCCCGGGCCCGCCCCCAGGCTTCCCCGCCGCCTCGGGCATGGCGGACACCCTGGAGGGAGACGCCAAGGCCGCAGGACCCGGGCCGGGTGACAGGTTTATTGCCCCGCGGTGAGCAACTTGGGCTCCTCGTCACCCTCCCAACCCAAACTCCACCCGCGCATCCCTCTGCCGCCCCTTCGCGTACCTGACACACGGAGGCGCGGAACGCCGCGAAGTCCGAGTCCTCCTCGACCTGCAGCGCCCGGTCCCCGAGCTCCGACTCCTTCTCGCGCCGGTCAAACAAGTACACCGTCCTGGGGCCGTCGGCTCCGCCACCCTCTCCGGTCTCCACCGAAGGCCCGTCGCCACCCGCCGCTGCCATATTGGGGGACAGGGAGAGCAAAGAGCCGTGCCGGCGCCTGCGGCCGCCGCGCTAAAAACCGAAGTGCGGGCCCCGCTTGGCGCCTTCAGCTCCAGCGCCTGGGGCAGCGCGAGGCCTCTAACCTGGCGCGCTCAGTTCCTCCCTCCGCGGCGGCGGTGGCGGCGGCCGAGCGGCAGCAGACTCGAGGATCACCCGGGAACCGATTCAAACGCGCTCCTGCCCGGGCAGCACGTCACTTCCGCGTCCCGCCGCTCCCGGGGGGGAAGGAGGCGCGCGGCGCGCTCTTCGCAGGGCCAGGACCCGCGCCCGCCGCCGCCCACGCGAGCTCGCAGCGCGACCCGCGACCAGGCCAGCAGCCAGGAACTGTGGCGCAGGAGGAAGAGGGGCTGCCGGCGGCGCGCAGGGGCGGGGCGAAGTCGGCAGGCCGCGCGGGCCGGGGCGGGGCTTCGGCTCCCGCCGCCGCCGCCGCTGCGCGGGGCCCGGCCCCTTTCACCCTCACGAAGTTAGAGGGGAGCTCGGTCTCTCGCAGGCGCGGACCCTCTGAGAGGGCGAGCCGGTTACTGAGGCGGGAGAGCCAGTCCCAGGAGCAGCGGAGGGAGTCTCCCGAGGGACTTATTTTCTCCCGGCCCAGAGGGGTCCTGGCATCTTCGCGCCTCGCCATGAGCCCCGAACGAACTCGTCCGGCTTCGAACTCCTGGCGCCGCGACCCCGGCTGCGGCCTCAAGGGAGCGTCAGGGCCGCGGCCCTCGTGGTTGGCCCTGCCTCTGCAGCGAGCACGTGGGTCCCCACGCGGAAAGAACCGACGCCGAGAGACCCGGCGCCGTCCTTTCCGCCCCAGAGCCTGGTGGTTTTATGTGGGCCTGGGCGTGGACCCCCGAGACAAAGGGGCCCCTGAGATTCTCCGCACAGAGGTAGTGTGACGTCACAGCCGCTTCCAAGGGTCCCGGCGCCCGACGCTGCGGGCTGCACACGCCTCCCCGACCCGTAGCCGAAACGTGGCTGAGAACAGAGCACGGGAAGGCCTGTGCTACGGAGTTGCGAGGAATAAGTTAAATAGTGTTCGCAAAGAGCTTCACATACACTAGGCTTCCTATAAAAGCCTTTATTGAGCTTCATTAAATATCCTAATCCTGGTCTGTAGTACCCTAACTTAACGACAAATAAGGTCATTGTTGGAGGACTAGGTTTAATCACAAGGTCTTAAAAATGTTTAGGCAATAATTTGTGTTTTACAATAAATCCACTAAGACTGGGGGATTTTTTTGATTCTTGAGAAGTTCGGGTAATAAAGTATATTTTCTGTTTTACTGGATTTGCCAAACCCTCGTGGTTAATTACGTGAATCGACCCATCTTTAGTGTAGGTGAGAAACAGATATGCTTGTCCAAATAAAGACCCTCCAGAATCGTAGGGGTGTGTGTGTGTGTGTGTGTGTGTTGTATATTTGGCTAGACATATAAGGTAGTAAAGATGGAACACACAGTTGGAACAAAAGTGTCAGGGCATGTGTTTGTGAGGGGCGTAAATAATAGGGTTCATGTGGGGAGAATGGAGCAGTAGACGGTGCAAGATAAATAGGGAAGAGGGGTGTTGTGGTCAGATGCCATTCATGTTCCTGAAGAGATAACTGGAGAAGGCTAGGAACAAAGTAGCCTCAACTCCTGTGGGATTTCTTTGACCTCTCCTGTTTTAGCTTTCAAAGTCAATTGAACTTTTCATTAGAGGCCATTCCATAATGGTGTTTGATTTAAATGACCAAAAAACAACGTTTTTCATCTTAGTGCTTGTGTGCGTGTGTGTGTGTGTGTTCAGTCGTGTCCCACAGTTTGCAACCCCACAGACTGGCCCACCAGGCACTCTATCCGTGGAGTTCTCCAGGCAAGAAAACTGGAGTGAATTGAATGTCAGAAGCAACTTAGCACCTTCACCCGTACATACAAAAATCTTAAGTCTTGGTTTGTGACTTATTAGTACGAAAAATAACTACATTCTAATGAAAATCATGTTTTATATGTTCATTTTGAGTGGTGTTAGAAGAATTACTGTTTTTTGGTTTTTCCCCCCATCAATAGTACTGGTTACGCTGAACAAATAAAAACTTCCCAATTGCTTCCTTTTTCAGAAAAGAACATTTGCTACGGTGGTATATTATTTCCTCTGCATTAGAGAACAGCTTTTTAAAAATGTTACAAAAAATTCCCATAGTTGTTCCTCAATCAGAGTGTATGTTTATTGTGTTTAACCCATAATGCCCAGTAACCATTCTGGATTTATTTGTTTCTGCCTGTAGACATAAATGCTTGTTGTTTGAGTTTGGGGGTATTTTTTTTTCACATTCACCAAAACAAAACGGTCATTTTTTTTTCCACAACCATGAGTAAGTCCGCGTTGTTTCAGGTTGCCAACGTCCTGAGAAACCTAGGAAACAGATCACCTCAAGCTAAACTGAAAATTTTTCTGAAGCCATACCTTTCAAATCAAA
Organism: Muntiacus reevesi; assembly: GCF_963930625.1. Lineage (NCBI taxonomy): Eukaryota > Metazoa > Chordata > Mammalia > Artiodactyla > Cervidae > Muntiacus > Muntiacus reevesi. The sequence continues at coordinate 35,211,654 of NC_089252.1, read as the reverse complement.
GCGATGATTCTGTAATTAATTGGTCGATTTAAATACAAATAATTTAAATAGGGTAATTTAAATACAATGTGCACAATTTATCAGAATTCCTATCTATATCTATGGCCATATAAATGCAACAGTTTACTTGCAGTAATCACTGAAAAAGGAAAAATTGCATCACTGCCAACAACATCCCCACTGCTGAGGAAAGAAAACAAATGTGTGTGTGCTCAGTCATGTCTGACTCTCTGCGACCCCATGGACTGTAGCCTGCCAGGCTCCTTTGTCCATGGGATTCTCCAAGCAAGAATACTGGAGTGGGTTGCCATTTCCTTCTCCAGTGAATCTTCCTGTCCCAGGGGTGGGACTCGCTTGTCTTGTCTCCTGCATTGGCAAGCAGATGCTTTACCACTGTGCCACATGGGAAGCCCAACAAGACAAATGCTGGTGTGTTTAATTAGCCACACAAGGCTTTAATGGGCATTTAAAGTTCCTTCTAGAGAACCATTCCTGCATGAAAATTTGAAATCCTTATGTCATATTAACTAAAAGATCGTGAGTCATACATGGACTGTCTCTTATCTCATGAAACTAACCAGATGATTAGAGATGTTGATGTTTAGGATACAGTAGTATAAATAAATGTTTGCAATCTTGACTAGTGATCTGCATGTTTTTTCTTTACCCAACCATTCCTTACAGGTAGGCTCATTCTTTTCAGTATATGTGTTACAGCAGAAATCAGGAAAAGCAGTAACTTTGTAGTAATCAGAATGTTGTCCAACTATATATTGCTTACTATATTGTAGATATTGGTGAACAGAGGTCAGTAAATAGTTTCAGATGTTGTAGTTGTTGTTTAGTAGCTCAGTCGTGTCTGACTCTGTGACCCCATGGACTGCAGCAAGCTAAGCTTCCCTGTCCTTCACTGTCTCCCGGAGGTTGCTCAGATTCACATTCACTGAGTCGGCGATGTCATCTAACCATCTCATTCACTGCCGCCCTCTTCTTTTGCCTTCAGTCTTTCCCAGCATCAAGTTCTTTTCCAATGAGTCAGCCCTTCACATCACATGGCCAAAGTGTTGGCGCTTCAGCATCAGTCCTTCCAATGAATATTCAGGACTAATTTCCTTTAGGATGGACTGGTTAGATCTTCTTGCTGTCCAATAGACTCTCAAGAGTATTCTCCAGCACCACAATTCAAAGGCATCAATTCTTGGGCACTCAGCCTTCTTTATGGTCCAACTCCCACATCCATACATGCCTACCAGAAAACAGCTTTGAACTATACAGATCTTTGTCAGCAAAGTGATGTCTTTGCTTTTTAATATGCTGTCTAGGTTTGTCAAAGCTTTCCTTCCAAGAAACAAGCGCGTCTTAATTTCACGGCTGCAGTCACTGTTCACAGTGATTTTGGAGCCCAAGAAAATAAAATCTGTCACTGCCTCCACTTTTTCTATTTGCCATGAAGTGATGAGATCGGATGCCATGATCTTCAAATAGGAACCATTTGTTTGCTCTTGATTCTGTAACTTTGGCTAAGCTTAACTGGGCAATTCTGTTGAATTTGAATTCACTGTATATGACAAGCAGCAGTCACCAGCAGCTTGACTGGGGCTGGATGGTCCATGATGGTCTCACTCACATGACTGGTAGTTAGCCCAAGCTTGTTAATAAGTGGATCTCACATTCCTCCATAGGCATCTCTAATAGCATAGTTTGGTTTCCCACTTAAGCTGTCACAGAACCTCAAAAGAAAAGGCTCCAATATGCAAATGCCTGTTCAGCCTGCCTCATGATTTCTGGTGTCATTGGCCAAAGCTAGTCACATGTCCAAGCTCCTGAGTGGTCCCCTGCCATAAGAGAGGGAAGTTTATAGAATTCACTTCTAATCTGGAAGCTAGCACTGAAATGTGTGTACTGTGATGAAATCAATTTGATAAAATATTACAAATATGGTTGGCAGAAAAGAAGAGGGGAGTAATCTCGTTAGGATTTGCTGATGAGACTAAACTCCCCCAAAATGAAAACACCTAAAAAATAAAGGGCAAGGAAAGTGCGTTCTTAACTACTTCTGTCTTCTCAAATTTATTTTGTAAGTGTGCTTCTTTCTGGAAAGGTAAAGTCATAGTTTTAGTGACTTGAGTTTAGACTTTGCCAGCTGTATTTCTGCACTTTCTGTAACGCATGACTCTGAGACCCCGTCTATGGAACTGGTAGTGAACATTTAAGAGTTCCAGTTCCAGTTGTAACCAGTTCCAAGCTCTGGGTGGTGAGCCTCGGGGCTCTCCTTTGTCTATATACTCTCTTTGGATCCAGTGATTTCCAGTTGCTTTTGTACCACTTGAGATGTGGGAACCACTTGCAAGGTTTCTTTTAATCCTAACTCCCTAGATGGACTGTTTATGTATTTAGGAGGGTAGGGAGGACCATCTTGTCTTACCAGCCTAAACAGAATCTTGTGAATCTGGAAGAATGTCCCTCTTCATCATTCTTCAAGGTACTATATCAATGCCTCTAAGTCTTTTTCTCACCTCCAAAGTCCTTTTCGCTATCCCCTCTCCAAAACTCTCTGCATTCTCCTAAGAACTTCAGTTTTTAGGGGGGAAAAATCTGAGGGGGAAAGTATCTTTTCTACTCTGCACCCTGTTTCAGTTATCAATTGCTGTACCACAAATTAGCTCCAAACCCAGTGGTTTAAAACAACAATCATTTTCTTCATTTGGCTCATGCCATTTGGGCAGGGCTTGGTGGAACCAGGTTCACATGGTGTTTCAGCCTGGGCAGTTCTTAGGGGAGTCACTTTCAAATGCCTTCCTCACATGGGGTATCAACATGGTGCTGGTTGCTGGCCAACACCTCTAAGATCTCTTTTCTGTGCCTCTCCTCTGGGCTAAGGTTGGGATTCTCACAAAGAGGTAGGAATACTTCTTACCTGAGGGTTGACTTCCCCTGGAGAATAAAAGTGGAAACCCGTAGACCTTAAGTTGGGACTAGAAACAGCACTCCTTCTGCCACACTCTGTGGGTTAAGACAGGTCACAGGGCCATCCTGGACTGATGAAAAGGGCTATGGCAGAAATAGGAATACGAGAAACATGGTTCTTTGGAGGCTATCAAAGCGGTAGCCTGGGACAAAGTTCTCCTGGGGCAAGAAAGCATACCGCCTGCCATTTTCTTGAATTGGTGTAGGGCGTTGTTTGTGTTTGACTGAGGGAAAATCAAAGAAGAAAAAAAAGTTAAAATACGTTTAGTCAGTTCAGTCACTCAGTCATGTCTGACTCTTTGCGACCCCGTGGACTGCAGCATGCCAGCCTTCCCTGTCCATCACCAACTCCCAGAACTTACTCAGATTCATGTCCATCGAGTCAGTGATGCCATCCAACCATCTCATCCTCTGTAATCCCCTTCTCCTTCTCCTTCAATCTTTCCCAGCATCAGGGTCTTTTCAGATGAGTCAGCTCTTCATATCAGGTGGCCAAAGTATTGGAATTTCAGTTTCAACGTCAGTCCTTCCAATGAATATTCAGGAATGATTTCCTTTAGGATGGACTGGTTGGATCTCCTTGCTGTACAAGGGACTCTCAAGAGTCTTCCCCAACACCACAGTTCAAATGCATCAATTCTTCAGCATTCAGCTTTCTTTATGGTCCAGCTTTCACATCCACACATGACTACTGGAAAACCATAGCTTTGACTAGATGGATCTTTGTTGGCAAAGTAACGTCTCTGCTTTTTATTTTTATTTTTTTAACGTCTCTGCTTTTTAATATGCTGTCTAGGTTGGTCATAGCTTTTCTTCCAAGGAGCAAGCATCTTTTAATTTCATGGCTGCAGTCACCAGCTGCAGTGATGTTAGAGCCCAAGAAAATAGTCTCTCACTGTTTCCATTGCTTTCCCATCTATCTGCCATGAAGTGATGGGACTGGATGCCATGATCTTAGTTTTCTGAATGTTGAGTTTTAAGTCAACTTTTTCACTCTCCTCTTTTACTTTCATCAAGAAGCTCTTTAGTTCTTCTTCTCTTTCTGTCATAAGGGTGTCATCTGTATATTTGAGGTTATTGATATTTCCCTCAGAAATCTTGATTCCAGCTTGTGCTTCATCCAGCCTGCTATCTCACATCATGTACTCTGCGTGTAAGTTAAATAAGCAGGGTGACAATATACAGCCTTGACGTATTCCTTTCCCAATTTGGAACCAGTCTGTTGTTACATGTCCAGTTCTAATTGTTGCTTCTTGACCTGCATACAGATTTCTCAGGAAGCAGGTCAGGTGGTCTTGTATTCCCATCTCTAAGAATTTTCCAGTTTGTTGTGATCCACACAGTCAAAGGCTTTAATTTAGCATGTTAAAATATGTTAATATCTCATAATATACTTCCAGTCACATGGGCCTTTGCCAAATTTCTCCTGATGCATTACCTCTAATTTCCATGTTATTTAAAGGAACTAACTTTGAATAAAGAATCTTAAAAATTTTAAATTAACTGTTGGTGTTTTCACATTTTGGTTGTAGAACAGATTCTTTTTTCTTCAAAAATCCATGCAGTTGAGCGACTTCCATAGCAGTCCAGTGGTTGTGACTCCAAACTCCCAATGCTGGGGGCCTGAGTTCAATCCCTGGTCAGGAAACTAAGATCCCACAAGTGTGTGACTTGGCTCAAAAAAAAAAAAAAAAAAAAAAAAAAAAAAACCACAAAAATAAAAATCTTGCAGTTGAATTTTTTCTTTTTATATGAAAAATGATACTGACCATTTATTAAGATCTTGAATTGCCAGTATGTCTACAAGGACTTTACATTTTCTTGTTCAATCTGTTTTTACATTTTTATATTTATTTCATACATTCAAAAGAGTATGTGTAATCCAATTGCCTGTTAAAAGACAAACAGCATGTGTAGCCCCCACCCAACTTAAGAAAAAGTGTGTTCCTGACATTCTGGAGGCCTGGTGTACCCCTCCCAAAATGTCATCTCTCTACTGTGAGGGTGAGGTGATTGGATGGCATTACCAACTCGATGGACATGAATTTGAGCAAGTTCGGGGAGTTGGTGATGGACAGGGAAACCTGGCGTGCATGGGGTCGCAAAGAGTCAGACACGACTGAGTGCCTGAACTGACTGACTACTATGAGGTAATCTCTCTGATCTGAAATGTGTGCTTTTTCTCTCTGTTTATAATAGGTTATTTGGCTTTTAAATTAAAAAAATTTTTTTTGGCCATACCACTGCAGCTAGTTCCCCAGCCAGGGATTAAACTCACAGCCACTGCATTGGAAGCAATGTAGTTTTAACCACTGAGCCACCAGGGAAATCCCTTATGTTTTTTGTTTTGAATTTATTTACCCTAAAAGAAAAACCACACACTCCTGCTGTGTGTGTCATCTGCTCTCAACAGTCTACCCCAACTCTACTTCACCGGTGACACCAGGTGTGTAGGCGCTGTGCGCACGAAACAATCTGTGACACCAGGTGGGCCTCCTACAGTTTAGTTCAATTCTGACCCTATCTACCTGGAGAAAATGTCAGATACCACAGGTTAAGGGTTCAGTCCTGTAGGACTGTCCCCCTTCCTGACTTCAGATGCCCAATCAGAGGTGTAGGTTGTTACCTGAGCTTCTAACCCAATGGCTCTAAATCGGAGGGTCCTGTGACCCCTACTGCAGTTTCAGTTAATCTGTTAGAGCAGCTCAGAGAACTCAGGAACACAGTTTACTGACTACTTTACACCTTTATTACAAAAGGTACAAATCAGGGAACACCTCTGGTGGTCCAGTGGTTAGTAATCTGCCTTCCAATGCAAGGGACTCCGATTCCTTCTCTAGTCAAGGAACTGAGATCCTGAATGATGCAGGTACTCAGCCTGCATGCTGCACCTAAGACCCAACATAGCCAAAGATAAATAAGTAAGTAAGTACATAAGTAAATAAAGATACTTTCTTTTAAAAAGGAATTAAATAGGGTCTTCCCCGGTGGTCCAGTGGCTAAGACTCTGTGCTCCCAATTCAGAGGGTCTGGGTTTGACAACTAGGGCATCAGCAACTCAATGGACATGAGTTTGAGCAAGCTCTGGGAGATGGTGAAGGACAGGGAAGCCTAACATGCTGCAGTCCATGGGGTTACAAAGAGTCGGACATGAGTGACTGAACAACAGGGAACTAGATCCCATGTGGGGAAGCTAAGATTCAGCATAGTCAAATAAATGAATACACGTTTTTTGAAAGAATCGAATAAATAAAGTTACAAATCAGGTAGGGTTAGATGAAGAGACGCATAGTGTGAGGTGTGGGAAAAGGGCACAGAGCTTCTCTGCTCTTTGGGTTTCTGCTCTCTCAAAACTCCTATGTGTTCATCAACACAGAAGCTCTCCAAGACTTTTGCATTTTTATGGAGGTTTCATATGTAGGCAGGATTGATTAAATAAATCTTTGGCCATTGGTGATGGGTCAACTTTCAACTCCTCTGCCATTCTTGGGAGATAGTGGAAGACTGAAAGTTTCAACCCTCTAATCCAGGTTGGTTTCATTGTCAACCAGCGCCGTCCTTAGAGGCTTTCCAAAAATCCCCTCATTAACATAAACACACTTGTAGTTGAAAGAGGCTCATTATAAATAACCAAAAACAGCTTTATTATTATTATCACTTAAGAAATTCCAAGGTTTGGGGGACTAAATGCCAGGAACAGTAGACAAAGATAAAACATATAAATTCTGTTCAGTCACTCAGTCATGTCTGACTCTCTGCAAGCCCATGGACTGTAGCACCCCAGGCTTCTCTTACCTGTCCTTCACCATCTCCCTGAGTTCGCTCAAACTCATGTCCATTGAGTTGGTGATGCAATCTAACCATCTCATCCTCTGTCGTCCTCTGCTTCTCCTGCCTTCAATCTTTCCCAGCATCAAGGCCTTTGATACTGGGAAAAATCACAAATTGCATATACATTTATACATTCTTCTGCAACTATTTTGGCTCAACATATTTATGAGATTCAATCATGTTAATGCATATAGCTGTATTTCATTCTTTTTTTTAAACTGCTATATAGCAATTCTTTTGTTGCTATATAGCAACAATTTTTCCATTCTCCTACCCATGGACATTTTAATTATCTCCAGGATTTGGGTTTCTTGTTTGCTTGTTTTTGCCTTTTTATTTATTTATTTTCAGTTTTTGCTTTCTTAAAATCAGGCTTCTGTAAATATTTGTGTGTGTATTCTGATATTCTTATGCAATGGATATATTGCACAGGGTACATGTCAAGTGTCAAAGAGAGTGTGTATGTTTACAAATTTACCTAATGACACCAGGTTATTTCTTAGCAGGGTAGAAGACTTACTACCGCTCCACTTCTTTGTCAACACTTAGGAGTATTTTTTACTTTAAAAAAATTGTCATTCTGGTGGATGTGAAATAGTGGTTCACTGTGGTTATAATTTGCAATTCCCTCCTTATAAGTGAGATTGAGCATCTTTCCATATGTTTACTGCCTAAGTATGTTTCTTCATCTGTGAAATGTCTGTTTATGCTTGGGGCTTCCTTTTCTATAGGTTTATTTTATTTATTTTTTTCCTATTGATTCTTAGGAGTTCTTTATATCATGGCTACTAACTTTCGGTTGGTTATATGTGTTATAATATCTTTCCTTAGTTTGTGGTTTGTACTTACTCTTTCTGTGATCTTTTAATGAACAGTAGTACTTATCTTAATGTAATTAAATTTGTCAACCATCTCCATTACAGTTAGTCTCTTTTTAAGAATTTCTGGGAATTCACTAGCTGTCCAGTGGTTAGGAGTCTGTGCTTTCACTGCAGGGGACAGGTTCTATCCCCCCAGTTGGGGAACTAAGATCCTACAAGCCAAATAGGAAAAGAAGAAGAAGAAGAAGAATTTCTCTATTACCAAGGTTTCCTCAAATTTTATTCTTCAAGTTTAAAATTTTTCCATTAAAAAATTTGAGTCTTTAATTCGTGTGGAGTTGATTTCTACCCATGATACTGGAAAGGGATCCATTTTCCAAATGAATAATTAAGTATCTGAGCATCATTTATTGAAGAGTAGTCCACCTTTTCCATGCTATAACTTGTGTAACTTTTATCACATACCAAGTTCCTGTAAATACATGCTTCTATTCTTGGATTTTCTTTTGTCCTTTTTTCCTTTTTGCTGCACTAAATAGCATGCAGGACCTTAGTTCCCTGACCAAGGATTGAACCCGGGCCCTCTGCATTGAAAGTGCAGAATCCTAACCTCTGGACCACCAGGGAATTTCCTGCGCTTGGATTTTCTAGTCTGTTCTGTTGGTTAATTTCTGCCCCCAGCCCTGCTATTATTGTACTGTCTTCATTTTCTAGTTCTCTTAAGTTTTGAGACCCTACTGCGTAAACCACCTCACTTTATGCTTTTTCAGGAGTGTCACGTAGTTGGTTCTTAAGTGTCACCGCAAGAATGATAACTTCCTCCTCTTCTTGCTCAGTGTTTTCTCACTTAAGAGACACTTCAGGTTGTGGTCAACTGCATTTCCATGGTAGTAAAGCCCTTGGCTCAATAAGGAACTGAGTACATTACAGGATTTTTAAATGGACTGGTATTGCTTATACCAAGCACTTAGTTGTGCTTAGAATGTTGCTGTTTGCCTCCACATCAAGTTCATTGAGAAATATCACGAACCCTTTTTCATTTTGTTTGTAATTACCCTGTGCATTCTGATTCAATTACAGCACTAATACCAGGTTCCTGAACAGCACAGAAGGATCCAATTTTCTAATCACTGACTGCTTAGATAAAAATTTCTCCTTCCTGGGTTTTCATGATTTTCACTCAACTGAACAAAATGGGAAAACACGTTTCTGCTGATTTTGCTTGTATATAAGCATGCATGGGACTTTCCAGGTGGCTCATAGGTAAAGAACCCACCTCTAATGCCAGAGATACAGGGGACACGGGTTCAGTCCCTGGGTTCGGAAGATCCCCTGGATTGGAAATGGCAACCCACTCCAGAATTCTTGGCTGGAGAATTGCATGGTCAGAGGAGCCTGGCAAGTTACGATCCACAGGCTGCAAACAGTCAGACACGACCGAGCGACTAACACGCATACAGAATGTCTGGTTGGAGATCAATGTGCTATGGAAAAGAGTTTCAAAGAATGTGGAGTCCCAGGGGCTGGAAGGTTACAATTTAATAGCGTGGTTAGAAGACATTTTCTGATAAGGTGACATTTGAGCAGAAAGCTGAGGGAAGTGAAGGAGCAAGTTGTAAGGATCTATTAGACAAATTGAGGGAAAAATAAGAACAAAGATCCTGAGTTCTGAGCATGAATGGCATTGTGACAGTAACCGAGGATGTGAACAGAGAGACAAATAGGGGAGAGAAGGAATACTGTAAAGAGCATCGTAGGTCACTGTCATAACTCTGGCTTTTGCGCTGAAGGTAATAAGACATATCGGAGGACTTCGAGCACAGGGGTGATAAGGTCTGATGTATTTTTATTTAATTTATTTGGATGGGGCTGTCTGACATATTTTTTTTTTTTGGTCTGACATATTTTTAATGCTTTTTATTGTGGTAAAAGTCACACAATATAAAGCATACTATTTCAACCATATTTCACTGTACAGTTCAGAGGCCTCAAGTACATTCACATTGTTGGACACCTCTCACCATCGTCCATCTGAATCATTCACTTTCCTAAACAGAAACTGTGTCCCCATCAAACACCAAGTCACCATTCCCCCTCCTCACACCTCACCTCCAGCCACTGGCATCTACCTGTGTTACCTTCTGACTCTATAAATTTGACTATTCTAGGTACCTTGCATAAGTACAATCAAACAGGATTTGAGATCTGATCATGGTGGCTCAGCGGTAAAGAATCCGCTTGCCCATTCAGGAGACTTGGTTTCAGTTGCTGGGTCAGGAAGATCCTCTGGGGAAGAAAATGACAACCCACTCCAGTATTCTTCCCTGGGAAATCCCATGGAGAGAGGAGCCTGGTGGGCCACAGTCCAGGGATTGCAAAAGAGTTGGACACGACTTACTGATTAAACAACAATATTTTTAAAGAGAAGTTCTTCGACTTCTAGGTTGAAAATAAACTGTAAGGGGCCAAATGTAGAAACCAACAGACCAGCCAGGAGGCTGAGTCAGTAATCCAGGCCAGAGATAATAACGGCTTGATCTATGCTGGTAAAGGTGGAGCTGAAGGGGGGTGGTCAGATTTTAGATAGATTTTGAAGATGAGGCTGAAAGACTTGCTAATGATTTGGACATGTGGCACGTGAAAAAGAGAAATGTCAAACTGGTTTCCCAAACGTGTGGCTCCCCAGGATGTGCAAGATATACCTGCATATTTTTGGCCACCCAAACTCTCTCTCGCTTCCTACGTTTGGAGAATTTCCCATCATATAAACCTAAGTGACAGACAGCACATCTCCAACAGAAGGTGTGACTCCAGCGGCAAACAACTTGTTCCAGTCTCCTAGGCCCCTGAGATGCACCCAGGTGACCAGTCAGACATTAAGGGGGCTCTCAGCATGTGGCGGCCACGGTACGGGCTGGAGTGCACTGTCAAGGGTGGGGCTTTTCTCATAAAACCAATTCATGACTCTAACTGTGTTCTGACCAAGTCGTTTTCAAGTAAGCTTTGCCAGTCTCCCAGCAAATTCAGTTTCCTAGTCAAAAACGCTGTTTCTGCTTTTATTTATTCTATGTTTTTATTTCTCATCCACACTGGGCAGCATGTGGGGGTCTTAATTTCCCCACCAGGAATTGAACTTGCATCCCCTGTATTGGAAGCACAGAGTCTTAGCCACTGGACCACCAGGGAAGTCCCCGTTCCTAATTTTAAAATAGCCAGAAATAGTTTCTTTTCCTTGTAAATAAAAACTTTAATTGGGGGACTTTCCTGGTGATCCAATGGTTAAGACTCCACACTCCCAATGTAGGGGACCTGGGTTCAATGTTCAGCCCCTGGGTGGAAACTAAGATTCTGCATGTCCCATGGTGTGGTTAAAATTTTAAATAAATTATATATATATATATATATATATATATATATATTAAGAAACCTCGATTGATACATTAGGGATTGATATTCTTACTATGAATGTTACATTAATAACTGCCTTTCATTGAGTGATTGAGGAAGTTATGCTAATTAATTCTGCTAGATAAGACTCTTTGTGACTTCATAGACTGTAGCCAGCAAGGCTCCTTTGTCCATGGAATTCTCCAGGCAAGAATACTGGAGTGGGTTGCCATTTCCTTCTCCAGGGGATCTTCCCGATCCAAGGATTGGACCCGGGTCTCCTGCATTGCAGGTGGACTCTTTACCATTTGAGCAACCAGGAATACTCCTATGTTAGAATTGAGGAAACTGAAACATAAAGGATAAACCACTTGCCAAAGGTCATATGGCTAGTAATTGACAGAGCTAGGACTTAAAGTCAAATTTATCTGTCTCCCAAGTTTGAACATTTATACATTACAGATAAGTTCATTTGGGGCTCATGTAATATTGTGAACTATCATTTTTCCACTAATTGAGTTCTCTGTATAACCTCTATGCATATTCACAAGTACTAAATTTCCTTGAAATCATCTAAAACTATAGAACATAGTGCTGAAATATTAAAATGTGTCATTCTTTTGAAAACGTATTATAGTCTGCCAAAGACCGTAAATCTAATTCAAAATAGATACTAATGTTTGTTAGTCTTGTTTGAATTCTGGGCAAATTTTTCTGAAAGTTTTAATTTTAATACATTTTGCTTTAATCAGTAAGAATCTAGAGGTAAAGTTCTATACTGATAAATACACTGAACTCTTCTTTAGACGGCACATATTATCACTGAGACATTATAGTACCAGGTTCGATGTTAAGAATGAAGACAAATTCAAAAGGACACACTTTTTTGGTGTTCCTTTAAATAAATTAACTAAAACGTGCATAGTTACCTAAAATACAAGGTGGTAGTTTTGAATATTGAAACTCACTGCTTAAAAAAAAATGTTGCTTACTAATAAGAGGAGTGACTAAAATAAATGAAACTGGATTGTTAGAAAAGAAACTTTCAGTTTGTGAGCCTCTGAGAAGCACTCAGAGGAGGAGCAGGTTATTATGAGCATTTTGTTTTAATGGGGCAGCATTAAGGGATGTGAAAACTGAGCCAAGAGTAAGAAAACTGGCTCTTAAGTGCCCACCCTACCCCCTTGCTAAGCTATGCAACTCAAGATGATTCCACCAATACTGAGCACAGAATTATTGAGACAGATGAGTAAAACAGACACATAAACATAGATAACCGTGATGCTTTATTAGAAGTGATCATTCATTTATTCACTAATCCATGCAGCATTTGTTGCCCATCACATACTTATTGTGTGTCAGGTACTAGGGCTTCAAAAATGCATGAGAAAAAGCCCCCAGCCCCCAACCGCCCCCACCTCCTTCCTCCCGAGGAGCCAGTGGCCCAGGAAATAAGTGTCCTGTGGCGAGGGACGCTGACATCGCATTCCTCCCTTCCATAGACTCCCGCGGTCCTTCCCAGCTCTTCCTTTCCCTACCAACTACCCTCCACATCCTTAGTTTAACTCAGTGGATTCAGTTTACACCTTATCTCCCAAGGAAGACTTCCCAGCCTGGGGTTGAGGGGTGTTGTTGCTCTCTTCCCCACACCTCCTGGACCCAAATGATCTTTAGACACTTCAAGCACTGAAAATATGGTTGTTTCCTGCTTTGTGGATAAAAATACATACACCGTAAAGCAATAAAATGAGGAAAACTACATATAATTAATCTGCTCTTCCAGATATTCTAAATCTTAGAAAGTCTAATGCAATTTATCATTAAATTGGATGTGTCTGACCTGAGTACAGATCATCATTTGCAAACACATTCACGGGGCTCAATGATTTTCTGAGATCCATCATGGTTCCCAGATGATACTAAAATACTGTTTATTCTTAAATTAAGAAACGAGTCAAATACCTAATGACCTGGACTCACCTGAAGATTCTGTCCTCTATCAGGAAGACAATGGGAGTAAGGAGCTATTGAAGGTTTTTAACCTCAGATGGGGCGTGCTTCCATTTACACTTCAGAAAGTTCTCTCTAGCTATAGTATCTGGGGGTTCCCAGCCTCCTCCAACTGCATGGGGCATGGGTTTGATCCCTGGTCGGGAAACTAAGATCCTTGCATGCCTCATTGAGCGACTAAACAACAAGAGAAGCAAACAAACAAACAGAAGAACACAAAAATGGGCAGAAAAATCTTTCTCTAACAATGAATAGTTCCCTGAACATATCTGCATTATTTCAAATGTAGTCCCCAAACAAAGCCCAGGGAGAAAAGCACGTTTCCCTATGGACAGTTTCTATTTTCTATCTAGGTTTCACTTTCCTGAAAGAGATCTAAGCTTTTTCCTGAAAGCTGAATGCTACTCATCCTCCCCCCTACAGGGCACTTGACTTGTTAGAGAGTTAGAACATAGCATCCCCACTAGGGGCTTCCAGGAAACCTGACTACAATGCAGGAGACACAGGCAGATGTGGGTTCGATCCACAGGTTGGGAAGATCCCCTGAAGGAGGGCATGGCAACCCACTCCAGTATTCTTGCCTGGAGAATCCTGCGGACAGAGGAGCCTGGTGGGCTATATAGCCCATGGAGTTGCAAAGAGTGGGACACAACTGAAGCGACTTAGCGTGCACGCACATCCCCACTAGAGATACATTAATGTTATAGCAAGTAGCTCATTTTCTTTTATGTAACCATATAAATTATGAAAAACTAGGACGACTTGTACTTTTCACATGCCTCAAGTCTGGTTTTTTTTTAAGTTGTAAACACTATCATCGATAGCTTAATTCAAATTGACCTTTGTCCAGCCCAGCCAGTTGTTCTTTACAGACCTTCCTCCAGCTTGAGATGAACATTACTCCTGTAATTGACCCACTGCTGCCCCATGGGACTCAGCTCCTAATGCTTCTGAAATGTGATCCAGAGAAGAAATATTCTCCAAAGCAATCAGTAAGTTTGAAGAAATGAAACTGCTTGAATCACACTGGATTCATTGCACGAAGAGATCCAAGCACTCCCATTCCCAATCACACACAGACAAAGTGTGAATTTTTTCAGGAAAGTTTAGTGGGAACAAACTACACAAAAATACACAAAAGATGCTCTCAGTTTTCATGTTTTTGTTCTTCAGTTTTAGAGTAGATGTTTCCTGCTTCCTCAGCTGTTGGGTGTGTCCCTCCTGTTCCTGTGTTCTAAAGCTTAAAAAAAAAGGCTTCTCAAAAAAGAAGAAAGAAGTCGAGCAGAATCACAAGTATACACACACACGCGTGCATGCACACACATTCACATGCATATGTACCCACAGAGTCCCCTGAACGTTAATGACTTTCAGATTCACAGTCTATCAACCCTTTCCTTTTTCCAGAACGTGTTTACCTTTCATTGCAAAGGTAAGCCTTTCCAACCCTTGTTGCCTTTGCAGAACAAAGGGAAGTTTATACCAAGTAATGTGTTGTCTTCCACTTTGCTAACTTTAGAGAGAAACTACTCCCAACTAAAAGCCAAATTCCTTAAGGTATTCCAGCACAGAGCCAACTACAACAGGTAGGGAGAAATACAGTACATGCTTAACATAATGCTGTTCTTGCCCTGTGAGCCTAAGTCTTCTCACGGAGTAGGATCCCCATGGAAGTGCAGGAAAGAGTTTTTGGGTGTTCTAGGTGAGGTTCATCTCAGGTATTCCAATAACTGCGGAGTGGCCTCCTTCCTTCACATAAGCTAAACTCCCCAATTTCCTCTGCTCAGGTGAATTTTTCCTCGAGTTATCTTCTGGAAATCCATGGTCTTCTAGTCGGCCAAATTACCTTCTCCAACCTTCAACCTCTAACCCACTTAGGACCTGATTAAGTGCAAAGGCACTCTGCTATTAGTCAGACTGTGTTAGACAATGTTTTGAACAGGACACAGTCAGGCCAACATGACAATGTCTTGCTGACTTTGACAGTGTCTCGAACCAAACACACTTGAGGCTATACTGGGGTTGGAAAAATGACTAACAAGCCATCCTTTCTCAGAATTGACCGGCACAAGCGCGCACACCCTGCTCTGTCTTACTGAGACATCCCATGAGTAGTTCTTTTGCACACCAGGGAGTTAAATAAAGTCAACCTTTTCCTAGAGGTGTGGCTTGTTGATCTTTTCTTTGGTTGGTGGGCTTTACCTGGCTTTGGCTGGCTCTGGTAACTTCTTCAACTGAGCGCTGCTCCATAGAACTGGGGTCACCTGACTCTCTCTCTTCCTAGAAGTCAAATTTTCCTATTCACTCAATACATGTGCTTGCTAAACTGCTCAGTCATGTCTGACTCTTTCTGATCCTATGAACTCTAGCCCACTAGGCTCCTCTGTCCATGGGATTCTCTAGGCAATACTGGAGTGGGTTGCCATTTCCTACTCCAGGGTATCTTCCCAACTCAGGGATCGAACCCTTGTCTCTTATGTCTCCTGCATTAGCAGACAAGTTCTTTACTACTAATGCCACCTGGGAAACCCATTTACTTGATGGAACTTCTCAAGTTCCCTTTCTCTGCACTAATCTTTAGCTGCAGCATGTGGAATCTAGTTTCCTGACCAGGGATTGAACCCAGGCCTCTTGCATTGGGAGTGCTGAGTCTTAGCCACTGGACCAGCAGGGAAGTTCCTCCCCTAGAGATTGAGGGCACCCACAAAGGGGGATTTGGGGTTTGCTGCCTTCAGTATCCACTCCTTGCTCACTACCTTCCATCTGAGGTTTCCTGTTCACTGTGTTAAAGCCACTTCAGCCTCACTCCTTTCTCCACTGGCCCGATTCAATTCCAAAGCTTTCCTTGCTCGTCTCAGAATGGATAGTTTCAAATGATCAGCTATTTCACCTCTCCAAATCACTCTTCCAAGAAGTGAGTCATGAGGGTGTAAGTAGACCAACACATCTGGGTTTCCCTTTCAGGATCCAAATAACTTGAACATTGACTCTTCCTCCCCCAAGGTGCCTGGAAAAGCAACTCTCTCAAAGAGACCTAACCTTCTCTCCCCTACTCCAAAGTGGTTTCATACCTGGGATTGAACCCGGGTTCCCTGCATTGTGAGTGTGGAGTCTTAGTCATTAGACCATCGGGGAAGTCCCTCCCCTACACACTGAGAGTTTTACTTCCATTCCGTTTCTCTCCCCTCATGCCGGTGGAGTTTTGCCTTCTCTACTCTCATGAGCAAGGGACCTTCCCTTAAGAGCCTGGACAACTCCCTTATTCTCTGATTTGTAAAGACTGATGCTCTTTCTACTTCTGATGTTGAAAGATAAGCAGGGAGTAATTTTTCCCTCTAATGACATTGCTCTGTCTTCTTGTAGACCTAATACTGAAAGACTTTCCTAAGACGGACCCATTTCTGCCAGTAGAAGACTAGCTTCTTGAGCACAGACATCTTTCTCCTTTCTTAGGAAATGGAAAGCCTGCCAGTGGAGAGCAGTTCATTACCCCACCCTCCACCACAGTGGCACCGTCACCTCCCTTTTGTGGGCAAACCACTGGATACCTTCCCTCTTTGTATCTCAACCCACACTCGTCTGGTGGGTAGAATCTCTTCAGAGCTGATAATCGTCCTCTCAGTTGGAGATTGGAAGGTCTGCAAGGGATAAAATATCCCTCTATCATCACCTACTTTTAAAAAAAATGTGGAATTGTTTTTTAAAAAATATTTATTTTTACTTATTTATGTTGGCTGTGCCAGGTCTTAGGTGCAGCATGAGAACTCTATGCTGAGGCATGTGGGATCTAGTTCCTTGACTGGGAATCAAACCCGGGCCCCCTGCATTGGAAGCGAGGAGTCTTAGCCACTGGACCTCCAGCACTATGATCACCCTCTTACAGATGATTGGCGGAGAGTGTCTCCCACTTGTTCAGTTGCTTGACATTAGCCACTTACCATTCCCAACTTGACCTCATGCACCTTGCCCCGCCACACCACACCCTTGCTAAGTACACATGCCCTTGGCAACTTCACTGGCCTATAATCCCCTTAAGTTTCAGTTCCTTTTTTGAGAGTCTTGTTACATTCGTACAATCACTCAGCTTCTCGGAGAATAAACTGACTTCCCGACTACCTTATTAAATTGCTTCACAAGCTCCTGTACCCTTTTTATTGCTTTCATGTTGTTCCCTTGGGACACCTCTCTGTCTCCTACTAAATGGTTTAAACCCCAAGTGACACCATACAGAGACAAATCTAATGAATGTCCATGGAAGGCAGGTGGTATAATAGTTCAGAGCTGAGGTTCGGCCATCATAATGCCTCAATTCTGTTTCACCATTTACTGATGAATTTTACCACTAACTATTGAGAACTCGGCAAAATCACTTCACCTTTCTTTTTCTCAGTTTGTGAGAGATCAATTACATAAAAATAAGTGAATTATGGAGACCTTAGTAATACGATTGTCAATTGTATAATATAAAATTATATATAACATAATTGATAAGGTAGATCTGATTGATGATACATTAATAGTGCATAATACATCTGAAAAAAGAAAATGCCCTTTCCTTTCAATTGCTTGTGAACATTGACAAAAACTACGAGGCCAGAAAGAAAAACCTCAGTAAAGTGCAAACACTGAATAGTAGAGATAGTATTCTCTGATCACGGTGCAATATAACTAGAAGTGAATAAAAGTGAGGGGGCAAAGCTCCTTTTATGTGGAAATGTCAAACTATGTTAAACAATTCTTTGAACAAAGAGAAACCACCAACTGAAACTGTAGATGATGAAGGCACAGGATCATGAGAACCTGGGGGGGGGGCTTGCTGCAGCCATCCCGCTTGTGGGCTCCCGCACTCAGCCTCCGAGGGTCACAAGGCAGGGAGACATGGATGTGCTTGTCGTCGACTGTGGCTTTGACATGTGCAAAACTGGCTTTGCTGAAGATAATACCCCTAGCTGTGTTCCCATTCATCGTCTGGTGCCCCAACACCAAGACTGGTGGGTATGGAGCAGAAGGACAGCTACGTGGAGGGCAAGATCCAAGGAAGGCTCAGTGTCCAGACCCCGGAGTGCCCCATGGAGCAGGGCATCATCACCCATCCTGATGACGTGGGGAAGATCTGGCAGTACCATACCTCCTACAAGGAAAATGTGTCCCTTAGAAATGGGAGCTTAAGCCTTGCAGTTCAGGGCTTGAGATGAGCACAATCCCCAGTTGGTGACTGGGAGGGACGACCACTCGAGAAACACTGGCTTCTACCCCTTGATTCCCACTCCCATGAAGCCTTCCTACTGGCTCCACACAGAACTCTCTGACTTAATAAAGATGTTGCATCTTTTTTTTTTTTGGCCAGGTCAAATCGCTTGTAGGATCTTAGTTCCCCAACTAGGGATCGTATCTCAGTCACCACAGTGAAATAAATCTCAGAGTCCTAATCACTGGACCACTGGAGAATTCCCATAAATATGTGGTATGTTAAAGGTTGCGGACTTATCGCATCAGATTGCTTCCTCTAAACTGGCATTTCAGTTGCATGTTTAGAAGAATAGTCCCTTGGAGGGACTTCCCTCCTGGTCCACTGGCTAAGACTCCCTTACTCCCAATGCAAGGGGCCCAGGTTTGATCCCTCGTCAAGGAACTAGATCCCACAAGTCTGAAGTAAAGAGTTCACATGCTGCAACTGAAAGCTGGGTGCAGTCAAAAAAGAAAGAAAGGAAGAAAAAAAAAAAAAAAGAAAGAAAGAAAGAAAGGAAAAGAATAGTCCCCTGGATAATCCAGTCCAAAACAGACCAGTGTATTCTGTGGTCACGAGTTCAATTCTCCATTTCTTTCATTGATCAGATGTTATGTGTGTGGAACTCTGCACGGGTGAGTCAAGCATTCCTAAAGCCCCAGACGGGGCTGCAAGTTGAGGCTACGTGGGCAGGAAAGGCAAACTCTCCCTCAGAATAGGTTTCTATTCTGGTCAAGATGAATTGCTGCCCTTCCAGGACAGACAGGGCCTCGTGTGGTCAATTTGCCACCTAGTGGCCAGTTGGCCTCCTCTAGTGATAGTGCTAGAAAAGGCCTCAGAAGGAGTCGACCATGACTGAGCGACTGAACAATAACGAGCCACAGTGCTGTGCCGGGGCGTAGTGTCGGTCTCTGCGGCTGACAAGACGGACATTCAGAAGGAGCGGTAGCCAGATTAGTCTTGGTAAGTGGGAGTCTTTGCTTCTGGACCTACATGGAACTTCGGTCTTCTCTTTTGCCCCTAGGATCACCATCTCTCTTAACCAGCTCCACAGCATCTTCAAATTAAGCCGCCTTGACTGCTTTCCTGACTTTCTCTGCACTGTGGGCAGCCTCCTGCCTTTGTTACTTGGAGCTCCATTACCCCCGTGGATGTTCATGAGCTCCTTGTCTGCCCCCTCACTGTCATGCCAGCCTCAGAGGAGCCAGCACTGAACTCCCCAGGGATGCAGCTAGCCCTGCCAGCAGGGCGGTCCCTATGGACGCCACGGATGGGGTGTCCTTGGGGTCCTGCTGTGGAACACAGGGGGCCCGTCTGGCTTCAGATTATGTATTCCAGCGAGCTCACTTTCCTCGACTTTCCTGTTGTTCAGTTGGTAAGTCGTGTCTGGCTCTTAATGACCTCACGGACTTCCGGATCCTCTGTCCGTGGAATTCTCCAGGCAAGAATACTGGAGTGGGTTGCCATTTTCTTCTCCAGGGGATCTTCCCAATCCAGGGATTGACCCCATGTCTCCTGCATTGGAAGGTTGGTTCTTCACCACTGAGACACAAGGGAAGACTTTTCTATTTCTTCCTATACTCTCTGTCAGAGCAACCTAGGCACTCCCCCTTTGCTGAGAAAAAGCCATTGTCTTATTCAGCCTCCTGAGTGGTGAGTTCATCCCATCCCCTGGGGTCCTTTCCAGGGGGTTAAATCCACATTCTTAAAAAGTCGCCTTAGGCCAATGAATTCTTGAATATTTGACCTGTGTTCTGGCTCCCATAATCAAGCATGTGTGTGGTGTTGGATTGGAACTGGAGCTATCGGTGTGAACTCATGGTTTTTAATATATTGATACAGATATAGATATATGTATATGTATAGATATATAGATATATAGATAGATGTCTTTATGTATATAAATACTTACATTTTCTACTTCTGTACTTGGAAATGACCCAAATGTATTGGCACCTTAGGTACAATCAACACACACAGTGTTAGTTTTGGTTTCCAAATATTATTGTCCACTAACACACACTTGGCATCCTCGGAGAATGGCTGATTGCAGGGTAGGCAAGGAAAGTATAGAACAGACCTGGAACATTTTCTTGTGCCAGAAAGCAAGGAAATGCTCAAAGTGTGTTGGAGAAATTTCAAAAAAGGACAAGGAACCCGCCTGCAGGGACTCCCACTGGTCAAGTCTGAGAGTTCCATGTAGGTCCAGAAGCAAAGACTCCCACCTACCAAGACTGATCTGGCTACGCTCCCTCTGAATGTCCATTTTGTTCATTTTAAACATCAAAATAAATGATGATAGTTACAGATTACAACTCACTGATTAAGAATCCATGGATTCATACTGATTTAAATAAATAAAGAGAGGAGAAGGCAAAGTTCTTTCTTACAGTAGGATGTCAACTAATTAGTGTAGAAGTAAGTAATAGAATTAGAAATGTAAACATTACTTTTTGGCATTTTTAAATTTCTAGAACTAGAAATTTTAAAAATTGCTTAATTACAGCATGGTGTCTATAGTTTATAAAACTATATCATACATTTAAAAGCTTCTAAAAAAGTAGGTATTAAAAGTTCTCATCACAGAAAAAAATTGTAACTACTTCTGGTGATGGATGTTTAACTAGACTCATTGTGATGGTCATTTTGCAATACATATAAATGTCGAATTGTTATGTTGCACACTTTAAACTATGTGCCAAATATATCTCAATTAAAACATCAATCTTTGGCAACACAGTAATGATTCATTCAGGGTACACTGATGTTGAATCTATTAAGTGAAAGCTTGATGACAAACATTGTATTTATATAGCTCAATTCCAGGAGATAGTGAAGGACAGGGAAGTCTGGTGTGCTACAGTCCACGGGGTTGCGAAGAGTCAGACATGGCTGAGCAGCCACAGAACGTACCCTCCCCCTTTTTTTGTCTTTTTGCTGCACTACATGACATGTGGGATCTCAGTTCCCAGACTAGGGATCGAACTAACATCCCTTGCATTGAAAGTGCAGAGTCTTAACAACTAGACCACCAGGAAAGTTCCTCCTCCCTAATTCTTAATTACAGGGAAAGAGTAATCTTGCAGATACCATCCAAACCAAGTGACTAAAGTTAACATTCAGTTCAATTTAGTTCAGTTGCTCAGTCATGTCCAACTCTGTGACACCATGGACTGCAGCATGCCAGGCTTCCCTGTCCGTCACCAACTCCCGGAACTTGCTCAAATTTATGTCAATCGAGTTGGTGATGCCATCCAACTCAGGCCATCTCATCCTCTGTTGTCCCTTTCTCCTTCTGTCTTCAGTCTTTCCCAGCATCAGGGTCTTTTCCAATGAGTCAGTTCTTCGCATCAGGTGGCCACAGTATTGGAGTTTCAGCTTCAGCATCCGTCCTTCCAATGAATATTCAGGACTGGTTTCCTTTAGGACGGATTGGTTGGATCTCCTTGCAGTCCAAGGGACTCTCAAGCATCTTCTCCCACACCACAGCTCAGATGCATCAATTCTTCGGCATTCAGCTTTCTTTATGGTCCAGCTTTCACATCCATACATGACTACTGGAAAAACCATAGCCTTGACTAGACGGACCTTTGTTGACAAAGTAATGTCTCTGCTTTTTATTTATTTATTTTTTATGTCTCTGCTTTTTAATATGCTGTCTAGGTTGGTCATACCTTTTCTTCAAAGGAGCAAGTGTCTTTTAATTTTATGGCTGCAGTCACCATCTGCGGTGATTTTTGGAGTCTCCAAAAATAAAATCTGTCACTGTTTCCATTGTTTCCCCATCTATTTGCCATGAAGCGATGGGACCAGATGCCATGATCTTAATTTTCTGAATGTTGAGCTTTAGGCCAACTTTTTCACTCTCCTCTTTCACTTTCCTCAAGAGGTTCTTCCGTTCCTCTTTACTTTCTGCCATAAGGGAAGTGTCATCTGCATATCTGAGGTTATTAATATTTTTCCTGGCAATCTTGATTCCAGCTTCTGCTTCATCCAGCCTGGCATTTTGGATGATGTACTCTGCATATAAGTTAAATAAGCAGGATGACAATATACAACCTTGACATACTCCTTTCTCTATTTGGAACCAGTCTGTTGTTCCATGTCCAGTTCTAACTGTTGCTTCTTGACCTGCATACAGGTTTCTCAAGAGGCAGGTCAGGTGGTTTGGTAAGCCCATCTCTTTCAGAATTTTCCACCATTTGTTGTGATCTACACAATCAAAGGCTTTTGCGTAATCAATAAAATAGGAGATGTTTTTGTGGAATTCTCTTGCTTTTTTTGATGATCCAATGGATATTGGCAATTTAATCTCTGGTTCCTCTGCCTTTTTAAAATCCAGCTTGACCATCTGGGAGTTCACAGTTCATGTACTGTTGAAGTCTGGCTTGGAGAATTTTGAGCATTACTTTGTTAGTGTGTGAGATGAGTGCAATGGTGCAGTAGTCTGAGCATTCTATGCCACTGCTGTTCTTGGGGACTGGAATGAAAACTGGCCTTTTCCAGTCCTGTGGCCACTGCTGAGTTTTCCAAATGTGCTGGCATATTGAGTGCAGCACTTTCACAGCATCATCTTCTAGGATTTGAAATAGCTCAGCTGGAATTCCATCACCTCCACTAGCTTTGTTTGTAGTGATGCTTCCTAAGGCCCACTTGACTTCACATTCCAGGATGTCTGGCTCTAGGTGAGTGATCACACCATCCACGGTTATCTGGGTCATGAAGATCTTTTTTGTATAGTTCTTCTGTGTATTCTTGCCACCTCTTCTTAATATCTTCTGCTTCTGTTAGGTCCATACCATTTCTGTCCTTTATTGAGCCCATCTTTGCATGAAATGTTCCCTTGGTATCTCTAATTTTCTTGAAGAGACTTCTAGTCTTTCCCATTCTATTGTTTTCCTCTATTTCTTTGCATTGATCACTGAAGAAGGTTTCATCTCTCCTTGCTAGTCTTTGGAATTCAGCATTCAAATGGGTAAATCCTTTTCTCCTTTGCCTTTCACTTCTCTTCTTTCCTCAGCTATTTGTAAGGCCTCCTCAGACAACCTTTTTGCCTTTTTGCGTTTCTTTTTCTTGGGGATGGTCTTGATCACTGCCTCCTGTACAATGTCATGAACCTCTGCCCATAGTTCTTCAGGCATTAATCAGTTAATATTAATGGAACCATAAACATCATGTACCTTTTGAAGCAGTGTACTGAGAAGAATGTGACATCAGTTCTGTCATATCCTTCAAGGTCTATATATCCTATATAATCACAGGACCATGTTAAGAAAAAAGTGAACAACAGTCTAAATCACTGGAGTCTTCAAAAATGTCAAGGTCATGAAAATCAAAGACAGAATGAGGAACTCTTTCAGTGTAAAAGAGATTCAATAGATCAGGCAACTATTAATAAATGAAATATGTGATTCTGAATTGCATCTTAGAACAGGAGAAAAAGTCCTAAATAAAGGACATTATTGTGACAACTGGAAAAATTTGAGTAAGTTCTGTAGATCAGGTAATAACATATCAATATTAATTTCCTGATTTTGAAATTGCCTTGTGGTTATATAAGAGCTTGTCATTGGTTTTAGGAAATATGCACTGAAACATTAGAGGTAAAGGAGTATCATGTCTGCAACTTACAAGAGAGTCAAGATAGAGAACTAGCTATATAAATAAATAAGTAAATAGGGAGGGCAGGGGGAGAGAATGATAAATAAATGTAGTAAAATATTAGCTATGGTATTTGTGTGAATGGGATTATTTGTATGTATGCATCTTACAACTTTTAAAAAGTCAAATTATTTCAAAATTAAAAAAGAAAATAATTTTCTGCCAGTTAAATCGACTGTGTTCTGTTCCCCATGGGGGCCTGGTGTGCAACGGGGGCAGACAGCAGCCTTCTCGGTAGTGTATGCCACCTGTTACCTGTACAGGTTGTCCTGAGGGAACTTGGAGATAGCCCTTTCCAGTGGACAGTCACAACTGGCATGCTGGTCCCAGTCTAGGCTCCAGACAGGTATGTGTGTTGCCTTTGGAAAGACCCAGGGTGAAGTGGCCAGGGTCCATACCAGCCAGGTCATAATGTCCATCCACACCAACCTGCAGAGCGAGAAGCGTGTGACTGAGGCCCTCCGCAGGGCCAAGTTCAAGTTCCTTGGCCGCCAGAAGATCCGCATCTCCAAGAAGTGGGGATTTACTAAGGTTCGTGTGGATGAATTTGAAAATGTGTCAGAAAAGCAGCTCATCCTGGATGGCTATGGGGTCAAGTAATCACTAATCGTGGCTCCTGGACAAATGGTGGGCCTTTACTCATGAGACCCTTGGTACTGTTCCTGCCTTACTCAAGCCCACTAATAAATCCTAGTTTCCTGTCCAAACAAAAAAAAAAAAAAGGAAGAAAGAAAAGAAAAAATACTCCTATAGAGGAAAGGCTTAAAATAGTAGTATCAAAAGCAAGGTAAAATAACAAAGATCAAAACAATTGGGGAAAGACTGACTTTATCAAACGCAGGATCAAATATAAGATATATAATAATAAAAAGACAACCAATGTCACTGAGTGGAACTGGAAACGATGACTACCCAACTGTTCTGTGACAAAAAACGTCGAAACTGGAGGAAGTTACACAAAGGCAGATTTTGGCCCAATATGAGATGGAGCTTTATGGCAAGCAGTGATGCTCAGTCATTAAATGCTTCAAAGGAATGAACCATTTGGAAGCAGTCTTATCATCACACTAACCAGATGAGGGCCAGGTAACCATCTACAGAAATGTTATGGGAGGGGTTCCTCATTGACTTGTATATCTAAAGCCTTTTCTGACTCCAGGATTCTTGGAACTTGTAACTGGAACAATATCTATTGTACTGTAATCATGTTAGTTCTGGAGAGAAGTGTGCCCCTAGGAATTCAGAAGAAAGCATGTAGAGTGAGGTAAAAAGTGTTAAGTGAAAACTGAAAGTACAGGGATCATTTCTGTCTCCTGAGCATGTTCCAAATTGTGCTGAGGTAATCATTTTGATTAAACTTAGGGCAATTTTATTGTCATTCCTAGAGTTTCTATTAAATAGTGTGACATTATGGATAATATTTAACTAGTGGTGACTTTCTCTTTTAAAAAAAGCAGTGCATCTCAAATTTTAATGTACATATGAACAACTTAGTGGTCTTTTAAAAATGCACACTTGAATTCAGATTTTGGCTTAGTAGTCAAAAGTATAAAATTTCTAGAAAAAACATAGGTGTAAATCACAGTGGTATTGGCAAAGATTTCTTGGGCTTGGCAAAGATTCCTTAAATCTTACTACATGATATGCAGAAAGTAGTTTATATAAAGCAATACATTTGTCCTCATCAAAATTTAAAACTTTTGTGCGGGTTTCCCTGGTGGCTCAGTGGTAAAGAATCTGCCTGCCAATGTAGGAGACACAGGTTTGATTTCTGGTCTGGGAATACCCCACATACTGCAGAGCCACTAAGCCTTTGTGCCACGGCCACTGAGCCTGTGCTCTAGAACCTGGGAGTCACAACCACTGAGTCCACACAACAACTACTGAAGTCCGTCTGCCCTAGAGCCCGTGTTCTGCAACAAGAGAAGCCACCGTAATAAGAAGCCTGTGTAGCAGAACTGCAACTAGAGAGTAGATCCCATTTGCTGTAACTAGAGAAAAGCCCAAGTAGCAGTGAAGTATAGATCCCCCCAAAAAATATAAATATGAGACTAGATTGGGAACTTTAAAAAAAAAGCCCATTAAAAAAATAGGGCTTCCCTGGTGACTCAGATAATAAAGAACCCGCCTGCAATGCAGGAAACCTGGGTTCAGTCCCTGGGCTGGGAAGATCCCCTGGAGGAAGGCAGTAATCTTGCCTGGAGAATATCCATGGACAGAGGGGCCTGGCAGGCTACACATGTGATCGAAAAGAGTTGGACACAACTGAGTGACTAAGCACATTAAGAAAATGAGAAGGCAAATCACAGACTGGGAGAATACATATACATAACACATATGAGAAGATATTTAACACCTTTGCTCATTAGGGAACTGCAAATTAATATCATAATAGATAGAACCACATACCCTTAGGATGGCTAAATTAAAACCATACAACTGTAAGGATGTAAGCAGCTCATACACTGCAGGTAGGAACCACGTTAGGAAACATTTTCTAAGTTTCACAAAAGTTAAATATGCACCTGCCACATATGAACTAGCCATTCTACTCCTACGTGTTTACCCAAGTGAAATGAAACGATATGCCCATACAAATATCTGTACATGAAAGCTCATAATTATTTATAAAATAGCCCCAAACTATAAACAATCCAAATGTCCATCAACAGGTAAATAAATAAACAAACTCAATATATACATACAATGGAACACTACTCATCAATGAAAAGGTATGAACTATTGCAACACGGACCTCACAGCTTTATAAAAGAAACAAAATGTACATACCATATGGTTCTATTTATAGAAAATGTAAACTAAAGTAACAGAAAGCAGATCAGTGCTTGCCTGAGGATTCATGTCAGGCAGGTGTCAGGTAGCGGCAAGAGGAAGGACTGAAAAGGGCCAGGAGGAAATTTTAGCAGTGATTGATATACTCATTAGCTTGTGAGGATGATTTTACAGGAGGATATATATATATGCCAGAACTTAAGAAAAGTTCAAATACGTAAGTCTGTGTCAACACATTGCAAAAAGTGCAGGTTCTGATTTAATAGGTTTGGGGTGGGGCCAACAGTCTGCATTTTTAACGAGCTCCCCAGTGATGTGGGTGCCGTTACCATACTATATTCTGAGTGGCACAGCCCTGAGTATGTATTTTGTCGTATATATATATACCATCTGAGTACACAGTAGATTCGTATGGCTGGTACCACACTGGTTAGTGAAGACAGAACATTTCCATCATTGAATAAAGTTCTATTAGATGTCAGAGTCAAGAGTCTTGAATACATTGGTAACCATTAATCTTGCCATACCTATTAATTATCTCCCAGTGATGACCTGTCTTTGATCGGACACTCCGGGCTGAATGCCCCCTCCCTGCCCTTCCTAAGACATTCCATTCTGTGTATGTGTGAGTTTAGTTGCTAAGTGGAGTTCAACTCTTTCCAACCCCATGGACTATGGCGCACCAGCCTCCTCTGCTCATGGGATTTCCCAGCCAATGATACTGAAATGGCTTGCCATTTCTTCCTCCAGGGGACCTTCCCGACCGAGGAATTGAACTTGTGTCTCCTGCATTGCAGGTAGATTCTTTACCTGCTGAGCCTCATGCTGTATACTGCTTATGCTTCATTTAATCATGCTTTTCACTCTGATGTGCATTAGAGTTGGAATAAAAAGAATGGAGTGTTCAACTGGAGGTGAATGCGAGTTCAAGGAGAGTCCCAACAATTTAGGCCTGTCAGAGCAGCTTCTTTTTCCGACCTGACTCCCTCCCCGTCCAGAACATTCATATTTCAGGGCTCCTGTGGTCAGGATTGAGTGCAGGTTTAAGAAGCTGAGGGGGGCTTCTGCCACTAAGAGGCATGGCCTGAGGTAAATCAGAACTTCTGTAGGAATACGTTTTCATCTCTAAAATGAGAGGGGTTGAACGAGATTATTTCCACTGATTCTCACATTCCACATCCTTCAGCTTTGAAAAATTCAGAGTGAAGATAGCATGGATCCAGATATTTAGTTTCTCAGCTCCGGATACAGTGGGTGTGAGCATGTGTCCAGAGTGATTAGGAAAGGTTTTCAGTCGGTCGGTCAGTGCCAACCTGTGTAGTTCTGCCCAGGGGCTGGCAAACTTTTTGTAAAGGGGTGGATAGTACACATTTTTGGCTTTTCAGGCCATCTGATCTGTTACACACAATAAATTCTGCTCTTTTTTCTTTTTGGCTACTGTGTGGCATATAGGAGCCTAGTTTCCTGACCAGGGATTGAACCTGTGCCCCCAGGATTGGAAGCACAGAGTCCCAGCTACTGGACCACCAGGGAAATCCCTAAACTTTTGTAGGGGGAAAGCAGTCACAGATGACTTGTCAATGAATGGGTGTGATTAGATTTGCCCTAATTAGCTTGCTGATTCCTGTTTAATTATACTTTAAAATTCTTATACTCAAGATACTTATTTTTCTAACCATGTCAAGTTAGGCAGAGAAATCAGGGGAAAAACACACTGTATTGAGGCTATTTATTAACTCCAGGTACATAATACAACTGGTCTTTCATATCTAAATATAACAATCCAACAAGTTACCATAATTTCAGGTTCTACATATCTTAAGTTAACGAACTAGATTTAAAAAAGATATAAAAATATTTCACGGGCTTGGGAAGATGTGGTCATGAGACTTCATTGTAAGGAGGGACAGAGGATATGCTAAAGATTTTTCAGACCTACAAAGGACGTTTCAAAATTTACACTGTTAATAAAGTTCTTGCTTAATCAACACTTTATCTTCATTCATCAAGAGCCTGAATAAGAGCAGCTTTCTTCTTGTACTTGTCTCCAATTTCTCTGATGTTTTCCAAGAGATCTTCAGATGCGTATTCTTTACATTCTCTATCATTTTTAGCAATCTGCTCCTCAAGGTGTTTCTAATGGAAACAATTAGCAATTGTTAATATAAAAACATTGATTTCTTTTAAAGCGTTTAATTGTGAAATCTATAAATAAGAGTGCAACATTTGTAAGAATAAGAGTAAACAGAACACTCTTACATCTACCTGGTCAGCCCCTCCTGTGCTACTTTTGTATAGCTACAGCTTATTCATGTACTTCTATATAACATTCTATTGAATGAATATACCAACATTTACTTACCCATTTTACTGTTAATTAATTTTTGTTTGTTCCCAGGTGTGGTAGGCTGAAGACACTCCTAAAAGCTGTCCATGTCCTGATCACCAGAACCTATGAATGCTATGTAACAGGTCAAAGGAACTTTGAAGATGTGAACAAGTTAAGGATTTTGAGAAAAGGAGATTATTCTGCATGATCCTGATGGGGCCAGCTAATTATAAGGGTCTTTGTGAGAAGGAATCAGCTGTGTGGGAGTCAGAGAAGGAAGGCATAAGGACAGAGAGAGGTTAGAGAGGACAGATGATGCTGGGTTACTGGCTTTGAAGATGACGGAAGAGACCACAACCCAAGGACAACGTGTGACTTCTAGAAGGAGTGCAGCCCCAAGGGATCATTTTAGACTTCTGACCTCCAAAAATGCAACCACTCAAATCATTTTCTGGTCTGTGGTCCAGATGAAAAATAACTCTTGAGCAAGGAACCATGAAAGGTTATGGAGACACTGAGTGGTGGAACTAGGAAGATGAAGGGTAGAACCCAGGTTTTCTGACGCAGTATTTCAGGGTGCTTTTCTTAGTTTTTCCCACTAAGCAGAGAAGAGCACTGGCCAGCAAGTGAGCAGAAGTTCAGTGTCATTCAGGAGATGAGGGGAGAGAAGTTCACATGCTCTGTTGTCTAACAAATGAAAACCTTTTAATGTGATATTATGAGCTCCCCCCAACTTTATCTCCTAGTGAATTTCTAAGGACCTTCAGATTTAGCAATTTATTTTAGTTTGTGGGCTCTGCACAGCAGGTCGCAGAGATAGTTTTATTGTTAAACCTTCAAGCTACTTGAAAGGTGGAGACAAGGTAAATTACATGTTTCCAAAATACTTTATTCTGTGTTTACATACATGAAATTAACAGGAAGGAATGTTAAAAAGAAACATCAGGCTCAAAATGGAATCACTTTAGCTAAGCCTACATCACTAAGGTGGGACTTAATACTCAGTCTAACTGCAGTTTCAACCTTCCCCAGCAATGTCATTATAACTGGTCCTTCTGGAATTTCCTGGTTGGCAGCAGTGAGGTCATCTGCCTAATAGGACCTCTGTCCCACAAAGGGAGGTGATCTTGCCACATTGCCTGAATAACCCTGTTTAAATTTATGACTTCTTTGTCCCACCTCCTCTGACTTTTAAAACCTTGTCTTTTCTGGAGCTGCTTTTTATCTGCCACATGGGATGCTGCCCAAAACATGAATCACTGAATAAAGCCAATTTGATCTTCAGATTGACTCAGTTGACTCCTGCTTTGTAACAGGAAAAATATTTGTCATTAAAACATGCTCTTTCACCTTAATTAAATCTTGTATATACTAATATTTTTTTGTGTGTAGAATATGGCCTGCCACATCATTATACACTGTTGGATGTAATAAAATATCATTGTATATTGCTTATGCAAATAAGACAGATTACTTATTTTTTATTAAGGGCTATGTTATTTTTTGTATTTATATTATAACTCAATGAAAACAAACATGTCTTAAGGAACAAGAAGAGTAACTTAATCAAGTGACAAAGCTGCACAACCTTCACCACAATCCTTGTGCCCATCTGCCCTTATTTCCACCCCAGCCCCTGGCAACATAAACCTACTTTCTGCCTCTGCGAATTTGCCTTTTCTGGACATTTTATATTAGTGAGTCATAAATATGTGCACTTTTGCATCTTTCACTGAGTATCATGTTTTCGACATTCATTCATGTAGCATGCATCAGTGCTTCTTTTCTTTTATTGATTAATCATATACCAATAAATGGGTATAATCATTCATTAGTTAAAAACCTATGTAAAACAGATTACTACAAATTCACACTGCTATGTAAGACTCTTCTGATGAATTTTTACTAGATCATATTTTCCAGAGAAATACAAATTATCATTTAATTTCTGTAGAAGCAAAACAGAAATACATCAGAGTTTGAAAAAGCTTTCTTAGATTGTAGGAAAGACCTCCATACACTTACCTCCACAGACCCGACATGTATAGCAACCATCTCTAAAAGACGCTGCAAGTTATTTCCCACCTTCCGTCTCTCTTCAGTTGTGGTCTGCACGACTAGTTGGTATCTGTAGGACAGAAACTCTTGTTTGAATTGTCTAGGAGAAAACCTAATATGTCAGCTCTTGCTAGCTCACTTCTTTTCGTATTTCAATAAAACTAGGCTGTGGTTGTCTATGTTCTGCTTGCTCTGTGTCTAATTCACAGAGGTCCAGTTTGCAATCAAACAGAAATAAAAACATTTCCAAGGATCCCATGCAAACAACAGCACCGAACAGTACCAAACCGTCACACTTTTAATAGATAAAACTTGGAAGCATACTGTTTACCCGAGTCTCCAAAAGGATTATAAATGTAAATACTTTCACGGACAAGACACTAAATACAGATGAAGGAGGGAATAGGAGTCCTACTTTTATGCATTCGGATTCAAATTATAAACAAAACCTATTTTCCCCAAACACCTTCACCTGAATTTCCTATCCCTGGGCTACAAGGAAGGAAACAGGGACATGTGACTTTAAGGATTACAGTTCCAGACTCGAAGAAAGATTTTTTTTTTAAAGTTTTTTGAGTGTATTTGAATATAAGTTAAATAAAGCCTATGGACCGTAACCATTCAGTTCTCTTCTGACTAGAAAGGTAATGGGGACAACAGCTGTGACGGGAGAAGAATGCATCATCCAGGGGAAGTATCTTAAGCTGCTCTGCTTCATTCAGTTCTACTCACGCTCCTTCTGCCCAAACCAGCTCTAAAATGTAAAGCCAAGCAAATAAACCAGGCCCAGTTTTACAAAAACGGTAGATAATTGAGCAGAAAGCACACATCGCAGACTGGGCGAGCTGGACTTACTCCCGCTGAACAGCGTCTAGCTCGCTCACAGCCTCACTGAGGCCCTCGTTCACCGCGCCCTCCAGCAGCTGCTTGTGCTTCTCCAGGGACTCCAGCTCGTCGGCGCACTTCTTGTCCTCTTCCTCAGCTTCCTAGCAGGATAAAGTCACAGTTATGGTTTTTCAATATTCACATTCTATATGCTCCAGGGGGATGAAAAAAAATTTTAGGTCAAGCATTTAAAAAAATCAGGTGGCATCACCATTTGTATTCATAGGATTGTTTACTGCTTTACACGTGGTAAGACTTTAAATGGTCTTTCGGAAATTTTATACTATAAACATAAATGTGACCTTTCGAACAGGCCTATACAGCATTCATTTAGCAGTAATTTCAAGCTTGTATATAGGCAATATACTGAATCACAAATATAAGTATAAAATAGTAGTGGAATATTAAACATGGTCTATGGTAAAATAGTGGAATTCCAGAAAAAAGTTCTTTAGAAAAAAAAATAACTACTTACAAAAAACTCTGGACAAGAAGATTACTGTAGATAAGATAAAGGACAACGCGGCTTTGGAGAACCTAAACAAATGGGCAACACTCTCACCTTCACTTTTTGTTGGTAAAGATCATCCAGCTTTTGAACTTCTTCTTTCAGAGTTCGTACACTTCTCCTGCTTTCTGTGATCATCGTACTTAACTTGAGGAATAAAACTTTGGTTGAGAAATCATAACTATACATCAAAAAATTTTTAATAAGTTGTAAAACTTTTGTATTATCAATCAACTAACTGAACCATTTTTTTTTCTTCTAATTCTTGTGGATTTACCTTTCATGTCATGCAAATTTATTATTTTTCCAAGAAAAGTTAATTTCAAGAAGACATTTCTTTAAATACGTAATATTTAAACGCAGAATGGTATGGCAGGGCATTAGTTAGGAATAAAAAAATTTGGCTTAAAAAAAAATTTTGGCTTAATTCTCAGTAAAATAAAGATACCAATATCTGTTTTTCTATTTTTCTGTAGCTGTGAGAGTCCTTAAATATAAATTGTTTTGCTCTGTAAGTTTTTTTTTTCATTTAATGGATAGGTTTTATTTTATTTTTTTTTTAGTTCTACCACTTTATTGCTACCAACCCATTTCCCTCCACCCTCGTGCACACATGCTCAGTCATGTAATCCCATGGACTTCAGTCTGCCAGACTCCTCTGTCCATGGACTTTTCCAGGCAAAAATACTGGAGTGGGTTGCCATTTCCTTCTCCATATTTTTAATTTAATTATAAAATTGGAACAGAATTTGCTTTACAATGTTGTTAGCGTCTGCTGTACAATATGAATCAGCTATATGTATACCTGTATCACTTCCCTCCCCCACCATCCCAGCCCGTTAGGTCCTCACAGAGCTGAGTTCCCTGTGCTATAGAGCAGATTCCTACTATCTATTTGACACATGGGAGTGTATTTATGTCAATGATATTCTCTCAATTAGTCCCACCCACTCCTCCCCCTGCTGTTTTGAAGTCTTAACTTTATTTAGATTTTATCTACTTTAGTTATGTGGCTTTCATTTGTGTGTTGCTTTCTGGGATGTTAAAGAGAACTACTCACACTGATTTTATCTGATAATATTTACTAATTGGTTCTAGTCAATGCATTCTTCCAGAGAATAATCAAGTTAATATTTAATCTTGTTGAAGTTTGAGCTTTAAGATCTGCTGAAACCAAAACAGGGAAGAAAAAAAGTGTTTCTTTAAAAAAAAAAAAAAAAGGTGTTTCTTTCATTTCCTGTTACAAGCGCTGATACCAGTTGATACCAGTAATTAATACAGAATATTTTCAGCTAGATCAAGAGCGTAGTATTTGCAACAGGAAACAGAAAGTAGTTGACTTCTTTCTTTAAAAGGATTATTCTACACATACATAAATTTAAAACAAAACATACGTTTTGGGAAAAATTTAGTGAAGCTATTGTTATTTGGTAAAAGGTAGGATGGTAAAATGACTAAACTGATTTAAGAAACTTGCGGTATAGTCTTTTTTTTTTTTTCTTGCACACAGTACTTCTCATTCAGTCATCCAAAGTCCCTTGAAAGGGACATTCCTTTTCTATTCACGAGAGAGAGAAGAGTGGGTTAGAAAGAATGCAGTTTACTCAGGATCATTCAACTAGCATATGCCCAGACATCAAAACTAACTCCAAGGACTTTTTCTACATAACTTGCCTTTCACATTTTAAAGACCAGTTTCTGAAGCTATAAACTTTTGCTTCCAATCTAAAGATGTTACTTCTGAAGCAAACTGTTTCATTAAATTCATTTGCAATAAGACCAAAATCGACACTCCAATAACCAGAATTTCTACTAGGCCCTCATGGTTGGTCAAATGTGTTTACTTTTAACTGAGTAGCGCTTCTTGCCATGTCAGTTTTACCAATTAATTAGACATTTCCTCTCCCCCCTTTTGATTATGAGTACACATTCCATTGCAGTAAACAGGAGAGGAATTAAAAATTAGTCATCAATAATTCTGCAACTCCTAAGAGCTATTATTTGACTTCCTCCCTCCCTCTCTTCTTTCTTAGCTCTCAAGTCACTTATAAACAAAGAAATCATCAATTAATCAGATGAATGTTTTCTTTTATAATTGATAGAAGCCACCAGACTGGAATTCCATCACTTCTTGCCTCCAACCAACCAACCAACCAACATGAGACCTTTCCTTCTTCCTTCCAGTTAGTTTAAGGATGCAAGGTATATTTTCTTCATGAAGAGAAGTAACCTCTTCAGCTCTTTTCTGATCTCGTGCCTTTGTATTTCTTCATGGACCACATTCAAATCCAACAAGGTCTTTTGTTCCTGCTTTTTTAAACTTCATCCTTTTCCCGTTGAACTCTCCCCCTCATCTTCAAAACCGAACAACCCTCTCCTATAAAAACAAAAAAACTACACACCAAAACCAAAAACTTTTCCCACACACCACATTTCAGCCACAGTTTCACTGCCTTTCCTTGGATTCAAACATCTGCAATAGATTTGTAGCAGCCCATGAAGAATAACCTATTCAGATTATAGTATTTTCCTGTTTCACCATTTACACTCCACAGTAACATGCTTTCTGACTCCTCTGGTTCATGTTGCTTTTGTAAATGTCAGGAGGAACATCTTTATGGTTAAAGCCAACGTGCACTTTTCAGACTTAATCTGAAAAAGATCTGTGGTTACTGACCACTCCCTATTGAAACTTTTTTCCTTGGTCTCTAAGATCATGTAAACTCCTGGTTTCCTCTTAAAGTCTTGGGGGGGGGGGGGGTGTCCTTCTAATTCAATAGATTTCTTTCTTTGCTTGTACTTTGGATGTTCTCCTAGTAGTATCTCTTTGGCTGTATCCTCATTTGCTCACTTGGGAGAGCTCTCGCTCATTCTCATACCTGGGGAATCTCCTGGCTGCTAATTACATGCAAGCTAAAAATACCTACCTGTAACTATATTATTTCCAAACTCCAATTGCCTACTGGACATTCTCTACTTTGATGTCTCAGAGACCTGCAACAGCACGTCCCAGCCTGAAATTCTGTTCTACAACCTTCTTCGTATTTTTCATCAAGGTTATAGAATATTGTCACTGACAAAGAATCTCTTTTTGACCAAACTACTCAGGATCTTTGAACTCTTCTCAGTTAGGTTGACTTTTGGGCTTTCATGTTTGTCACTGTGTTATCCAATTTTAAGCAAGAATCCTGCCAAGTCACTTAAACCAGAATCTTCCATCCTGAATATCTGATCATTCCTCATCCCCTGCTCCAGGTGATGACTCATCACCTTGGCCGGCCTTCAGAAAGAAACCTATTAGGATGGTGCTTAGACAGAATACCCCTACTCTGATATTTCCAGCTGCTGATCCCTACCCTGCCCCTTGGCTATAAATTCTCACTTTTCTTTGTTGCATTTGGGATAAGCCCCGTCTTTTTCACCTACTACAAAACTCCACTATAATAGCCCCTCTTGAATACAGTCTAACTTACCACTGCTAACAAGTGTCACGAATAACTTTTCTTTGATATCGTATACCAAAGTTGGACTCCTGGACATTCTTAATCTCACTCTCTTCCTTAACCTTCACATCCAAGTGGATGACTAGATAATGTTGCTCAAATCTTTTTTTTTGGTAGTGCTGCACAGCTCGCAGGATTTTTAGCTTCCCGACCAGAGATGGAACCTAGGCCCTCAGCAGTGAGAGCTTAGAGTCCTAACCACTGGATCACCAGGGAATTCCCTGTTTTGCTTTAATCTTTAAATCTCTGTTCTCCATCCTCACTGCAACAGTGTTGGTTTGCCTCCTTACCATTTATGGCTCAGGATACTGTTCGGTCTCTTAATTGAATGTCTCCAGTCGCATGTACCTCCTAAAGTATTCTTCAGAATGTCAATACTGTAAGCTTACTAAGATACACAGGTTTTATTCCCTTCCTTAAAAAACCTTCAGTGGCACCTGCTGCCTACAGAATAAAAATTCTATCAGTAAGTAAGAACAAGTAAGTCTCTTCAGAATTAGGTTTTTGTTTTTCCAAGTTTCTTCCCTATCCTACTTATACTCAAGGTAATTCTTTAACACATCATGGTCTTTGGTGTCTGGGCCTTCAGAGGCAGGCGTGTGTGTCTGTGTTTGTATCCTTTTGTGTATCCACTGGCCAACTCCTACTTGTTATTCACAACTTATCTACTACCTCTTTCAGAAAGAACTTATGCTTATCTTAGGTAGGTGTATTGAGAATCCACAACATGCTGTATTTATACTCTAAAAATGTTATGAATTTGTTATAACTGTTTTCACGTCCACCTTTCCAAACAAATAAGAATTCACAAAGACATATTATATCACCAACACTGACTGTAGTATAGGCATATATAGCAGACTCTTAAAAAAATTACTTGCTAAACAAATTTTAATTGCTAATATTTAAACTTTATACTTATATCCGTAAGTGTGATTGGTTTTTCTTCTTTTGTGGTATCTTTGTTAGGCTGTGGTATGAGGGTTAAACTAGTCTTATAAGCAAAATTTCTTAAAGATAGATTTTTGTATTACTTCATAATTTAAGTAAATTCCTCCATATTTATAGTGCATCCATTTCTCATTTTTTCTTGAATGGTTTTGGGAATTATTATAAAGTACTCATCAGATTGATTAGTTTTGCTATTCTGTTTAACCTTTACTATTTCAAACTGCTATTTTATCTTATGTCATCTTAACCTGGTTAAATTACTTGTCAAATCAAAAAACAGTTTTAGCACCCTAATGTTCACTGCAGCATTGTTAACAATAGCCAAGACATGGAAGCAAACTAAATGTTCATAGACACAGGAATGGATAAAGAAAATGTAGTGTGTATGTATATGTATGTTATATATACATACACAGACGCACACACCATGGATATTACTCAGCCATTAAAAAGCATGAAATCATGCCGTCTGCAGCAACAAGGATGGACCTAGAGATTGTCATACTGACTGAAGTCAGACAGAAGGAGAAATATATGACATCTCTTAAGTGTGGAATCTAAAAAGAAATGATACAAATGAACTTACAAAACAGAAACAGACTCACACACTTAGAAATGAAATGAACTTAAGGTTGCTGAGGGGAAGGATGGAGGGAAGGGATAGTTAGGGAGTTTGGGATGGGCATGTACACACTGTTATACTTAAAATAGATAACCAATAAGGACCTACTGTATCGCACAGGGAACTTGGCTCAATGTTATGTGGCAGCTGGATGGGAGGGGAGTTTTGGGGCAAAATGGATCCATGTATATGTATGGCTGAGTCCCTTTGCTGTTCACCGGAAACTATCACATTGTTAATCGGCTATAAAAGTTAAGAATAGTTTTGGTTTTTAGTCTCTGGAGCATGACATCTCTGATCACTCCCATTTTTTCTAGTTTCATTGAGATATAATTGACATATAATGTTGCATTGGTTTACATGGGTAGACCTATGGCTGTTTCACGTTGATGTTTGGTAGAAACCAAGGCAATACTGTTAGGGGAAGCACACTGACTGAAACCGCCCACCCTGGCCAGGCA
Organism: Muntiacus reevesi; assembly: GCF_963930625.1. NCBI lineage: Eukaryota > Metazoa > Chordata > Mammalia > Artiodactyla > Cervidae > Muntiacus > Muntiacus reevesi. Next base: position 35,173,640 of record NC_089252.1, on the reverse strand, counting down.
CCATAGTAACCATTTGCATGAGTTGTTTTATGGCAGGAGATCCTGATAAGGAATACGGAACTAATAAGCCACCACCAGCCGGAAGAGTTCGGGAAAGATCGAAAGGAGACACTACCTGTCCGTCCACTTCCCAGAATCCCTCTTGCTAGCATCCACCTTGGCTGAGCGCTGCGTGCGCCACCAGGAAAGACTCTGAATTAGAATGATTGGCCAAAGACCACCCGGAAATGAATCCCATCACCATAAAACCCAAGACTGCGAGCCACGCGGCAGAGCAGTTCTCCTGGGTTCCCTTACCCTCCTGCTCTCCACCCGGGTGCCCTTTCCCAATAAAATCTCTTGCTTTGTCAGCATGTGTCTCCTCGGACAATTCATTTCCGAGTGTTAGACAAGAGCCCAGTTTCGGGCCCTGGAAGGCGTCCCCCTTCCTGCAACAATACTATAAAGCAATTATCCTTCAATTAAAAAAAAAACAACACTGCATGGGTTTAAGATGTACAGCAAATGATTTATGTATATATTGTGAACTCTTTGGTCCATGGAATTCTCCAGGCAAAAATACTGGAGTGGGTTTCCTCCTCCAGGGGATCTTCCTGACCCAGGGCTTGAACCTGGGTCTTCTGCATTGCAGGAAGATTCTTTACTGTCTGAGCCACCATGGAAGCCCCTTTTCACTTACTTTTCATATACTGTGAACTCTTTACCACAGTAAGTTTAGTTAGGGTCACTCTTTCTTCTTTACTTGGCTTTTACAGTATACCCTCCCTCTTCTGATTATTCTCCAACTATTCTGTCTACTTCCTTCCTTTGCCAATCTTTTGCCACTTTCTTCTACACATTTTAAGAAATGTCACCCACACCCCTGGCTTCAGACCCAGTATCTTTTTTATGTTTTCAATCTACTGCTTCAGCTTCCTTTTGGTTGTCTCTCATGGACAGCAAGCTCAACATCTCCTGCACTGCCCTGGCCACTCCCAGCCTCGTTTTCCTCCTAATTTACGCTGCCCACCCCAGAAAAATGGAAGTCACTGTTGCTCCTTCTTTCTCTCCTAGCATTCATTCAGCCACAAAATACTTGGGTCCTGCCTCCTTAACATTTCTTCAGCCGTCCCCTTTCTTAGCTTCCTCCCTTCATTTCCATAATTTCCAAATTGAGTACTACAGTTTAACCTCTTAATTTCAGCTGCCTTCTCTCTCAGTCACTTTATTCTATGACCAAAGGAATTTTGCAGGGGAAAAAAAAAAGATGCAAATCTGATTAGTATAATAGCATATGTTAGTCTTCTCCGAATGGGACTTTATATTTCATATAAACTTTGGTTATATTGATCTTTGGGACATTAACATGGGGCCTCAACTATAGTAGGCATTTCATAATTGCCTTCCTACCCTGTCCAAATTTTCCTGCCTATAGACTTGAAAAAGTTTCAAGTCAGTCTGAAACAGATTTCAGTCAAGAGGCTCCTACTGCTTGAAATTCATACTTTTTTGAGTCTTCAGGTCTACTGCCCACTCCAACCAGAAAGAAACTGAAGTTGGCTAACACTTCACCTCAAATAACCATTACCACTGGGAATCACCCGTTAAAGCAGTTCTAATTCTTATCTTTTCCCCACATTGTGATGCCACAAAAGCCATGCATTTGTAGAAACCCCAAATTACAATAACAATAGTGTCAAGAAACTCTTCACTTATCTAACAACTTTTTCTATGTATGGGAGGTGTGAAAAATTCTTTCTAATACAAAGTAAGTATTGATGAAAATTTGTTAACATAAAAAAAGTGTGGGTTACTTTCAAAGCTATTTGTGAAAGGCACAGATTTTATTTTCAGATGAGAAAAAATTAACAAGCTTCTATTCTCAGAAAAGATAGGATTTCTTTTATATCTTAAAATCTGTTAGCCAGAACACATAGTTCTCAAAGAGATGAATTAGCTAGGGGGTTGCTTTAATTGTTCCCCTTGGGCAGAGGAGCCTGGAGGGCTGCAGTCCAAGGGTTTAAGAGAGTGACTAGGCACTAACCATGTAAATAATACCTTTTGTTTGTATTTGAGTTTTTAACTTTTCTTAATCTACTATAACAATGTTTACCCTACCCTAAAGGTTACTGAATACAATAGTCTTCTTTATCAGCTATATTGGTGATTGTATGTTTCAAGTATCTCAGAGGCAGAAATTCTCTGAAACTACTTTCAAAAAAGCAGAATTTTATAGGCTTTTAAAGTTGAATCTCCCTGAATTCCATGGTCCTGAAGAATCTGGTAAACGGAAGTCTCTTAATCTATCATAGTTAGTTAGCTTCTAACTGCAAATGATATATACTCACTTTTAAGGTAGCCATCTCAATTTCCTTTTACTATAAAAAAGAATATTACTAAATCACCTCAAGTTATAGGAGGTGATTTGCCATTAGAAAAAAAGGGAGATTTACTCAGTTTCATATCACTTCATCATAAATGATATGTGAAGCTTAGAATGTTTAAGTTACTTAAAAAGTTACTTCAAGTATTTCTAGGTCAAGGGTATACCTCTCATTTTTCGTATTTTATTAAAAATCCATTCCTTAGCAATTGGAAACCACAAAACATTGTTTAACAACTGTTTTTACTTACTTGTTCTAAAGTATCCTCTAAACCCATCTTTTTATTTAGAGCTTTATTAATTTCTTCTTCAGTTTGGTTCAAGAGTTCCTTGAGTGGTGCCTATAAAACATATAGGAATGCCGGTTACATATGACATAGTTCCAAAAGTTCTCTCACGAGGAATCTTTTGGAGAAAAGAAGTGAAGCCATAGTGTTTTTAAATCTAAGTTAATACACCATCAATAAGAAAATAAAACTAATTTTAATGCAATTTCCATAACTATGGAATGTAACTTGCTTTTGGTTTTGAATACTTGCAAAATTCTAGATTGGCTTCTCTATTCTGGAAATTCACTGCTATTACTAAACATTCTTTAAGTACACGTAGTTTAATGTTATCTTTCTTGAAAACAAATTATATGCAGGTTTTATTTTTATGCTCTGTTCTCTAGATGCATCATTTCCCCCTTAATCCTTTCTAATTCTTTAGCCTTATAATTATATTACTTCTTCATTTTTTTGCTCCTCATTCTAACTCTGTTGTTAACAGCAGAAGACTTGAAACAAGACGATTGTCCACCAACAAACACGGACTGGATGTAGAAGCCGCGCAAAGTAGGACTGAGGCTGCAGAAGAACGAGGAAGATCTGGACCCCGTCAGAGAGAGGGCAATTTCCCTCTCTGCCTTTCCTGAGTTCCTGTGGGAGGACTTAACACAAGAGGAGAGAAAAGGGGCTCTCACCACTTTCCGTTCCACTGGCTTTTGCAGTCTGAGGTCTAGGAGGCTGACGAGGTAAGAAAGGTTTGCTTATACCTGCCTTTGTCAGATGTCCCAGGATTTCTCAGAGGCCAGTTTTCCAGCTGGTGATTGCTTAAGTTGGCGTGCCAAAACTGGGAGGCAGGAGGGAGGCTTTCTCTCACCCACAACTCTTTTAAAGTATACAGCTCCATGGCATTTAGTACATTCACAAGGTATTCTCATTCTATAACAATTTCATTGCTCCAAAAGAAAACTCTGTACATTTTCAAAACCCTACTATGTTTTCAGTAGGTCTTTTGAAATCTTTGCTGAGTTTTAAATTTTGGCTGTTGTGTTTTGAAGGATGCAGTTGACTCTTTAATCTCTTTAAGAATCTTTCTCCAAATACTACTTATGACAGTTGAGGCTGCATCTTCTTGATGATATTTTTATTGTCCTATTAATATGTAAAACTATTTCCAGGGGGCAAAGAAAAGCTTCTTCTTTTCTGAGCATACGCATTCGTTTTGCATTGGGTAATCTTTTCTACAGTAATTTGATCCAGAAATTGATTTCTTGCACTAACACGTCAAACTACTTAAAATACAGGTGAGTAAACTCTATAGTCCTGGGTGTTCATTGGAAGGACTGATGCTGAAGCTCAAACTCCAATACTTTGGCCACCTCATGTGAAGAGTTGACTCACGGGAAAAGACCCATATGCTGGGAGGGATTGGGGCAGAAGAAGGGGATGACAGAGGATGAGATGGTTGGATGGCATCACCGACTCGATGGACATGAGTTTGAGTAAACTCCGGGAGCTGGTGATGGACAGGGAGGCCTGGCGTGCTCCGATTCATGGGGTCGCAAAGAGTCGGACAGAACTGAGTGACTGAACTGAACTAAACTGAAACTCTATCTGCCTATCTACCAAGCAGCTGCTTGAGAAACAAAATAGTAAAAGATTAAATGTTCTTTGGATGTATTTTCTTCTATTGAAAATGAGTTTAGATTTATTTAATCAAAATCTGTCTGTCAATAAACAACAATATGGAAAGTAGGGACTGTATCTTTACATGTTTTTTTAGTTGTTGTTTTTTGGTTGTGCTGTGCGGCTTGAGAGATTTTAGTTCCCCAACCTGAGATTTAACCTGGACCTGACAGTGAAAATGCTGAGTCCTAACCACTGGACCACCAGGGAATTCCTCTTTCTGGGTATTTTATCTCAGCATCTGGCTGGTATGGAACGTAGTTGATACTCAATAAATAATTCATAGAATGAATGAATGATTCTCAAGAGAAAAAAATGCATGGTTTTAGACTTTAATTGATATCCTTATTAAAAATTATTTTGAAAATTAACATTTTGGGGGAGCACTTAAAATTTTTCTTCCTCAAATTACATCCTTGGCCATATTTGAAAATTATGTACAGTACTCTCATTATTGGCCACTGGTGGTACTTAATGCTCTGTTATAGTTCATGCCTTCCTGTGTGTCCTTGTGCCTGAAACCTTTCCACAGATCACCCCATAAATATCTCATCTTTGAAGATTTCATTCCAGGTTCACCATTGCTGTACAGACTTCTCTCAATTGAGAAGAACTGATCTTGTTAGTATACCCTGTAAAGACTTCTAATAAGGCATGTATAAAGTATGTATTTTGTCTTTCTCCCCTGAGATAAGTAGCAACTTGAGAGCAAGCATCAGGTCTCATTTTTGTCTTAATAATCCTTGCATCTATTTTATATATAATCACATCTTTTAGAGGAATAGAAGATGAGGCTTTATAATTCAAAGAGTAAGGTAAAACAGAGAGCAGGTGTTTACTACCAGGAAGAAAGAAGGCAAGTTTCAGTGTTGTATCTTTACATTTAATCTTGAGTTATGGACCTGCTGAAGTTTAAACTGTTAGTTATAAATATTATGAGCAGACATCAATCATATCACTTAAAAACCTTCTGAAGTACTCACGATTACGTACATAAACTTGAGCTCTGTATTTGACAAGGCAGTTGGCACCAGCGTCAGGATTAAACTTAATTTCAAAGTCATAACCTTTGGAATTTTCAGCACCCTTAGGGATAAGTTTTAATTTTCTAGCCAATTTATGATACTCTGCTAATTGTGTTTCAATCTGTAAGAAGAGAACACAAAAAGAAACACTGAAATAAAACAGTTCCATTCCATAAGGTTTTCAATTGGCTTTTCTTTGGTTGCAGCTTTACTCACTCAAAGATTATGTGTTTTTCATTAGTTTTAAAGTTGGCATTTTTAGTAGTAACAGTAGCAGTTTTAAAATATAAAGAATGAAAGATTTTATTCACACTAAATTTTAAGATAGTTTTAACACCATAATTAATTAGTAAGCAATACAGTTAGACAGCATCACTAACTCAATGGACATGAGTTTGAGCAAACTCTGGGAGATAGTGAATGGAAAGGAGGACTGGCGTGCTGCAGCCCATGGGGTCACAGAGTCAGACATGACTTAGTGACTGAATAACAACAACAAACTACTACTGTTCTTCCATTTATCTGACAAGGAGTTTGGAATAAAAGTCCATGTTGAGGTGTTAACTAAAATTCACTTTTTAAAGTACCAGACAGAGAAATTATGAAACAGAAACAAACCTTAGCTTTGTCAATATACAAAATAAAACATTTCATTTATTTAAAATGAGCGAACTGTAGTCACTCAAGTCTCTGAATGTTATTTCAACTGTTTTGATAAAAATATTTTACTAACATATTCCACATTCCTGGTCTTCTTCCCTTCGTTCAGGGTTCTGCTCACATTACATCATCAGAAGGCTTTCCCTCTAACATTAACACCCCCAATTTCTCTACTCTCTTACTTTATCCTTCAGAGCACTTGGTATCACCTGACAGAGATTACTCTTGTGTTCATCTCCATCACCTGAAAGCACACTCCGTGAGAGCACTTGCATCCCTAGCAACTAGAACAGTACTTGGCAGAGTACTCAGTATCTGACGAAATAAATGAACCTGCAGAGTCCAGGCAATTTGTTTTCATATAGTTACCATCTATAAAATGAATACTTTGAAAGAATGCAAGGGCAAAAGTGCCTATCATAACCTGCTTAAATAATCATCAATTTCCAAAAACTTAAAAGCAACACTTATATGCAAAATTTAAGATTTCATATTAATAAATCAGGAAATTGTTTCAATTACTATAATTTGTAATACAGTAGCTCTCCAGGGATGACTGCTGTGTGTAGTTCTCTATGGCCTTACACTAAATAATCCTAGGAACTATCCTGTTTTTCACTGTGATTTTGTTGCTATAATAAAGCAGTTTTCACAAGGCCATGCACTCCATCCTGCCAGACTGTGGGGACAGCAGATGTACGACACACTTCTCCTTCCACCAACCAGTTCAGACAGAGAACATGTACCATATTCCTCCTGAAGAGTCTGGAGGTAGCCTCAATGCCCATCTCAGCAAAGAGTTCCATAATGGGACTCCCAGTCAGAGGTGATGGGTGGGGTAAAAATCAGTCTGGAAAGAAAACTAAGGGGAGGACTCTTTATGCTGGACTTTAGTATTTTGCCTCCATTCTTTAATCTCTCCTACTCAGTACCCTAAGGTTTTCTTCGCACTGACCATGGCCCAACTGGCCCCTCACTAGGCCACTGCTTACCCACTTCCTGGGTAATTTTCTTCTTTCAGCCTGATCCTCCAAATCAAAAACAGCACCCATACAGCTAGTTTGAGCTAGTTAACAGAGTTCACCTAGTCTAGAGATTCATAACTTCCCCTCTCCCACACAGTGCTTGAGAGGCAAAATGTGTTAACTGTTGAAGTGACATTTCAGGTTCACCGACCTGGTCCATTCACAATTCAGTTTGTAAATAAGGAAACTGAGGCTCTGAGAAGTCAGATGTTGTGCTGAGGTCACATAAACATGTGCTGGCAAACCCAGGGCTACAACACAGGTTTACCAAATTCTGGGTTCAAAGACTTTTGCGATCACCATACCATCACTGGCTGTTTCTTAGAAATGCATATTTTTCTCTTTTATACACAGGGACAGAGATGAGCAGGTCAGGAGTACGAGGGAGCACAGATAATTAAGGCAAAGCAAAAATCTGCTGAAATGACTCAAAAAATGAGGCAGTGCTTATTGCTCAGGCTGAACTGTGCATTCCATATTAAGAATTACATATGCAGCTGTGTAAAATACAAATTTTTAATAATGTAAAACAGTTAAAATGTGACCAAGAAACTTTCATTATGTTTATAATGAACTTCACAATATGATCAGGGTGAAAAACCCACACTGCCCCATAGGCAAACGTAGATGCTTAAAGGAGCCTTTTTAAAAAGACATGCCTTCTGGGACTTCCCTGGAGGTCCTGCCCTTCTAATACAGGGGATGCAGATTCGATCCCTGGTAGGGGAAACCAAGAACCTACTTCCTTTCAGGCTTTTCTTAAGGGGTCTCTGTCCACTCCCAAGATGCTGGTATTTCCAGAATTCTATCTTCCTCCTCTGTATTCTTCCTTGGTGAATTCATCTACCCTGTGGCTCCAATGACAACATATACAGATTTTTACCAAATCTATACTGCAAACCCAGGTATTTAACGCTGCAGTACAGGCCCATGTAAAATAGTCTGTAAGATATTTTCATTTAAATGCTGCATATGCACACAACATGTCTAGCCTACCATCTCTACTCCAGACTGCCAACTTCTCCATCTCTTCTGTTCCTAAGTGAATGATACTACTCATTGCCTGCCCCATCACTCAAGCCAGACCCTGGTGTTGGTTTCCTTTCTTTCATCTCTTTATTCATTCTACCTCCTAAGCAGACAGAATCCACCCATTTCTTTGAATCTCCACAAGCATTATCTAAACTTCAGCCTGTAATTCCTACTAATTACTTCCCACAGATCCTTATCTGACTGCTTTGCTTCCTTCTATCCACTTTTCACATTATCAAAAATGAGATCTTCCTGAAATGTGTTTAACATATTAATGGCCTGCTTCCTGGAGCTTTCAGGATAAAGTCCGAGCTTCTAAGTCTGAGAAGGATGTTCCCCACCTGGTCTTTCTTATCCTTGAGTCTCATCTTCTGCACATGCCGCATCCCTTGCTGTTAGGCTCTAGCCACACGGAAAACTCAGGACAGCAGAGTGCCTGGTGCTGCTTTCTCCCTAACTTCCCCACACATGTCACTTGCTGGCTCCCCAATCTGGCCAGGCTAATCCTCCCTCCTCACGTTCCCAATTCAGCTCAGGTCTTACGTCTGCAAGGAAGCCTTTCTGAAAACCACCACCATCCATCACCCTACACTACGCACACCAAAATCTTGGTCATGTCTACTATAGGCTTCTTCAGTATGCAGTTGGAGGTCTGATCTCATGGTAGAGAAATGTCAACTAGAACAGCAGTTTCTTAAGTTCCTGTGTCTCTTTATCCTCCCTCTGCACCCAACATAGTAAGTGGTACACAGCAGATGTTAAATACATGTCTGAGCAGTGAGGACGTAAATGAAGAAGTGACTCATGTCCACTTCTAGAATAAGAGGCCTGGGACTTATGAAAACTATTTCCATGGCTTTAAAGACTTTTTTGGTTCATTTCTTGGTTCACTATTGGAAAATACAGGTTATCTTAAGTATGACTGAGAAATTGGGCTGTTACTGAATTGACATGAAGAGATGAGTGTTTTTAGTAAAATGTCAATGCTGAAAAATTTTACCTCTTTCGCCAATTTATTTTACCCACTCAGTTCTTCCAAATTGGGATGGACCTTTACAAAGGGAAGTTCTGATGAGGTGCTGCCCTGGGAATGGTAAGACATACCGCCTCTTTGCCTCGGGCATATTTCAGCTCTTCATTCCACAACTGCTGCTGTTCAGCCTCTAGGTCCTTGGTTAATTTATTAATGGTCTGCTGCAATTCATTTCTTTCATGATTTATTCTCTCAATGTCTGCAACCGAGTACTTCTGGTTGTCAACAATATTCTGTAGTCGAGAATTCTCCTGTTTCATTGTTTCACATTCTAGTTCTGCATTGCAAAAGAAATAAATTAAGTTCCTTCAATTCTAGTTGATTACGATGTCTAAATTTCCTTGTCATTATGGAGAACAAATATTAGTGGTCAAGTGTGAACTATTTAAAGAGCTGATGTAGAGCAAAGCTAATATATATAATCAGACTTATTGGAAAAAAATAAATCAATTTAGCAAATACTCCAGATAATTACTGTCCTTGATAAGACAGATGATTAATATTCCAAAGAATAATAGTTAAATCAAATATCCTAAGGAGTATCTACATAATTCCTACATGAGACAGACACAGCCCTAAAACCCTTAAAAGAATAAAATCAAAGTAGGCAGAGACCTGGGAAAATAGTATAGTAGGTCCACATAGCTATTTATTTTGTAAACTGCCAGCCAATGGCTCTGTGATGTGTAGCTATCTTTCTTTGTGCTACTTTTGGCACCACAGAAGCATCCCATAGAAGCAATTCATGGGCCACAGTATTTTCAGTTTTATGATTAAGATCCATATGTGTTTATGAAACCAAGGTTAGGAGCACACAAGATATAAACAAGCTTTCTTTAGTTAGGCTTTTATAGCATCTTTTCATGTTATTTTCAATCAGGTTAAGCTGCAGAGTAGCCTAGGAGGTAGTGATAGTGACAGAGGATAAGGCAAATGTAGCAGACGGAGGCTAGCAAAGATTTAAAACCTGGCATATTAATTACAAGGTGGAATTGAAGATATGTTTATGTTCAGGCAGCATATGTTCTTAGGTTAGGTCCCTCTTGGCTTCAAAAAGTCAGGTATCTGAAAACATGTTAGAAGTTATAGTAGGTTGAGTCATGGTCACCCAAAGATATGAAGTCCCAGACCCTGGAATTTGTAAACAATACTTTATTTGGACAAGGAGTCTTCACAGATGTGATTAAGTATTTTGCAGTAAGGAGATTATCCTGGATTATTGAGGTGGGCCCTGAAGGTCATAAATATTCTGAAAACACAGGCAGAGAGAAATTAACACAGACAGAAGAGAGACATGCACACAGAGAAGGCAGTGTGTGGATGGAGGCAGAGACTGGAGTGGTGTGGCCACAATCTCAGGAATGCTGGAAGACTCCAGAAGCTGGAGGAGGCAAGGAATGGGTTCTCCCTCAGGGTCTTCAGAGATGTGGCCCTGCCAATCTCCAGCTTCTAGCCTTCTGGGAATGGATAAACTTCCACTGTTTTAAGTCACCAAGTTTGTGATAATTTGTTACAGCAACCTCAGGAAATGAATATAAAAGTCACTAAAAACTTGCCCTGCTACCAACATTTACCATTAAGAGGCAAAAAGATACAGATGACAAAGATGGCTCTATATGTGTAAGTCCCATGTATGCTCCCACCTCACTCTAAATGAACTTTCAGTACTAGTTGTGCTTACCTACTCTAGAAATTTCTTCATCGAGACCATTCAATTTCTGGTCAAGAATGGCTGAATGAGACTCCAAATTGCTCATGTATGCCTGATACTTCTGAACATCTGCTTGTAAAGAAGCTTTCAGTTTTCTCAATGACTCTAGACGATTCTTTAAAAGAAAAAGAATATGAAGTTAGTTATTCTTGTCAATAATCATTCCATACTTTACTTGAAAGTAAAGCAATACTCAAATTCATCTTAAAGAAAGGTAAATTAGAGTTTTCTTTTCATTTTTTAGAGGGAGTCAAAAAGAACTAAAAGGGGAGTTTACTGTTATTACCCAATTGAGAGGAGTACTTTTCAGAAGCCAATTTGGGATAGGAAAAGTCAAGGGCCAAATTGAAAAAGCACAAACATTTAAAAATCTGTTATTTTATAGAACATTTCAGTATCATAATACACAAAATAACATTAGATATCTGGATATCATCATTTAGCTTTTAGAAAGCCCTCAGGATACAATATATTATACAATATATTATATAAACTCATTAATTATCATTCTCTTTCCACTGACTACAAAGTTCAGGGCCTCTTGTTGGTGCTCCCATGAGGTATGTAACATGGGGACCTTGTTCTAAAGATCCTTTAGGTCTGATGTAAGTAGATAAGATTCTTTCATCATATTCTGAACACCTTTAGTCCAAGACCAATAGATCACAAGGGAAAACAAAGTTCTAGGGAGACCAAACATGTTTTCATTAGGAGTTGTGGCCTATATAAAAAAATCTAACTTTGAAGCTTATTTTGCTAATGCATTTGCTAATGCAAATTTAAGCATTTAAATGCATTTTGTTAATGCATTGAAAATTTTTTTTTTCTCTATATAGCTGTTTGTTCATAAAGAAACAGCTAGTTTTCTCCACAGAGATCCAAGAGTGTCAGTAAGCGTGTAAGCCTATTGAAGATAAGCATGTTTACTAACCGGTTCTTTTTCTCTTTCTTGCTCCAATCTTGCAATTTGTTCATTCAATGCTCTGTTTTTTGCTGCTAATGATTCCAGCTTGGAAGCATCTACGTTAAATAAATCCTCTGGAGAAAAAAAAAACCCCAAAATTTCATAAGGTCTCAGATCTGCCTAGAAAATTCTTCCCCGGGTTTTTACCATTGCTCTCTCCCTCACTTCCTCTAGTCTCTACATGAAACCCTCTCCGTGAAGGACCTCCTACCATCTGTAAAACTGCAATCCCTCCCTGTGGTCCCCTGCACTCTCTGCCTCCCAGCCCTGCTTCATTTTCCTCCGTAGCACTTACCACCATCTGACTTATTGTTCATTTGATTATTGTCTCTAATAGAATGCAAGCTCATGAGGGCAGAGATTTCTCTCACTCATTATTGTATCTCTGGTGCCAACATGGTGGGCGGCACACGGTATGTATGTAATAAATAGTTTGAATAAAATAAATATAATTTATATGCCTGATATAACTGAAATACCAAAGAAGTCACTAGTGCTTTTGGTTTTAGATCACTATGAAATTTTCCCTTTAAAAAGAAACCCAACATCATATATTCTGCTTGCTCCCTTTCTCATGTGGACACACTGAAGCTGTCCTCACTATTCTTCAGGGAGGTATATCCCAGGGATACACAAGAGAATGCCTTCATTTTTGGGCTGAGAGTGGCAGGGTATCCTCTTATTCTGAATGCCTCTATAGTCTTTGGAGGATAGCTTTACACAGCTTAAATTTATCTATTTTACCTACCACTCTGGCATTTTATATATGACTATAATAAAAAAAGAAAACCGATGTACAATACCTCTGGAGCATTTTTTAAAAGTTAGTAAGTTCTGTATGTCATTAGATTATAGTTCAGAGCAAAAATAAATTTCTTTCTTTGAAAATACAATGGCCCCTTAGCTTCCTGACATGAATTCAGGGAGACCATAGATCTTTTCACTAACTGGTACTTTACTTACTAAAATAATAAAGCAAGGACATCCTTTATTTCTCTCCACCAAAGTAGTTATAATAAAAATCAGGAGGTATCTAAATACATTCAAAGTGAGGCGCTCATACAAACATTCGGCATAGTAAGATAAACTATACACCAGCATGCTAGGAGTAAAAGCACTTACTCAGCTTGGACTGCAGCTCTGCATTCATCTCGTCAAAGCTGTCAGCACCAGTCATGAAACTTTCATAGCATTTTATGGTGTAGTCCAAAAACAGCTGGTTGAGTGAAACAGATTTAAAAACTCAGTCATGAGTCTCTATTTAGTTTGTTTCACTTTTCTAAGTGAAAATTTAAATATGAATTAAAATAATGAAAGTCAGGAATACCAAGTGGTCACATGAACTCCTGTAAATGAAACACAAATCTAGGGAATATCATTAATTATGCTGCACAGATTTACTCAGTCTGCTACTTCTAAAGTGAATAATGAGGATTAAAAGAACACTTAAATTTGAATAAAGGTGTTATTTAGTAAATGGTTTAAAAAAAAAAAACCCCACAAAAGCCCATATCTTCAGAGAAGGGTTTTGAGAAGGTGAGATGATGCTTATTAATGCAAACGTAAGTATCTCTGGGGATAATCTAACCTATGAAAAATTTAAATGAACTGCTAATCATTGAAATCCAATTAATCTGACAAGATTTGGTTATGAAAGCCAGAACATAATTAACAAAGGCTATAATTTACACTGTAATTTCAGGTTAAAAAAATGGCATGGTTAATGGAGATTTGAACAGTAGAATATTAGCATTCGGTATTTATCCAAGGGAAAGTAACACTCCACTTTGCAGTTCAGAGGTGTTCTGGTCACTAAGGATGTATCCTTTGTTAGGAGGCAAGGAGAGCTGATAAGAATTTTCCAGTCAGATGAAGTCAGCATCCCTTAAGACAAACCAATTCCCTTTGCCCTGATGCTCTGCTTAGTAAGCAACCTTCTCATTACCTGGTTGATACGGAAGGGGTACCTTGAATGGGTGGCATGAGTATTCCTGTAACTGGAAAGATGGATCACTGGGGGGAAATAAATAGATTTTCATTCCTCTTCAGGTGTGAATTTAGTAAGAGTGAATCAGTTTTCTTAAGTTTGGTTGATTTTGATTTTGAAGGTTAAAAAAAAAAAAAAATTGGGTCTCTAGATCCAAAAAGTAGAGATTCAGAACCTGGTGAAGCTGGGTATTTTGGTAATTCTTTTAAATTAAAATTAATTTTTAATTTAAAATTAAAATAAATTAAAAATAGTACTTTGCAATTTCCAAAGTGCTTCTTTATATATATTGTCATCTGAAATAACAGCTAAGATAGCAGGAATAACTCTGACTCACTTAATCTTTAGAATGACTATCAAGAAATTAATATTTAATTAGTTTAGTAGGTATTATAATTTTATTTGGGTAAAAACTGAGGTATAATAAATTTAGTCTAGCAAACATACTGCAACATGGGAGGAGAATTCTCTCAAGAGGATCAGAGGCTTTCTAGCTGCTTTTCTAGCAGGGATCACCGATAAAGTATTACGTTTAAAAAAAAAACAAACAACTAGGCAACACTACCATGGTAGTCAGTAAATTTACCTTTGAATTTGAACCATTCCCTAGGTAGTAGGAAAAGATGAGGTTGAGGCTATTTCCACTTTCTTTTTATGACAAATGTTCCAGAAGGTGAAGAACAGAATTAGAACACAGAATGTTTATCTTAATCTTAGGGACCTGCATAGTGATTGGTCTTTTATATAAGCTAGGGGAAACTGATGTTAAATCTCAATACCATAAATTTATTCCTTGGAGTGGGTGTTTGCTCCATTTGGAGACGAAAATTTGTGTGTTTCAGGAAATACGGAGTTAGTTACATAATTTAGGCTCCATTAAAGGACAGTCTGGAAACCAATTTAGACTATTTTATCTCAGTCACTTTTAGAAGTGGCAACTATCCTAGCTAAAAAGGTCAAAACAAAACAAACAAAAAACCCACATGCCATCTATTTTAAGACCAGTCTTTTATGCTTTGTGTCCACAAAATACATTAGAATAATGACGCCAGTATTGATTATCTTCCTTCTAAAAGACAGGGGAGAAAAAGAAATATTATATCTACACATAAACAATAACATGTTATGTTTTAATTCTAATTGCCTTGTCTTTTTTACTTAACATTTTCAAATTTCTGTGCTTGCTTATTTTTAGGAAATTATAGTGTGAATCCAAGAGTAAATCCATTGACTAGCATTTCCAAAAATCAATTTTAGATTTTCAGGAAGCAAAAAAAACAAGTTCTACAAAAGATTATGTTAATTTCAATAATGACACACTTAGTTAATAATATCAGGTGACTAATGTTTATGGTAAAGTAAGGTACCTTATTATGCATAATTCCATCTTCAGTTTCTTCTCCCCAAGGCTGTCCATCATCAAATAAAGGTGAGCTTTCTTTCATGGCATTATGTAACTATTCAGTATACAAACAACATGTTAAATTGATTAACTTTATAAGAAAAACACATTTTTCAAGTTTTGTCAAACTTGTTTTCAGTGTCATTTTTAGAAGCATTTACATTATTGCATGATAAAGTCTCTTGAGAGGTTGTTCTTTTAAACCTTACAATATAATCCTTTTGACAGTTTAATAACTAAGTCCCTTAGGATTAAAAAAGGATGGGATCCATATTTAGTTCTATTCTACAAAGAAAAATATGCTTTCCTCGGGGTTCAGTCGTAAAGAAACTGCCTGCGAATGCAGGAGACCTAGGTGCAATCCCTGGGTCGGGAAGATTTCTTGGAGGATGGAATAGCAATCTACTTTAGTATTCTTGCCTGGGAAATCCCATGAAAAGAGGAGTCCATGGAGTCACAAAAGAGTTGGACATGACTGACTGATTAAACAATAGAGAAAAATATGCTGATCTTTTACACTGTTAGTAGCCCATTGAGAACATATGTATTGCTACACATTTTAACATAATTTTGAGAATTGAAAACAGAACTGCCATAAAAGCTAAGCCAGTAATAACTATTTCTCTTAAATGAACTTAATTTTGGTGCTCGAATGTTATCCACTGACTCCTTCAAAATGTTTAAGAATGTACCTTAGGTTGAATTCGACAATATAAAGTCTTCATTTAAACAAATATTTAAGCTGAAAGTGATAGCAAATAATAAATTATAGCAAAACATTCAGATGTTTATAATTAACAAGCCGGCAGGAAAATGCCTAAATGTTTTTAAGGCACAGAAATTCCACTTCGGAACATATGTTTTATAACTTGTTTTAAAAATAAAATTAAAAAGAATTTGCTATAAAACTGAAAGATACAATGTATATCCAGTATGATCAACACTGAGCTCTAAAAAAAATGGACTATGCATTAGGAATATAAAAGAACAATAAATTTTCTCAGCCTAGCACTCATTTACAGGATTGCTGAGTGGGGATACTGTTCTGAGGCTAGAGTTGCTTGTCCTGTCCGCTCCTTTCCTGTTCCAAAGGTACTCATAATCCCTTTTGTGTATCTAGAGTGGATGCAGGCAAGCTCTGTCAACTCATCCTTTACCTTTTCTTCACTTGACAAGGCCTCATGTGACAATCAGATTTAATTAAGACTGAAAGACATGCATGGCACAGACCAAGATGAAAAGTAGAATCTCCTACCTGTCATCAGGGCAGATAAAGACAGTTTCTGTTGCCGTGTCAAAGGTCCTTATGAGAACTCTTGCTACTCTGCAAAGTTCAAGGTGAGCCTTATAGAGGCACAAATAGATCCCCACAACTAGAGAAAAAACTCCTTTTACTACAAGAACTGAAAATTCTGAACTGAGAAGATTTGGTTGAAAAAATTTCAATCTGAAATCATACAAACTAGAAATATGGACTTGAGTAAACTTCTCTTATGTAAAGGTGTTATTTACTAACAAACCACCACTCCTCAATATTATAAAATATGAGAGGAGAAAAGGACTCAGAGGAATCTGAGATAAACGTTCAGGGGAAGTTCCTACTGACATTATTTTGCTGTGTTTTTTTTTTTGGTTGTTGTTAGTTTGGATTTTTTTGGGTTTTGTTTGTTTCTAGCTGTAAAACCTCATGAAAACAAATGACCTCCTTGCCTTTTGGATATTGCCCTTCCTCTCCTGTGGACTCATGTAGTAACATTTTGAAGAACATAAAACCAAACATGCTCTGAAAACTGACTCAGACTTGGAGCTAATTGGTAAAAGCAAGATTGGGAGAGAAAAAGAAATATTCTGAGCAGAGGGGAAAAAATCTTTTCTATGTATATATTTAAAATGAGAAATCAAATACCTTGATGCAGTCTATTAGCCAAACCAAGGCTGCCACAATGTGAGGCCACGTATGAGGGGCCCCCACTGTATACATGGAGCTTTTCGATAATGCAAAAGGATACCTGTGAAAAATTAGAAAAAATGAGCTAGCATGTTAATAATGGTAAATTAAGCAAGAAGTTACATTAAAAAAATTCCAAGTATATAACAACAGTCTTGACTTGTTTAGAAGTAAAATACTTGTCGAGATTCTTTCCTTTGTCATCTTACTCTCAAAGGATTTTGTGTATTTTTTTGAAGATTACTTTGTACACGTATCCCCTAAGTTGCAAAATGTGACTTACAACCAACAGGCTGGACTTCTCTTCTGAAAGATTATTTGTTCTCTCAAATGCAATGTACCCTAAATAAAACCATGTATGTACTTCTCCTCCTCAAATCCACCTCTCCCTGTGTTTATCCTACGCAGGCTTTTCTGGACTCTTCTCTCACTCCATTTTCACCAGGTTTTGACACCTATCTTTTCTGATCTATAAAATTCACAATATCTAGTCCATCCTATCTATTCCTTGTCACATGAGTAGTTGAGGGCTTTAGGATCTATCATCTGTACTTCAGTAATAATCCCCAAATAGTTGTTTATTTTTGCCTTTTCGATTGATCTTGCATATGTGACCCACAGGGGCCATCTTAACTCTCTAGGCTAAAGAGAAATATAACATACAAACCCAAGATCTCTAAAGATTCTTGGAACCTCTTCTTCAAACTTTGTGTCAGGAAGTTCATATGAAGGGCAGAGGAAGCCATAAAGAAAAGTGAAGATCTTCAGGAAGTCTTTAACAGAAGGAGCTTGTAGAGATTTCATTGATACACTATATGCATAACCGTTTTCTGAAAGAAACTACAATGATTTTTATGAAATGTCAAATGTTTCACAATAGGAAAATTATTGAAAATTACTTAAAGAGAACACTCACAATTTACAATATTAAAGAACATAAAATACCTCACAGAGTTGTCGAATACATTGCTGAATGAATGCTTTGTCATTAAGTGGTCTTGGGTCCTTGATTTTTTCAGAAGTGGAAAATATACCAAACTGACTATTCCGGGATCCATGTCCACTAGTTCTGCAAACAAAATCAGTCAAAATTATTTCCTTCTGAGCTGAAGCCTAATTATTCCAAGGAGATCTTACATATTTACTCATTTGGCCACGCTGGGTCTTAGCTGCAGCATGTAGGATCTAATTCCCTGACCAGGGATGGAAACTGTGTCGGGCCACCTGCATTGAAGTCTTAGCCCCTGGATCACCAGGGAAGTCCCATGATTTTATATTTTAACATCAGCATCACACATTAAAATTCAATTCTTCAGTTTTTATTTAAACAGATTTCTCTTATTCAAAGCAGAGAAAGTAAGAGCAAATAATGAAAATTAAACTATAAAATGAGGCAGGAACAAATATTCTTTTGATGGTTTGCATCACTAACACACACATTATTCTCTAAAAATGTGTATTCTGAGTCCGGCAGGTTCTTTGCACCAACCGTTTTCCAGGTCTCAACAACCCAGATCCTTTTAATAGCCTACTCACCCCTTCATGACTGCTCCTTTACTTCCAATCTCTTTATTTGCCATTATTTAATGTGAGAAAATTACCTTTGAGATGTTGAAATAGATTGTGTGTGCTTTCTTCATGAATGTTATTGTCATGCGATATTGTGTATCTGACTGTGATTTACCATAAATATATGTGTTACTACTTTTTGGTCATTAACAGCTATAACATTTATGCTCCATTCTAAGCGCCATCTCCCCAAACAAAACTTCCATTTGTTTAAACCTTTTTTTTTTGTTTAAACCTTTATAGTAACTCCTTTTGCTAATCTTTGTGGCCCAACTTACCTAACTATTCTAGTTTATTAAGTATACTTGGAACAGTACTTTTCTTTACTGGACAGACTCCACAAAGCTGAGTTACAGTGAACATTGCTCTAATATCTCAACTCTGTTCATCAAAAAAGAGTTTCTCCCTGCAAGTGTGCTTGCTGTTTTCAAGTTCTCTTCTGCCCAGGCTCTAAAAGTTCTTTAGCGTGGGCCCTCTTTCACTGCTACTCTAATTAGCTAATTTTCTCCCTGAGAATTTGATAACTTGAGAATCACTCTTCTCCCTACTGCTAGTAGTTAATCTTTAATATGTATTATTCTACACAAACACTAATAGCTTTTCAAAAGCACTAATAGCTTTTGAAATTATAAAAGTATTTCCTAACCAATCAAAATATTGTATTACTCAACTTACAGTTTAAGAGCGTAGGGTCTAGAACCAGAGTCTGTGGTTAAAAATGCTATCTCTGTTACCAGTTGTATGACTCTGGGTAAATTACTTAACGTCTCAGTGTTTCAATTTCCTTATTGATAAAATGAAGACAATGACTGACTACACATAGGGCAGTTCTGAGGATTGAACAGATGAGACATAAAGTAGCACTTTTCTGGCTTACAAAAATGCTCAGCAAATATTAGATTTTATCATCATTATCCCCATTATCTCCGAAGTTCAGCTCTGAGATGAAAGTTACATTATAAAAATTCCTTAAGATTTTTCAGCTAGAGTGAACACCAGAGACAGTTTAACTTGGGTTTATGACAAAGATTTCTCATAAGGTAACAAATATGTCATCTCTAAATGTTTTCAAAATATTTAAATCAACATCTGTCTTAAAGTTATATTTTAAGTTTTGGTGAAAGTGGCCACAGGACTGGAAAAGGTCAGTTTTCATTCCAATCCCTAAGAAACGCAATTCCAAAGAATGCTCAAACTACAGCACAATCGCACTCATCTCACATGATAGTAAAGTAATGCTCAAAATTCTCCAAGCCAGGCTTCAGCAATACATGAACCAAGAACTTCCAGATGTTCAAGCTGGTTTTAGAAAAGGAAGAGGGACCAGAGATCAAATTGCCAACATTCGCTGGATTATCAAAAAAGCAAGAGAGTTCCAGAAAAATATCTATTTCTGCTTTATTGACTACGCCAAAGACTTTAACTGTGTGGATCACAATAAACTGTGGAAAATTCTGAAAGAGATGGGAATACCAGACCACCTGACCTGCCTCTTGAGAAACCTGTATGCAGGTCAGGAAGCAACAATTAGAACTGGACATGGAACAACAGACTGGTTCCAAATAGGAAAAGGAGTACGTCAAGGCTGTATATTGTCACCCTGCTTATTTAACTTATATGCAGAGTACATCATGAGAAATGCTGGGCTGGAAGAAGCATAAGCTGGAATCAAGATTGCTGGGAGAAATATCAATAACCTCAGATATGCAGATGTCACCACTCTTATGGCAGAGAGTGAAGAGGAACTGAAAAGCCTCTTAATGAACGTGAAAGAGGAGAGTGAAAAAGTTGGCTAAAAGCTTAACATTCAGAAAACGAAGATCATGGCATCTGGTCCCATCACTTCATGGCAAATAGATGGGAAGACAGTGGAAACAGTGTCAGACTATTTTTTTGGGCTCCAAAATCACTGAGGATGGTGACTGCAGCCATGAAATTAAAAGATGCTTACTCCTTGGAAGGAAAGTTATGACCAACCTAGATAGCATATTAAAAAGCAGAGACATTACTTTGCCAACAAAGGTCCATCTGGTCAAGGCTATGGTTTTTCCAGTGGTCATGCATGGATGTGAGAGTTGGACTGTGAAGAAATCTGAGAGCCGAAAAGTTGATGCTTCTGAGCTGTGGTGTTGAAGACTCTTGAGAGTCCCCTGGACTGCAAGGAGATCCAACCAGTCCATCCTAAAGGAGATCAGTCCTGGGTGTTCATTGGATGGCCTGATGCTGAAGCTCAAACTCCAATACTTTGGCCACCTCATGCGAAGAGTTGACTCACTGGAAAAGACCCTGATGCTGGGGGGGATTGGGGGCAGGAGAAGGGAACGACAGAGGATGAGATGGCTGGATGGCATCACCGACTCAATGGGCATGAGTTTGAGTAAACTCCGGGAGTTTGTGATGGACAGGGAGGCCTGGTGTGCTGCGATTCATGGGGTCGCAAAAAGTCGGACATGACTGAGTGACTGAACTGAACTGACTGACTGACTGAGATTAAAAAAAAAATGTTTGCTTTTGAGTTGGGAATTTCTTTAAAAAAATTAACTTTATTGAGGTATAATTTGCTTAGAATAAAATGCACCAGCTTAAAGCATACAGTTTGATGAGGTTTGACAAGGAACACACCTATGAAAATTCTAACATGATCAAAATTAAACATTTCCATCATCCCAAAGTCTCATCGCTCTAAACAGTCAATCCTTACTTCACTCTAAACAACCTCTGATCTACTCTAGGCAGCGCTTCTCAAAGTGTGATCTAGGGGATCTGAGAAGTCAAAACTCTTTTCACAATAAAATTAAGGTTCTTTTTCAACCATTTCATTCTCATTCTCTCTCTCCTGAGTGTACAGTGGAGTTTTCCAAAGGCTGGCTACATGATGTCAGATACTGCAGCAGACTGAGTTCAGAAACAGATGAGAATCTAGCTACTTTTTTTTTTTTTTTTAAATTTTATTTTATTAGTTGGAGGCCAATTACTTCACAACATTTCAGTGGGTTTTGTCATACATTGACACGAATCAGCCATAGAGTTACACGTATTCCCCATCCCGATCCCCCCTCCCACCTCCCTCTCCACCCGACTCCTCAGGGTCTTCCCAGTGCACCAGGCCCGAGCACCTGTCTCATGCATCCCACCTGGGCTGGTGATCTGTTTCACCATAGATAATATACATGCTGTTCTTTCGAAACATCCTACCCTCACCTTCTCCCCCAGAGTTCAAAAGTCTGTTCTGTACTTCTGTGTCTCTTTTTGTTTTGCATATAGGGTTATCATTACCATCTTTCTAAATTCCATATATATGTGTTAGTATGCTGTAATGTTCTTTATCTTTCTGGCTCACTTCACTCTGTATAATGGGCTCCAGTTTCGTCCATCTCATTAGAACTGGAGAATCTAGCTACTTTCTACGAAGCCAGACATTAAGAGACTGCAAAAACGTAAAACAATGTCACCCTTCTTACTGAAATACTTTTGTTTTTAAAAGATGTTTTAAAAAATAAAAGCATGTTATTTATGTTAACATGTAATGGGTTATTGTTATTTTAAATTCAATTAATAAATATTAAAAATTTCCCCCTCAGTTTCAATTTCTAATATAGTTAATATCTATAGATATGGCCCATAAAATAAGAGTCCATAATATTTGTTTTGTTATTGTTCAGTCACTAAGTCATATCTGGCTCTTTGTGACCCCATGGACTATAGCTCGCCAGGATTCCTTGTCCTTCACTATCTTTCAGAGTATGTTCAAATTCATGTCCATTGAGTCGGTGATGCCTTCCAACCATCTCATTCTCTGTCGTTCCCTTCTCTTCCTGACCTCAATCTTTCCCAGCATCAGGGTCTTTCCTAATGAGTCAGCTCTTTGCATCAAGTGGCTAAAGCACTGGAGCTTCAGCAGGAATCCTTCCAATGAATATTCAGCATTGATTTCCTTTAGGGTTGACTAAGGTTTGATAATATTTAAGAGTATTAAAAAGTCTGTGACTAAAATTTTGGACTAGATGACGATTCCGAATGTTAAAATGCTCTGATTCCAGAGTGTCTATGTGAAGAATTTTCCATCAAGTATTCACTTGTAACAATGAAACAGTGGTCTGAATGTTCTGATGTATCTTTCAGCATCATTTAAGGCAAATATAACCAATTTAACCATTTAAAACAGAGGAAAACAAGATTAAAACTTTCTCTTAAAAGGGACCATGATATCTAATTTTTTGTACATTGAGCATTTAACTCAATGTATGGCTATAAGAATCTTTTCCACTAAAATTAATAAAAAATATCATTACCTTTTACCAAATACAGAGGTTTTTCTTTCAGATGTGGGTCTGTTTATATTCAATTTTCCAAAGGTTGATTTCTCTTTGCTTTAAGAAAAGGAGAAAAACAAACTCTTCAAATGAATGAAAAAATATTAGTTCAAGAGACTTTTGAAAACACGTTACCCATTCCCTACAAAAATAATCCAAAAGCATGAAAATTTTCAGCAGCAATTACAGTTGTTATAAATGGGATAAGCTTACAATATAGTATATATTTGCTTAACTAAAGTGTTAAGAAGAAAGTGGGAAAAAACCCATATCTACATTGTTACTTTAATTATCTTAAAATATGTACATTTATGGATAACAACTTCAAAGGAAAATGAATAATTTAAAAATAGGTATTTTCAATCATAGACTGATAGTCGCACTTAAATTTTGCTCTTTTGAGGCTTACTCTTTATTAGAATGTGGCTATACTCAAGAACATACATTCTGTCAATTACTGACCAAAAATACTGACAAAAAAGCAGTCTTTTACCTTCTGACACAATTTAAGGCACAAATCTTTTGCAGTAGTAATGTACAAAAGTACAAAAAATTTGATTTCAGAAGAAAAAAATGTATAAATATTTCAAATTTCTAAAAGTAGCAGAGGCTCATACAATGTAAATCTAAGTAATTTAAGAGCAATTAGCAAGTAACTTGTACCTTGGTAATATAAGATACAACTCACATAGATTACAAACAGCCTTCTCTTAATTTTAAGAATATCATTCATAGGGAAAAACTAGTTTATGATTGAAAGTTCTCCCCCCACAGTTGATTTTTTATTTAAAATGTAAAAAAAAAATTTGAAGCATAGTTGATTTATGATGTTACAGGTATACACCAAACTGAGTGTTTATTATATAGGGTTGGCCAAAAAGTTTGTTGGGATTCCTGTAATATCTTGCATATATATAGATATATATTTACACATGCATATACTTTTTCAGATTTTTTTCCATTACAATTATTATACATTATTAGAGGATATTGAACACGGTAATAGCAAGTTCTTCTGGACACCTTTTTTGGACACCAATGAATCTCCAGGAAATAGTTCAGAGAAACAGTGTTCTATCGGTGGCTCCTAAACTGCAGTTAATTGTCAGAGCAAGTAATGGTTTTGATTGAGAACTGTGCTAGTTGAATAAACTGCAGTAAACTGAAAATTATAGCACAGAACCTGCTAAAACAAGCAGCTCTGAGGAAAGCAGGAAAATAAAAATGAAAGAGCACTGAAGGGGAATTGGCAGTCCCTTAGGGATTGCCTTACAAAGGATGTGGCTTTTGAGATTTAAGTATCAAATGAGATAAGACACGACACAACACAAGTGTCGGGCCCACTCTCAGCCTTCATTGACTCCAAATCAGGTACCGCTGACAACAGACAAGATTCATCACAATATTACACTACATCTTTGCATTAACCACCTTTACAGATTTCTCTGCCAGGACAATAAGGTATGTGGTACTCACGTTTGAGGGGTATGGAGACCTGGTTTATTTAAGTCCTGGGATCTTAATTCCTGCATAGACAGGCGGCCAGCACCACCGGTGGAAACTGAACTGCGTTTCATGCTTATGACCTGCATTCATGAATTCAGTATTAAACAAGTCTTTCCAGATGTAGATGGTACATTAAACCTCAACTATTATCTTCATCCTCAAACAGAAAGGCAGCCAAGTTTCATTGTTCCTTCCTGGGTTATCTTGTTCATGTAAGGTGAAGTCTTCATTTACAGGGAATATTTATCTATTTGATTTTCTTTAAAAATACTCAACACACGAAAATACTAACTGCCTACCGTGTACAAGGGAGTGTGCAAAGCAGTGCAAACAATAGAAGGGTGAAAAAGGTATGATTCCTCTTCAAAAGGGAATTTATGGTAGTTAAAACCCTGAATCCTAACTCAGATCACATAACCACTGCTGGCTGTGCCTATTTCGATGGGAAGTCAGGCCACCTGGCAACAACTACCTCTGATGTTTCCTTTGGTCTCAAAGGAAACCATCCTGTTTTCTTTTCCTAATGTCCATCCTCTTTAGCTCTGTCCTTAACCTTCTCTTTCTCATTTATATTCTTCAATTATTGGCCCTCTTGCTTCAATCTCCCTTTTATCAAGGATAAATTATCTGGCCTACAGGCCGCTTCCACTTCCTCAGACTACATTCACATCTTACTCCCTTTCCACCTCCTGGGGTATCTTTCACTGACAAATCTTCGAATCCTATTGTTACTGAGTCCAACCTCACTCTGATCATTGCAGGACAGGCCAATTAATCTGAGACATGGTGTTGAAAGAGCTAACTGAAATGCCAGGTTCTTTTATAGATCAGAGATGCCAGGGAGGTGAGGAAATAAAGTAAAATAGCCATTAATGTTGAAAATATCTCTTAGAATGGCAAGCCTTAGGCAGGGGACGTGTTAATTTCTTCCCTCCTGTTATTTACAGGTGGACAGGGTTCTGAACAAAGGCACTTTAACAGTCAGACAGAGGGGCAGGATTCTCTGAGGTTGGCCATTATGTATGATTATAATAACAAAAGCAACAGAAAACAAGTCAAAGAAACAGTTCTAACTAGAGTCAGAATTGGCTTTTCTCTGCAACAGGATCTTGTCTTTGAGGCATTAGACACTGTACTCCTCACCTTTCCAGGTCCTGCCCTGGTTTCCAGGACAATGGACATCTGTGGTTATCCTCTTCTCTAAGCTCTCCTTTGTATTTGAAACTGATATACTCTTTCCTTCTTTGTGTGGACACCCATTTCTTCTTCAGTATACACTTCTGTATCTATTAAACTTTTCTACTCTCATCTATATGTTCCCTCCCAAACTCCACTTCAAATGTACTCTCAGAATCTGAGATTAATACTTCTGGATGTACTCCGTACACGGCAATCGGGATGCTACACTAATAGCTCAAACGCAAAAACAGCAAACAATTCCTCATCTTGTCTTCCTCTCTGTGCTGTCATGAATTCTTCCCTTTTTCCTCTCTCCAGGCCCTCTTCTTCCCATCAGTGTCCGCTTGGCCCTCCCCTTCTCCCTCGGAAAATCACTGCCGTAAGAAATCTACTGGACTCCGGGAAACTAGCGCCTCGTACCGACTGGATCGAGAGGTCGGTTACAACAACAAACACCAAAACGTCGCCTCCCAGGGCTTGTGAATCTAACTTGGCGACCTGGTGTTCTCTCTCCCGCTGCCCAGAGCAAAATTAACCCAAAATCATTAGTTACCTTTCTCCCAGCTTCCCGACACGATCCAGGGACCGAATTATTGTAAACCCTGCAACTGCCAGCTGGACAGGACAGCAGCCGCCAAAACACAAACTCCTTCCACCCGCCGCCGCCTTTCGAATTTTTAAAATCTCCGCCAGCGTGTACGTCATCGCGCAGGACGTGAGCGCGCGTGCGCAATATTCGTGCGCAACTCTCGTACGCAATTTTCGCGCGCTGCTCTTCATCGCCGGAAGTTTGCGTGTTGCTGGGGCGCCGCCACCTCACCGGCTCCACTGGCTTTTCCTAGCCACTGTAAGCGTCCTCTGCAAAGTCAGGTCCGAAGTTTGAATTTAACGGTGAATGTCGGAGCGCTGTACATCACTGAGTAGCGAACGGAGCGCTCCAGGCCTGGAAACGCGTTTTTTTTTTTTTCTTTTTCCGTACAGCAACATGGCCGCTCCCATCGACTCTTAAAAAAGGAGAATTTTTGTTTCCACCCCCCATCCCCCATTTTGTCCTGAAAAGCGTGTCTTTCAGGATCTCTGGGTTAGACGCATGCTGTTTCATGAAGTAAGTCTGGGAAGGCGGCGAGGTAGGCGTTAGTGACGGAGTGTGGGCGCAGTCGGCCTCAGGGTCGCGCTGCTGGTGTCGGCAGATTCTTTACGGTTGAGCTAGCAGGGGAGCCCAGTAAACTACTTTGCTAAAACAGGACGTCACCCGCTTCCCTGAGTTTGAACTCAGAGGCAAACACAGCCCCGAACCTGAAAAGTGGTGGGAGTGACAGGGGAGCTCAGAGCTCCAGGACTGGATACCTGGGTCTTGCAGCAGTTGTGCCATCAACGAGTTGTACATGCTATCGTGGTCCGCGTGCGGGTTGGAAAAGGATTTCCAGACATGAGACAGAATGAGAGGGAAATAAAGTTTGTTAGAATGGGAGACGCTGTTAGAACAGCGGGCCAGCTCAAGGGAAAACCGACGCTGAACAGGGGTCCTTAGTCCGCTTTTATCCCCAGGGTACAAGGAGTGGAATAGGGGTCTTGCGGGTCATTTGCTGATTGGATGAGGTATGTATACCGGGTGGGGGGAGAGTAGGGCAAATACCTTCTCTCTATGGAGTAGGAGGGGAGACAGGTTATACTGTTCCGTTAATAGTTAGAACATGGGGAGGGAAGGACCATAAGGGTCTGGTTTTTCTGTTCCTGCATTTCAAGACCCTCCTTGGTTTTATCTGCTCTTTCGTCCTAGGGTCACCACACATACTTTAGGGCAAGTCACCTTTCCTGTGTGAGTTTCAGCCTTCCCATCTACACTTCTAGCGTGCACTATCCGTTTTAAGATCGCTTCACCACAAGTGATGACTCTGATGCTCAGTTGCCTCCACTCTTGATACCCCATGGGCTGTAGCCCGCCAGGCTCCTCTGCTCATGGGATTTTCCAGGCAAGAATACTGGGGTGAGTTGCCATTTCTTCCTCCAGGGGATCTTTCTGATCCAGGGATAAAATCCCCGTCTCCTGTGTCTCCTTTGGCAGAAGGATTCTTTACCACTGAGCCACCTGGGAAGCCTGATGACTCTGAAGGGAGGACCAGTAACAGAATTACTGTCACCAGTAGTAGTTATTGATTGCTTTGTGTGAAACAGGAGCACAACACTTAAAGTTAGTTACCTCAAATAATTCCCTAAACTGCCCTCTAAGATGTCCTAAAATGATAAAATCGAAGCTCAGTGAAATCAAATGACTGGTCCATGGTCATAATGCTAATGCAAATGGTGTTAGAAATTTCAATCTATATACATTGCTACTGTTATTAACTGCGCTATTAACCACTTAATGTATTTCTTATTTTATTTCTTATTCTATATCCCCTTTTAAGTTCTCCACTACACAATGTTTAGTAAGGAAATTCCAGAACTTAACGCCTTTTTTGATCTTTTTGGCTGTGCCATTTGGCCTATGGGATCTTAGTTCCCTGCCTGGGACTGGAACCAAGAACCTGGAATCCAGACTCTGTGAAAGCCCAGAGTCCTAATCACTGGACTACCAGGGAATTCCCTAAAAACTGTCTTAGGAAAAGATAAGTTCTGGAAAAACCTAGTTGCCAGAAGAGGACTGCTCAGAGCCAATTGCAGATCCGGACTCTTTACCTTGCAGTTTTACTAGGGGTTAGTGCTTCTGATGGCCTGTTAAAATTGCATTTTGCTCTGTTTTGACTCTTTCTGCACTCCATTGGTAGCAGTGATTAGTAAAGCAGTTGTGCTGGAGGGGCTTACTGTAGTAAGTGTGGTTTAAAAATGAGCTGACGCCCTAACAGCTCCTATGGAAATTCTTTGGTCTTCTCTAGGCTTATGTCATTTAACAGGCTGAATTCTCATAGGTAATGCAATATTCTTTGGTTTGACAGGACACTCACCATTTGAGGATTCAGTGTCTTCATGACTTGTAGCTGTAGACCTACTGGTTAGAGCCAAGTGCCAAGCAGGAGGTTGTAGGGAGGCTCGAGAAACAGGAGGATCTCATTGGGATCCCAGAAATAAGGTCAGGTTTTCACCCTCTTTGGTCAAGTTGGCTGAAATTTTTGAATTATCAACCCTGAAATTAAAAGTTTACATTGTTTTAGACATAGAGAATAGACATTTATGGACACGGGGAGCGGGGAGGAGAGGGTGAGATGTATGGAGAGAGTAACATGCAAACTTACATCACTGAATGTAAAATAGATAACCAACAGGAATTTGCTGTATGTCTCAGGAAGCTCCAGCAAGGGCTCTGTGTCAACCTGGAGGGGTGGGATGGGGAGGCAATTGGGAGTGAGGTTCAAGAGGGAGGGGATATGCATATATCTATGGCTGATTCATTTTGAGATTTGACAGAAAACAGCAAAATTCTGTAAACTAATTATCCTTCAATTAAAAAATAAATATTGAAAGAAGTTTATATTGTTTTAATGTTTCATTGCAATGTTTTATTTTAGTTTTTCTTAGTCCTACTATACATATTAACAACTCAAACATTTTAAATTCGCGTCTGTGTACATTCAGCTTTATATACTTGCACATAAAATCTATGTGTGTATGAAGTATGTTTTTATTGAAAAATAGGACATTTAAGAATTTCTCAGGGAAGTTTTACTTCTAGTCAAACTAGGGTTTTACTTCTAGTCTCTAATTCCAAGAGGTGTTTGTATGTTTTAAAGGAAGAGAATGTCTGTGGTGCATGAGCTGTTACCAGGATGGCTGCTGGATCACCTCGCTTTCATTAACAAGATAAGCTATGAACTTCACCAGCATCATGAGCCTTGCTGTAGTAAAAGCCAGCCTACTTCTTCTGTTCACCTTGATTCTCTTCACATGGATTCTGTGTCCTCTTTTGGAGCCTCTGCTACATTTGTTGCTTCCACCAATAAGCCAGAGAAAGATGATAGAGGAAATTGTGAAATGTTCATACAGAAATACGTATTTCGATCTGAACTGTTTGATGTCAGCAAACCTTATATAACTTCAGCTAGTCACAAAGAGTGCCAAGAAAGTAATGAAAAGGAAGATCTAGTAGATGATGTTAAGAAAGAAATCTCCATTTCTGTTAATGGCAAGGTAATAACTCTTAAGAAATTTTTATTTTTCTACAGAGAACGCAAATGTATTATTCCAGTGTCTCAAATATCTTGTGATTTACTAATTATAAAGAATAGTCAATAAATCCTAGTGATATGTTAGCATATCCAGAGTAATTTTAATTTTTTGCTAACATTCTACCATTTTTAGAAAACCAAATTTGCATATTTCAAAAGTTAAGTTGATTCAAAAGTGAATGCTTTGTAAATTAACAAACAAAGCTACACACACACAAAAAAAACCCTGTTTGCTTAGGTTTCTGTATTAATTGCATGTTTTTACATATATTTTTGCTCAAAAACATGTATACAATTCTAAAGCAGTGTATAGATTTGGGGGGGATTTTAGAGATTTTTCCTTTGGGGATAAACTGGTATAATAAATGTTTGGAAGAAGTGTAATATTTTTGAAAGATTTCTAGTAATAAAAGTAGAAAGTTACTATGGAAAGTGTGTATATTCTTAATGTATATATATTTGTATACACATCGGTGTTATCAAAAGTTTTGAGAATGCCATTAGGGTCAAATTAATTATGCTTTAATACTTTTTATGTACTTGAAGAATTCAGAGATAATTATACCAAGTCCATTTCAGATAGATTATATTAATATTTTTTTTTGTTGTTAGAGATAGGAGTTACATTCATTATTCAACCAATAAGTGTTTCTATATGCTGTTGCAAACAGAGTAAGGAAACAAGATAGATATAATCTGCTTTTTGGATCTTATAATTGAGTGGGGAAGAAAGATACTAAATAAGAAAGCATGTTGAGAAGTATAATAAGGAAAGTAATAGAGATTCCATTATTTTTTCAGTCAGCATACTTTTGTTGTTAGCCTGCTAGGAGGCTACCATGTAGGCACTGAGATTTCAGGAACAAAAAGTAGAAAGTCCCTGCTGTGTATTGTACTCACATGTTCTTTGGAGTTGTTAGATGTAGAACAGATATATCTTATTTGTACCCAATCTTCAGATTATACATAAAGATCTATTAAAAGTACATTGCAGATTTTTTTCTTTGGTGTAGAAATTAAGAAATTTCAGAATAATTACCCCATATAGCAACTGATAGATTACACTGGTGACTCTTTATTACAGTATCAGTTTCCTTGTGTCTATGGATGTCAGTGCTGCATTTTATTATATTGTTCTAGTTCTTTCTAATAGCAGATGAGACCTAGGTGGCCTTTTATCACCCATTAAGTTTGCAGTAATAGTAATAATAATTATGATTATTTGAGAAAGTTTACCTCCCTAGTCCATACTCTTTGCACTTCTTTCAACCTCAGTAGTTAATTATTAAGTCTTAAAGAATGTGATAGACAGTATGGAAAATGTGAAAAATAAAAAAGAAATATTAATGTATTTCAAAGTATCAATATTGTGATGGATGGCCATAAAATTTTTTCCCTGTAATTTACTCTTTAGAAGCGAAAGAGATGTGTTGCTTTCAATCAAGGTGAACTGGATGCTATGGAATACCATAGAAAGGTACGGTGTAAAATGTTCATTGATGACATTGAAAGGTTAATGTGAACTAGTATAAGTAGAAGGACAATGTGAATAAGGGTGGTCTTAAAAATCAAGAAACCATTTTGATCAAGGTTAGAATTTAACAGTGGAGTGGTTTATTGTTACTTTTATAGTAATTAACAATTTAAACCAATTTTTATTAAAACTCCATATACTTAACATACATTTAACATACATAAACTTATGCTATATTGGTAAAGTCTAGAAATTTTATAAGTTATAAAAGTGTACTGGCAGTAGGTAAAAATAGCATAAACTTCTGCTACATTGCTTAAGCATATATTTCACATAAATAAACTAATGCTGTATGAGTGTGGTGATATCTTATTGAGGTTTTTAGCTTGCATTTCCCTAGTGACTAATAATGTTGAGAGTCTTTTCATTGCTGTACATCTATATACATTGTTTGTTAAAGTTGTTTAGGATTAATGTTGATTCATCTTTGAATATTTGATGTAATTCACCAGTGAGATTATCTAGGCCTGGTGTTTCCTTTTGGGGAAGGTTTTTATTAATAATAATCAGGTTCTTTAGTAGAGCACAGGGATTTTCAGATTTTCTGCTTTTGCTTATGTCTATTTTGGCAAGTTGTATTTTCCAAGAAACTTGTCCATTTTATCCAAGTTGTCAAATTTATTGGCATGATGTTGTTCATAGTATCCTTTTTCCATGCTTTTAATGTTAATAAGATTTGTGATGATAAATGATCACCCTTTTCATTGCTATATTGGTGATTTGTATTCTTTCTTTTCTAGCGTGGGTCTTGTTTTTTGGTTGTATTTTTCAAAGAACCAGTCTTGTAAAAAAGTTTTTTGGTAGCTTTTTTTCTTTGTTGTGGCTATATATATATATATATATATAAAACATAAAATTTACCACTTTTAACCATTTTTAGGTGTACATGTTAGTGGCACTGAGTACATTCACTTTGTTTTCTAATCATCACCATTATTTATATCCAGAATGATTTTGCCATCCCAGCTGAAATTCTACCCATTAAACAGTTTGACTCCTCATTTCCTCTTCCCCCTACATGCCACATTTTATTTATCTGTTCTTCTGTTCATCCACATTTGGGATGTTTCTACCTTTTGGCTGTAGTGAATAATGCTGCTATAAACAGCATTATAAATGCTGCAGATATAATATGTATATATAAACATGTGTAAACACATGCATGTTTATACACTCACACATTAACATGAGTGTCCCTGCTTTCAGTTTTCTTGGGGAGTATACCCAGAAGTGGCCTTACTGGATCATCTGATAATTCTGTTTCTAATTTTTTGAGGAACTGCCTTAGTGTGTTCCACAGTGGTAGTACCATTCTGCCTTCCCACCAGCAGTGCATAAGCATTTCCAGTTTCTCCATATCCATGTCAGCACTTATTTTCTGTTTTTATTTTTTTTCAGTTGCCATCCTAATGGGTAAGAATGGTGTCTCATTGTGGTTTTGATTTACATTTTTCTGATGATCTTTGATGTTGAGCATATTTGTATGTGCTGTTGGCCATTTGTATGTCTTCTTTGGAGAAATGGCTGTTCATGTCCTTTGCTCATTTTTAAATTGGGTTTTTGTTGTTTTTGGAGTTCTTTTATATTCTGAATATTAATCCTTTATCAGACACATAAAGTGATGTCAAGTATATTCAAAGAACCAGCTTTTAACTTAGTTAATTTTCCTTACTGCCTGTTTTCTATTCTGATGATACTGTTCTCTATTATTTTCTTCCTTTTGGTTTACTTTGCTCTTTTTCTGTTAATAACTTCTTAAAGTAGAGCCTTTTGTCAGTGAGTTTAGATCATTTTTCTTTTCTAATATAAGCATGTAAGTTTCCCTTGAATTGCTGCTTTAGTTGCATTCCACGTATTTGGATATGTTGTATTTTCACTTTCATTCACTTCAAAATATTTTCTAATTTCCCTTGTGATTTTATCTTTGACCTATATGAATTATTTAGAAGTCTGCTATTTCATTCTCAGATATTTGATGTTTATCTTAATATCTTCTTGTTATTGATTTCTAGCTTAAATCCATTGGAGTATAAGAATATACTCTGGTGTCAGTCCTTTTAAATTTATTGAGTTTTATTTTACAGTCCAGCATGTGAATTATCTTTGTGACTGTATTGTGAGCTATTTTTTACGTATTTTTGAATATGTATTCTTTAATTGTTGGATACAGTGTTCTATGAATGTCAGTTAGGCTAGTGGATTGATAGTGTTGTTCAGAACTTCTGTCTTATAGAGATTTTTGGTTTATTGGTCTATCATTTGTTGGGTCGATTTTGCTTGGGTGAGTTTAGAATGAGGATTTTAGTCTAAGGCTGATGATTATTCCCTTTTACTGACACAAAATCTGTTATGCACAGTACCCCTGTCAAGAACAATGATGAACTGTCTGAGATTTTACCTTATTTGGAAGCTAACAAGTTAGCAAGTTTAGGTCTAAGATTTTATTAAAACAGATTTAGATCAAAGTATTAAAGTAACGAGTTTATTAAATTAAGAAGCCACATGTATGTACTGATCACTGCGCAGCTGGAGACTTGACCTTCTGCAACTCTCAAAAGCTCTCCGTCTGTGCAGCTCTCTGCTCTGGTGTCCTCCCTGCAAACTCTTGCCGCCTTGGCCTTTCCAGACTCCCAGCTCTGGTTCTTTGGCTCCGCGAGACTGCTGGTCTCTAAACGGGTCTCCTCCCTGTCCTGCTACATGAAAACTTTCTCAAGGCAGTAAGCTGGAGCAATTGGGTTCTCCTTTTATTTAGGGAGTACAATTCTGGGGCTTCCCAGGTGGCGCAGTGGTGACGAATCCGCCTGCCAATGCAGGAGATGCAAGAGATGCAGGTTCAGTCCCTGGGTTGGGAAGATCCCCTGGAGGAAGACATGGCTGGAGAATGTCAGCCATGGAGAATTTCAGCCTGGAGAATCCCATGGGCAGAGGAGGAGCCTGGTGGGCTACAGTCCATGGGGCTGCAAAGAGTTGGACATGACTGAGTACATGTGTAATTGTATTAATAATAATATTCTGCAATGCTTGACATCCACCCGAGGTCTGAAAGCCTTTTTTCTGAAAATAACTTTTTAAAAGTAATTTCAGATGAAAAGTACTCCATCTTATCCAGAAGCAGTACTGGCTTTTAATTTTATAATTATTTTGGTTCTGTTATTGCAAAACTTTTAAAATTATATTCATTTTATAGAGTTGACTTTTTCTTTAACAATTCAAGTTATATTTTTATGAAATCAAAAATATGTTTACTTTAAAATTAAATTACTAGAAAAATTAAGATTAAATGTGATTAAAACTTAATTCTTTTTATAGACTAGAATTTTCACTTCTGGAAACATTATCAAATTCATCTTATAAATTTTTAAGGATTTTTTAAGATATATATTGCTTAGTTATTTAGTTTTCAGTGAGTTTATGGGATTTATATTATTCCACAGTTAGGAAATAGCTGTTCAAAGGTATAGTAACAGTTTCTTTTTCTTGTAGTATAAAATTATTTTATTGTAAGCATTAAGAATGTTGGTTTTAATCCGTAAGTTGAAATATTCAAAGCATAGTAGGAAACTTTATTATTTAGAAAATCGTTTTAATGTCAGTGATGTTTTATTATACTTAAATTCTATTACAGATCAGGGGGCTGATTTTGGATGGATCCTCACAATTAATCCAAGAAGGTCTCACAAGTGGCTTTCTTCATTCATGTTCTGAAAAACGGAACAAGTGCAGTGAGACAATTACATTACCAGCTGATACCTGTAATTTGTCAGAATTGTGTGAAATGGCAAAGCATTTGCCGTCTCTGAATGAAATGGAACTTCAGACGTTACAGTTGATGGAAGATGATGCCTCTGTTACAGAGCAGGATTTATTTTCACGGGTTGTTGAAAATACCTCTAGCTTTACAAAAATGATTACTTTAATGGGACAGAAATACCTGCTGCCACCAAAAAGCAGTTTTCTTTTGTCTGACATTTCTTGTATGCACCCACTTCTGAACTGTAAGTAGTTATTATCTTTATTATTAGATAATTTTTCTGTGGCCTCAAAAGTCAAGAGCAAGTCTGAATGTTGAGTGAACATCAGTATTTTGTGATAGGGTGAATAATTTTCTGTTTTTTATTTTTTAATTTAAAACTTTAAATTCAGTTTTAAAGTGCTGACTTATGCTTTAAAAATTAAAAAAATAAGTCTTATTACAAACAAGGTATCAAAAACTTAACTAGTCCCCAAGAGAATAAATATAGTTACTGCTCTATACTTAGGAATTCAGGATATAATTGTGTTTGACCAAGTAATTTTTTTTTTTTGACCAGGTAATTTTAACTTTTATTCATAGCAAAGTAGAAATGAATGTTTCAGATAACATTCAGATATGAATGTTAATTCCGAAATTATTCTTAGACTTTTAGGTTACATTTTAAGCTATTTTCAAGTTTATTATCTAAAGTTTCTCAAAAGTATTTTCCCGTGTAAAGTTGAAAATTTAGGTATTGATGTTCAGAGTTATCTACACGTAAATTTGAATTTGGATTTCTGAAGCTTAACTATGAGTCTTTAGACACTTCACAAAACTGAGCCTCAGTTTCCTAATCTATAAAATGGATATGATGATACCTACTTCTGAGGGTAATTTTGAGGATTAGTTGAGATAATTTGCACCACAAGCTTAGCTCAGTGATATGTTTCCAATAAAGTATAACTATCATAATATTCTAAGGGATGAGATAAGAGATATATTGATTAAATTGAATTTAATCTGCTATATACTGTTATTTGTACATTTTGTAGCAAAATTTTAGGTGATTAAAGTAACAGCTTATTAATGATAAGCTTCTTTTAATTACTTTCAAGCCGTTTTAAACATGAGTGGTTATTCATGTCACAGTGTCATAAAATTCTTCAGGGTAAATGACAAGATAACAAAATAATGAGAAAATCATGGAATATTTGAACATTTTTCCCCCATTCTTTCTCATCTTTGTTACTCTAATCGTTTAAAAACCATTACATCCTTATTTTAATTTTCATTCTTTTGAATGAAAATTATGAGATTGTCCACTTACAAAAATATACCTTTGTGTATAAAGGGAAAGGGACAGCTCTTCCTTGTAGTAAAATCCCAATTAATAAGTGTAGGTGGAAAAGAAAAAATAAATGTAGATGGAATGATGTAACTAGGAAATTTCTGTTTGACACATAGCATAGTACTTGGGTGTCAAAATAGTGGGTGAAAAGATGAGATGCAGACTATTTGCAGAGTCTTAAAGTATGTCCCTACCAGATAGTTAATAATTACTTAGGTAGAACTGGAGAAACCTGGCTGACAGAACTTGAACCAAACAAAAGACTCAAGGTGGTATCACTGATCATGAGACATTCTGACACCCTGTGCTTCCTGCTGGTGACCAGCCAGTAGTAGTCTTCAAAAGTATCAAGGTCAAAAAAGATAAAACCTGAGAAACTTTTCCACATTGGAATTAATTTATGAGACATAGCAATTAAATGTGATATTGCTGGGGATCCTGGACCAGGGAAAAGGATACTAATAGACAATTGGGGACATTTTATCAATGTTAAGGTCAGTATGTCAGTTAAAAAATTGAAGTTTTATTTCATGTAAAAAGTGAAAAAAAAAAGGGAAAAAACCCCACATCCATCCTATTTGAAAGGACCATCTTAACATGGCTGCCAAGACTCACATAGGGCATTCACAAATCCTCGATGTCTAGCTAGGGGCTTCCCAGGGGGTACTAGTGGTAAAGAGGTGAAGTGAAGTGAAGCCGCTCAGTCGTGTCCAACTCTTTGCAACCCCACGGACTGTATCCCACCAGGCTCTTCTGTCCCTGGGTTTTCCAGGCAAGAGTACTGGAGTGGGTTGCCATTTCCTTCTCCAAGTGGTGAAGAACCCACCTGCAAATGCAAGAGACAGAAGAGATGCGGGTTTGATCCCTGGGTTGGGAAGATCCTGGGTTGGGAATATCCTCTGGAGGAGGGCATGGCAGCCCATTTCAGTATTCTTGCCGGGAGAATCCTATGGACAGAGGAGCCTGGCAGACTATAGTCCATAAGTTTATAGAATCGGACATTACTGAAGTGATAGCACAATGTCTAGCTAAGAGAGCTGTAGTTTTTAGGAAGGGTGCAACAGGTGCAATTATATTAAAATCCCAGAGGTACTAAATTATAAGGGGAAATCTCAGTTTTTTTGGATGAATTATTCTATTTGAATAAATGCCACAAATCCTTTTTTTTGCCAGCATGTTTAAATATATTTGCCAGCATATTTTTGTCCATAGTGAATGCACTTCATTGTTGAAGAACATGTTTAGTTTTTAAAGTGGTACAAGTAGAAGGTATTTTCTGAAATCCTTTCTTTGTTTTCAGGTAAGAAAACATATGATGTGATTGTGATAGATCCACCATGGCAGAACAAATCAGTTAAAAGAAGTAACAGGTAAGTGTATCTGGCAGCGCATCAGTCTCATATGCTTTCTGAAAGCTATAGTTGTTTGTACATTATAGTTACATAAACTGAAAGTGTTACTTTATGGTACAAAGTGTCTGAAAAACTAAAACACTTTAGTTTTAAAATTTTAATTCCATTAAGTGGGTAGGTTAAGTATGTAATTCTCTTAAATGAATGTTAAAATGTAAAAAAAAAGAATGTTAAAAGTAATATTTATTAAAGATGAAGGTTACTGACTGAATTAGTTCAGAAATGTGTCTATAACACCAAAAGACAACATTTTTGCCTTCTTTGGGGCTTCCCTGGTGGCTCAGATGGTAAAGCTTCTGCCTGCAATGTGGGAGACTTGGGTTCGATCCCTAGGTCAGGAAGATCCCTTGGAGAAGGAAATGGCAACCCACTGTAGTACTCTTGCCTGGAAAATTTTATGGACGGGGGAGCCTAGTAGGCTACAGTCCATGGAGTTGCAAAGAGTCAGACATGACTGATCAACTTCATCTTTCACTGTGCCTTCTTTGATATCAAATTCTAAAGTTTTGAAATATGTGCCAAAATATAGTATTCCTTAGTAATCGTCTATGAATGAAATTGTCTAATTCATTCTGAAATTTGTTTTAATTTATGCCACTGTTCAGTTTATGTAACCTTTTAGAGTGACAAGTTCAGTTAGTAAATAAGATGAAGTTAAATAGCTTTTCAAAAAACTAAAAATTTCCCTCTAGTTTTGGTGAATATCTTCAGTTATATTTCGTCTCACTCTTCAGTCTTCTAGACTGAACAATTTCTGTTACCTTGACTTAAACTTCATGTGAAATTTCTTCTTCTCCACAGTTATCTTCTGTTTCCTTATGTTTTTTGTTTATGAGCTGTACCAATAATTGGATTTTTCCCTCTTAAAAGTTGCAAGGATCATACAAAGAATTTATCCATCTATTCTCTATATATGTGTATTTGTGTGTGTGTGTGTAGATATCTGTATATATATATAATTTTTTTCTGAACAGTTTGAGAATAAGTTATTTAGGAGAAAGAGTAAGTTACTCTGAAATATCTATTCTGTATTTCTTGAAAACAAAGATATTTTCTTATATAATCATAGTGCAGTAATCAAAATAGGTAATTAAGTTTCCTTTTCAATTTTCTAGTTTTCTTTTATTAATAAGAATCATACAGGGAGTTACTGTGATATATGCGTTGTTCCCAGTTTTACCATCTGTGATAGGTGAAATAGTGTTCTCTCCCTCCCCACCCCCTACCCCTGTTCAACACTCCCTTCCATGTCCTTATCTTAATCTCTGGAATTTATGAGTATGTTAGGATACATGACAAAGAGAAATTAAAATTCCAAATGGAATTAAGGCTGCCAAGAAAAGGAGATTACTATGCATTACATGGACAGGCCAGTCCATAGCATATCACAGCTAGCGGCCGTGAGGAGATCCCCCACGTCCAAGGTCAGGAGCAGCGGCTGTGCTTTGCTGGACTGGCCGTGAGGAGATACCCCAATTCCAAGGTCTGAGAAACCCCAGTAAGATGGTAGGTGCTGGAGTGGCTGTGAGGAGATACCCCATGTCCAAGGGCAAAGGAGAAGTCCCAGCAAGACTGTAGGAGGGGTGAAATCATGTTTAGAATCAAACCCCCTACCCACCAGAGATGCTCAGAGGGCATAAACAAACCCTGTGTGCACCAGGACCCAGAGACCCACAGAGGCTGAGACAGAGCTGTGTGTGAGCGTCTCTGTGGAGGTTCGGGTCAGCAGCGGCCTGCCGCAGGGACGGGGCTCTGGGTGCAGCAGACCTGGGTGTGGCGTAAGCCCTCTTGGAGAAGATCGCCATTAACCCCACCACAGAGCCACCAGAACTTACACAGGACTGGGAAATAGACTCCTGGAGGCACAAACAGAACCTTGTGCACCAGGGCCCAGGAGAAAGGAGCAGTGACCCCACAGAGACTGGCCCAGACTCGCCCGGGAGTGTCCAGGCGTCTCCAGCGGAGGCGTGGGTCGGCGGTGGCCTGCTGCAGGGCTGGGGCCCTGAGTGTAGCAGCGCATGCGTGGGACCTTTTGAAGGAGGTCGCCATCCTCTTCATTACCTCCACCATAGTTTGGCCCCAGGTAAATAGCAGGAGTATCTCCTCTCAGCTACTCGCTGCTCCAGCACCATGCATTCAGGTATGACCTAAATCAAATCCCTTATGATTATACAGTGGAAGTGAGAAATAGATTTAAGGGACTAGATCTGATACACAGAGTGCCTGATGAACTAAGGATGGAGGTTCGTGACATTGTACAGGAGAAAGGGATCAAAACCATTCCAAAGAAAAAGAAATGCAACAAAGCAAAATGGCTCTCTGAGGAGGCCTTACAAGTAGCTGTGAAAAGAAGAGATGCGAAAAGCAAAGGAGAAAAGGAAAGATATACCCATTTAAATGCAGAGTTCCAAAGAATAGCAAGGAGAGATAAGAAAGCCTTCTCAGTGATCAGTGCAAAGAAATAGAGGAAAATAATAGAATGGGAAAGACTAGAATTCTCTTCAAGAAAATTAGAGATACCAAGGGAACACTTCATACAAAGATGGGCTCTATAAAGTACAGAAATGGTATGGACCTAACAGAAGCAGAAGATATTAAGAAGAGGTGGCAAGAATACACAGAAGAACTGTACAAAAAAGATCTTCATGATGCAGATAATCAGGATGGTGTGATCACTCACCTAGAGCCAGACATCCTGGAATATGATGTCAAGTGGGCCTTAGGAAGCATCACTACGAACAAAGCTAGTGGAGGTGATGGAATTCCAGTTCAACTATTTCAAATCCTGAAAGATGATGCTATGAAAGTGCTATACTCAATATGCCAGCACATTTGGAAAACTCAGCAGTGGCCACAGGATTGGAAAAGGTCAGTTTTCATTCCAGTCCCCAAGAAAGGCAATGCCAGAGAATGCTCAAACTACTGCACAAGTGCACTTATCTCACACGCTAGCAAAGTAATGCTCAAAATTCTCCAAGCCAGGCTTCAGCAATACGTGAACTGTGAACTTCCAGATGTTCAAGCTGGATTTAGAAAAGGCAGAGGAACCAGAGATCAAATTGCCTACATCTGCTGGATCATGGAAAAAGCAAGAGAGTTTCAGAAAAACATTTTTTTCTGCTTTATTGACTATGCCAAAGCCTTTGTGTGGACCACAGTAAACTGTGGAAAGTTCTTAAAGAGAAGGGAATACCAGACCACCTGAACTGCCTCTTGAGAAACCTGTATGCAGGTCAGGAAGCAATGGTTAGAACTGGACATGGAACAACAGACTGGTTCCAAATAAAGAAAGGAGTACGTCAAAGCTGTATATTGTCACCTTACTTATTTAACTTACATGCAGAATATATCATGAGAAACGCTGGGCTGGATGAAGCAGAAGCTGGAATCAAGATTGCTAGGAGAAATAGCAGTAACCTCAGATATGCAGATGTCACCACCCTTATGGCAGAAAGTGAAGAAGAACTAAAGAGCCTCTTAATGAAAGTGCAAGAGGAGAGTGAAAAAGTTGGCTTAAAGCTCAACATTCAGAAAACTAAGATCATGGCATCTGATCCCATCACATCATAGGAAATAGATGGGGAAACAGTGGAAATAAGGGCTGACTTTATTTTTCTGGGTTCCAAAATCGCTGCAGATGGTGATTGCAACCGTGAAATTAAAAGATGCTCACTCCTTGGATGGAAAGTTATGACCAACCTAGATAGCATATTAAAAAGCAGAGACATTACTTTGCCAACAAAGGTCCCTTTAGTCGAGGCTATGATTTTTCCAGCAGTCTTGTATGGATGTGAAAGTTGAACTGTAAAGAAAGCTGAGCACTGAAGAATTGGTGCTTTTGAACTGTGCTGTTGGAGAAGACTCTTGAGAATCCCTTGGACTGCATGGAGATCCCACCAGTCCATCCTAAAGGAAATGAGTCCCTGAATATTCATTGGAAGGATTGATGCTGAAGCTGAAACTCCAATACTTTGGCCACCTGATGCGAATAACTGACTCATTTGCAAAGACCCTGATGCTGGGAAAGATTGAAGGCAGGAGGAGAAGGGGGTGACAGAGGATGAGATGGTGGTATGTCATCACCGACTCAATGGACATGAGTTTGAGTAAACTCCGGGAGTTGGGGATGGACAGGGAGGCCTGGGATGCTGCGATACACGGGGTTGCAAAGAGTCAGACATGACTGAGCAACTGAAGTGAACTAGCATATCTGTATATAGGAGACCTAACTGAGGGAATTTCTTTTTTCTTTTCTGTTATTTTTCTCTTCTCCTCTTTTCTTTTTCCCTCTTCTCCACCCATCCTCCCCCCAGTCTTTTCTCCTCTTTCTTCCTTTAAAAGTGTATAGTATGTAGAAAAACAATATCAAAAAAGAAAATAAAAAGTAAAAGTGTATAGTATAAGCATATTTATAGGCTGATGGTAAGAAACTACTAGAGAGGTTGAAAATACAGAAGGAGGAGAGTACTTAGCATTACTGATAGACTAGAAGATGGGAATAAAAGAACACAGCTGTAAGGATAAGCTTTAAACACATGAAACCATGCTGTTTCCTTTAAGAGAAAATTAAGAGAAATAGGTAAGTGAAGTTGTATAATGAGGGTTATTATACACCCACATCATATACCTGGCAGAGGGTTAGGTGGTTGAAGGAGTCTGAAGACCTTTATTTTGACTGATATTTGCATATTTCATCTGCCAAGAGTGTGTTTGGGCAAAGGCCTTAAGAAGAGATGAGAGTTTGTAGTAGTTGACCAAGGGTAAGTAAAATAATTGATGAGTAGTTTTGAGAACCTGAGAATGGATTGCCAATTTTTAGTTTAGCATTTTTCTCCATCTGATTTTTTTCTATATGAAGTTGAATAGAATTGTGTTGAAGTTGAATTGAATTTAAGATTGGAGGTTTGCAGGAGTTACAGAGTGAAGGAGTAAGGGGGTGGTTATCATAGTGCATATAATTGTATTTATTTAGGGGAAGAATAGTTGAGCGTGCACATTATTTAGATTGTCCTTTGACATCACCCAGGATACTGGCAAGATTTGTGTTGGCTAGGCATAAAGATCTTAAGTCTTCATTGAGCATGGTGAGTGAGGATGTAATGGGTTCCATAAGAAGGCTAGAGGCTAGATAGCATAATTCTCAAAGAGAAGGGGATTTCACACAAAGGTAGATGACTGACAGCCTGGATCTGGAGGGGAGCCAGGAGAATACCGACCTCTCCTCTCATTGCTGTGTAGGTTGGGATTGGACAAACGACCACACTGGTTTGATGGGGTGTTATGGAACAAGTAGAGTTCTAACAAGAGAAACTAGGCTTTGTACTA
Organism: Muntiacus reevesi; assembly: GCF_963930625.1. Lineage (NCBI taxonomy): Eukaryota > Metazoa > Chordata > Mammalia > Artiodactyla > Cervidae > Muntiacus > Muntiacus reevesi. Next base: position 35,130,457 of record NC_089252.1, on the reverse strand, counting down.
CTGATGGCCAGGAGGTTCAGGGCTGTAGAATTTTTTTGTAATGAAAGCACGAGTGTTTCAGAGAGCCCAGTAGAATTGATTGAAGGATGAAAGAAGCAGGATGATAGATTGAGTGTTGGAAATGTGGTGGGATATTGAGACAGTTTCCAGACTGTTAACGGGGTCTCTGGGCTTCCCGGGTTGCGCTAGTGGTAAAGAACCTGCCTGCCAATGCAGGAGATGTAAGAGACACGGGTTCGATCCCTGGGTTGGGTTGGCAAGATCCCCTGGAGGAGGGCATGGCAACCCACTCCAGTATTCTTGCCTGGAGAATCCCATGGACAGGGGAGCCTGGTGGGCTACAGTTCATCGGGTCCCAAAAGATTTGGACACGACTTAGTGAATTCACAAGCACATATGTAGTGTACAGATCATCACAAGATTATATTTGCTTAATTTTAAATGGTATAAAAGCATATAGAAAATATTAGTAAAATTACTGAAATGTAATACATTCAGAAGTGATAAAGAAATTTGGCCTGATCATTTTGAGTTAGTAAAAATGAAAAGTGGTATTTTCAACTTACCTGTAACAATGTGTCCACTGGGTGTCACTGTGGCTTTGTATTTAGTTACACAAATAAATAATTGTAGCTTTGTGTTTGTGGAATCAGTGTTACACAGGTCTTCTCCCTGCTTATTTTTCTCTTTTGCAGTGAATTTTGCTAATATTTTTTTTCTGTTTATTTTTAGATATAGTTATTTATCGCCACTGCAGATAAAACAGATACCTGTCCCTAAGCTGGCTGCTCCAGGCTGTCTCATTGTTACGTGGGTGACAAATAGACAGAAGCACCTGCGTTTTGTCAAGGAAGAGCTTTACCCGTCTTGGTCTGTGGAGGTAGTTGCTGAATGGCACTGGGTAAAAGTAAGTCCCAAAGTTAACGTATTCGTTAACTTTATTTGTTCATGAGGTGCAATGTACAAGTCACATAAAGGTAGCACCTGCTTTTTAATGTTTAACATGGCATCACTCTACTTCTTCAACATGGTCTAATTAAAACATTTACTTTGCTGCTAAATACCTTTGTCTTTTTATTCTCAAGGCTTTTTGCCTATTTGTTCTGTATCTTTTTGGAGTAGAACCCCAAACTCCTGGTCGTAGGAAATCACTCAGATGGATATCAGGATGACGCTTTAAAAAGCTCTGATCGTCTGTAGTTTAAGAGACAGTAAGCAAATACCTTGGGGGGTTTGTCCACCACTAAACATAGAAATTGCCTTACTGTTCATCTTCTTCCTCTTTACTCATCCAAAACTTCAGCTGCTCTTTGTGACTTTTTTTCCTTTGTTCTTTTCTTTATCATACCCCTCCCCTCCCCCTTATGTTGCTGGGGATGGAAGGGAAAATAGCAAAGAAACCTAGTGTGGAAGAGTTGGGAAAATGCTGGAAGCAAGGCCTTTTATACTGTGAATCTTAACTGTGTTCCTCAGTGCTTGTTTTTGAAATAAATGATTCCAACTTGTTGATGAGTTGAAAGGTCTTTAATATTAATCTTTGCTTGGTTTCAAGAATACCAAAAAATGTAGAAAAGTCACGTGTCATTCAGAGTTCATTGGCTATCCTTTTAAATGTACATTGTTTACTTAAATGAATTCCACAAAAGCCATCCTAAATTTTAAAAAGACAAACCAGGTTTTATGGACTGAATGTTTAACATTTATGTTACTGGTCTGTTCATTTTAGACACAGGAGAGGGCTATTTTTAATGTGCTTTGTAGTGTACTGGAGCATCTTCTGAAAGCTGTGTGCATTGTTTATTTGTACCTGTTTTATGACACTTGGCAAACAGGTGCTTATAATTGTTGGTTTGCTTTTACAGTTGTACTCTGGGCTTAGCTGTGGCTGATTTGCTATAGGATCATTATGGGCATGTAAAACTCCACTCTACTCTATCTGTTACAACAGTCCTTTCATAGTCAGAAACTGGGACCAAAGTCAGGAAAAGGTTACCTTCTGAAATTAAAACCAGTAAAATGAAAACTAAGACTCTTCATTTCTGGTAGTAATCCGTTCTAAGAGGTGGTATGATAGTTTAAAACAAAAATATGTTTTACTTATTTATGAAATATGTAAAATATGTAAACATATGAAATACTTACTAGGTGTTTGCCTATGTTGTTACATCAGTGGAATAATCTGCGTTGAGTATGAAGGAATCCAAAGCGTCAGAATTCGCCAGTGTTTATGCAGCACTGTGTGGAATAGCTGCTGCTGTTCGCAGGCCCTAGAGGTGATAAAAGGACTTCACTGGTTTGGTTTTTAGGTACCTTGATATACGCTAAAGGATTCCGTAGGGATATATATGAATATTATGATAGTGCAAATATCTGCCTCCATGCTTAATTAACAAATTGAATATTGTTTTAAATTGTGTTATGAGTTTGATTAGTTAGAGTGAGTCTCTGGGAGTCTGATCAATCACTCCAGGATGAAATGATGAGATTGAATTTCGGATTTATAATGCCAAGAGGTTAGAACTTTCATTGTCTGTCTCATCAGTTCCCAAGCTACTTTCATTATTAATTTTAACTCTTGACAGTATTTAATGACACTGTTTCCTATAAATAAAGGAAAATACTTTATTGTAACATACTTAGTCACATTGCCAGTAATACAGGTAAATGTTATTTGAATGAACAAGTGAATAAATGATCGCATGGTTTCTAGTAACATATTTTAATGAAAAACCAAGAGTTTTATGTGCAAGATGACAGAAATTTAAAATAATGTTTTAGTCATGTAATGCTGCCCTGCCCACCATTGTATGGTATGGTATGGTAGGTGTCATCAGCACTGTGTAGCTCTTTAGCACTTGAAAGGTGACTGGTCCACATTGAGATGAGGTAGTAAATGTCACATGTAAGTCTTTTGAATTTAAAATACTTAATATGAAAGACTGTAACATACCTCAGTAATTTTTTGAATTGGCTACATACTAAAATGATAATATTTTAGATATGTTGATAAAATTAAAAATAATTTAAAATTAAAATATAGTTAAAATGAATTTTGCCTCATTCTTCTTGCTTTTTTTAAATGTTGGTACTAGAAATTTTAAATTACATGGGTGGCTTCCATCTGTGGCCCACATTACATTTTTATTGGATAGCAGTAGCCTTGAGGTTTAATAATTCTTTTTCTTTGGTAGAAACTGTATACTGGAAGGAAAAAAAAAAAACCCAATCCTTTTTCTGGATATTTACGGGTGTATGGGTTGTTTTTGTTTCTGTCTCCTTTCTGTCAGATCACCAGTTCAGGCGAGTTTGTGTTCCCATTAGATTCTCCACACAAAAAGCCTTATGAAGGTCTTATACTGGGAAGAGTTCGAGAAAAAGCTGCTTCACTGTTAAGGTAGGAAGGATGATTTTTCAAAGTTGTATAAATGTATTAATTTTCAGACTTTCAAAAATTAACACATTAATCGTTGGTTTTCCTGAATTTTTACATTTTTGAAAATCTGGAAATGGCCCAGACAAGAAAAGTGTGAATGTTAATGGCACATGTAATTATATATTATCATTTGCTTTATCTAATGTGTAATAGTCATTATTGTAGAAGAGGAAACTATCTGAAATTTCTTAATACTTAAATTGTTGATTTCCATTATTATTTCTCTTCTTAAATTTATTATAAATGTAGATGCTATTTGAAAGGTGAAAAGAAATCAAGACAACTGTGGCTTAAATGTAATGAATTGTCCTTTAAAATACAATTACGTTGTTGTTCTGTTTCAGTAGGAATGCAGATGTGAAAGAGCTGCCCATTCCAGACCACAAGTTAATTGTCAGTGTGCCCTGTACGCTCCATTCACATAAGCCACCTCTTGCTGGTATGTTTCTATAAAATAGAATTGTTGTGACTTTTAGGAAATTGACAGAAGGATTGATTATTGCATTTGAATGGTCTAGAGATTTGGAAATTCAATCAGATATGTGTTATTTTAATTAATATTCTAAAATTATACAGCAGAATTTGTGCATTAGAGAATAGATTGTTTTTTTTTTTTTCTTTTTTTGCTCCAGAAGCCTTTTTATTGTTTGCATTTGGTCCCTGGTTTTGGGGAAAGGCCTCCAGATGGTTAGCCAGGGAGGGGCTCAGCCAGAGGCCCTGACATCAGGTGGGGGAGCCTGGCCTCCGAGGGGGAGCTGGGCTCACTGGCCTCTTGTGCTCTGGGAGCGTCAGCCTTCCCAGGAGGTACCAACTTGGTTGGCCTGCAGAGGTTGGTCAGGTGGCCACCACATCCAGGAGGTGGCGCTTCAGGAAGGCACAGAGATGGTGGATCTATATGGGCAGAACCCAGGGCGTGCAGATCCAGAGCGGTCTGGTTCAGGTCCTTCTCCAGGCCCGTGGTGGCATCCAGTGCTTGTCCCACTTGTCTGGAGGCAGCTCGGGCCTCAGGGAAGCGGGGGATGCCGCCACTGCCACTGCGCTGGCTCTGCATCTTCAGAGGCTGCCGGGCCAGCGCATGGGAGGAGCGGGGTCGGGAGCCCTCCAGGGGCACATCGTGGCCTCGAATCAAAGCCCACAGAGAGGTGGGTGTCGGAGACCCGCCCACCAGTGGCTGACCACTTCCTCCGCTGGGTGGAATAATTCCCATGGGTCTGGGAGCGCATCATCGTGGTCGGCAGTAAGAAGCTCACCGCAAAAGTGGTGCTGAATGGTCTTGGAGGTTGTGATCTGAAAGAAGTCTGGAGGGTGGCTGGAAAAAGGGTCTGTTAGGTCCAAACTGTTGAAGCAGAGATGGAGCCGTGGGAACACCCAGAGAACAGTGTAGAGTCGTCTTACCTTACCTCAGTCTTTCCTCTCCCACCGTGTGTTAGGGTCCCCGACTAATGGGGCTCATTGGTGCAACCAATGAAGTATGGTGGTACTTCTGAGGACTGTAGTTCCGGGGGCTTTATTTTACTGTCAGGGTTCCACCCTTTGCTTGCTCTAAAGCCCAGAGCTTAGAAGGCAGTCAGAGAGATGCTTTGGAGAAGGCAATGGCAACCCACTCCAGTACTCTTGCCTGGAAAATCCCATGGATGGAGGAGCCTGGTGGGCTGCAGTCCATGGGGTCGCTAAGAGTCAGACACGGCTGAGTGGCTTCACTTTCCCTTTTCACTTTCATGCTTTGGAGAAGGAAATGGCAACCCATTCCAGTGTTCTTGCCTGGAGAATTCCAGGGACGGGGAAGCCTGGTGGGCTGCTGTCTCTGGGGTCGCACAGAGTCGGACACAACTGAAGGGACTTAGCAGCAGCAGCAGCAGCAGCAGCAGAGAGATGCTTACAATTCCCTTGATATATGGTAGACAGTCTCAGTTTTATGTTGAGTAGTGTTGCTCTTCTGAGCCGTTGGAAAGGTAGTTGCTGTATCCTGCAGTTCTTAATAGTCTTAATGTTTTAGTATGATGTTCATCATTTAATGAAACTAAACAGCAAGGAATAGTGGAAAGTTTCGGCTTTTCAGATTGACCTAAAGGACCTTGAATCCTGTCTTTGCTACTTGAGTGAGTTACTGATAATTTTCCACCTCAGAGTTGTTGTTTGAAGAGTGGATAATGATATTTAGTCTTTCAGAGTTGTGAGGATTGGTTGCATTTGAAAGTCTGTCACATATAGTAGAAGATCAGTAAATGCTAAGTTTTTCCACTGAAAGAATAAAAAAATAGGAAGGAATATAAGTCCTTGAGAAATACTGAATTTGACATTAAAAGTTCATGAGGTACCCACTGAAAAATAAAAAAAAAAAATAAAAAAAATTTTAAAAAAAGCAAAAAAAAAAAAAAAAAAAGTGGGTGAACAGTAAAAGTCTTCAGTGAAAAGAGAGCCAAGTACTTAATCTTTCTGTTTAACTCGTACACTCACAAAAATAAAAACCACTGTTGGACCTCAAAAAAAAAAAAAAAAAAGTTCATAAGCTAGGATACATAGGAAGGTGAATTCACATTCCCAAAAGGATGTTTACTGGTAGCACTCCAGATTTCTCATGTCTTAGATTGGTTATGCAGAAAAGTCTTTAGTGTTAATTCATTTGAGAAATATTCAGATGTCTACCTGTTGATCCATTTTTTGACCTAGAGGGATTCTCAGTGAGTAATTGCCTTTAAACTTTGGACTGTGATAGATTCTTTAATGCAAGTAAACATTTGACTTAAATGGAAATTCTGTACTGTTCTTTGAGAAAAAAATTATGTTTGCTACCAGTTATACTCAGTGGAGGAAATCTAAGGTGTATTCTTCTCATTTGAATTTTCTTTATCATTTGGTGAGTATCAAAGTTTAATAAAAGGTTTGTCTTTAGGGCTTATTTTTTTTAGTTTGAAAAATCCAAAAGTCAGACCCAAAAAACCTTTCATTCCCAAATGATAGTTAAACTATTTCTCAATTCATTTTACATAGATTATGTTTAAAGATGAGTCTTAAGATACAAGGTTTTATAAAATAGTGATTAAAATTAGTGTTTTTTTAAAAAAAACAAAAAAATTAGTGTTTTATTACTATTAATAAAAATTAGCACTACATTTTATAGCTTGTATTTATGAAGTGCAGTTCTTCTGTATCCCCAGTAGAGAGCAACACAAACACATTTTTGGGTTGAGAATATTTAAAAAGAAAAGTTAGATTTTGAGGGGAAAATTTTTGCGTGATTTGATATATGTAATCCTTACATTTTGATTAAGTACTGGTATGACAAGAAGTATTTATAATCCTTTATTTTTGAGTCCATGTTTCTGTATAGTAAGTGTCTGTGTTTTGGATGTAGAGCTACATAAGGCCATCAGAAAGCAACTTTCAGATTTCTGCAATATATTTTATTCTGAAATTAGAACTCTAGGATTTGGTATAATACATGCTGTCTATGTAATGCTTAAAACTTTTACATGTAAATGTTCTTAAAGTGCTTTTTGCAAATTCACAGAATGAAGTGCTCTCTCCTTAACTTCTAAAAACACCAAGGTGTTTTTTTTAAACAAGTTTTAGTTTGTTATTTGTACTGCACAATTAAAAAAACACCAAATTGGCAGCATATTCCATTTCAAAATGATGCATTTACTCTTTTTAAGTTTTGAAATTTCTCCCTGTGGATTGAAACATAAGCCAACAATAGCTATGGTTTTTCAGCCTAATGTAAATTTATAATCTTTTAAGTTTAAAGATTTAAGATATGAATATAATGAAATAAAAGTATTTGAATCAAAAGTTTGGTTTTCATATTGCTCCTTAGAGGAGTTTCTGCTTCTTTTCACTGCTTTACTCACTAACAGTTTGTATCTGGAGAGTTAAATACAGTTTGATGAGATTCTATGCACTGACATTTGATTACTTTTCCCCCAGCTGCCTCTTGCTCCCAAGCAGAAGGGGAATGAACTAGCTATATATGAACTATTTCCTCTCCATTGGTTAGAAGTATGTTTTGCTAATGCCAGATGTTATGTAATTATTTATATATATGTCATATTTAAATTTATACATGTGAATTTACTTTTAAAAATTGGGATATAAATGCCATATAACATCATATTAGTTTCAGGTGTGTAACATATGATTCAAGGTATATATACATTTTCACTGATCACAATAAGTCTGCACATAATTATAATATTTTTTCCTGTGATGAGAACTTTTAAGATCTTACATTTTCATTTACATTGATATTTAAAATTAGTAAGAATAAAACATTTCCATTAATTTGCCTCTGTTTCTTTTGGTTTGTTTTGAAAATTAAACATATGTAGTTAACATTGTAAAAACTTTACTCCTTGATTTTCTGTGTTTTGCAACCAAAAAGGAAAAAAGTGATGCCAAAATGTGTTCCATTGATAAAGTGGGAGAGGATAAATGGGTTTAGGTTTTATGTATTTTTTTCACTTCAAATACTTGACCATCTTTTTCTGTTAGTTTATGAAGTCCTAGAAAACATGGATATCTATTTCTTTTGTTAAGTCCCATAGTGCTTATAATGGGTGCTCAGAAATAGTAAACAGTTTTGATTGGCTGATTCCAGTTTGGATTCTAGTTTAAAATGCCAAAGTAGAGTCATTAACATCTTTGTACTGAAGAACTGAACAAGCAAGCAGAAGCAAGACAACAAAATCTTACTTCAGTATAATGTTGCTGCTGCTGCTGCTAAGTCGCTTCAGTTGTGTCTGACTCTATGCAGCCCCATAGATGGCAGCCCACCAGGCTCCTCTGTCCCTGGGATTCTCCAGGCAAGAATAATGGAGTGGGTCAGTATAATGTTAGACCACTTTAAAAGTGAGTTGAGGCTGGTGAGGCATTGAATTCATGGGGCAAAACATGGAAAAGTGATATAAAAGTTTTTTGTCCCTTAAGACTCTGGGGAAATGTTTCTCACTCAAGGTTAGTAGCATTTAGTTATATACTTATGAAAGGACTAGAAGTCTCATGTCAGCATCTCCTGCTGCTACTGCTGCTAAGTCGCTTCAGTCGTGTCCAATTCTATGCGACCCCATAGACGGCAGCCCACCAGGCTCCCCTGTCCCTGGGACTCTCCAGGCAAGAACACTGGAGTGGGTTGCCATTTCTTTCTCCAATGCATGAAAGTGAAAAGTGAAAGAAGTCTCTCAGTCGTGTCCGACTCACAGCGACCCCATGGACTGCAGCCTACCAGGCTCCTCCGTCCATGGGATTTTCCAGGCAAGAGTACTGGAGTGGGGTGCCATTGCCTTCTCCGTCAGCATCTCCTAGAAGCTATCAAAGCCCAGATTTGAGTTTGTTTGAGTTGTAGGCAATGAATACTTTTGATTCTTTGATAGATAGGATCAGTGTTTTTAGACAAACAATTATTTTGCTGTGAGAGCAACTAAAGAACTTTATGAAATATAAAATTTTTCATATATTACCTTTTAAATCTAACCTCTATGAAGTATTTCTAAGGAACCCTTATCATTCCTAAAGAGAATTTGATGGATTTCTTTGAAGCTCAATCCTATAAAGCCATTAGGAACTATATTTTGCCTGTTCTAATGACTTTTCATACTTGAATTATTATTTTCATACTAAGTTCCTGTTGAAGAATAAATATACACCAAAAAATATATAGCTCACCAGCAACATGATCAAGGTTAAACCGATTTAAATATTTGTCATTCAAATGAGCATGTGCTTAAAAAAAAGCTTCTGTTAGTGTAGATTACAGCTATGAGATGCCATTTTCTGAACAAAATACAATGCTCAGTAGTTATGAATATATTGAACAAGGAATGTTTAACTGTGGAAATAATATAGTGAAGTTTTAGGTAAAGAAGTATCTGTAATTTGGAATTGAAGGAATGTTCTCAGTACTGCCAAATTATAGCTGAGGAGGTAAGAGTTATTTGTTAGGAATATGTTCTGAATGTTTATTTGTGTGTCCAACTCTTAACACTAAATTATGTTTTTGTGGAAACTTACCCTGATATTTATCTTAGTTTGTAAAGTGGATTGTCTCTGTATTATTCCTATATACTTTTGTCCATGCATGGATTACATTTATTGAAAAATAAATTAAGCTAGTGCTTGGGAGCTATGTCAGCATTATTGGAAAACTGAAAAGTCACTGGTGCGGGTGTTAAAATCCTCATTTCTCCTCTACAAATGAAAACTGATAAATCAGGACTGTTGAAAGTTCTGATGGTATTGTTCTCAATCTCAAGGGTGCTTATTTCAAATGACTTTCTAATTATAAATAGTGAAGTCTATGATGAAATCCTTGAAATTAACTTGCTGTTTTTCTTTTTTAAGGAAACATCTCTGCTTTTCTCCTCTTAACTACTAAAGGAGGTTGATTCCTTCCTTAATAATAATTTTTGTGGTTTTTTTCTTTTCTCTTTTTTGGACAGAGGTTCTAAAAGACTATATCAAGCCAGAGGGAGAATGTTTGGAATTGTTTGCTCGAAATTTACAGCCAGGTTGGACTAGTTGGGGCAATGAAGTTCTCAAATTTCAACACATGGATTATTTTGTTGCTCTGGAGTCTACAAACTGACTAGGCTCTTAAAATTGTGTTTTTCTTTGGTTTTTCCTTACTCCTCCTTTCATTCAGATTGATGTTTTCCTTTTTTTTTTTTACCAACCAGTATGCTTAGAGATGTAAACAGAACTTCGTTTTTCAGCAAAGTGACTAGAAGTGACTGACCGTCATATAATTTCAAGATGAATTTTACTTCAGGTGCACTAGTATTCCACATTATTCTGGACTCTCTACAAATAAAAGAGGTAAGCAGTTTGAAAGAAGGCAAGACTTTGTTATTGAAAAAGTTCAGAAAGCACGCATTATGGACCTGAAGTCATAATTCTGCATATGGATGTGTTTGTTTAGCCCACATGGTGTTGTTAAAAAAAAATTTTGAACCATAAGAGAATTTCAGGAAATCAGGAAATTTCACATACTAAGTCTTTAATCATCAGAAACTCTGGCTAGACAGTCTGTACTGTACCGGCTATACAGTCTGGCTGTACAGTCTGTAGTTTTTGCTGACATCAGTCTGTGGGACCCAGTGATGCCAACATTTGGGAAGGGCCATGTACTCTCCAGTTTACTAAAGTAACCTTGCCCCATGCCAGTCAGTTATATGTTCTACTTAACCCCTGTACAACCTGAATTTAGAACTTCTTGTTTAGTGTTACATTCTGGAATACATTCAAAGGCCTGTCAAGTACCACATCATTGTACTGAGTTCATGAGACTTTTTTTGGAGGGTTTTAAATTGCATTCATGGTCACTTTTCAATTATTTTTTGGTTTTGCTTGTTCCTCTAGAAGGAAAAAAAAATTCTTACAATGTTAGAGAGTAAACATTGCTTGGACTTAATTGATATTTATAGACTATTCCATCTGAAAGCAGCAGAATACGCATTCTTCTCTAGTGCACTTGGAGCATTCTGTAGGGTGGATCACATGCTGGGTCTCAAAACAAACCTCAGTAAATTTTAAAAAGTTGAAATCACATCAAACATATTTTCCAACCATAATACTATGAGATTAGAAATCAACTACAGGAAAAAGCTAGTAAAAACTCTAAAAACTGTGACATGCTGATGAAAGAAATGGAATATGACACAAACAGATGGAAAGACACACTGTTCTTGGATTGGAAGAATCAATGTTGCTAAAGTTACTATACTACCCAAGGCAATGTACAGATCCAGTGTAATCCCTAACAGATTACCAATAGAATTTTTCACAGAGCTGGAACAAAAATTTAAAAATTTGTATGGAAATGTGAAAAACTCAGGATATCCAAAGCAATTCTGACAAAGACAAATGGAGTTGGAGAAATCGGGCTCCCTGACTTTAAACTATATTACAAAAAAAAAAAAAACAAAAAAAACACAAACAAACAAAAAAATAAAATAAACTATATTACAAAGCTACAGTAATCAAAGCAGTATTGTACTGGAACAGAAACAGAAATATAGATCAATGGAACAAGATAGAATGCCTAGATAGAAACCCACGCACCTATGGTTAGCTAATCTACAATAAAGGAGGCAAGAATATACAATGGAGAAAAGACAGTCTCTTCAGTAAGTGACACTGGGAACACAGCTATATATTAAAGAATGAACTTAGAATATTCTCTAACACTGTACACAAAAGTAAACTCAAAATGGATTAAAGCCCTAAATGTAAGACAGATACTATAAAACAGTCTTTGACATAAATTGCAGCAATATCTTTTTGGATCTACCTCATAGACCAATGAAAATAAAACCAAAAATACAGAAATGGGACCCAGTTAAGCTTAAAAGCTTTTGCACAGTAAAGGCAACCATAAGCAAAGTGAAAAGACAACTCACAGAATGGAAGAATATATTAATATTTGCAAATGAGGTGACCAAAAAAGATTAAGCTCCAAAATAATACAAATAGCTCTTGCAGCTCAATATAAAAAAACCCAAAAATAATCCAGTTTTAAAAAAAAGGGCAGATCTAAATAGGCATTTTTCCAAAAAAATACATACAGATGGCCAAAGAACACACGTAAAGATGCTCAGCATTGCTAATTTTTAGAGAAATGAGGTATCATCCCACACTGGTCAGAATGACCATCATCAAAAATCTACAAACAATAGAAGAGGGTGTGGAGAAAAGGGAACCCTCCTGCAGTGTTGGGAATGTAAATTGGTACAACCACTATGGAGAGTAGTATGGACATTCCTTAAAAAACCAAAATCAGCCATATGATCCAACAATCCCACTCCTGGGCTCATATCCAGAGAAAACCATAGTTCGAAAAAATATGTGCACCCCTGTGTCCATTGCAGCACTAGTCACAGCAGACAAAATATGAAGCAGCCTAAATGTCCATTGAGAGAGGAATGGATAAAGAAGATGTGATATATGTACAGTGGACTGTTAGCCATAAAAAAAGAAATAATACCATTTGCAGCAATGTGGATGGACCTAGAGATTATCATACTAAGTGAAATAAGTCAGAGAAAGACAAATAGCATATGATACCACTTATATGGAAAACTAAAAAGTTGATACAAATGAATTTATCTATAAAACAGAAACAGCCTTATAGTCTTTGAAAGCAAATACATGGTTAGCAAAGGAGAAAGGCTGAGAGGGGGGAGGAATAAATTAGGAATTTGGGATTAACAGATACACAAATAGATAATCAACAAAGACCTACTGCATAGTATAGGGAACTATACTCAGTGTTCTATAATAACCTGTATGGGAAAAGAATCTGAAAAAGTGGATGTTTATTTGGGTATAATTGACTCACTTTGCTATACACCTGAGACTAACAACATTGTAAATCCACTATACCCCAATATAAAATTTAAATTAGAAAATAAAAGTAAAAAAAAAAGTTCCCCCTAAAAAAGTAAAAAAAAAAAAAAAAAAGTAACCACTGCTTAGGATTGTGAAAAAAAAATTTTTTTTTTTTTTGTGAAAAAATTTTTATATATTATTTCCCGATTTTCTACAAATAAGTGTTTACTAAGTAAAATATTTTTACTGGAATTATTCTTTGAAAAACATGCTGACTTATTATGTGTAACCTGTAAAAATTTTTTTGAGGTATATTTTTTCACAGAGTAACGTTCTCCAGTTTTCAGTGTAGAATTCAGTGAGTTTTGAAGATGTATATATAGGTGTCTGTCTACAGCCATAAACATTATATAGAACATTTCCTTCATCCCTTGAAATTCATGTGTCCATTTGCGTCAGTCGTATCCTCCCACTTTTGCCATTGGCAAATAATGATTTGTTTTGTATCATTAGTTTTGCATTTTTTAGAGTTTCATATAAATGAAAACATAGACTATGTAATCTATTGTGTTTGGCCTTTTAGCATTTTGAGAAAAGTGTTTATACTATTTACAGATTTTCTACAAATGTTTATCTACTAAGTAAAATGTTAGATTGAAATGACTGACTGACTGTCAGGATTGCCAGTTTATTTGCTGATTTTGCCAAATAAAAATGCTGTTTTTGAAGTTTGTTAATTCTTTGAGTATGTGAGTTTCAGAGGCTTAACTTTGAGCCTTGCTTTAGTTGCTGCCTTTGTTCTGACCTTGTAGACTCTATCTGCCTTGTCCTGTTCTAGTCATCCAGATTCTGGACTCAAACTCACTCTCACCAGAAAACCCTAGGCCCCCAAATCTTACCTTTTCAGGCTTGGAACTCTAGAGACCTATCTTCAGCGATTTTTATGTATTCAGCTTCAGAGAGACATTGGATTTTTTACTGACTGTGATTCAGAGGAAGATTATAATCACCTTAAAGGGCTTTCCCTTCCTTAAAGGTGCTGCTTAATTCACTTCATTTGACTCACATCATGTCCTGTTGGGTTACCACATGCTAACACTTTTGGCATAGTTTTTGGGTTATTAGAATTCTTTTACTTCAGTTATGTCACTTTATCCTCAAAGCAGTCTTATGAAGTTGAAGCTATAATGAGGGAACAGGTTCATAGAGGTGAGCTGACATGGTTAATAAATGATAACCAATATGTGAGTTCTATTCTGTTTCCTCAGGACACTTCATGTTGTACCATGTTTCCTAATGAACTTGAGGTCTTAATAGTAAGCATATCAGCTACTAATCAGAGGATCCACCATGTGGCCTGAAGCAAATTTAGAATGGTTCATAGGTAGTCATCCAAAATAACTTTCTCAATATATGATGCCATCAGTCTTGGATTAGGAACACAATATTTTTTTGTTAGGGGTTTTAGTGACATTAGTTGGAGTGACAGCCTGTGTGTGACTCAAGAGTCAGACGGGCTGCTAAACCCTTTGACATAGGCTGTTAGCACATTTACCATGCAGTTGTATTTCCTCAATCAGAATAGCCTTTTTTTAATTCATATTTTTAAGGAAGCTCTTCTGCAAGAGGTAGACTTGAACTGGAGGGTGGCGGTTCTGCTTATTAGAATAAGTGACAGAAGTACAGGTGCAGATAATTTGATGCACCATGGTTATCTGCCTTCAGTGTTCGGTTGTGTAGACCAACCCCAAACTCCATTGAGAATCTTAATCAAATTCATGACTCTGTTGATCAATCTGATCCAGCTTGAAAGCAAGTCAGAATACCAGAATACCATGATAGTTTCACGGAATATTTTCTTCTAAATATTCCTAGGAGTTAACATAGATTTTCTGTGGCTTCTGTGAACTTGAGTGAAAACTACTGGACTTTTTCAGTATCAGTGCAAGTACTTGGGGCCATATAAAAATGAATTGATCTCTAGGAGTGGATAGCATGAGGAAAACTTTTTTCCAACCACTTTTGCTGGTTAAATTTTGGCCTGGTCGTCAGATAACTGTGACACAGCAGTGGGGTAGCTTTGGATGACAGCTAAGGTGAATGAATGGTCATTTGTAGCATTGAGGCCAGGCCACAGCTGTGAAAGCGAGTCCTAAATACTAGACCACCAGGGAACTTCCTGGAAGAATCCATTTTCAAGTTCATTCAGATTGATAGCAGAATTCAGTTGTTTCCTTGCGGGCCATTGGCTAGGAGTCAATTCATCTTCTAGAGGCTGTTCTCTGGTCTTTGCACATGACTCCTTCCATCTTCAAGGTCACAGAAGTGCATTGAGTGCTTCTTACTCTTTGATTCTCTGACTTTGCCTTGTGTTGTCATCTAGAGAAAATTCTGTTTTTAAAGTGCTTTTGTGATTAGATTGGACCCACATGGTTAATCTCCCTTTTTTCATACAATGAAGTAGTCATGGGCATGATAATTCATCATGTCACAGGTCCCCACCAAACTCAAAGGGGAGAGGGTTATACAAGCAAGAAGGTCACTGGGAGTCATTCTTAAGATTTTGCCTAACACAACACAACCCCTGACCGCCAACAATCCATGTCTGTCCCACAAGTGAAATACATTTACCCTATCCTCAGGTTCAAAATGGAATCATTCTATTACAGCATCACGTTCAAGTCCAGAGTCTTATAAATTCTACCAGCTTAAAAGTCCCATATCTCATCATCTAAATCAGATTAGAACAGGCTCTGGTATAATCCATTAAGTACAGCTTCTGGGCAAAGTTCTACATCTGTGGACCTGTGAAACTGAAGAAAATGTGACCTGCCTCCAATACTTCCACAGTAGTTGAATGGGCTTGGCATAAGAGTTACAGTTTTTCCAGTTAAAAAATAGGGGAGAATGGGGAACAAATAGCATTTTTACTTGTCTGCTTGTCCAAAGCAGTTTAAAAATCCAGCCAGGTAAACTCCAGGCAGAGTTCCTTGATTCGAGCTTCAAGGCTGGGCAGTAATGGGGTGGTTTTCAGCTCTGCATTTTGGGTTCTTGGCTCCATCTTCTGAGCTCTGATTCTGCTCTCTGCTTTTGTTTCCATCTTTTGAATCATTCTTTTTTTGAAACATTGAAGTATAGTTGATGTACAGTAATTTACTGGTGTACAACATGGTGATTCACAGTTTATAAAATGCTATGCCACATTTATGGGCTGCCCAGGTGGTGCTAATAAAAGAACCAACCCTCATGCCAATGCAGGAGATGTAAGAGAGATGTAAGAGACGCAGGTTCAATCTCTGGGTAGGGAAGATCCCCTGGAGGAGGATATGGCAACCCTCTCCAGTATTATTATTTTTTAAAATTAATTTAATTGGAGACTAATTACTTTACAATATTGTAGTGGTTTTTGCCATACATTGACATGAATCAGCCATGGGTGTACATGTGTTCCCTGTCCTGAACCCTCCTCCCAGCTCCCTCCCCATCCCATCCCTCTGGGTCATCCCAGTGCACCAACCCTGAGCACCTTGTCTCATGCATCAAACCTGGACTGGCAATCTGTTTCACATACGATAATATACATGTTTCAGTGTTGTTCTCTCAAATCATCCCACCCTTGCCTTCTCCCACAGAGTCCAAAAGTCTGCTCTTTACATCTGTGTCTCTTTTGCTGTCTCGCATATAGGGTCATCGTTACCATCTTTCTAAATTCCATATATATGCATTAATATACTGTATTGGTGTTTTTCTTTCTGACTTACTTCACTGTGTATAATAGGTAGGTTCCAGATTCATCCACCTCATAAGAACTGATTCAAATGTATTCTTTTTAATAGCTGAGTTATTCCATTGTGTATATATATCACAGCTTTCTTATCCATTCGTCTGCCAGTGCACATCTAGGTTGCTTCCATGTCCTGGCTATTGTAAACAGTGCTGCATTGAACATTGGGGTACACGTGTCTCTTTAAATTCTGGTTTTCTCGGTGTGTATGCCCAGCAGTGGGATTGCTGGGTTGTATGCAGTTCTATTAACAGTTTTTTAAGGAATCTTCACACTGTTCTCCATAGTGGCTGTACTAGTTTGCATTCCCACCAACAGTATAAGAGGGTTCCTTTTTCTCCACATCCTCTCCAGCGTTAATTGTTTGTAGACTTTTTGATAGCAGCCATTCTGACCAGCGTGAGATGGTACCTCATTGTGGTTTTGATTTGCATTTCTCTGATAATGCCACTCCAATATTCTTGCCTGGAAAATCCCTAACCCTAACAGAGGAGCCTGGTGGGCTACGGTCCATAGTGTTGCAAAGACTTGGACAAGACCAAAGCAACTTTGCACGCACATGTCATGTTTATAGTTATTACAAAATATTGGCTATATCCTCCATATTGTATAATAGATCCTTGTAGCTTATTTTATACCTAATAGTTTGAGTTCTCCTTTTCTATGAAAGGTAGCATGTATTTACAGTTGAATTATTTTATCAGCCTGCTTCCTGTCCGTAGAATTTGGGAGATTTGACAGCCTTTTCTTTTTTCATTTTATACTCTCTCCTGTTCAGTCCACATTAGTATTGTGTCTGCTGATATAAGATTCTGAAGAACCAATGGATCTTGTTTGAAATTCCCATTCACTCCCATCAGACAAGACCCAAATCCACAAATCTTTTTTTTAACAATAGAAAAATGAACGTATATATTTATATATATATAAACACACACATGTATATATATATGTCTCATTTACACATGAGATGCCGAGAGGAAAAAGAGTAACTCCTCTAGGTGGTTTAGTATTCCAGCTTATATAGTATCTTCAACAAACAGTAATAACTTTGTGGAGAAATAGCAGGGCAAAGAAAAGCAGTTTCAGGCTTCCAGGGGTGGAGATAAAAGGCTAGTTAGTAAAGTTTGTTATGTGGATTCCTCTGGTGCCTTCTCCAGGCTGATAGGGTCTAAAGTTGTCTCTGAGGACTAACCTTTGTCCTTCCAGATAAAGAGAAGGGACCCTGTTTTTAGGCAGACTGAGAGAGGTCACAGAGATTTTCTTGTATCTACTTCTTTTCAGTTGTGAAGTTTTCTTCCTATCGATTTCATCTTGGTAGCAATTATTCTCCAAATACTAATCTTTACATGTATATTGACCTAATTCAACTAATTAAAGTGGAGTTTCAGAGGTACTCAGGTCATTTGACAGGGAGAGATTTGTGTTCTCTTAGCTCACCAAAAATGAAACTAAAACCAAAAGCTTAATAGACATAGCAGATATGGGCAGATCCAAATAAATCTTGTATTCCCAGGAGGTGCAGTGGTAAAGAATCTGCCTGTCCATGCAGGAGACACTAGAGAAGTGGATCTTCCTGCATCAGGAAGATCCCCTGGAGTAGGAAATGGCAACCTGTGCCAGTATTCTTGCCTGGGAAATCCCATGGACAGAGGAGCCAGGCCAGTTACAGTCCATGGGGTGGAAAAAGAGTCAGATAGGACTGAACGACTGACCACACACACACACACACACACACACACACACAGATAAATGCTGCATACAAAAAAAAAAATAGCCACTTACGTTTCCTCCTTTGTGAGTTTTTTTTTTTTTTTTTTTTACCATTTTGTCAA
Organism: Muntiacus reevesi; assembly: GCF_963930625.1. Classification (NCBI taxonomy): domain Eukaryota; kingdom Metazoa; phylum Chordata; class Mammalia; order Artiodactyla; family Cervidae; genus Muntiacus; species Muntiacus reevesi. The sequence continues at coordinate 35,112,084 of NC_089252.1, read as the reverse complement.
ATGAAGTACTGAGCTTCATAAAAGAAAACATGATCGAACTGGTTAAATTGATAATGTACAGGCTTACTCTTTACTCTGTGTGGGCTCTGGAACCATGCTTGTCCCTCCCTTTTAGGGAAAAGTAATTTAGATGTTTAAAGAAGTCCTCAGGTGTGTACAACTAGACTGTGGTGTAGAACTTGACATAAAGAGGGAAGTTTCAGAGAGAAATATAAGGAGGTTAAAAGTGCGTGCTTTTTCTGCATGATTTGTTGGGGAGCAAGCATTTATTTTGGATTTCCTCCTCTCCCTTTTCCTTCCCTTTCACTGCCCTTCTCTCCAGTGTGGCCCAGGGCTACCTCCCCTTTCACTTTCGCCCTTGGAAAGCCTAGAAGGACTAGGGTGGAGTACAGAGGATGAGTGGAAGGTATGATTCTAGCCTTGAAAGGGGCTTTGCATCACTCATGGTGCATCCAAGTTCATCTGGGTAGGAGAGGTCTCAGGCTTAGGACCAGGAACATGCTCTTGTGGATCTCTGCTGAGGTTAGGCAGTTAATGGAGGAATCAAGGACTCGAGAGCTTCTGTCAACCTTTCCATTGGTGAAGACTAAGAAATATTATATTTTTGTTACTACATCACATTTTAATTTTAAATGTACTGATGGAAAAGATGGTTCATTGTCTCCAAGGGCACATTGTTCTATAGCATATTCAGCTCTGAAAATTTTTAATGAGATAAAATGTATGTTTCCTTTCTTGACATTCTTAAAAGTTAGCAAGCGAAAGAGCAGAAAGAAAGGAAAATGAGAAAAAAAGCTTTGGTTAAAAAAAATGTCAAGCTTTTTGATTATTCTGTACATGATATGTCTCAAGGTTGTTCTATTCTTTCAAATACAATGGGAGAGCTGAGCCCATACGATTTTCTCCTTCCTCTTGACTATTCCTTCTTTTGATCTTTAGCTCTTAGCATAGTGCTTTATTGCACAGTGGGAACTCAATAAATGTATGCTGAATGTTGGATTGGAGATACTTGTGTTAAAGTTGAAGGTGAATGGAGTGGGGAGAGAGCGTGGACAGGGCGAGCTGAAATTTTACATGCCAAACACAATACATTACTGTGCCTCTAAAACTTTGCAGTTTACAAAGGGCTGCTACATACAGGGTCTTAGTTTTCCTCACAACAACCCTATAGGATATTCCTGTATTCCTCTTTTATTTATGCATCCCAGAGAGGTTAAGTGTCTTGTCTTAACTACAGGCAGAGTTAGGTCTCACACCCAGTTCTCCTTTCTCCCCAAAGGTAAGAGAGAAAGTTTTCCAGAAGCAGGGAATTAGCAGAGGATTCAGAGATGCAGAAATTTTAAAGAAGATACAATTTTGCCATAATCTTCATGGTTTTGCTGAGAAAAATCCATTTCGGAAGAGTTAAGGATGGGAAGAAGACTATAAGAGTGGACGCCCTTACTTTCTTCAAGGGGAAAATCCTTTCTAAGTAAAATTGTTTTCTCCCATATTTAATAACTGAAAAAGTCAATGATTTGAATAACTCCACAAGATGTCCTATAATATCAGCCCAATTGTAAATGTATAGTTTATGAATGATTTCAAGTTGCTAAAGTGAAAAAAAAACTTACAAAGTAAGAGAGTATTGGTCAATTTGTTTTGCACTTAGAAGCAACTATTTTCTGAAATATTTAAGGGCTACCAGTCTGTACCCTGTTTCTTTAAGTATTCATAAATATTTGCTAAAAGACATATGTTGGTAAGGATTGTTACTATGCACAATATACTTTAGGATTTTACTGTATTTCTTATGTCATCATTCAGGTTTTTCATGTCATTTTTTTTTCAGTGTTCCACAGTTGATTGCTGAAATATCTGCGGAACTCAATATTTTAGAAAACTCTTCTATACATGTCAAGACATTTCTGTGTAAAATTATACAAATGCTGCTGTCTGGTAGTCATGAGCTCACTACCGCCCCCTGTCTAAATAGAGTAGCGCATGCTCTCACCTGTAGGGATGAAATGAATATATGGAGCTTGTCCCCAAAGTAGTGAAACCTAGAAGGTATCATGTGTTGATATAATTTATTTTTATAATATTCTTAGCATTCTATGTGCAATTTCTTTTGTTTGCTTTAAGTTTGCTTTAAATCCTTAATCTGTGAACTAATACTTTTGCTCATACCTGAGAAAAAGGGCCTAAAAAATGACACGAGAATATTTTAGACATTTTCTCTTGAGTTTTTTGGTACATCTAGAAAAAGTGGGAGATAGATGATAGAGTGTTTGGCCCTTGGGTCAACAATGTAATTCATTTACTAGCTCAAATATTTATTGTATACCTACCTATCAGGAACTGTGCTGGGGAGATAGTGTGGAAAAAGACAGACACTGTCCTTGGCCTCCTGGGCTTATAGTTTATAATCACCAGATAGCATATAGAATAGAAGCAAAGTGATTGAAAAATTGTGTAAAGATGAAAGTAGAACAGGAGTCCTGTGAGTTTGTGGGTGGGGACAGAGCATTGCCTTGATGCCCCTTATTCTGCTTCCTTAAAAGGTCATCAGAATGCTGGTCACTTCTCTTGTGATATGGGCCTCTCTCTCACTTGGCAACTCAGTCCACTAGCAGCTATAATTTGCTAAAGCATAGAAGTTTTTTATTTTTTTTAAACCGATGTTCAATTCAGAGCACAGATCAGATCAGTCCTCTGCACATTAGAGATTTCTGCCTGCACTGCAGTTAACAAAGGCAACACACAATAATCCATTCTGTCCCAGTGCAGTAACCTGTGATGACTAGTTAATCTCACTCTGCCTCCAAGCCCTGGCATCTTCCATGTCCCTGAAATGTCAGCCGCTTTCGGCCTGTGCCCTTTCCAGTGTGGCTATTCCAGCCTGGCTCTGTGCCGCAACCTTTTCCTCTCAAACTGTCCCCTTCACTGCCCTCTTTGCCAGCTTTTCCACCTGCCATTTGGACCTCCTACGTGCTGGAATCATCCCGATTAACAGGGCTGCCTATCATGGAAAAAGATTCTGTAGTTTCAAAACTGAGTTCATTGAAGTGTACCATATCAGTTATGATTATCAGTCATATATAAGTTTACTGCCATGGAAGTGAAGCTGAATCCAACAGTTAAGAGCCCAAGGAGCAGAGACAAAGTGATTTTATATGGATTGGAAGAACATCAGGACCTTTCTTCTGTGAGACCTAATGCCTGTGAAATAGTTTTTCCTTCTCATGGGAAGCAGATGGGAGACTATAGAGTGTGACCATAACCTGCTGTGTGTAAGTGAGATGACCCTCATTTTTGTGTCCTTCCCAGAGGTGGGCTATGTGATCATCACAAGAAAACACGGAAGGGCTACTCATCTGCTAAAAACCTTTTCAGTTAGCAATCATGGTTGTTTGCCTTGCAAGTGTTTCTTTCGGTAGCCCACGTAAGGTAAAGGGAAATTATAACTAGATATGCAGTTGAAATTGTAACTTCTTGCCCGAGTGAAACAACTAGTGGGATGGGAACATGATCCTCTTCCTACTTCTCCCTCCATCCTCTCCCCTGCCTTGAAAAGACTGTAGACACATCATTGGAAGTTTCACTGTCAAGGTCAAGGAACATCATCTAAGAAACTCATTGCCAAGGGTGTTTCACAATCTCTCAAATCCAGAAATGCCTACCTAATTGTGGAATCTCACCTCCAGGCAGCATGTAGGAATTGTTCAAGCAGTACTACAAGGCTCCACATTTGATGAGAAATAGAGACTAAAATCTTTTGACAAGTTTTGTCTCATATAATTTCTTTCTTATGGGGATCAAAACAACCAACACATGGTCTTGACGAGAGAAGAGAAATATTCCTAATTTTGGAAAGCTGTAGGACACCTCAACATTTTCTCATGTACTTTTGATTTGCCTTTTAATTTTAGCTATGGTGTATTTGGACATGGAACTGCTTTAATTTTTCCTTTGTCACATCACTTTTCTCCTTTGAATGTTTGCTTTTATGTCTAGCAACTCTGTGATGCTTCTACTATTACAGTTTAGAGCTCTTAGGAGAGCCAGGGACTTTAGCATAGTGCATCCTTCATTCTGCCTCTGAAAGTACTTGTCATCTGTACCCGTTATAGTTGCTTGTTGCAAACAAGAGAAACCAACTTTGGTTAACTTAAGAAGAAAAATAATTCATTGTGAAGATGTCTAATAATGGGAAGGATTGAGAACCAGGCTCAGAAGAAGAAGGGCATGCATGCTGATAGGGTGGTGAGTCTCTGGGGGAGGAGAACCAGACATAAGTGGAGTAATACCTTAAAGCAAAGTTAGGACTCTCCTCGAAACAACAACCCCCTCCCGACCTGAACCGTGGAGAATTTCTCAGGTTGGCTGCACTCTTCCGTGACTGCCTCTGGGGTGGGGAGGTGTCAACCATGGAACTGGCCGAACCTGGACACAAGTTCTCTTTTCATTGGGCAAGGGAAATGAAGACTGCTTCTTCTTTGGCTTCTTTTCTTTTTTCTTCCCAAGGCCAAGGTCTGGTTTGGACACTGGGGAGCCAGAAAAAGAAAGAAATCTTAACCTGAGCACTTGACTTTCCTCCAGAATCCCCACTCCCTTATCATCCTCTTCAGTGCTACAAACTATAGACCTGGGAAGGGGTGAGGTGAAGTCGGTATTCATTTGTCCTTGCTAACCCTTCAAAATCTTTGTCTCTCCTCTCTCGTTGGACCTCCCTTGGGGCTTATGCCATCAGCTAGAATATCCTTTACACCATTCTGGTTGGGATTATATGCTACCCCCGCCTCCCCACTCCTTATTTGTTAAAAGTACATGGTACCCCATTCTGCTAACTGCTCCTGCCTCTGCCTGTGTCCTGAGAAGTGACCATCAGTGGAGTTATGCACAAATCATCTAACACCATGACTTTACAATTAAGGTTGATCTTTAGGCTGAATTGATCTCCATTTGGATCCTATAGATAAATCTACTTTAATATGTTAAACAGAATTTATAATCTCCTTCCAAATCTGCCTCTATTCCTGAATTCTCTTAGTGGATAGCATCACTATCTTCCAAGTTTCTCAAGCCAGAAATCACTGAGTCATCCTGTACCCTCTCCCTTTCTGAGTACTCCGTACACCATTTCGTTTGATGTAGATAACCACTTCCTTAAACTCTCTTGAGTCCATTTCCTGTTTTGGGTTTGTTTTACTATTGCCTTAGTATGAGTTTAGATGTCCTTTCATGCAGAAAGCTGAAATATCTTTCTAATGGATTTCTATTTTTAAAATGCTTTCTGTTCAGTCTATTCCCACATGCCAAAGTAATCTTCCTAAAACAAATCTGATCATCTCATTCTTCCGCTGAAATCCTTTTGTGGCCCTCTCAGCTCTCAGAATAAAAATCAAGTTCATCGCTTTAAGATAAAAGTCTGTTTTTGATATGACCTTTGACTATTTCTGTAAATCAACTATTGTATCTCCTGTAACATGTTATTTTGTTTCAGACAAACAGAGTTCTCCTGATTGGTCTTTTAATCTCTACTTCTTTCCTATGCCCATTCCTGTTAATGTTTTAAAACTCAGTTTGGCTTTCAAGTGATATATTTTTAGATAGGTAATATGTTGACATTTTTAGCATGGACCTGTGATACAGCTTGTGTCAATCAGAGTCACTGTCTGGGACTTTTCTTCTGGAGGGGCAGGAAAGATCAGATTTTGCCTTTTAGGTAAGGTTGCTGCAAAGATGCGAACTTGGGGCTCCTGTCACTTGCAGGATATTCATTGAGGGAGAGAATGCGGCCAATATCCACAGAGAAGCAGAACTAAGACTGGGAGCACGGGAGTACTAGGGGAGTGAGAAAGCAGGTCTTGGTAACATTGGGCCCTGGATCTAATGTGGGTAATGTGGATCTGTAATCCTTTGCAGTTTTTAGCTGATTCATCCATTCCCCCCTTTTCTTTCATTTAAACTAGGCTGATTTCAGTTTTATCACTTTAGACTGAAAGAGTCCATGTAGATACAAAAGAACAATAGAGTTAACTAACATTACTTATAAACTTAGTTGTTACAATTTTGGCTCTAGCTACACACAGAATAATTTTGATGATGGTTTTCAAGGGAAACCTACAGGTTTATGTGTGTGCGTATGTTGCTTTTTATTGCTACATAAAGCAAGTTCTTAAAGGACAGTTCTAACTGCCTGAATTGGCACTGGAAGTAGACAGAGGGAAAAAATGTAAGAATTTTTTTTTTTTTAAAGAAGGTTTATGTGTAATTTTGTATCATTTAATGATTCTCAACTCCAGCTGTACATCAGAATCACTGGAGGGACTTTCAAAACTACAAATGCCTGGGACTCTACCAGACAAATTAGAATCTCTGGGGCTGGGGCCCGAGCATTGGCATTTTTTAGAAGCTTGCAGAGAAGGCAGTGGCAACCCACTTCAGTACTCTTGCCTGGAAAATCCCATGAACGGAGGAGCCTGGTAGGTTGCAGTCCATGGGCTAAGAGTCGGGCATGACTGAGTGACTTCACTTTCACTTTTCACTTTCATGCATTGGAGATGGAAATGGCAACCCACTCCAGTATTCTTGCCTGGAGAATCCCAGGGACAGAGTAGCCTGGTGGGCTGCCGTCTGTGGGGTCGCACAGAGTCGGACACAACTGAAGTGACTTAGCAGCAGCAGCAGCAGCTTTCAGCTTTTAGCGCAGGGTGAGAATCACTGATCTGACCTAATTATTTTGCCTCTGTTCCTTGAGGAATTCAAGTTCCTTACACATGACTGTTTGTTGATCTCTTTCCCTCATTGTAATTTTCTCTGTAATGAACAAAACATGAGAAATCAAATCTCTGGCTTCTGTGCTGTCTTCTACATTGGGCTTTCTGGAAAACTGGCCAGGGACAAGCGATTAGGCAGTACTCACCTTTAATTTTGAATTTAATAATGTGGCTGTAAATGCAAATCTCTATAAATTAAGTTATTCTAAGTTGTCTTGCTTAGATTTATATTTTCTCAGACTTATTGAGATAAAAGTTATCTTTAGGGAAGTGACTCTGGAAGTAAGATGGTAACTTTCAATAGTAAAATTAATGCAAAAGAACCTATTAGAATAAAATAAAAAACAACTTACATTATTAGGAGTTTAATATGTAGGACAAAACATTCCTTATTAATCAGATATACATTTTGGTCTATTTCTTCTAAGAGCTCACCATTATTCTCATGCTAAAACTAGGTGCTGTTCAGTAATAAGAGTATATTTATTTTTGAGACTTCCCTTGTGGTTCAGTAGTTAAGAGTCCACCTTCTAATGCAGGGGATGCAGGTTTGATCTCTGATTGGGGAACTAAGATCCCACATGTGTCAGGACAAGTAAGCCTGCATACCGTGATGAAGAGCCTTCATGCTGCAACTAAGACCTGAGAATATATAAATATATAAAAAGTATGTTTACATTTTTGATGATGTGTCTGATTAAAGGCAGACATATTTTTCTTACTTTTAAGTTTATGACATCCACCATAAACTTATTTTATTTACTTTATATGTTTAAAACCACAAAAAATAATAGATTGCAAGAAAACAATGTTAGAGAATTGTAGGGGTTAATTAAATTTGCTTAATTAATTAATCATATAAGAATTTAGTAGGAAGACTTCTTGGTGTCTAGCATTGCTGGAAGGGCTGAGAGAAGTACAGTCCTGATCACCTGAAATTTGCAATTTAACTGGAGTGATAAGACAAAGCAGAAACAGTAAATAAACTTGCTGCGAGTATGTGGGTCGATGCATCTGAAGAGGTATAACAATAAGTACTGCATCTTGGAAAGGGTGAGAAGTAAGCTTTCTGAAAGACGTGGAAGATTGTTTTGATTTTTCTCTGTATGTTTCAATACCCTGTGGTGGGTTTTTATTTTTCAAAAAATTTATTTATTTTTTGGCCATGCTGCACAGCTTGTGGAATCTTAGTTTCTCAACCAGGGATTGAACCCAGAGCCTGGCAGTGAAAGCTCCTAGTCCTAACCGCTGGCCCTCCAGGGAATCCCCCAGTTTCATACTTTTAACTGGGTTTCTCAGGTGGTGCTAGTGGTGAAGAATCTGCGTGCCAATGCAGGAGACTCAGGAGATGCAGATTCAATCCTTGGGTTTGGAAGATCCCCTGGAGGAGGAAATGGCAACCCACTCCAGTCGTCTTGCCTGGAGAATCCCACAAACAGAGAAGCCTGGCAGGCTATAGTCCATAGGATCACAAATAGTCGGACACAACTGAAGCGACTTAACACGCGTACTTTCAACCAGTTGCAAATCACAGGTAAGTTCCCTGGGTGGCCAACATTTTGTTTTCACAATCTATTCTTTACCTAGTATTTTAAAGAAAATTCTATGATGGTTTGGTGTGATGTGGGGTAGTTGTGAGCTTTTAGACTGGATTTTGTTAATTCTGATTTCCTACCCTCAAAATGGGCTTCCCACATGACACAGTGGTAAAGAATTTTCCAGTGCAGGAGATGCAAGAGATGTGGCTTTGATCCCTGGGTTGGGCAACCCATTCCAGTATTCTTGCCTGGAAAATCCCATGGGCAGAGGAGCCTGGTGGGCTACAGTCCATGGGGTCACAAAGAGTTGTTCATGACTGAGCATGCATTATTGATTACCCTCAAAGTATAAGGCAGTGTGACTTGTGTAGAGATGTCTTGGCTCCTGGTGTGGAGGACTGGTTGTGAGTGGCTGGTTTCAGATCCAGAAAATCTTTTAACCTATGGGCTTCCATGAACTTGTTGACAAGTGGGCAGATACGTTGGCCTTCTCTAGAAGCTCCAGTTGCCCTTCCTAGTTTGTCTCATTCTCTGCTTGGTAGGGTAACAACCTGAGTTGTCTAAATCATGAGATATATTCCATGTAATGAATAATTTAACTTTCCCCATATAGTACTTACCCCACAAAGATGGTACAGTCACACATTAAACAATTCTAGAGTTGAAGAAACAGGATGAAATATGGTGAAAAATTGCAAATCTACATCCTAGCTTTTTTAAAAAATTGCTTGTGGGAGATGCATCTTAAAAGGAAACATCATTTGGTCATTTGTCATGTGTCTTGGAAAAAAAGGATATGAAACAGTCACTCTAGTATAAGGACAGAGCTATTTCTCCCTGGTCTCATCCTTCCTTTTGGGGAGAGAAAGTTTTTTTGGTTTTTCTTTTACCTGGGTCTAAAAACCACTTTTTGGTGGCTGGTCAAAATTGCTTTCGTTTCAACCACTTGAACGCCGATTCAATTAGACCCTCTCTCCTCAGGACACCTAGCCCTTATTATAAAAAATCACCTATAATGTCCTCAATGTCTAACACCACCATCCAATTCTAACAACCTCTTACTTTAGTTTTTCTCCTGAAGTTCTCTAGCTTTCTGTACAAGTTTGCCTCTATGGCTTTTTACTTTAGCTCCTCACCTGAGAATCAAATTCTGGTCCATTGTCTCAAATAAATATTAGTGTATCCACCAACTAATTGCATTTCAAACCCTCTGGGCTCAGGTAGCTTGGGATTTCTTGAATCTCTTTTGATTTGGTAAAAGATTTTTTTCTTTTAAATGTTTCCACTGCAATTGTTTAATGATTCAATATTCATAGAAACCCAGACTTCAGAGGAGCACATAGCCTCAACATAAATCTAATTAAGCTCATGTTACTCTAATGAAGTAGGGAGAATAAGTAAGCAGGGAGGCTGTAGTTTCCTCGGAAGCCCATTTAAAAACAAAGTTTTAAAAATGTTAAACCGGTGCTAATCTGCATGACTGCTTCAGGTTTCATTGGAGAAAGAATTGTGGCTGCTAATATTATCATTAAAATATGTGAATCTATTTCCATAATCAGAGCCCTGTGGGATGGCACATAGATTTAATGTGGCTTTGGTGCTGGAGTGTTTTCCAGTGCATTGATTAATACTGTCCTCTCAAGTGGAACCCAATCAGGGGTAACCTGCCAGAGGACTGTTTTCTAAAAATTTCAGCTGAACTAATATCTGCAGAAACCTTAAGACTGAAGGAGAGTTGATGAATAGACCACAATTAAACTTGCCTTGTGAATTGGAGAATGGGGTAGGGGATAATGAACATGTTGAAAAGATTCCGCATGTTTTATGCATGACACATTTGTAATTAAAACAGATCCTGAAGGTAAGTTTGCATATACTAATATAATGATTTCAGAAAAGCAGAATGTGTTATTAAATATCTACAGGGCATATTTTCCAAGCAGGGAATGTGAAAATTTGGCTCATTTTGCTTCTTCAAGAGTTGTTTATTAGAAATTAGGAAAAAAAAAAAAAAAGAAATTAGAGATTGAGTGTACCAGTGAACCACACTTGTTAGGAAATTTGTTTATATTGATTAACTATATGCTTATTGTATAAATCTGTCAGTTCACCCTCAATATATAGTTTTCTAAACAATGTTTTATGAATAACTTTAATTTTAATTACTCAACTAAACTTTAATGTTTGTCAAAATTCCTTGGGCTTCCAGAAGCCTTTGAAACCCTTAACAGTTCAACAGTGACTATACATAGCAACTCAAGGTTGCATGGCTATTGTAGCCAGAGTCATTTTAGGATTTAATAACAAAAATTTATACCTGCAAACTATATCAACCCCATTGCAGTTTATAAAATATTATTACAAACTTTTTAATCATTTGATCCTCAAAGTAATCTTGTAAGGTAGAAATAAATATTGTTACTGTTTAATAAATGAGGAAAACAGAGGCAAATAATATATTCTTTACTTTCATTTTTAGGTTATGAATAAGTGCTAGTCACCAATAATCTGTTAAAAGAGTTATTCAAGTTAACTACAATTTGGTCTTCATGGGCTTCCCTGCTGGCTTAGTTGGTAAAGAATCTGCCTGCCAATGCAGGAGACTCTAGAGACACAGGTTCAATCCCTGGGTCCGGAAGATCCCTTGGAAAAGGAAATGGCTACCCACTCCAGTTTTATTCTTGCCTGGAAAATTTCATGGACAGAGGAGCCTGGTAGGCTACAGTCCATGGGGTTGCAAGAGTCGGACATGACTTAGCAATTAAACCCCAACACAGAGGCCTTTCATTTAGCATATTAGTTGCTCAGTTGAGTCTGACTCTTGGTGATCCCATGGGCTGTAGCCCACCAGGCTCCTCTGGCCATGGGGATTCTCCAGGTAAGAATACTGAAGAGGATTGCCATGCCCTTTTCCAGAGGATCTTCCAGACCCAGGGATTGAGCCTGGGTCTCCTGCACTGTAGGCTGATTCTTTACCTTTGAGCTACCGGGAAGACCTCACTTAGTACCTTGGTCAGCTACCATGTAGTGCTTGGCAAGTTTGTAAAGCTTCTGTTGCACTTGTTCACATGTGGATAGTTGCAGTTGCCATGGTATCAAGGAGAAACTGTCATCCCTATATCACCCAGGAATGATATCATCTTGAGTATGGGATGATTTTTAGCGTTCTTTTGCTTTGGAATTATGAATAAATTACTGTTAGAGTGTGCTGAGTTGTTTGGTTATCTTACAGTATAAAGCGTTGCATCTTTGCAGCAAATGTATTCTTGGTCCTTACTTTTCATCTTAAGTAGACTTTAAGGTGAATTGTTATCTTAAGGTAATGTAATATGTATACGTTATATATACAAGTTTACCTTAAGGTAAGTATATATAACATGTATTAGTACATACACGTGTGTATTATATGTATGTGACATAGCTTTATATCTATACATAGTTGTGTATGCCAACCACTGAGTTGTATGTGCCCCACTGAGTTGTGTATGCACAGATATAAACCAGCATACTTCTATTAATATATTAAATGAAGCAGTTGTTCCTTGCAGTGAGAGTGGATGAAGTGGATGGGTCTGGGCTTGCTTGGTGGCGCTAGTGGTAAAGAACCTGCTTGCCAATGCACAAGGCATAGGAGATGCAGATTTGATCCCTGGATTGGGAAGATTCCCTGGAGAAGGGCATGGCAAACCACTCCAGTATTCTTGCCTGGAGAATCCCACAGATAGAGGAGCCTGGTGGGCTACAGTTCATTGGGTTGCCAAGAGTCAGACAGGACTGAAGCAACTCAGTACACATGCATGAATGGTCTAGGGGTCTTTGACATTCCTCAAGTGGGCTGCATTGGAAAGTGAAGGCTACCTGTGTTCAGGAGTTGGACAGTGACAGGCACCTGCTTGCTTGACATGTGGTTACAGGAACTCAGGATGGATACTTCCCAATTTCCATAAAGACCATGTTGATGCCATCTGTTTGTAGAAGAGATCAGGATGGTTTGCTTAGAATCTGGGCTTTTACTTTGTGATTGTGACAAAGTGAATCACAGTTGTGTGAGTTGGAGTCACCATTAAGCTTCATATGTGAAATACAGAGAAGTATTTTTTTATTTCTTCTTCTGAAACTATGGTTTCTTATACATGCCTAAAACTCTACACTTAGAGGAGACCTTAGAGATTTGCCACTCTAACTTCTGTATTCTTTGAAGGGAAAAATGAGCCACAGAGGAGATGGAATAAGAGCACAGGACTGAGATGGAACCAGTGATCAGAGTTTCCTGATGCTCAGCTTAGAGTGTCTTTTTCTTTTTAATCTAAGTTTTATTTATGTATATTTTTGTATAGGAAATACATACATATGATTAAAAAATTCAAAAATTACAAAAAGGCTTATAATGAAACTCTCTCCCATTCCATTCCTTCACCATCCAATTCTTCTCTTTGGAAGCAAACAGTGCTATCAGTTTTGTAAATGTATGCAAATGTCAATAAGTAAATATGTAGATATTCCCCTTCTCTGATATACATAATAAAATACTCTTCATACAATTTTGCACCTTGTGTGGTTTTTTTTTTTATGACTCAACATTTGAAAGCCTTCCATATTGTTAGAAAAAGAGAATCCTTATTAGTTTTTATAATTCCAGCATATTTCATTGAGTGGATATATCACAGTTTATTTAACCCAGTCATCTATTGATGAACGTGTAGTTTGTGTCCAGTCTTTGCTATATCAAGCAATGTTGCATAAGATATCTTGTGTGTAATTTGTACAAATTTTGTACATGTTTGAATATGATTTGATAAATTCCTAGAAAAGGACTTTTCTTTGTTAAAGATATAGCACAGGCAACTATATTGACTATCTTGTAATAACCCTATAATGGAAAAGAATCTGAAAGAGAATATATATATGTATGTATATTATATGTGTATATATATATATATATATCTGATTCACTTTGTTGTACATCTGAAACTAACATAACATTTTAAATCAACTATACATCCATAACTAAAAATATAAGGGAAACTGCTCTGGGGACTCAGAAAAAAAAAACAGAAAAAGAGTAGATTATCTGATACATATTGCAAAATTGCTCTTCATAGAAGTTGGATCTATACAACTTCCACCAGCAGTATATGATACTGCCTATTTCCTCATACACTTACCAACACAGAGTGTTAAACTTTTTAGTTATTTCCTATCTAATAGTTGACAAAAGGTGGCTGAGTGTTGTTAAAATTTTCACTTCTCTTATTTTGAGGAAAGTTGTGTATTACTTCCTATTACTCCAGAGACATTCTGTCTTTCCTTTTCTGCCAACTGTTCATATGTTTTGACCATTTTCCTACTAGTTTATTGGTCTTTTCCCTATCAATTTTTTTGGAAGTTCTTTCCAAATTAGTGAACTTGATACACTGTGTTTTTTTCTCAGTTAATCCTATTATGTGCCAGCATTTGACTAGGATATGCTGCTTACATTTGAGACAGATAATAGGACTTTTGTTTTGAATATATATTCAGAGGTTAAGAATCTTTTTTCCTTGGCTGCATGATAAGAATTGAAGGGTCACTGAAAGGAAATCTGTATAACAGTATGGTATATTTAGAAGCTCTGAATATTTTTTTTTCATTTATTTTTATTAGTTGGAGGCTAATTACTTTACAATATTGTAGTGGTTTTTGCCATACATTGACATGAATCAGCCGTGGATTTACATGTGTTCCCCATCCTGAACCCCCCTCCCATCTCCCTCCCTATCCCATCCCTCTGGGTCATCCCAGTGCACCAGCCCCGAGCACTTGTCTCATGCATCCAACCTGGACTGGCGATCTGTTTCACACTTGATAATATACATGTTTCGATGCTGTTCTCTCAGATCATCCCACCCTCGCCTTCTCCCACAGAGTCCAAAAGTCTGTTCTGTACATCTGTGTCTCTTTTTCTGTCTTGCATATAGGGTTATCGTTACCATCTTTCTGAATTCCATATATAGGGGTTAGTATACTGTATTGGTGTTTATCTTTCTGGCTTACTTCACTTTGTATAATGGGCTCCAGTTTTATCCATCTCATTAGAACTGATTCAAATGTATTCTTTTTAATGGCTGAGTAATATTCCATTGTGTATATGTACCACAGCTTTCTTTTCTTTTTTTTTAATTAGTTGGAGGCTAATTACTTCTCAACATTTCAGTGGGTTTTGTCATACATTGATATGAATCAGCCATAGAGTTACACGTATTCCCCATCCCGATCCCCCCTCCCACCTCCCTCTCCACCTGACTCCTCTGGGTCTTCCCAGTGCACCAGGTGTACCACAGCTTCCTTATCCATTCGTCTGCTGATGGGCATCTAGGTTGCTTCCATGTCCTGGCTATTATAAACAGTGCTGTGATGAGTATTGGGGTGCATGTGTCTCTTTCAGATCTGGTTTCCTTGGTATGTATGCCCAGGAGTGGGATTGCTGGGTCATATGGCAGTTCTATTTCCAGTTTTTAAAGAAATCTCCACACTGTTTTCCATAATGACTGTACTAGTTTGCATTCCCACCAACAGTGTAAGAGGGTTCCCTTTTCTCCACACCCTCTCCAGCATTTATTGCTTGTAGACTTTTGGATAGCAGCCATCCTGACTGGTGTGTAAGGGTACCTCATTATGGTTTTGATTTGCATTTCTCTAATAATGAGTGATGTGGAGCATCTTTTCATGTGTTTGTTAGCCATCTGTATGTCTTCTTTGGAGAAATGTCTGTTTAGATCTTTGGCCCATTTTTTGATTGGGTCATTTATTTTTCTGGAGTTGAGAAGCTCTGAATATATTGAAACTGCTATGAGTCCTCATCAGGGAAGCCTTCAATTGTGCTACAATGAATGGAGACAAGTGAAAGCTGAAAAATTTCTAGCTACCTGGAAAAATAAGCTCTATCTTCTAGGAAACTGCTAATTTCTTAAAGGCCTTCATTTGCATTTAGTTTTGGGAATTCATATTAATTAAAAATTATGATTAAGTTTGGGCTTTGCTCTGTGTTTCATCCTTATTTATGTGAATCAGTAAGCTCACTTAAACACTTAACACCAGGCACTCTTCATTGGTTAAGAATGTAGAGTAGGCATTATTCTCCCCATTTGAGCAGCAAGGAAACCTAAACCTGGAAACCTAAAACACGGAGAGGTTATGAAAAATAAAAACTGAAAAAGATGTCATTCTGTAATATATATATCTGAGTAAAATCTATATGCATTCTTTATTTGGAAGCAAGGAAGATTATCGTAATGTTCAGCTTTTAAATTCACTCTTCAAACCCTCTGTGGTTGTGGATTTCAGTGGTAACTCATAGAATGAGAGCAACGCAATTTTCTGCGGATACCTCAGAAACTGAAAATGGTGAAAGTATATATAAGAAAGAAGTTAAATTTGGTATTACAGTGTTATTTAAAATATGCTACGTTGAGACAAAAGATCAATTACCATCATTGTTTAAGAGGCATAGATGGAAAAATTATTGAAACTATTTTCTGCAAATGCCGTAAGATATGAATGGGCTTCCCGGGTGGCCCTGTGGTAAAAAATACACCTGCCAGTGCAGGGGACACAAGAGGTGCAGCTCTGATCCTTGGGTCAGGAAGATCCCCTAAAGGAGGAAATGGAGACCCACTCCCCCATTCTTCCTGGGAAATCCCATGGACAGAGGATCCTGGCGGGCTACAGTTCATGGGGTCGTAAAGAGTCAGACATGACTGAGCATGTACGTAGATACTATGCATCCTAATCTCCTGCAGTGAATAATATACTAATGATAGTATCCTGTGAAAAATCAAACTAATTTTATACCATTTATGGGTATTGATTTACTAGTTTATTGATAGTCCACTGTATTTAGCAGTTTCTAGAATATACTTTCCTCTTATGTCAATTACTTATAGTACTATACTTTCATAATAAAATATCAAAGTATGTTATTGCACATTTGGTGATGAGAACTGAGATATATTTTGGTATCTGGTATCAACAGTGTAATATTCAGTAGTATAGAAAAATTCAATACTCATGTTGGTACATTACCAGTCTGGACTCTGGATTATTAGGTTTTTACTGAAACTTGCCTATGAGTGGGCATCTATGAGGTGACAGAACCCAGATGGAGGGTGAGCCATTCTGGTCAAAGTTATTTTGCTATTTTGTATCATTTTCCTGTTCTAATATGGCTCCTTAGGTTATTGAATAACTGTGATGATGAGTAAAAGACATGAAAGGAAGGATACTATCTCGAGAGAACAAAGTATAATACTATAACATATCATATAATATATAATAAAATACATAATATTTTTTTATAGTTATCAGAATATAGTTATCAGTAAAGTATATAATAATTTTTCTAGTTATCAGAATGTGCTTCTTAGGTAGCCAAGAATCCAATTGTCTTTTATTCTTTTAAAGTGGTGTTTTGAGAGTACTTTACTTCCTTTAAATTAGTTTATTGCACTGTTGGTAAAATAACAAATTTTGTTCTTCTTCCTCATTGAGAGCTTGAGTCATGATCGTGTTTTCTCTTCCAGTGAGATTATTACAGGACCAAGGCCAGATGAATGTCAGGAAAAACAGGACTTCAATAAATAGAATTTCTAGAATCTTGTTACAAGGAGTAACCAGATGGGTTTTAAAGAAAATATAAGTATCTGTGTTGAGACACAGGGTGGATGGTTGGGAAGAGGAGTGAACTGAGACGATGGATGAGTGGGATGAGCATAAAGTCTTCTTTCAGCTTTCTTGTTCTGGACCCTGGGAAAAATTTGTTCATCACTTCTCTTTTCTGGTCACTGACTCTTGAAACTCAGAAGGGCAGAGAGAGAGAGCTTTCATGAGCCACATCTCGATAAAGCGCTTTACCAAAGGTGTGCCTTTGTCTCAGCCTGGGAGTAGAATCTGAGATAAGACTTTGTGTGTGGGTGAGGGAAGGAAGGAAAGCTGATCTATCACTTGGCTGTTTACCACAGTGACAGCTTGATAGCTAAAGACGAATTCTACTGGACTCTCCGAGGAGCCGTGTACACTGCACCTGTGAATTGTCTACCTGAGTGGCAGAGGAGGGTAGTGCTTACTCGTGGGCTCCCATCCTCCATGGCTCCAGGGTTGCTCCGTGGCTGGTAGTTCATTCAGGCTTTCGGAGGGCACACCTGTGAGTGTCTTAGTGTCACAGAAGCCCTGAGGCAGGAAGGGGGAGATGCCTGGTCCAGCAGACAGGAGGACCAGCAGGACTGGCTGCAGGGGCAACCTGTGCTACTGTATAGGGCGCTGGGCTTGGTTTAGTTCACTCATGTCATGTCTTGAAAAGCTTAATTGTTGAAGAAGGAGCCTTTCCTTTTCATTTTGCTGTCAGCTTTAAGCCCACCTATCCATACACAGAAGCTGGAAAAATGTGTTCTTTAAGTGAATCTTACAGTGAACACATTTGTAAAATAAATAAATTCCTCTAACTTATAATTTTGTAGTGTTTCTTTTTAAATGCCCTTGTTAATGGGTCTGAAATTGTTCAACAATAAATGTGAAGGGTGGCAGTGTTTGATAGAAAGAATTCCTAAAGTAACTTTTATTTTGAGTAATAAGAAAAGAGACCTTGAGGTAGCACTTAGCCCAGAAGTTGTTTAGTTCTCACCAGTGGTGGAAGGAGTAGTGGTCCTTGAGATCACCTGCATGAAGGGTGAATTTAAAACAGGCTGTGTTGTTATGAGCAGTAGAATAAAGGCTGTAACAACTGAAAAGTTTATGAATCTGAGCTTTGGGAAATTTCCGACAGAGAAAATTAATCAGCTTTGGTGAAAGAACTGACCAAAGCAGATGGGACAAGTTTCTATGTGACCATAAAATAGGATCAACAGATTAGATACATTGGACAATGAAAGAAAAATGGATCTGTCCAGAACGAGAACAGGCATTGTTCCCTCAGCTGCCCCCGGCTAGCGCTTTTACCAGTGCTCAGTAGAGAGGTGCTCGGGTGAACGCCAGAATGACTGTTATGTTGTGGTGTGGGGTCTGTGTATGCTAGGCTTATGTTTCTCCGTATTCCTGTATTCTTTGTGATGCGTTCCATTAGATATGTCTGGTCAACATTGCTTGCTGTGCTGTGTTCATTCACGTCCAGCTGTTTGGGATCCCATGGATTAGAGCCCACCAGGCTCCTCTGTCTGTGAGATTTTCTAGGCAAGAATACTGGAGTGGGTTGCCATTTCCTTCTCCAGGGGATCTTCCTGATCCAGGGATCGAACCCGCATCTCTTGCAGTGGCAGGTGGATTCTTTACCACTGCACCACCTGGGATGCCTCAACATTGCTTTAACTTGTATTTGTAGGATGCTGAACCAACTAACTGATCAATTAGCCAGCCAACAAAATCAAACAAAGACCCCTAAGCCTTATGAGATGATTCTGGACAGAGACCTGAATCGGATCAACAACTGTGGATGATATTTGTGTTTAGCCATGTGGGCTTCCTTACTAGCTCAGTGGTTAAGTATCTACCTGCAATGCAGGAGCCATGGGTTTGATCCCTGGGTCAGGAAGGTCTCCTGGGGAAGGAGATGACAACCCACTCCAATATTCTTGCCTGGAAAATCTCACAGACAGAGTAGCCTGGCGGGCCACAGTCCTTGGGATCGCAAAGAGTCGGACATAACTTAGTGGCTAAATCAGTGAATCATGTGGGTGGAACAGACATGCAGCACCGCCCCGCTGGCCGCCCCCCACCCCGCCTCTTCACAGAAGACTGGTTAGGCTTGTTTCTATCTCCATGTAGTTTTGCTTGGATCAGCAATGTGAGTGTTTCTATAACAAGTACAGTACAAGTGACTAGAGTGCAAAGCTCTTTCAACTGCTGATGGGACTCTATTTCAGGCAGTACACCTTCTGTTTAAAATCTTCTCTGGACAAGTTCCACTTGATCGCCCAGTATGAAAAGAGTGGCAAGCTTACTGAAGCAATCATCCCCTTAAAAAGGATAAGAAAAGATGAGCCTGGGTGTGATTACTCCAGCTCAAAACCCATCTAAACAGTCTCTTTCTCTGCAGTAAGCTTATTTCCTTTTTGGTCCCTTGTGTTGTCTTCCCACACAGATATCTAACAAGGCATGGAAATGAGGCCCTTTTTTGATAGGGAGGGTGTTTAAAAAAGTAGCTGGATGCTCTCTCTCCTTCCTGGTAATTTTGTTGTTGTTATTTAGTTGTCCAGTTGTGTCCAACTCTTTTGCGACCCCATGGATTGTAGCCTGCCAGGCTCCTCTGTCCATGGGATTGCCCAGGTAAGAATTCCTTCTCCGGGGGTCTTCCTGACCCAGGGATCGAACCTGCGTCTCCTGCTTGGCAGGTGGATTCCATATTGCTGAGTCACTTGGGAAACCCTCCTGGTAATTTACCAGCAATGAAAACCCCAGCAGTGGCCCTGGAGCTTCCTATTCTAAACAACGAGATCTTTCTGGTCACAAACTATCCAGAAGTCATAGCTGACTCTTTCTTCCCTTCTTGGAAAATTTGATTTGTGGTAGTGAAGATGCTTCTGACAGAAGTGAATGCCCTGAGGTATGTGGCATGTGTAGCGAGAAGCGGGACAGTTACCTTTATGTGATGGTTATTGTTACATATAAACCTCAACCATCTAAAGATGGATATTGACTGGTTTTGCTTCCTTTTCATATTTTTCTGCTCCACACTGTTACTGCTTTCTATTTTAAGATCAAAACAAGCAAGAAAGACTTGGAGGCAGTAACTTAGATAAAAACCTAAAGGGTTTGATTTCATACCATATATGAGAGAGATTTGCTAATAGGCAGAATAGCTATATTTCAGTTCACTTTTGCTTTAATTGCATAAAAGATACAAGGATCCTGTCTTTTTGTGTTTCATGTGTGTGTAATTAAAATTTTCTTTAACATTTCCTTTGAACATTTGTGTATATTAATGATATCATAAAAATATATGTGTGTATTTACATATTAAGGCCTGATGAAGCTAAGAAAATGTTACTGTGAGAAATTGTGTCTTTTAATTTACTGTGTTATAACATATCCTAACCCTAGTCTGTTGTCACCTGTTTTTCTTCTTGTAAAAACCAGAAAACAGAAATGGCATAATATGCTACTTGATGACTAAAGAGGAAATGATTAGTATATGGCTTTGAACTGTTTCTCACATTGAAAGTAATTCAATATTTGGCTTTGTAGCACTGAAAGTTGGTGACTGTTTCTCACTCCCGAACCAGCTGGCATGGAGACTTAGATGCTTCAGTATTTTCCACATAAAGTCTGAACTGGTCATTCAGTGTTTTATGTGTCAAAACTTCTCCCCTTTTTTTGGACCAGTGCTTCCACTGTCATGCAATCGAAGCTGCCGTCTTTTTGGCCACAGTGATAGCCTGGGGTGGACGTCGGAGCCATGCTGGGCCATGGATAGAGTTGCCTCTGGTCTCAGTGACGTGGTGCAATGTGGGATGTGGGGCCTGGAGTGGCTGAGGCTTGTATTCCCTGCCCCTGGCAAGGAGAAAAGATGAGGTTGACACCTATAGACAGTTGAGATGAGAGATGGAGAAAATCAATGCCCTCCAGTCTCTGGTTTCCAGCCCTGTACCTTCCTCTTACCCCTGTCTTTCCTAGACTAGTTAGGGCTAGGGTTTTTTTTTTTTTTTTTTTTCACTTGCAACCTAAAGAGTCTGTAAAGGAAGAAAATTCAAGCACATGCAGAATTTTCTGGATTTTGATAGACTTGTGTTTTTGAGGGGAGTTATCCCACTCAACGTTTCCCTTAAGTCATCTCCCTCCAGCATCTTATTGCCCCAATTTCTTCTTCCCCTGAGCCCAGTGTCTTTCTCTAGACTCTCCTCCCCATCAGCATTGGGTTAACTTAGGTTTTCCTCTTTTCCCCTCACTCAAGCAGAACATTTCTCTCTCGCTCTTTTCGATGCTAACTACTATCTCTCTTTTCATTCTGTGCGTGGGATTCTCCAGGCAAGAATACTGGAGTGGGTTGCCATTTCCTTCTCCAGTGGATTGTGTTTTGTCAGAACTCTTCATTATGACCCATCCATCTTGGGTGGTCCTGCATGGCATGGTTCATAGCTTCATTGAGTTACGTAAGCCCCTTCACAATGACAAGGCTGTGATCCAAGAAGGGAGACTAGGGGAGGTAGTGGAGTACAGAGGAGTCTGTTGGGCCATATTCCACGGGGTCGCAGAGGGTTGGACATGACTTAGCAACTGAACAACAGTAACAACAACATTTTCTCTCTTCCTCAAGAAACCAAAGCCTAGCCAATTTGTTTCTGTTGCAAAAGAACGCATCACAGCTTCTTCTTAATAAAGGTGGTGCTCTCCCTACAAAATAAGTTTTGTATCGACTGCTAAGAGAATACAGTTTCCTACAAGTTAGAACACATGCAATGTATTTAGATTGTTCTCCTCATTAACCAAGAGCTTCCCTGGTAGTTCAGAGGTAAAGAATCTGCCTGGCAACATAGGAGTTGTGGGTTTGATCTCTGGGTCAAGAAGATTCCCTGAAGAAGGCAGTGCCAACCCACTCCAGGATTCTTGCCTGATAAATCCCATGGACAGAGGAATCTGGCAAGCTACAGTTTACAGTCTCAAGAGTTAGACCTGACTTAGCAACTAAATGACAGCAAAAGCCTCATTAACTGAACTCCCTATGGTCATTCTCAAGGCCCAGCAGCAGCACATTTTATTTAAATAACTGATGTATATCTATTACTTTTCTTTTTCCACCCAACATTCCATGCAAACTTTAGATACACCTCTCATCAGAATCTATCATTTACTTCCCAAGTTGATAATATTATCTAAATATTCAGTTTTTTTTTTCCATTGAAGACCTTTTGAAGTTCTACCATCTCCTCATATTTTATGATTTGAGTAATGAAGTATTTGAAATGGCTTGTTCTTTAACTCAAAATAAAAGCATATACTATATATAACAACTCCTCCCTCACTCTCACCTTTCTCTGCCTTCCCCAACTGTTTTTGGCAACCACTTTGCCCAAAGCAAGCTACAAAGCCTGCCCAGATTCAGAGAGGAGTAGAGACTCCATCTCTTATTAGGAGGGGCTGAAGGTAATTTATAACCATGTTTTAATCCAACACAATCAAAGTAACTGAGGAAATATCAATGCCTCATTTGTTGAAAGCAAAAAGAAGCCTTCTTAAACACCATCCCAACATCTTCAAATGTTCTTATTAATCTTTCAGAGAGGGAATTATGCTCCAGGCTGGAGCTATATTAATCATCTTCTTCCAAAATTTCCCCTCTCATCTCAGTAACACTGAAAATAACTTTATTAAGTTGTTCTTTCTTCCTTTCACATCTCCTACCCTCTCAGACACATCCCTATTTTACATCAAAGTGGTTGCCAAGAATGGTTCTTCGCATCAGGTGGCCAAAGTATTGGAGCTTCGGCTTTAGCACCAGTCCTTCCAGTGAATACTCAGAATTGATTTCCTTTAGGATTGACTGGTTTGATCTCCTTGCTGTGTAAGGGACTGTACCTCGTGTTATTGAAATTTCCTCAAATTTGTCTCCTTTCTTCCTTTGTCTCCTGCTATAGTTTATTCACCGGGAGTGATCTTTTAGAAATGTAATTCAGGTAATTGTATTCCTCTCTTTGAAATCTTCCATTGGTTTGCCATTAGATTTAGAATAATATCCAGACTCTTACTTTTTGTCTTCAGGATCTTATAGGAACTGGCCCATACTTTTCTCTCTGATTTAATCCTGAACCATTTTCCACTTCATACATTGTACTCCAGGTACACTGGCCTTTTCCTATTTCAAAGACATGTAGAATTCCTTTCTATCTCAGGACTTCGCAGTAGTGGGTCCCATTACTTGGAAAACTGTTTTGGACCTGAATTTGTTTATTTATTTTTTGTTTACTTTTTGGTTTTCTGCCCCCCTTGAACTAGATACAAATGTTTGATATGTCTGATCTATCTCATTGACTGAGTGTGCTAGGAGAGCTCTGGATAGGTGCTCAAGAATCAATTTTTTTTTCATGGAAAAAAGAGATACCTCAAAGTAGATAGCATAGAATGTAGTTTGTCTATGGTTGGTTGAGAAGGCTTAAGGCTGGGCTTATTCCAAATTACTGACCCAGGTCTAGTAACGTATTACTTCTTAAAAAAAATTTTTTTTTTTAATTGGAGTATAATTGCTTTACAACGTTCTGTTAGTTTCTGTTGTACAATGAATTGTATCAGCCATAGGTATACATATATCCTTTCCTCTTGAACCTCTCTCCCACCAAATCCCATCTACACATCTAGTTCAGTCTTGAAAGACTCATAGCCTTTAAGATTCCTCTCTTAAAATGCAGATAACCTTATGAGTTTATTTCCCAAATCAGTATCAACTGATGTTTTGGTTCTTAGTCACCACCTAGGAAGAAGCTGACATAGGATATGCAAATGACAGAGTGTCAGGAGTGGGGGAATTAAAAATAGAGCCCAAAGGCAAAGGGCCATCAGAGGGGATAAATAGGGATAAAGAGATAAATGGCGGTAGGAGGAGAATTATATCAGAATTTTACCGTGAGTGGAAACATTTTTGTTTCCCAATCTGCAAGACAGGGGCATTGTTGACAGCTGGTACTATATATTTCCAAGTATCATAAAAACTTTTTAAAAAAGCCAAGTCTTGATAGGTTTTCATGGTTACGAATAAATTAAAGAAGGGAAAGCTGTGCATTCTTAGTTAAAAAAAAAATAAAAGGTAGAAGCAACCATTACAAAAGACAATGTATGCTGCTCAGCATGAGTATTTCAGGGAGAGATTTGGTGTCTTGTAATGTTGCAGTTACTATGGTGACAATGCATTTTTAATAGTACCATTAAATGGTAGTATAACTACTTGTAACTAAGGAGTGCTGAAGAGTCACAGCTGTGATGTTAGGAGTTTATGCTTCTTTTCTCCAGGATGGTTTTTTTTCTTTTTTTTAATGACTTCAGAGTAAAAGTGTTGTATAACAGAATCTTTTGGTGTGAAATATATGTTCTTTTTAGAAATAAAAAAGACTTTAGAGAATAATTCTCTCACTACACCTTGCACACTCACATGAACACACACACATACATGTGCATATTTATTGTTGAAGATTGACAAAGATTGACAAAGATTAAGTAACTTTTCTGAGCTCATTTATTTAGTGACAGAATTAGGATGAGTGCTCAGGTTTTCTGGCCCCTAAGACACTTTCTTCCTACAATTGCACATTGCCTTTCTCCAAGACAGTACACACAATGAATTCTACATTTTTTTCACACATCAAAATTAGCAAGATGTTGCAGTGAGTTTCTATCACCCTGAAGGGTTTTTAAGATGGTTAGGACCCAGATGAAAGAGTAATGAATGAATGTTGTAATTAAAGAGTCTATAGATGGAATTCCAGAGGTCTATAAACCCTTTAAAATTGTTTGCAGATGTGTATGTGTGTGTTCATTTTCTGATGAGAGACTTCATCAGATTCTTGAGCTGGTGACCTTTCCCCAAATAAGTAATGAGTTACATCTCTTTACCCATTTAGGTTACCAAAACATGATAAGCAGAATGGAAAAGTAAATGGTATATTGAGAAAAATATTTGTTATGATATGATAAAAGATTAATACCCCAATTTACAAAGAGAGGATACACATCAACAAAACAGCAAAACCTGGCTGAAATTGGAATAAAGGAGATGAATGCAAATATGCAGAAAGGAAGTATAAATAGCTAAGAGAAATGAAAATTATTCATCCTCTTTAGTCATCAATGAAATGCAAATTAAAACAATAAAAATTTTGCCAGTTTCACCCAACAAATTAGCACAGATTAAAAGCAACCGTAACAACATACTATGTGGTGAAGAGGCGGTGGGATAAGCAGGTTTCTCTGCCATTACTAGGAATATAAATCTGGACAAAGGTTTTTGGAAATCAAATTAATAATTTAAATTTTGCTGTCACATCTCAAACTGCAAAATTTTGGTATTAGTGCATGATTGACTCTTTGCGACCCCATGAATCGCAGCACGCCAGGCCTCCCTGTCCATCACTAACTCCTGGAGTTTACTCAAACTCATGCCCATCGAGTCGGTGATGCCATCCAGCCATCTCATCCTCTGTCGTCCCTTTCTCCTCCTGCCCCCAATCCCTCCCAGCATCAGGGTCTTTTCCAATGAGTCACCTCTTCGCATGAGGTGACCAAAGTACTGGAGTTTCAACTTCAGCATCAGTCCTTCCAGTGAACACCCAGGACTGATCTCCTTTAGGATGGACTGGTTGGATCTCCTTGCAGTCCAAGGGACTCTCAGGAGTCTTCTCTAACACCACGAACTGAAGGGCATAGTTAAGATGATGAAGGCATTACATTTCTGTAGTAGGACAAGTGTTCCCAATCCCCGGGCCACAAACTGTTATTAGCCTGTAGCTTGTTAGGAACTGGGTCAGACTACAGGAGGTGAGTGGCAGGTGAAATCAAAACCATACACCTACATTCCTGGGTCCATGGAGAAATTATCTTCCAGGTACTGGTAAGTTCAGTTCAGTTCAGTTGCTCTGTCGTGTCCGACTATTGGTGACCCCACGAACTGCAGCACGCCAGGATTCCCTATCCATCACCAACTCCTGGCGTTTGCTCAAGCTCATGTTTTTCCAGTACACGACTACTGGAAAAACCATAGCTTTGACTATAAGGACCTTTGTTGGCAAAGTAATGTCTCTGCTTTTTAATATGCTGTCTAGGTTGGTCATAGCTTTTCTTTCAAGGAGCAAGCATCTTTTAATTTCATGACCGCAGTCACCATCTCAAGTGATTTTAGAGCCCCCCAAAATAAAGTCTGTCACTATTTCCATTGTTTCCTCATCTATTTGCCGTGAAGTGATGGGACTGGATGCCATTCTTTGTTTTCTGAATGTTGAGTTTTAAGCCAACTTTTTCACTCTCCTCTTTCATGTTCATCAAGAGGCTCCTTAGTTCTTCTTCACTTTCTGCCATAAGGGTGGTGTCATCTGTGTATCTGAGGTTATTGATATTTCTCCCGGCAGTCTTGATTCTTCCACTAGTCATGTATGGATGTGAGAGTTGGACTATAAAGAAAGCTGAGTGCAGACAAAAGAACTGTGGTGTTGGAGAAGACTCTTGAGGGTCCCTTGAACTGCAAGAAGATCGAACCAGTCCATCCTAAAGGAAATCAGTCCTGAATATTCATTGGAAGCTGAAACTCCAATACTTTGGCCACCTGATGTGAAGAGCTGACTCATTTGAAAAGACCCTGATGCTGGGGAAGATTGAAGGTGGGAGGAGAAGGGGGCAACAGAGGATGAAATGGTTGGATGGCATCACTGACTCAATGGACATGAGTTTGAGTAAACTCCTGGAATTGGTGATGGACAGGGAAACCTGGCCTGCTTCGGACCATGGGGTCACAAAGAGTTGGACATAACTGAGCAACTGAACTGAATTGAACTGTACTTCATCCAGCCCAGCATGTTGCATGATGTAATCTGCATTTAAGTTAAATAAGCAGGGTGACAATGTACAGCTTTGACGTACTCTTTTCCCTATTTGGAACCAGTCTGTTGTTCCATGTTCAGTTCTAACTGTTGCATCTTGACCTGCATACAGATTTCTCAGGAGGCAGGTAAGGTCATCTGGCATTCCCATCTCTTGAAGAATTTTCCACAGTTTGCTGTGATCCACACAGTCAAAGGCTTTGGCATAGTCAATAAAGCAGAAGTAGATTTTTTTTTCTGGAACTCTCTTGCTTTTTCAGTGATCCAACAGATGTTGGCAATTTGATCTCTGGTTCCTCTGCCTTTTCTAAATCTAGCTTGAACATCTGGAAGTTTACAGTTCACATACTGTTGAAGCCTGGCTTGGAGGATTTTGATCATTACTTTGCTGGTGTGTGAAATGAGTGCAGTTGTGCAGTAGTTTGAACCTTCTTTGGCATTGCCTTTCTTTGGGATTGGAATGAAAACTGACCTTTTGCAGTCCTGTGGCCACTGCTGAGTTTTCCAAATGTGCTGGCATATTGAGTGCAACACTTCCACGACATCATCTTTTAGGATTTGAAATAGTTCAACTGGAATTTCATCACCTCCACTAGTTTTGTTCATAGTGATGTTTCCTAGGGCCCAGACATCACATTCCAGGATATCTGGCTCTAGATGGGTGATCACACCATAGTGGTTATCTGGGTCATGAAGATCTTTTTGTATAGATCTTCTGTGTATTCTTGCCACCTCTTCTTAATATCTTCTGCTTCTGTGAGGTCCATAGAATTTCTGTCCTTTATTGTGCCCATCTTTGCATGAAATGTTCCCTTGGTATCTCTAATTTTATTGAGGAGATCTCTAGTCTTTCCTATTCCATTATTTCCCCCTATTTGTTTGCATGATCACTGAGGAAGGCTTTCTTATCTCTCCTTGCTATTCTTTGGAACTCTGCATTCAAATGGATATATCTTTCCTTTTCTCCTTTGCCTTTCGCTTCTATTCTTTCCTCAGCAATCTGTAAGCCCTCCTCAAACAACCATTTTGCCTTTTTGCATTTCTTTTTCTTGGGGATGGTCTTGATCCCTGCCTCCTGTACAATGTCACGAACCTCCGTCCATAGTTTTTCAGGCACTCTGTCTATCAGATCTAATCCCTTGAATCTATTTCTCACTTCTGCTGTATAATCATAAGGGATTTGATTTAGGTCATACCTGAATGGTCTAGTGGTTTTCCCTACTTTCTTCAATTTAAGTATGAATTTGGCAATAAGGAGTTCTTGATCTGAGCCACATTCAGCTCTTGGTCTTGTTTTTGCTGACTGTATAGAGCTTCTCCATCTTTGGTTGCAAAAAATATAATCAATCTGATTTTGGTATTGACCATCTGGTGATGTCCATGTGTAGAGTCTTCTCTTGTGTTATTGAAAGAGGGTGTTTGCTATGACCAGTGCCTTTTCTTGGCAAAACTCTGTTAGCCTTTGCCCTGACTCATTTTATATTCCAAGGTCAAATTTGCCTATTACTCCAGGTATCTCTTGACTTCCTACTTTCGCATTCCAGTACCCTATAATGAAAAGGACATCTTTTTTTGGTGTTAGTTCTAGAAGGTCTTGTAGGTCTTCATAGAATCATTCAACTTCAGCTTCTTCAGCATTACCAGATATTGGTCCTTTTGCCAAAAAGTTTAGGGACTGCTTCAGTATGAATTTTAAAAAATTCTTTTTATTTGTTTATTGGCTATTGATCCAATAACAGCCAATAAATTGTTAATCTCTTACTGTGCTTATTTTATAAACTAAACTTTATCATAGGTATGTATGTGTAGGAATAAACATAGTATATGTAGGATTTGATGGTGTCTGTGGTTTCAGGCATCCACTGGGGGGCCTTGGGCATTATCCCCTACAGATAAGGTGGGACTGTGTGTGTGTGTGTGTGTGTGTGTGTGTATTAGTTGCTCAGTCGTGTCTGACTCTTTGCAACCCCAGGACTGTAGCTCACCAGGCTCCTCTGTCCATGAAATTCTCCAGACAAGGATACTGGGTGGGCTACCTTTCCCTTCTTGATGTGATCTTCTTGATCCAGAGATTGAACCTGGGTCTCCTGCTTTGCAGGCAGATTCTTTACTATCTTACTGACTAGGGAAGCCCAGGGTGGGACTATAGTATTAATTTAATTTATACTTGAAATATGTAGCTCCAGACAAGAAGTTTTAGTTTTTGCTCCTGGATACTAGTGGTCATTATGAATAAATATTATTTAAGCATTTTTGACAGCCAACTTTCTCCTCTCTGCTGTGTGGTGTGAGAGCAGATGCATGCTATTCTTCTTCTTTAAGATGGTAATGCTGTCCAATGGAAGAGGATTAGATTGAAATAAATAATACACAGTGTAATTTCAACCTCAAAGTTACACACTCTGTGATCACTTAATCTCACTGTAATTCATTTTCCCTATATTTTAAAATTTCTTAGTCATATGTTAACCCCAGTCAGTTCTCTGAGACTTGCTTGATGAACCAACACCTTCAGAGAATTCATGAAATATAGAAAGAGTTCAGGAAAGGATTCGAAAACTAGGAGTAATTTATGGAAGATAGGATCGAGATTGCAAAGAAGATAACGAGGCATGAACTTCAGGGAATCTCTGTGAGATGCTGAGATGTGCAAGAAAATCTTAGGACTAAGAGAATATGGGGCTTCCGCAGTGGCTCAGCAGGTAAGGAATCCACCTGCTAACGCAGGAGACATACGAGATGCTGGTTCGATCTCTGAGTTGGGAAGATCTGCTGGAGGAGGAAATAGCAGCCCACTCCAGTATTCTTGCCTGGAAAATTGCATGGACAGAGGAGCTTGGAGGGCTACAGTCCATAGTGTTGCAGAGTTGGACACAATGGAGCACATGGCACTTGAAGAGAACATGAACTTTGTTTTGTTGAAGGAAAGTAGAAGGATGATACCAAATAACAACAACAAAAGTAAGAGAATAAATGTCACATAGGAAAGGGCCTTAAGATGTCGGATGTAGAAGGTTCTGGAGACATAAAGAAGTAATTCAGTGAAGTAACCATGGGGAATATTTTTCTATTTTGTAGAAAATAGGCCAGGATGAATCACAAGCTATATACCAAACTTGGCTTATTTACTTGGAGTCTGAGAAAAGAGCTTAGGGCTATTTACTGAAAAACACCCTTGTAAAATTACATATAGATACCACTTTGTTTTGGTAAAGTACTCTCTACTTTTGCTTTGAGATTTTCAATGTGAAAGCAGTACTGTTTGTTCAGAGATTAAAAAATTTTAATAGACTTTACTTTTCAGAATAGTTTCAGGTTTACAGAAAAACTGCCCGAACTACAGAGTTTTCATAGACCCTCTTTTCTGCCGCACAGTTCCCCCTATTATTTATAGTTTCTCTTATCATTTACATTTTGTTTCAGTGTGGTACATTTGATACTTAACAAGCCAATATCAATAAATTATTATTAACTAAAGATGATAGTTTACTTAAGTGCTTCCCAGATGGGTGGTAAAGAATCCACCTGCCAATGCTGGAGATGAGGATCCCATCCCTTGGTTGGGAAGATCCTCTGGAGAAGGGAATGGCTACCCACTCCAGTGTTCTTGCTTGGAAATTCCATGGACAGAGGAGCCTGGTGGGCCACAGTCCATGGGGTTGCGAAGAGTAGGACATGACTGGGCAACTGAGCACAGGCCCACTGAAGTCGGAGAAGTGCTTGTCCATGTAGCATATCCATACCTTCAGGCATTTCAGCCTTTATAGCTGTAGGTAGCTCAGCTTCACCTCCATATCCACAACTAAGAAGGGATTCAACTGTCTAGTAGCAAAAAGGAAGGACACTTTTCCAGGACAATTTTTGTTCTTGATATGCTGTGGCTGGACCTCCCGCAGGCTAGAATGATTAACCAGAAGAGTTTTTACTCTTTGCTCTGTTAGGGGGCATCTTGGAGTTTGTTCCCCTCCCCAAACCCTAACCATGATTGCCCTGTGGATCCTGCTCTGCCGTGACTCGCCTTGTCTTTCTTCACCTCCTGCCTTCTTTCTCCTTTTCCCTCCTCCCCTCTCCTCTTGGCCTCTCTCCTACCCCTTCCCATTTTTCCTCCAGACATTTCGAAAGTTGATTTGAGTTGTCTTCCCTTAAGGTTTCTGTGAAAAGGGAAGTCATTCCTCTTCTATTAAAGGCTGCTATAATCACTGGCTTATGGAGTTAATGAAGCTTTCAGGGGAAGTTCTTTTTCATTTTTTAGGCAGGCTAGGAAATCAAACACCCTGGGCTTGCTCTAGGCAAAATGTTGAAGCTGAGAAGTTGATTTTTCGTGCCTCCAGGCTCTCTTCTGGTCCTTCCCCCTCCCTCACAGCTTCCTTTCTTACTTCACTTTCACCTCTGTCCCTTGCTGTCCTCCTTCCTCTCACCCCCAATTCAAAATGGCCCTTAGGAAAAAGTGAAATGCTTAATGATGCCTTTAGTCAATAATACACAGAATCACCGCTCAGGGAGTATTTACATTTAAAGGCCTTTTTTTTTTTTAATTAAAAAAATTCTGATAGAGGAATCAAAGGTTTTGTTCTCACGAAGAAAAAATTTCAAAAAACATCAGTCAACTGGAGAAGTTATGATTTTGTATCTGCTCACTTGGTGAATTAAAGGGTCTTACTCAAAGACTTTTCCCACTTCTCTACTGATTGTAGTTGTCTACTCTCCACTGTTACAATTGGAGAATGTATCAGTGTTTTCCCGTCTCTACCCATGTCTCATGACATGTGAATGACCCCAGAAGTGATGGGCTGCTGGAATGCCCTGGCCTTCAGGAGCCAACACAGGAATGATGTGTTCCCCTCAATCCCGCTGCTCCCGGGCACTCCTTTTTTCCTGAATCAGAAAAAGCCCTTGTCAGAGTTGCCAGCTTTTGTACACTCTCCTTGCAGGAGCCAATCCCCCCCAGGGTTTTGGCTTCCTGACTCTAAATCATTCAGGATCAAGGTCCCAAATAAAACCCTTGTTTACAACACATTTAAACATCTTTTGAGAAAAATGAAATGTGGCCCTTCTACTTTTCATAGCTAATAACTTAAGGGGCTGATGTTCAGGCTGATTGGACTACCTTAGCTTGGTAGAAAAAGGCATTTCTCTTCCCTGGGAGATGGATGAGGACAGGGAACTCTGTTCTACAATAGTGATCTTGAATTTGACCCTAAACACTTGTGGTAGAAGGTAAACAGCAGGCTTATGTGAAAGATCAAAGCAGAGATTGAATGTGGAGAATAGAAAATGAAAGAACATTTCACAGTACTATGAATGCTATGAGGCCAATGTTTGGTTTTCTCTGTGGTTGGAATTAACTTTTAATAACAACTCACTGGCATTTATGTGATGTAGTTACTAGGGGAAAATAATGATAAAAATTTGAAACATTTGTGTGAAACAAGATAAACTGGGAAAAATATAATAGACATATCACAGACAAAAGGTTAATACTTCCCTGATGATCCAGAGGTTAAGACTCTGTGCTCCCAGTGCAGGGGGCGTAGGTTTGATCCTTGATCAGAAAACTAACATCCTTCATGCCACATGGAGTGAAGTGAAATGAAAGTTGCTCAGTCATGTCCGACTTTGTGCGGCCCCATGGCTTGGCCTAAAAATAAATAAGAACAAAAACAAAAAAACCTATCACCACCACCACCACCAAAAATGCCATAAAAAGTAAAAGGGGAAGAAAATGTAAGTACTTAACAAATATTAAAAAATATATGAGGGCTTTTAAAAATAGAGAAGAAAAATTCTAAAACTCTATAGAAAAATTGTCACAAGATTTGAACATGCAGTGAATATGAAAATAAGTAAAAAATTCTTATAATATGTAAACAGATATTCAACCTTGCTCACCTTGAGAGACACAAATCAAAATTATACTGTACCTTTTCTTCCCTATCAAAAGTACCTGCCCTTGTTAATATAATTGTTTGATACTCATATTCTGTTGGGGAGTCTAGGTAGAAATAGGCACTGTCATATATTGTTGTGATGTGCTCAGTCACTCAGTTGTGTCCAACTCTTTGTGACCCCATGGACTATAGCCTGCCAGGCTCCTCTGCCCATGGGATTATCCTGGCAAG
The DNA here is from genome assembly GCF_963930625.1 of Muntiacus reevesi. Lineage (NCBI taxonomy): Eukaryota > Metazoa > Chordata > Mammalia > Artiodactyla > Cervidae > Muntiacus > Muntiacus reevesi. Next base: position 35,079,127 of record NC_089252.1, on the reverse strand, counting down.
AATACTGGAGTGGGTTGCCATTTCCTTCTCTAGGGGTCCTTCCCCACTCAGGGATTGAGCCTGTCTTCTGCAGCTCCTACATTGGTAGGCAGATTCTTTGCCACCAAGCCACCTGGGATGCCCCTTCATATATTGCTGGTGGAATGCAGAGCTGTATGACTCCTGTGAGGGTGGATATGATAATATCTAGCAAAATTATATATGCATTTCTTTTTGACCAAGCAATCTTACTTCTAAAATTTATTAAGATTCACTGGCAAAAAAAAAAAAAAATGACTGATGCACAAGGTAATTTATTGCAGCACCATCTGTAACAGAAAAGGTTGGAAACAACCCAATAATTCATCAATAGAGGACTGGTGAATAAATATTGATGCAGTTACCTGAGGGACTACTAGGTAGATGTAGACAGATCTCATCCAAAAACTCTCTTACAAAAGCATCCAGAATGGTGTTTGGCCAAAACTCTGGGCACTGTGGCCCAACCAAGTTGGCACATTAAATTAACCATCACAACTATAAAGAATATTATACAGAATGTACTTGCTTTTATTTAAAAAATTCAATGAATGAAAAAAAACCACAAAAATGATTCTAAATAAATTGGTTTTCTATAAGGGAATGGAGGTAACAGATATAGAAACTTGAATTCTCTGAATTGTACCTTGATTTACTTTTGAATTGGGAATTATGTAAATTTTTGGTAATTATACAACCAAATTAAATCAACATTAAAAAGCAATTCTAAATAACTGAAAGGAAAATGAAACAAATAAACTTGTGTTTACAGTTGGTAGCTTACCCACATTGAGAAAAAATATTTCAAGTGAATTTATGACACATCAATTTGAAACTGGTGGGATGTAACCCAAAGACATAGATCAAACTTTTTTTTTCAGGATTCATACCATTGCTGATAATACTGGTATTCTTATTTTGAAAATATGCTATACATGGGGTTGGCTAAAATGAGTAATTTTCATGATGTCATGAAGAACCTTTTTTTTTTCAGTGTGAGGGAAAAGAGATACAAATATAAAATCAAGTAGTTACATGAATGTCCTAAATTTGAGTTGGAAATTTCAATGTGGACTCATGATATATTTTTATATCTGCTCCACAAAACATCTAGAAACAATGATCAACCCAGTAGCTAAGAGTACCTTGTTGTGGTACCTGATTTTGGTCTATGAATATCTCCTAAAAGGCTGTGTCTCCTAAAAGGAACCAAGATTCCTTGGATGAAAAGCTAATTTCAGATCTTAGGGAGAAAATGCTCAAGATGACATGGAACATTTTGTATCAAACAGCAGAGTGACTCTCAAGACAACTGGGGTCACGTCAAAAGGACCCACTTGAAGGGTTTTCCACTAATGATGAACAATTTGAATATTGGAAAGAATAATTGCTACAGTCTACTGAAACACATAGAAAATGTTTGAAAACTCATGATTCCATAAGGATAATAATGAAAAAAACACTTATTGGTCATCATATTATTATTCTGAAAGCAGATGGATAAGGGGGGAAAACTCAAACTACTGCAGAGTGCTTCCTGAGTAACACTATTTCAGGGTAACCACATAGTTCATGTGGGAAAAACTTTTTTAAGGAATATTGCCTAACAAATGAAAAGAGTAATACACAATTAAACTGTCTTCATTTTGTGGCCCTAATTTAATTAGGTAATGCATCTAGGCAATGCTCACCACCGCTGCTGCTAAGTCATTGCAGTTGTGTCTGACTCTGTGTGACCCCATAGATGGCAGTCCACCAGACTCCTCTGTCCCTGGGATTCTCCAGGCAAGAACACTGGAGCAGGTTGCTATTTCCTTCACTGTGTGAAAGTGAAAAGTGAAAGTGAAGTCGCTCAGTCATGTTCGACTCTTCGCAACCCCATGGGCTGTAGCCCACCAGGCTCCTCCGTCCATGGGATTTTCCAGGCAAGAGTACTGCTAAAATCATTAGCATTAGAGAAAGCCTGATGGGGACTGTGTCAGGTGTCTCTGAAGCTCATGCAACATCCTCTGGGACCACCTCTGATTTTAGCCTCAGCTCTGGTAGACAGATATGCTGCCCTCAGATTCCTCACCCACTATCCTATCAGCGTCCCTCAGTGCACATGGAGTCTTTTTACTTCCTGCTCCAGAGCCTTCTCTGGGTTACCCCACAAGTTTCCCTGGCTCCAGCTGTCAGTCAATCCTGAGTGTAGAAGAATTCGTGTCTCTAGAAGCAACCCTTATCCCAGAGATGGGACCTAAAGGACAAATGCTCCTGCCTCCTATTTTCTAGATGGACCACTCTTGGAGGTCTTTTGCGGGCGCCTCAGTGGAATTGCAAATATCCACTTTCATTGCTTTTTCCTTCCTCTTCTGTGTCACTGGCCTTGCTTGCTCACTTGCTGCTTTCTGAGATCACCTCCCCAATAAACCTGCTGCATTCATGTTCTCACTCCAACCTCTACTTGGAGGAAGAGATAGTAGGGCAGAAGCTCTCATGGATTGACAGGCTGACAACATACAAGCTAGCTGGTTCATGTCATTGTCTCAGAGAGGCAATCAGTGTGTATCCCACACCATTTATAAAGCATTCTTTTTAAGTGTTGGGCTTGAATCTAATCAGTTCAGTTCAGTTCAGTCGCTCAATCGTGTCTGACTGCGACCCCATGAATCACAGCATGCCAGGCCTCCCTGTCCATCACCAGCTCCCGGAGTTTACTCAAACCCATGTCCATGGAGTCAGTGATGCCATCCAACCATCTCATCCTCTGTCGTCCCCTTCTCCTCCTTCCCCCAATCCCTCCCAGCATCAGGGTCTTTTCCAATGAGTCAACTCTTCGCATGAGGTGGCCAAAGTACTGGGAGTGTCAGCTTCAGCATCAGTCCTTTTAATGAACACCCAGGACTGATCTCCTTTAGGATGGACTGGTTGAATCTCCTTGTAGTCCAAGGGACTCTCAAGAGTCTTCTCCAACACCACACTTCAAAAGCATCAATTTTTCGGCACTCAGCTTTCTTCACAGTCCAACTCTAACATCCATATATGACCACTGGAAAAACCATAGCCTTGACCAGACAGACCTTTGTTGGCAAAGTAATGTCTCTGCTTTTTAATATGCTGTTTAGGTTGGTCATCACTTTCCTTTCAAGGAGTAAGTGTCTTTTAATTTCATGGCTGCAGTCACCATCTGCAGTGATTTTGGAGCCCAGAAAAATAAAGTCTGACACTGTTTCCACTGTCTCCCCATCTATTTGCCATGAAGTGATGGGACCAGATGCCGTGATCTTAGTTTTCTGAATGTTAAGCTTTAAGCCAACTTTTTCACTCTCCTCTTTCACTTTCATCAAGAGGCTTTTTAGTTCATCTTCAGTTTCTGCCATAACGGTGATGTCATCTGCCTATCTGAGGTTATTGATATTTCTCTCGGCAACCTTGATTCCAGCTTGTGCTTCTTCCAGCCCAGAGTTTCTCATGATGTATTCTGCATATAAGTTAAATAAGCAGGGTGAATCTAATCATTCCTTTATATTTAACTACTATTCATAGAAACATGTTAAATTATTCCTTAGGGATGTAATCAGTAACCCAGAATGTGGGAAATTCGTCGGGACAAATGGCTCAATTTCTGCCATGACTAAATGATACAGGAAAAAAGTGGGAGGAGAAAACTGGATGAAAAGGCACTTAAGAGAACTGTCAACCAAATCTCTGGTTTAGAACCAACTCTGAAAATGATAAACTATAAAAGTTATAAAACAATTGGAAAAGATTGTTGATATTAAGGAGCTGCTATTAATTTTAAGTGTGACATTTGATTACGCATCCTGTCTTGTAGAGATGTGTACTGAAGTACATGTGAATGAAATGATGTGTTTGGGATTTGTTTTATAATGATCTAGTGGGTGGGGAGGAGGTTGGGGAATAGATGGAGTAGACTCCTGAAAATGACACGCAGCCAGGTGTTGTGTACATGGGGCCTGGGGAGTCTGCTGTACCCTTCTCTTTTCTATTGAATGGGCTTCCTGGTGGCTCAGACAGTAAAGGATCTGCCTGCAATGTGGGAGACCAGAGTTTGATCCCCGGGGTTGGGAAGATTCCCCTGGAGAAGGAAATGGCTACCACCTGCTCCAGTATTCTTGCCTGGAGAATTCCATGGACAGAGGAGCCTGGTGTGCTACAGTCCATGAGGTCACAGAATCGGACATGACTGAGTGACTTTCACACTTTACTATTGAATATGTCTGAAAATACGTGTAATGTTTTTATTTCAAGAAGATATTTCTCAGAATACAGAAATGAGAAACTAATGTACTAGAACTTCCAAAACAGACATATGCTATGACCTTATGCCGAGCCATGTGGCTTCTTCGTCCCTCTGGGATTGTTATTTGTGAAGCAGGAGCACATGCAGATTAACACCATGCTCTCGTGCAGGAAGTGCTGGGCTCCTAGCAAGCAAGGATGCTCTCTCAGTCGTCTTCTCAGTAACTCTTGGGAGTTGAAAGTGATGTTTTTGTGAAGTATCTGCATGTGCTCAGTGCATGGTAATGAACCTACGGATTCATTTCCCCAGATGGTTTCTCGTTTGATGTTATCTCGGAACCTGTTCTCTTTGAAGGAAGGAATTTATCTTGTTGATTTTGTCTGTCCCATAATATCCATCCCAGTGTCTTCATTAAGTGATGTTTCTTTATATTTGATGGTGTGAACTGAAGATCTCGGGTCTCTTCTCACCTGGTAGGAGAGACTTAATGGGTGGTCTGTGCAGCCCGCCCCAGGCCCTCTGTCTGGGTGGATGAGCCCATCAGTTACCTCATGGGGCAGTAAGAGTGGAGTTTATGTCTATGGGTCCTGGAATGGTGAGAGCCCATGTGTTCTGATGGAACGTCAGCACTGCTGTGTGCTTTGTAGATGTGATCCCATGTCTTCATCTTCCACTGGGGCTGGAATGTTCCAGATGGCCCACCTGCCCCTGGAACCCTGCTGTTCTATCCTTTCCATGATGTGACTCTATATAAGTTTGTTAGAGCTGTGATGGCAGAAAATCCCACAGCCTGAGTAGTTAAAACAACAGCAGTTTGTCGCCTCACCATCTGGAGGTTGGAAGTCTCCGAGCAGGGTGTGGTAGGTTCCTTCTGAGGGCCGTGAGGGGAAGGCCATTCCAGGCTCCCTCCCTGCTGTGTGCATGGCTCTTTTCGCCCCATGCCTCCTCCTCCCCTTGCTTTTTTTTCCTCTCTGCATATCTCCCTGTCCATGTTTCCTGTTTTCATTTTCATTCTGTTTTTTAAAAATTTTATTTGTGGTTAAAAAAAAGCACAGCATTAAAGGTACCATCTTAACTGTTTTTTTTTTTTAATTGCACAGTTCAGCGGTGTTAAGCATATTTACTCTGCTGTGCTCAAATCTCCAGAACTCAATCCCCAGCAACTCCTGCTTCCCCATCCCCCACCCCCAGAAAATCTCCATTCCACTTTCTCCTTTTATGCATTTGATTACTTTAGATACCTAATACAAGGATAATCATACAGTCAAAAAAAATGTTTTTTTTAACTTTTTTTGGTCTCACCACTCGGCAGGCGAGATCCTTGTTGTTCAATCAGGGATTGAACTGGGGCCCCCTGCAGGGGAAGCATGGAGTCTCAACCACTGGACTGCCAAGGAAGTACCAAATTTCCCATTTTTAAAAGAACATCAGTTCTTTGGCCCATTTTTTGATTGGGTCATTTATTTTTCTGGAATTGAGCTTCAGGAGTTGCTTGTATATTTTTGAGATTAATCCTTTGTCTGTTTCTTCATTTGCTATTATTTTCTCCCAATCTGAGAGCTGTCTTTTCACCTTACTTATAGTTTCCTTTGTAGTGCAGAAGCTTTTAAGTTTCATTAGGTCCCATTTGTTTAGTTTTGCTTTTATTTCCAATATTCTGGGAGGTGGGTCATAGAGGATCTTGCTGAGATTTTTGTCGGAGAGTGTTTTGCCTATGTTCTCCTCTAGGAGTTTTATAGTTTCTGGTCTTACATCTAGATCTTTAATCCATTTTGAGTTTATTTTTGTGTATGGTGTTAGAAAGTGTTCTAGTTTCATTCTTTTACAAGTGGTTGACCAGTTTTCCCAGCACCACTTGTTAAAGAGGTTGTCTTTTTTCCATTGTATATCCTTGCCTCCTTTGTCAAAGATAAGGTGTCCATAGGTTCGTGGATTTATCTCTGGGCTTTCTATTCTGTTCCATTGATCTATATTTCTGTCTTTGTGCCAGTACCATACTGTCTTGATGACTGTGGCTTTGTAGTAGAGTCTGAAGTCAGGCAGGTTGATTCCTCCAGTTCCATTCTTCTTTCTCAAGATTACTTTGGCTATTCGTGGTTTTCTGTGTTTCCATACAAATTGTGAAATTATTTGTTCTAGTTCTGTGACAAATACTGTTGGTAGCTTGATAGGGATTGCATTGAATCTATTGATTGCTTTGGGGTAGAATAGCCATTTTGACAATGTTGATTCTTCCAATCCATGAACACGGTATGTTTCTCCATCTGTTTGTGTCCTCTTTGATTTCTTTCATCAGTGTTTTATAGTTTTCTATGTACAAAGAAGACATACAGATAGCTAACAAACACATGAAAAGATGCTCAACATCACTCATTATCAGAGAAATGCAAATCAAAACCACAATGAGGTACCATTACACGCCAGTCAGGATGGCTGCTATCCAAAAGTCTACAAGCAATAAGTGCTGGAGAGGGTGTGGAGAAAAGGGAACCCTCTTACACTGTTGGTGGGAATGCAAACTAGTACAGTCACTATGGAAAACAGTGTGGAGATTTCTTAAAAAACTGGAATTAGAACTGCCATATGACCCAGCAATACCACTTCTGGGTATACACACTGAGGAAACCAGATCTGAAAGAGACACGTACACCCCAATGTTCATCGCAGCACTGTTTATAATAGCCAGGACATGGAAGCAACCTAGATGCCCATCAGCAGATGAATGGATAAGGAAGCTGTGGTACATATACACCATGGAATATTACTCAGCCGTTAAAAAGAATTCATTTGAATCAGTTCTAATGAGATGGACGAAACTGGAGCCCATTATACAGAGTGAAGTAAGCCAGAAAGATAAAGAACATTACAGCATACTAACACATATATATGGAATTTAGAAAGATGGTAATGATAACCCTATATGCAAAACAGAAAAAGAGACACAGAAGTACAGAACAGACTTTTGAACTCTGTGGGAGAAGGTGAGGGTGGGATGTTTCAAAAGAACAGCATATATATTATCTATGGTGAAATAGATCACTAGCCCAGGTGAGATGCATGAGACGAGTGCTTGGGCCTGGTGCACTGGGAGGACCCAGAGGAGTCGGGTGGAGAGGGAGGTGGGAGGGGGGATCGGGATGGGGAATACGTGTAACTCTATGGCTGATTCGTGACAATGTATGACAAAACCCACTGAAATATTGTGAAGTAATTGGCCTCCAACTAATAAAATAAAATTAAAAAAAAAAAAAAGAACATCAGTTGTATTGGACTCACCCTAGTGACCTCATTTTTTTTTTTTTGTGACCTCATTTTAACTTGATTACCACTGTAAAGAACTTATTCCCAAATATAGTTACGTCATATAAATTTGTGGGGGGAGTGTGGCACAATTTAACTGATAAGCCTCCAAAAGACACAATTCCATATGCTTGTAGAATAGCTTTTTACTTTGTTGAAGATTTGGTTTGTTCCTTGCTCAAAGGTGGGCACAAGTATGGACGTTTTAGGGATGAAAAAGGTTAAGAATGTTGGAGTTGCTCTTTTGGGAGTTCTTAGACATAGACAAGGATGAGGCTGCGGGCAAACTGTGAAGTACTTGAAAAATCTAGCTGTGGAGGAAAATGGGGAAATAATTCCTGTAACAATAACTAGAACCAGAAAGGAAATAGCAGAGATGGTGAAATATTTCTGTTTGCAAATCTCGGTGAAGTCTTATGAAAATGGCGAGAAGAAAAAGATGTGCTGTGGGAAGGAAACAGCGAAAGGAGCATTTGCAGAAGTGAGTGCGCTGCAGGGAACTGTAGGAGGTTGCTCTGATCCTGACATTCCAGTTCCTGCAGGGCCTGGCTCAGCTCTGGCCCAATGTTGTCATTCCATTCAGTCCTTTGCACCCTGCTGCCCATCCACCCGCTGCTCTGCAGTCGCTCCCTCTCTGACTCCCTGGGTCCTAAATGTGAACTCTCTGTGCTTCTCTGTCTTACCATCCGTGCAGTCTTTGCTACACAGATTCCCTTGCCGTTAGAGCTCATGTCAGCATTGGATAGAGAAAATTGCTCTGCTATCTCAGTAGTGCCACAAACCCCAACCACAGATTCTTGCGTTTTCTTCTCTTTTGGCTGAAGAAATGAATTTGCAGCTAGAATATAGAGTGTGTGATCAATCGTGTCCAACTCTTTGTGACCCCCATGAACTGTATCCCGCCAGGCTCCTCTGTCCAGGAATTCTCCAGGTAAGAAAACTGGGATGGTTACCATTTCCTCCTCCAGGGGATCTTCCTGACCCAGGAATTGAACCTGCGTCTCTTGGTCTCCTGCATTGGCAGGCAGGTTCTTTACCACTAGTGTCTCCTGGGAAGCAGCTAGTATGCCTGACCCCGATTCTGCTCCCTAACTGCTTGAGGAGAATGAAATCAGAAAGCTGCCTATGAAAACTTCCTAGAGATATAAAAAGATACACATTTTATAGTTTTAAAGACTATACAGCTTAAGTGTGTTTGCTCTGGGGATGAAAAACAAATTCAGTGTGAAGTGGGGTTACTCACTAGTTGCTTTTATATTAGGATGCTTCAGCCTGCCATGCCTTCTGGCTGGAACGTGACATATAAACATATAAAGAAAATGTTTCTTTGGGGTTGTCAGAGGCTGGAAAGAGGAACACGGAGACTGGAGGATCACAAAGACAGGATCTGAGGTGGGGGGTATGCTAAGGGGGTGCTTAGGGAGAAGAGGAGAAATGAAAAGGTCTTGGTTGTTCTAGACAAGCTCTAGGTTTGCTTCCAGAAGAGAGAGCGGTGGCTGTGGTTTCTCTGATTTGTTGAGACTGGTTTGTAGAGACAGCCTCTGGAGGTTCCTTGAGGGCAATCTTTCTTCCCTTGACTTCCAGACTCCATGTCCTTCTTCTCTCCCTGCCTGAAACCTCAGTTTCTCTGCCTCTCCTTGCTCTCTGGTTCTTCCTTCCTGTCCCATGTCATGTTTGCAATTGTCTCAACACTCCCACAGTCATCAGATTACTTGTCTGTTGTTCTTTCTTTAGAAGGGCCCAGGAAAAAGAGTATAAAGGTTTTTTGTGGGGAGGGAAGGAGATCAGGCAGACTCTTGATGAAAAATAAGGACAACAGGCCTTGAAACTCTAGTGGAATTCACTGAACTTCTAGACATAATATTAATGGAATAGTGTCTCTGTTTTGTTTTCAAGCTAATCTTAACAGTCAGGTCAGGACCCAAACTTTCACTGTAATTCTTAACAGTTTCTCATCTCAAAATGAGGGAAAAACCTTGAGTTCTCATGGTGGATGACAATAACAACTCCTCTGGAAGAGGTTTTTCTTGGCACTTTGGTTTAAAAAGGTTCTTATACGACTATATCGTGTGGTGTAAGAAGCTAACAATTTGTGCTTCTATCTATCTGTCTAATACTATCTATCTATCAAGAGTTAATCATGTGGTCTTACCTCCTTTGATTTGGCAGTGGGCAGATGTCCTGGCCATTGGAACTCAAGGGCCAGTCTGCTGGGGAGGTTCTGGGAAAGGTTTCTTTAACTCAAAAAGAAAACAACAGAAAACAAGCAAGAACAGACACCAGTATGCAGTGCCCCTCTTCTTCTCTGGATGTTGTCTGACAGCTGTGATGCTTAGAATTGCAGACTCTGGGGACCATGAAGAGAGGCAATACTAATACATCAGAGTGGAAGGGCGAATGAACTCAGGTCCTTGTGATCATCCTACCAGCAAAACAATCCTGTTTATTGTCTGTTTTGTCATGCCTCTTATTGGTTAAGCTATTTGTCAGTGCAGCTTGGTCTAAAATGCTGTCATGTGGTTTACTCATGTAATTCTTTTTTAAAAAAATTAAATATATTTATTTTTAATTGAACAATAATTGCCTTAAGTATTGTGTTGGTTTCTGCCAAACATCAACATGAATCAGCCATAAGTTAATTCTTTCAAACATACTCTGGGCATATACGAGGTAAGCCTATAGACGTAGATTGAAATATGAGCAGCGACAAAGATAAAATATAGGGGGGAGCTGAGAACTTAGACTCGGAAACCAGTTGCCTCCGTGTGCTTCTCTCTTCTATCTCTTAGTGCCTGGCTGAAACTGGGAAAATTGTTTAGCCCTTTTGGGTCTCAGTTGCCTGATGCTAAATGCGAATAATAATAGGACTTGCCTAGGGCTAAATGAGTAATGGAGGCAAAGCAATGAGCACAGTGGCTGGCACAGATTACATATGCAGTAAATATTAGCTGGGCTTCCCTGGTGACGCAGTGGTAAAGCATCTGCCTGCCAGTGTAAGAGATGCAAGAGTCGCGAATTCGATCCCTGGGTTGGGAAGATCCCGTGGAGTAGGAAGTGGCAAACCACTGCAGTATTGGGTTGTCCAACTGGAAAATCCCACAGAAAGAGGAGCCTGGTGGGCTACAGTCCATGGAGTCACAAAAGAGTCAGATGCAACCGGGCACTCACACACCAGATGTGATGCTTCCTTCAAGTAGCAGTGGATGGTTGGGACTTAACTATTGACTAATATAAATTTGGGCTTTATCTAATTACTTATATCAAATCATCATTGAGAATTGGGAGTTAGCTGCATTGTAGGATGTTCCTACATTGTAGGAATAACGTGACTGGTTTAGATTGTTCTCAACTGAAACAAAGTGTTATGTCCATCCCCAAGCTGAATACTTAACTATTACCTGTTCAAACACCCAATGGCATGTTTACTCCCAATACATGTTTGTGTTGACCTTACGATGTAGTTGTGTTCACTTGCAAATTGTTTTGCGGAAATAAACAGTGTGAGATAGATAAACATTCTTCACTTAAGAATATGAAGCTAACTTATCAAAGACCCTGGGTACCATCCTAGCATTTCCTGTAGAATTCTGTAATAGTTTAAGTGTCATGCAAAACATTTTGCCATTTATCATTATAATGTAATAGAGAGGTACCTTATGGGGATGAGGGTAGAAGAAAAGGCTTTTTTATATGATTACATTGTATGGTGATAAATGCTAACAATTTGTGCTTATTATGAGAGCAGTTTTCTGAAGAGAATTCTTGATAAATTTTGCAATTGCTTTTCCCTAGATGTATATAGATATAACATATTATATCATAAATATAGATAACAAAGTTAGATATAGGCAAGAGGAATTGAGAATTTGTCTGGATAGAACAAATGAGAATTTGTGCATGTCTGCTCAGGTCTCGTTTTGATTAAAGGATGACTGGGAAGAATGGGGAAAAAGAACAATTCAAAGAAAATATTTACTGGAATTCTAATCCACGCCTTTGCAATCCATGACCTCTGGAATAATTTATTGAAGGGCACATAAGCAGAGGTCAGAAAGAATATTCCTTAGATATCTGAGCTGGAATAATACATAGACTGAGAATTATTAGATGTCCAGAGATAAATTTATCTGTATTCCTGAGGCTCAGCTCACAAGATAAGTGAGAGGCCTCCTACTGCCCCTTGGAGTTCATTTTGGAGTTGCTGAGCTGACAATGTATGTGCTTCAGAAAGGTGGTGGTCCCTGGTCGTCCAGTGGCTGAGACTCGGCACTCCCAGTACAGGAGGCCTGAGTTCCATCCCTGCCCAGGGAACTAGATCCCATATGCTGCAACTAAGACCCAGCATAGCCAAATAAATAAGTATTAAAAAAAAAGTGGAAGTGGTCTTTCTGACTCCAGTAACTTTAGAGCCAATGTTACCGGGCTAGAAAGAGCTCAAAGGCTCTAGTAGATCCTACCTGTTACTGTATAGCTGGAAAGAGGTAAAGTGGCTGTGTATTTTACTTGACTGATGAATAAGTCAATGTCAGTCAACCAAAACTTAGTGTTTATTGTATACTTAGCATTGTGAAAGGTACTATGAGATGTCAGGAAAGCATAATCCATGGCTCCTACTCACTAAATGCCATAATCAAGATTTATATCCAGGTCTGCTGCTAAGTCACTTCAGTTGTGTCCGACCCTGTGCGATCCCATAGACAGCAGCCCACCAGGCTCCCCTGTCCCTGGGATTCTCCAGGCAAGAACACTGGAGTGGGTTGCCATTTACTTCTCCAATGCATGGAAGTGAAAAGTGAAAGTGAAGTTTCTCAGTCGTGTCCGACTCGGAGCGACCTGATGGACTGCAGCCTACCAGGCTCCTCTGTCCATGGGATTTTCCAGGCAAGAGTACTGGAGTGGGGTGCCATTGCCTTCTCTAAATCCTATATATCTTACTATGCTATACCATTGGCTAGGCATTTCTCTTACATTATTTTATTTAATATTTACTGTAAGCTTGCAAAGAAATGATAGTTATTTATAATTTATGAATAAACCAGCCATTTCAGCAGAAGGAACCCAGTTAGGGATCCAGGACAACCTGGAGGGAGGGGGTGGGGAGGGAGGTGGGAGGGGAGTTCCGGAGGGTGGGGACACATGTATGCCTATGACCAGTTCATGTTGATGTGTGGCAGAAACCATCACAATATTGTAAAGTAGTTATCCTCCAATTAAAATAAATAAATATATTTTAAAAAAGAAAAAAAAGAAATGAAAAAGCATTTTTCATAATCAAAGGAACGAAGCCGATTGCACCCTATATACGTGCTCTGCTTATGCTGCCGTGAAAGCCTTATCATTCTCACCTGATATGAGGACGCGAAGGTCCAGAGGAGGTAAATAACTGCTGAAGTTTTTACCGCTAGAGCAGTATATGCAGAGCTCATGTATAAACCTAAGCCTGCTGATTTTCCCTTGTCTCATGCTGCCTTCCTCTCGACTGGGAATTGAAACCTAGCCAAGGCAGACAGAGTTTTTATGGACAGACAGAAGGAGAGTATGTAGGAATGATAGCTACCTACTTCTTCAGGTGATTAGAGAGGTGCCCCTACAACTCTAAACAAGGTTAACCCTCCTTGGAGTACTTTGGTATTTAATACCCTTTAGTTGGAAGAGGGAAGAGCTGAAAATTCTGATCCCGATTCTTAAACATGCTCGTAAGAGACTTTTTCATGAACAAAAATTTGTCTTCAAAGGGTGTTCAACACACTGTATTAGCCCAGTTTTCTTGTGACACATGCTTTGTTGATCAGTTGCTCAGTCATGTCCGATCTTTGCAACCCCATGAACTGCAGCACGCCAGGCCTCCCTGTCCATCATCAACTCCCAGAGTTTGCTCAAACTCATGTGCATTGAATCACTGATGCCATCTAACTATCTTATCCTCAGCCATCCCCTTCTCCTCCTGCCTTCAGTCTTTCTCAGCATCAGGGTCTTTTCCAATGAGTTGGCTCTTTGCATCAGGTAGCCAAAGTATTGAAGCTTCAGCTTCAGCATAAGTCCTTCCAATGAATATCCAGGGTTGATTTTGTTTAGTGTTGACTGGGTTTGATCTCCTTGCAGTCCAAGGGACTCTCAAGAGTCTTCTCCAGCAGATGATCACTAATTTTAAAATGACTGGACGTGAAAAAGAAAGTCTGAATTGGAACCGACACTAGAGCCCTCAATGCATGTGGAGTCGGTGCCCTTATTCCGTCTGCTTCTGGAGGATGTAGAAGCCCCAGGCCACCAGCACACATCTTCATGTTACCATTTATTTATCAGGGCCCAGTGGTGCACTCTCACCAGCTTGGATTTTATGAACAGTAGAGTTGTTTTTCTTTTTACACAGCTTACCTACATCGCTTTTAAATTGTAACTCGGCTTTGAAGTACCGGGAAAATGAACTGCTTGGCATAACCACTAGTTTGAAAAGCTTAAATATCACCCATTTTGTGCAAGTTGTATTTTGAGATTTAGAAAAAGTTCATCTAAAGGGTGAAAAAAAGTAGCCAAAGCAGTCTTTTCCCAGAAACATCAGGTTTCCCATTGTTAATTACTTGATATAATACTTGTAATGTGCTTAGAAGATGAAAAGCACTGTGTAATTAAGTGTCGTCTTTCTTATCAGTACCAATAGACTTTAATCACATTATAAGGTCATAGTCTTTCTATTTTGCTCCACTAGAGAGTTTCTTTCTTTTCCCTTTCTTATATTGTAGGTATTTCTTTAGAAGAAAATAAAGAAATTATTCCCTCTCAGTGTTTCCTGCCTTTAAACAGTTGGGACTTCTGTAGTTTTTGTGGGTTTTGTAATCCAGTCATAGGTACATAGGGGCTTCTCCGGTGGCGCTAGTGGTCAAGAATCTGCCTGCAATGCCAGAGACATAATGAGACGTGGGTTTGATCCGCGCCGGGTTGGAAAGATGCCCTGGAGGAGGAGATGGCAACTGACTTCATTATTCTTGCCTGGAGAATCCTATGGACAAAGGAGCCTGAGGGCTACAGTCCATAAGGTTGCAAAGAGTGGAACATGACTGAAGTGAGTTGACACACACACATGCATAGATCTGTAATGCTTGGGAGTGGGGGGTGTCCTGTGGGGAGTCTGCAGTGGCAATGGATGTCAGTGCACCCCTGTAATCCTGACCTCCGTCCTCTTCTGAGTCTTCTACCTATGCTGTTAGTCGGACAACTGTCCTCAGATGTTGACTGACCCCCAAAACAAAACGTGATTTGAACCAAGCTGCCCCTAACTTTATTCTGAAATAAGTATTGTCATTCTTCTTTACTCTCAGGATTCTAAATTTGTAGTTACCATTTATTGCTCCTCTCTTCAGTCTCAGTTGTTCCAGCCAGTTATTAAGTCTCAGACTTATTGGCCTTGTCTCCTCTTTACCAAGACCCCACTGACAGCTTTGGTTTAGGTCTTCTACATGTCACTTTTTTGCTTCCTCTTGTTTATAATATAAGCACATTCTTAGATTTTGAGAGAGTCCTTGAGCATCCCAGATGAGAGGCTTTTTTCCTTTAAGCAAAGAATTTCAACTATGAACAACAGTCTCATGCGCTATGGATAGCATTTGTTATTATTATCTTCTGATGTTAGTAACTTACAATTCTAGAAGTCCTGTTTAGGAAAGTCCTAACAGTTTGTTGGGGAGAGATAACTAAGTAGATTTTTTCCATTAGTGAATTGTTTATTTCACAATTGATCAAAGTTAACATTCTCTTTAAACTTTTATATTGAAACTCATAATTAAAAATTATTTATTTATAATGCCAACACCCAACTATGTAGGGAGAAACAAAGCAATGGACTCATAATCACAAAGAGCTATTCATGTAGGGAGGAAAAACTCTTTTCTACCCTCTTGAATGTCTGGGCCTAAGAATTACACTGATTCTGGATCTGGAAGATCCTCTGCAGGAGGACACGGCAACCCACTCCAGTATTCTAGACTGGAGAATCCCATGGACAAGAGGAGCCTGATGGGCTACATTCCATAGGGTCGCAAAGAGGCAGACACGACTGAATGACTGAGCAGGCAAGACAGATTTACAGGAGAAATGTATTTATATATATGTTGTTGAATTTTTACATACACAGGGAAGCCTTCACAAGGGAATGAAGACATGAAGTGACCAGAGCTGGAAAGCTTTTATATCTTTTAGGCAAAGAAGTAATAAATTTGTGAAGAATTCACATAACAAAGGAGTTTGGGCTATGGATAGTGAATAGTGAAAAAGTAGTGACTAGAAACTACCATGTGTAAAATAGCTAGCTAGTGGGAGGCTGCTGCATGGCACGGGGAGCCCAGCTTGGTGCTCTGTGATGATCTAGAGGGGTAGGATGGGGGAGATGGGAGGGAGGCTCCAGAGGGAGGGGTAGGTGTATACATGTAGCTGATTCTCATTGTTGTAGAGCAGAAACCAAAACAACATTGTAAAGCAATTATCCTCCAATTAAAAAATGTAGTAACTAGAAAGATAAGGGTTAACCTAACAGGTCTGTTTATACAGCCTCCTTGGCCCTGAATCCCCAGTCTCTGGTGATAAGGATGTCTTCTATCCTCCTGGTAGAGAGAAGGTGCCTTTCACATGGAGCCATAATCCCTATGGTCATAATCCCTACGGCCTTTGGTCTGTATTTACTCAAACAATTTCAAAGCTTCCCACTATCATCATTTTAACTTGGCTTCTCTGTTTCAGAGTTCTTTGTTTTGATTTACTTTGTCTTTGATTGGAATTACCATTCAGTAGTTTTTCAAAGAAGGATTGCGTTCACATGCTTTCCTTTAAACAATATCTTATTTGCTTTCTTTTTTTCTCCTGAGCTCATTAAACATAATTTTAAATCTCTTTTTGAACAAAAACCCAGTATGTTTCACAAGTTTGTCATCCTTTCTCAAGGCCCATGCTCAGCTAACCTCAGTCTATAAAATTATACAACATGTACTGCAGTCTTTGGCTGTGTAATGTTACTATCATTTAACTCATCAACATTAGCCATATTTTGAGTAATGCAATTGTGCAGTTATGAGCAAAGTCTTGACATTGTCCCTTTTATGATTTTTACATTTAAAAGTTTTTATTGTGTTTTATCATATGCACAGATAACAGACTCTTAAGTGTTGATAATCCCTTCGAGATCCTCTAATCAACCTTGAACTCCATGAAGTTTGTGTTTTCTTGCAGTATCATTGAGAGATTACCCAACCCCTGCTTGAATTCTTCTCGGAGCTTGCTATTTTAGCTGAAGCTCTTTTCATTGTTGAAAATTCTTCTTACGTTGAATAGAAAGCTCTGTCATTGTCATTTCTGATCATTAGTTGATATAATGAGAGTATGTCCATCTTCTCTTCCTTGAGAGTCTTTCAACAGTTTGAAGAATATATTTAACCTGATTCTTCTCCACTCACACTTTCTTCCTTTGTTGTCTCTATTCTGAAGAAAGGTTTTCAGGGAGAATTTTACTTGTAACCTCCCTTTCTTTTTAATTTACCTGATGCCCTTTTAAATTACTTTACTTCCTTTTGAGAACTCTGTGAAAATATAGTTTATGAGGATGGATTGTTTAGTGAGTAAAATTATAAAGCCATTTGTATTTAAGAATATACATGATATCCATGTAGTATAAATTCACATCTACTCACAAACATTGATTTAACAAAATAAACAAGCATTTAACAATTTAACAAAATTTATTTTAGCAATTTTATTTTTAACAAAATTAAAATATTACACATATATTGAGGATTGATATTGTGTGCCTCAAATAAAAACAACCTGTGATAACACATAAAAAGCATCCATTTGGACAGGAGGCCTAGAGTACAAGATGTGGGGGAATAAGGTTCCCTCCCCACTGGGTGAGGGGAAGACAGCACAGGTTGTTCCCTCCATCCAGTGTAGGAGATGAAATTCTCTAAAAAGCTGTTTCAGGATGGAGCCTATTTGAAGATGGTTTTCATCTCCAATTTCTGCGGACTTGTCTGACCTTTAATATTACTAAATAAGTTAAGACCAAGAGGAAACACCAGGGCCCTTTCTCTCCCTCTTCTCCATTTCTTTCTCTCTTTTTCTTTTCAGAACAAACAGAAGATGGAGGAGAGGTGGACTGCTGCTGTTGTTAGTTTCTCAGAAGCACTGGGAAAAACTCTCTGTGGCAGAGTAAATGATAGAGAACTAGTCCAATTTCTGAAATGTAAATCCAAGTACACTTGGTGGTCAGTCTTCCTCTTAATAACCTCGTGATAATTATCCAAATTTTTTTGAAACCCAAACCACAGCACCATGAGCACATAGTGTTTTCAGATTCTTGATCTGGACCGCTTTTTTGACTAATGCAAATCGTTTTCATCATCCTATTTAGGCTAGTTTATACTGTTGGCTCATATTGATTTTATCCTAAAACAAATTAGCAGGTAATTTTCATAAGAAATGAAGTTAAAGCAGATCTCCTTATGCTATTCTTATGCAATTAAAAAAAGCAAATTTAAATGTAGAATTTTACTTTTACTTTTGTCTAATTTTGTTTGATGTAGTTTCAAACACCAAGATTATTTTGAAATTGGGTCCATCAGTCATCACCCTAGTGCTTTATTTGGCTTTCTATGAGAATCTGATAAGGATATCTTCATTTAGATAAAAATGACACAGCTGTTGACTGGAACAGGAGCAAGGTCAGAGTACTATGGCATGGCATAGATCTTTCAAGTGGGTGTTTAGCCATGAGTCAACATTCTGGATACTTCATACAGATTAGCTGGCCTTGGATCCATGCAACTCATACAGCCAAAATTTCAGTGTTTTAGCCATGCAAACCAGTAAACTCACATTTTAATGGAAAAGATGTCTAATATTAAGATATATGGCATAGACAGCATTCTCCAATATAATACTCCCTTCTTAAATATTTGACTTTCCCCCTAATTTTTTCTCTATTATTTTCATTTATGTTTAATTAAGCTATTTGGTCATTTTCCCCCCCAAAGTACTTTTTAAATCCATTCTCATTACTCTGCTCTGTTATCAATATGAGGCTTTCTGAATGGACCAGATAACTGAAGCTGTGCTGGCACATAGATATATACTCAAAGGAAATGATATGCTTGGTTACTTGCTGATTATTTATATGAGAATTAAGAATCATGCCTCTTCTGCATTAAGCTTGAGTGGTTCTTAACATTTGAATGTTAGCTTTCTAAAGAAACCAAAACAAAGCATTTTATCTTCCAGAAACTGATCTATAGAAATGGAGAAATTGATTTAATTTTCTCCCATCCAGATGTAGCTTGTGGGATTCTAGCCTACAGGTGAAATAATAAGAAAAAATCTGAGGCAAAGAGATGGCAGGATGCTAGAAACTTTAAATGGTTTTAATGAAATTTTATGATCTGTCACATCAACTGCTTTGAACCAGTTCCATACCAAAAAAAGATGAGTGAAAGACAAACACAGAGGATATGTAATAATAAAGGATGAGTGTGGCAGAAGATAGGTTTCCTTCTCTGTTCCCAAATGGAGGTGGATAAAGTAGACTTTCCTTTGTAGAAAAGAGAAAATAGCTCTTTCCCACCTCGATAGACACCTGCAGATCTGGGTGTATCCTCAATCTTTGTCTCATATCTCGGCAATATGGTTCTGAAATAGAGTCTGTCTGGGATATATTGGCACAGATTATTTCTTCGTATTCAAATAACAATGGTGAAAAATCACTTATGAAGCACTGTGTTACATGATCGCTTGCAGTGAGTTGACAGTATCAGAGAAATGAAAGGAATATGTAAGAACATTATAACAGTTAGGCTACATAGTTAGAACTCGTTTAGCTGTCAAGAGGCCAGTTATATAATCATAACGTTTCTGAGTTGTAAGAGTCCTTAAGATTGTTTACTCCAACCCTCTTATTTTGGAACTCAATGATTTATTTGCTTTTGGGAAAAGATTTCCAACTTTAAAGATAATTAGGTATACATTAAGGCCCTTTGTGCCAAGATAAAACCATTAGTAAAAAGTGTTCTATAGTTCTGGTATAATAACAACAATAAAAGTGAACATTTACTGAGTTCCAGGTACCATTCTAAAAACTTTGTCTGTATTAGCACTTTTATTCCTTACAATCACCATAGGAGATGGGTGTAATTTTTATGTCTTATTTTTTCTGTTGGGGAGGCAGAAGTACACAAAGGTGATTTGCCTAAGAACTGAGATGTGGCAGAGTCCTGGATTTGAGCCCAAGAAATCTAGTTCTGTAGCTTATAACACTTACCCATGATACTGTCCTGCCTGTCAGGATTATGGATACACAAAGCAACTACAAGCTTGAAGTATTAACTATAGTATTTGCTGAAAGTTGATTAATCAATGGAATAGATATTCAAGGATGCTATGTTGGTAGCTCAGATGGCAAAGAATCCACCTGCAGTGCAGGAGACCTGGGTTCAATCCCTGGGTCAGGAAGATCCCCTGGAGAAGAGAATGGCTACCCACTCCAGTATTCTTGCCTAGGGAATTCCATGGACAGAGAAGCCTGGTGTGCTACAGCCCATGGGGTTGCAAAGAGTCGGACATGACTGAGTGATTAACACACGTGTTAGCAGTTCTAGATTGATAATGTAAAAATGCTGGATTTGTCAAATTTAAGTACTGTCTCCAGAACTTAAATTGCTTTGTTTATAATAAATTTTCTCTTCTTTGTCCCAGGTTCCTTGCTGGGGATTTTTGAAACCCTTGGAACTTCTTAAGTGATAGAAGTGTTTTTGTTATTCATGAGCCCCTTGGATCACATCTGAGTTTATAATAATGAGGTGGGGCTGGCTGTCAGAAAAACCAACCATATGATTATGGAATTGAAACTTTGAGACAGCCTGACCTCTGGGGAGGGACAGAGGCTGGAGAGTGAGTTAAATCATGTGACCAATGATTCAACCAGTCATGCTTATGTAATGAAACCCAAGTAAAAACTAGGTTTAATTTAATTTCATTAATTAATGAAACCCAAGTTAAAATTCTGGACACTGAACTCGGTGATGGTTCCTGGTTGGTGAACATATTGATGTGCCGGGAGGGTGATGTACCTCGATTTCATGAAGACAGGGCACAGAAACTCTGAGTCTGGGACCATCTTTGACCTCATCCTATATGTCTCTTTATTTGGCTGTTCTTGAGTTACAACTCCTTTTTAATAAAACTTTCATCATAAAGATAGCATTTTCCTGAATTCTGTGGATCTTTCCAGTGAATTATCAAACATTAGGGGGCTTGTGGGAACCCTCCACGTTTGTAGCTCACTGGTCTGAAGTGAGGCAATCTTCTTGTAGGCTGGGCCCTTTAACTGGTGGGGTCTGTGTTAACCCCATGTGGTTCATACCAGAATTGAATTGAAGTATACCAGATGGGATTGAAGCATAATATGGTGAACAAAGATAAGCACTCACCTAGCATTGAAACATATATATTGCCGTATGTAAAATAGATAGCCAGTGGGAATTTGCTGTATGATGCAGGGAGCTCAACCTGGTCCTCTGTGACAACCTAGAGGGATGGGATGGGGTGGGAGGTGGGAGAGAGGTTCAGGAGGGGGCGTATGTACTGACTCATGTTGATGTATGGCAGAAACCAACACAACATTGTAAAGCAATTATCCTCCAACTAAAAAGAAATAAATTTAAAAAGATAAGCACAAATCATTACTTCCTCATATTTGGTAACAAAGCTAAGACTTCATTTCATTAAGTACTGAAGTCAAGGTTGTCGAGAAGTACAAAAGATGACTTTGGTTTTGAGCTCTTCTTGAAGGCTGTTTGTGCATATATAAATTCATGGTATGAATAGGTACATAAAATAGGAACTTTTGAAAAAAATGAAGTGTATTTGGTTTTATGTTAGTTTCAAGTATATAGAAAAGTGATTCAGTTATATATATAGACACAGACACAGACACACACACATATATGTGTATATATATATATATATATATATATATACACACACTTTGAATTCTTTTCTATTATGGATTATTATAATATTACAATATATTGAATATATGCCCTGTGCTATACATTAGGTTCTTGTTGTTTATTTTATATACAGTAGTGTGTATCTGTTAATCCCAAGCTCCTAATTTATCCCTTCCCTTCTGGTAACCATAAGTTTGTTTTCTATGTCTGTGAGTCTGTTTTGTAAATAAGTTCTTTGTAAATAATGAACTTTTTGTAAATAAATCAGTTTTTTGATCCCACATGTAAGTGATGTCATATGATATTTGTCTTTCTCTGTCTGACTTATTTCACTTAGTATGATACTCACTAGGTCCATCCATATTGCTGTAAGTGGCATTATTTGATTCTTTTTAATGGCTGAGTAATATTTCATTGTGTATATATACCACATCTTCTTTATCCATTCATCTGCAATGGATGCTTAGGTTATTTCCATGGGGGTGCATGTATCTTTTCAAATTAGAAGTTTTCATCTTTTATGCTTTTGTGAACTTTTTTCTCCCTTAATTACAGGTCACATTTTCATACTCAGCCCATGTCTCATAATTTTTGATTATATTCTGGATGTTGTATGTAAAAAACAGCAATAGTTGAACAAGATATTTTTTAAAGATAGATGACATGCATTTCCCTTTGTGAGGAAGGCACATGGTGTGGACCATTTCAAACACAAGTGCTAGTGAACTTGGCATTATGCTATATTCAAATAGACTATGATGGAGAATGGAGAAAATATAGTGATGATTCACACATGTCAAAAACTTTTCTTTAACAACATAAATCTTATTTATTCAGTCACTGGCAAACTGACTAATCACAAGGGCCTATGTAATAGAAATATTTACATTAAATTTTTAAAAATTATTAAAGCATGTATGTATGTGTCTATGTGTGTTTTGCTATTGTGCTTGCTTATTTGAATTTCATGTCATACTTATGTAATGGAAACAATGCTTCTACTTTGGTCCTATTGACAAGCTATCTGAAACTTGCTTATCTTTCGACTCTAAAGAACTAATCCAATCTACCATATAAACTTCAGAGGCCATAATTTATGCAATAAGGTATCTATCACCATCAGTAAGAACAAGTTTTCATTTTCAACCAAACTGAGCTCTAGGCAGTCTTCATCAGAATGAAACAAATATGGGAAACAAGAATTAGGGGACAAACTCCATCAAGAAAGCATGATTAAACCAAGAAGAAATGTGTGAATGTGTTTCAGTCATTGAGCTCCTCCTTAATTTCTAATCCTCCCTAGAGAGAACAACCACTTAATATTGTAAATTTGTACTAAGAACATTTAATAAACAATGCAGAGAAGGTCTGATGCTATGTTGACTCAAGCACATAGAAAAAGTGTTTTCAGTATTTATACATACTTGAAGCATGCACCACTTTCTTCTGCTTCATTTGTTTGCAACTCATCAATAATTTCTGATCTATAATGATAAATCCTCTTCTTATCACAGCACCTAAAGAGTTAGATGATTTACAGTTAATCACATGATGAAGTACTGAAATGAGCTAAATTTAGAAAAATGTTACAAAATGCAACTATTGTAAATACATTTTTCAAGGAAAGAGAAAGGCATGACAGACATTTGCATGAAACAGTTTAATTTCAGGGAACAAGGACAACACCAGAAGCAAAAAATAATAAAGGGAAAGCGCTGAAAGTCCAAAAAATAAAACTGAAGCTCCTTTAGCTTTCTTTCAATCAGGGGATGTGGATATATCTTTTTTTAAACTTTTTTTACACACAATTGAATAGGTACAATCCATGTAGGAGTTAGAAGAATGGATTAGAGCTACAATGCTGACATAGAAATATGACTAATACCTTATTATATGTGAAAAGAAAGCTAAAGAGCAATATGTATTCATGAACTCTTTTATGAAAAATCACTTTTAACCAAGCCAATATATCACATCATGTATGAAAATGCATAGAGAAATGTTTGGAGGAATATACCCCAAGTGATAAAAACCGTTCCTCTGGGAGAAAATTGTGATGGATGTAGGGAAAAGGAGTCTTGATATTAATTCTAGGTATTTCTGTATTGTTGAAATGTTCGATAAGAATGAATCTATGTATTACTTGCCAATTTACATAAACAGTTGTTGTTTTAGTCACTAAGCCATGTCCGACTCTTTGCAACCCCATGGACTATAGCCTGCCAGGCTCCTCTTTCCATGGGATTTCCCAGGCAAGAATACTGGAGGGGGTTTCCATTTCCTTCCTCAGGGGATCTTTCCAACCCAGAGACTGAACAGGCATCTCCTGCATTGGTAGGTGGATTCTTTACCACTGAACCACCAGAGAAGCCCTACTAATTATTAGAAAAGTGCAAGTCAAAACTACAACGAGGTATCATCTTGAATTGGTCAGAATGACCATGAAAAAAGTCTGCAAATAATAAATGGTGGAGAGGGTGTAGAGAAAAGGGAACCCTGCTATACCGTTGGTGGGAATGTAGATTGGTGCAGCCACTATGGAGAACAGTATGGAATGCCTTTAAAAACTAAAATTAAGAGTTACCATATGATCCAGAAATCTCACTCTTGGGCATATATCTGGAAAAGAAGGGTGCTTTCTTTCACCCCAGTTTACTACTTCCTCCTGACATCCGTATCCTCCCAATTTTAGAATATCTCAGGTCTAAGTCCTTAGACTTCTTAATTTTTCTCTCCACCCTTTCCCCTAAGTAAACTTAACCCAGTCAGTCTTGTAGCTTTAAATAACATCTGTGTCCTGAGGATTCCAAAATGTATGTTTCCAGTCTAGCTCTCTTTATTAAACTGTCTTTACTTGGGTATCAGATAGATACCTCAAACTTAACATATCTGAGAATGAGTTCTTGATTTTTTTTCTCCAAACTTGCTCTTTCCATTTTTCCATTTTTTTCTCCATTCTCTAAATATTTACAATAGATATTTTAAAATCTAAGTCTGTTAATAACATCATCTTGATTAACTGTGGATCTACTTCTGTGGACTCTTTTCTGCCTTGTTTATGGGTCACATTTTCATATTTCAGCCTATGTCTCATAACTTTTTATTGTACACTGGATATTGTATGTAAAAAACAGAAATAGTTGAAATAGACTTTTTCAAAAAATAGAGGACATGCCTTTTCCTTTGTGAAAAAGCTGGGGTGAAGGGTCAATATTTTTTGCTTTATTAGAATTGAGCTGGATCAGTGCTAGGTTGAAGCTTTAATTAATTTCAGATCATCTCTGTTTTAAAATATCTTATGAGCGACTTCACTCCCACTTCACAAGCACAAATTTGTGACTTGGGAACTAGAAATCTATATCTCTCTCTACCTTTGAACCCTGGCCTCAGTTGCTACTTGAGTAGCTAGATTGGGGAAGAATTGTTGAATTAGGACAATCAGCATTACATTTAGGACTCTTTTTAGATTTTACATTATATTTTTAGATCATACAGTCTTGTATTTTTTTTTTTGTTTTCTTCTTGTCCCTACAAATAATGCTTATGGCAGCCCAGCTCCTCCATCTATTGATAGCTCCAGATGTGACATAGCCAAGGTATGAAAGCAGTCACCATTTACTCACCTAGAAAGGGCTTACTCCTCTCTGTAAATATGATTTCTTTGTGTTTAATGTTCTTTGATGGTTTTAAAGGAAAACATACTTTATAGTTTATCTGGTGTTTTCTTATTGTGGCAGGAGCAATATTATGATTTTCTACACTCTAAGTAGAAATAGAGCTGTGGAATTTGATCTGATACCTTTAACCATGAAATAGGTTGATAAAGATCCTTCATTAAAGCTACTTTGAGAATACTGACACTCGGGGTGCTATTCAAGTCAGTATGGTAAAGGACCAGTTAAGATAGACATTGGCCAGTACAGCTGCCGTTGAGGGAACTGGCATATTTCAAAGTAGCACTGTTACGGGAAAAGTTAAAGTGTCAGTCGCTCAGTTATGTCCGACTCTTTGTGACTCTATGGACAGTAGCGCACCAGGCTCCTCTGTCCAAGGGATTCTCCAGGCAAGAATACTGGAGTGGGTTGCCATTCTTTTCTCCAGGGGATCTTCCCAACCCAGGGACTGAACCTGGGTCTCCTAAACAGGGGTATAAGTAGGTTGGTTATAAAAGTCTCGTGAAATAGTGAATGCGATAAGCATTTAAAATTTTGCACTTCAGGTGAAAGTTTAAACAATATGGCTATTGTTCTGAATGGTGTTTGCAATATCCAACTCTAAATAACAGCCATTTCCTCACCGCCTCCCACCCCCAACACCCGTTACCTGTCTAGTATTTGAGAGAGGTCACACCATGAATCTTTATTTCCTCTCTTTTGACTAGTTATAGTATAAACCAATTAGAGGGACTTTCTTGTTTAACCAGTTGAAATTCTGCTTTTGAAAATGCTGTCAGTTGGCATGGTGTAAAATGAGTGCCCTGGTGGGAAGAATCGAGGCTCAGCTTCCTTTATAGGTCTTGTTCACAACGGGAGGCAGGGGCTAAGATCTCTGTCCTGCTGGCAGCCCCAGTGATGCAAATCAGGTTCTCTCACTTCAGCCAACTTTACCCACAGTGAATGATACCCAAGCCTTCAAATAACACACGGCCAGACTGCGGTTTCATTGCTCTCTCGGAACGTGATCTAAGCTGTCAGCCTCTAATCTAAGGAAAGATAGGGAAAATGAGGAGGAAATGACAATGAAACCTTTCATTTCTTTTCAAGAGAAGGCAGGATGTAGTGCTCCAGTTGTTGTTCAATCGTTCAGTCGTATCTGACTCTTTGCGACCCTATGGACTGCAGCACGCCAGGCTTCCCTGTCCTTCACTATCTCCCGGAGTTTGCTCAAATTCATGTCCATTGAGTCGGTGATGCCATCCAACCATCTCATCCTCTGCTGCCGCCTTCGTCTCCTGCCCTCAATCTTTTCCAGCACCAGCATCTTTTCCAATGAGTTGGCTCTTCCCACAGGGTGGCCAAAGTATTGGAGCTTCTGCTTCAGCATCAGTAAATATACGAATAAAGAAAATAACTATATTTTAGAGTTACTATTTTGATTTTAGAGTTCTTGTCCACCTGGCCCTACCTAGAATCTCTGTGGCCCATTGCACGTTGCTGTTTTTACCATAAACTTTAAGATACTCAATAGGAGAATGCGGTGCATTTTTAAAAAACATTTTGCATTCATGACAATGCATATTGTTAAAACAAAACTTCAGTCATAATCTCACAGTTAAGAGTGCATTTCTGAATGCATACTTTGAAAAAATTACTGTGTCTTCAAGAGAGGAACAAATGAGAGCAACAGTTACCTACTGCCATTACACTAAATATCTATGCACGACCAAGTGACATGCTTTGCAATAAACATATCAGGTACTTCAAGGAAATGCTAGATGGAAATCTAATGCCTTGAACATATTGTATTATGATAATAAGCGGATGTATTGTATTATGATAGCAAATGGACATACAAGATAAAATTTTGTATTATTGGTAATCAGTAGAAATCAGTAACAAAAATGGTATTTTTTTTGAATTGAAACAGTACTTTTTAAGTTAGTATCTAAGCATCTAACTGTTGAAGTACAGTTCCACAAGTGAGGGGATTTTAAATCTCCAAAAAGAGATAAAAGGAAGATGCTTTTAGCTCCAATCTAACAATCCTGATATGTGTGTTTATGGCCATCTGACACAAACTATGAAACCATCCCTAAATTCTAAAGACTTTCTAAAAAATTCTAAAGACTTTTTTTTCTGATGTATAAATGTTCATTTATGGTTTTACTGTGTGTTTTGCTTTGTACTTTCTCTGTACTTATTTCCCCAATGTTCTATAATTACACTCATCTTTTAGATTTTCTGCTTGCCATGCTGGAGGAACACAAGATTTTTGATAACTGTTTACTTAGAAATTTAATGTTAACCCAGGAAAATTTCTCCTTTGCAAGAGGAGGTGATAGATAACATTTTAGACCCTGGAAAATGGACCAAGGTAATCTTTTCTAGGCAGAAAAACCTCAGATGAGTAACTCTGAGTTGATATTTTCTCTTTGCCCCTCCAGATCCACTTTCCACCTTTTTCTACCCTGTTCTCTGCTCCAGGAGGCTGACTGGGATGGCTCGCATTTCCTTGGTCTTCAGAGGGGTCTTCAGGTGGGGAGGTCCCGTAGAAGATCAGAGGGAAGGAGGAGAGAGCTGCCTGGGTGTTCACTCCTGTGGATTCCCCACTGTGAAGTTGATTCTGTGTCTTCCAGCAGAAGTCTCTGGTCCTCTCGAAGGTTCTTCTCTTTTTGATTCTCTCTGCAGATTCAGTAGTCCCTGAGCTCCTCCTTCATTCTGGCACAGCCGTGGTCACAGGCTGCTTCCAGCCCTTGGTGATTCTCCTGTATATTGCGGTTCCCCAAACAGCACTGCTGTTATAATTCATCTCTGTGAATAAGCTCTCAAATTAGCCTGTTTGAAGCATGCCACCTGTTTCCTGTTGGGACTCTGGTAAAAATTCTGTTAATCCACAAGAAATCAAAGTTATTAACAATGTGTATATTAAGCACAGAACGTGGTTATATTTATGTTGGATCAGTGTTTAATGCTTAACCTCACAAAAAAGAAAGTATTATTTTCTATTACCTAGAAGAATATTAAATCAAGATGGTTAGGGTTTCAAAGACCATGTAACTATCGTGCTTTTATGAGTTTATTCTTAAGGAAAATAAAATAGTGTGTGTGTAGCCAAAAACTTGGTACTTGAGTACTAGCTTTTACTTGCATTTCTTTGAGGTATGTCTCCTTTCAATCTTTGTTGATTCCTGCCATGAGACAGCTTTAAAAAAGATAACCTGTTTATCTCACGAAATGAATTTTGGTATAAATGGAAACATGTTGACTTTGTACCATATTCTAGGAAGACATTTTTGACAGTGAGTTCTGCTTAACCATGGAAGTGTTAAATTAGAGAGACTGTGGAAATTTTATTTTTGGAGGGAATGATACTCAAAACAGAATGCATTTCTTTCTCTTGAAGTTGATGTGGGTAGGCTCAGAGGTAACAGTGGCTTTTTTCCCAAACATTCTTTTTCCTAGATATATAGGAGTCACATCAAATCAATATGCTGATGTTAATTCAAGGAGTGTTTAGTAAATGTCTAGAATGTCTTGGAGCTTGTACCTGGTGATAGAGACAGTGTTACCATTGTCAGTGACAGTGTGGTTCAGGACCTCTTGCAGAGTGTAGGCTGGTATTAATAATAAAGACTTACGGGCTTCCCAGGTGGCTCAGTTGTAAAGGATCCACCTGCCAAAGAGAAGATGCGGGTTTGATCCCTGGGTTGGGAATATCCCCTGGAGAAGGAAATGGCAACCTGTTCCAGCATTCTTGCCTGGGAAGTTCCATGCACAGAGGAGCCTGGCAGGCTACCATCCATGGGGTTTCAGAGAGTCGGACATGGCTTAATGACTGAGCGTGAGCACACAGTGAAGATATACATGGCATTTCCAGGGTGATGTGTGTTATGAAAGAAGAATGAGAAAAATCTAGAGTTATTTTTGGAAGTGAAGCTAATTATATTTTCCTAAGCCACTTCCACCTAGTCACCCAAGGTAGAGATTTGACTGTCATTCTTGAGTTTTGACCTCTAAAACTCATCAAATTGTGTTTATTTTGTATCTTACACCTCTTCCCATTTGTACATCCTTGTGACTATTGTAGTTGAAGTCCTCATCATTTCTCTCCTGATGTCCTCCACCATACCCTGCTTCCAGTTCTGCCCTTCAAAGCCATATTTCACATGGTCAGCAGAGGATGAAGCAAAACTGACCATTTTATGCAGTGCATAAAATTCCTTATAAAGGGGCTTCCCTGGTGGCTAAAATGGTAAAGAGTCTGTCTGTAATACAGGAGACTTGGGTTTGACCTCTGGGTTGGGAAGATCCCCTGGAGAAGGGAATGACTATCACCCCACTCCAGTATTCTTGCTGGAGAATTCCATGGATGGAGGGTCCTATAGCCAGCTATAGTCGACGAGGTCACAAAGGATTGGACATGACTGAGCGACTAACACTTTGACTTTTCAAAATTCCTCAGTGACTTTCTGACTCCTAATAAGTTATGAGGGTCTCCATGACCTGAACTCTGCCTGTATCTTCCATGGCATCCTTCCTCTTGAAGGGCAGGCACTGCATGCTGAATGAGTGAATTAAAAACATTTAAAATGGTTTCATGATCAGAGATGAACATCTAAAGACATTTCACTAAGCTGCACAGAGATGTTGAGAACAGTTCTATGCTAGTTAAAAGTCACCCTCTCCCAAATACCTTGATTCATTCGTTTGATACTGATTTAACACATGCATGTGTTGGACTTGAAAAGGATATATAAGACATTATTTGCTGATGTGGAGATAGGAGTTCACAGTTTCTCTGACAAGATATTGCTCAGTTAGGCATTAATGCAAGGTAGGTTTAACAAGGGCCAACATTTGCACTTTGCAATCACTTGGTGAAGAAATTCATAGAAGGAGAAGGTTCCCTGTGGGGCAGAGGTTGAGCTGGACAGGCTGTGTAAGTGAGTTCTGCCCTGAGAGTGTCTGTTTTGGGGGGAACTGGCCACACTATTCTGGGAAATCAGGGAGTTTTCAAGCAGAACTTTACTGCCCTGACTCTGTAGAGCTCAGACCTCCCACTGCATTGCAGAAAAGTGCCTGATAAAGCGATCCTCCCTCCGCCGCCGTCCTTCTGAGATGGACTGGGGCCCAGAATCCTGCCTCTCCATGGGCTCTTTCAAGGGACTGTTTTCTCCGGGAAGTCATGTCCAGGACCACAGTGGGAGCTGGAAGAAAGGATGAGGCTGGTCAGTGGACCCCAGACGCCTGAAGGAGAGGTTCAGACAAGTGAGTCACTGAACATGAGGGGAACGGAACTAAGTCTGCTTGTTTTTTGTGTTCTGACAGCTGAAAATGCTGTGAATTCAAATCCACCCTCTGCCCTGACTGGGGAATTACGCAATCAGATACTCTTTTTATACAAGAAGGCATTTTATACAAGATGGTTTTTTATTGTCTCTCACTTCAAGAGAGGGATCTGGGACATCTCTGATAATGTTTTTCCCTTTGTCTCTTCTCTCTAAATGTGGTGTGTTGTTAAAGAGCCAAGGAATACGATAAACCACATAAAGTTTTGTTATACTGCGTACACACTAAGTCGCTTCAGTTGTGTCTGACTCTTTGTGACTCTATGGACTGTAGCCTGACAGGCTCCTCTGTTCATGGAATTCTCCAGGCAAGAATACTGGAGTGGGTTGCTATGTCTTCCTCCAGAGATCTTTCTGACTCAGGGATTAAACCTGCATCTCTGGTGTCTCCTGCATTGGCAGACAGGTTCTTTACCACTAGCACCAGTGGCAAGCCCCTTTGTTATACTTTCTAAACCCAAATGCTAATGTGTTTATTGTGTGAGGAGCCTGTCTCTGGAATTCTCTGTGTGATTAACATTCGAGGGTTTGACCAAAATGTTCTTTTTATAACTGCATGTTTTATTGATACGCATTTACTGGAATGTACTTTTAATAGCAGGATAAAAAAAGTTACACTTCTGGTTTTAGAGAGAGTAACCTATCTGGAATACGGCAAAAACTCTATTTGTCCCAATGTTAATTTCTGGTCTGAAAGGAAAGGAACCTTTACACTGCAATTTCTGGGTGATTTCAGTGAAAATTTAAGTTCCTAGGATGGCTCAAAGATTGTCATCCCAGACTGGATGTAAAGCAAAGCAAAAATTCAAGAGATGCTGCAGAAAAGATATGAAGGATGGATGTGGTGCTAAAATTAGAGATGCTATTTTGTTGTAGGAGAATGGGGGGATTCTAAAATTTAATTTGAGGATTGAAATATTTCACATATCACCGGTATATTAAGATAGAGATATCCAATAGGCTTCTGGCCACAGAACAGACTAACTGTAGGTGTGGTTGTTAGTTGCACGAATGTAGCGTTTATTACACAGATTATCATACCGCCTCCTGGCCAGTCTTACTGTTTGCACTCTTCTCCCTCCTTGGTTCATTCTCCACTCATAGCTAGAGTGATCTGTTAAGGCAGTAATTGGAACATATTGATTCGTACTTGAATTTATTTAATACACTACTTCTAAGTGGGAAGACATGGATGTATAGAGGCATTTTCAAAAGGAGAAAGAGGTGTTTTGAGTGATCACAATGAAAGTGGGGCTACTATTATTTAGTGGGTGTGAGTCAGGATTTCTCCATATCCTGAAACGCCACAATGCTTGAGCATTCATATGTGAAAATTCATATTGTTCCATTAAAAATTACCGTTTCTCCTTTATGATACTGTTAGAATGGTTTATCAATTTTTTTTTAAAAAGATTATGTGTATGTAAGTAAGTTATATATTATCTCTGGAATTCATTTTAGGGAAAGAAGGGAGTTTTATACAATATTTCTTATAAAGTATTACTTTCTTATTTTATTCAATTCTGAAGGAAAGTGAATAAGAACTAATAAGTATTAGTTCCAAAGAATATACTGGGATGTAGTGAGGCATTCTAAATATAGATGAGCCTAAATTTAAATATAATTACTTTTAAGCCTTGGGCTCCTCTCATCATGGCTAACATGAACGCATACAGTTCTCAGTGCCACCCTGAAGTAAATTTGAGTTAAGAACCCAAGAGCTGTCTTCCTGGGTCAGGCCCTGGACACATAGTCTGGAACCCTACCCCAGAGAGGGGCATGGAGTGGTAGGGTAGAAGCTGGCTAAGTGACCTTTGCCTGGACATTAGGTTGCATCATTGCTAGTCTCCCTCGGTAAGCCATGATAAATGTGCCCTTCACAAATTTGTTCCGAGCTGCTTCTGAATCTATTTATATTTTCATTTTATACCAAATTTTGGAAGAGAATGAATTCTCTAAGTTTACTTCCAACTGTCCTACACAGTGTATTTTCAAGCTATGAGAGATGCTCCCGAGAACGCGCTTTCCAAAATTTCGTTAGTTGCGGGATTCGTAAGAACGGTAGCTCCCCATGAGAATCCAAGGGACACTCATCTGTCTGGTTACTCGATAAAGGGGGTTCTGTGGTGAAATATATCTGGAAAACATGTTGTATTAGACCCTTTTCCAGGAGCATCATGGTGCCCATTAGCACACTGATGAACCTGGAAGGAATGGAAATGTGATCACAAAACCTCTCGTGTGCAACACCCTGCAGAGCCAACGCCCCACGGGGAAAACTGTCCTTGTGATTTAGGAACAAACTGGGGGAGCTTTTGATGTTTTTCTACTGACTCAGGGAAAGTTGTCAGATGATGGCAAGCAAATAATTTTTTGCTCTCCTCATCCATTTCTAATGCAAATTATTGACTCACAGTGGTGAGAGAGTGGGTCACTGGTCTAATGAGTCTGTCAACCAGCATCAGGGCAGCCAAACAACAAGGACAGCCAACTCATGGAAGAAACATGAGCTTTGGAATGATAAGACATGGCTTGGAGTCCCTGCATAGTTATCACTTGGAGCCATGTGATCTTGGGAGGGTCATTTGGTTCTCTGAGTTGCTGCGTGTATGAAATGGGGGCAATTGTTATAGCCATTTATTATTAGAATCACTTTGTGAATTGTGTGTGTAAACTTGGCAGAGTGTGTTAGTTATTTCTAATATATTTAAAGTATTTAATCAACTCTAAATGGGAATGAATTCTGCTGTTATAATTAGTGAATTGAATTATTAAACATGTAGTAGGTGATGCTTTAGGTCGAAGGTTAAAGTCATGTCTTGTATACTAATATATAAAGGGAAAAGAAATCCAACCCTTCCTCTGGCAAAAAGAGAAAAACTCATAGCGGTTAATAACTGTGCTCTTTCAGTGCCCCAGGTGCAGAAATCAGCCCATTAGGTGGGTAAGGCATATGCCCAATTTGGTGCTCAGCACCCGGCTTTGTTTTGCTCTGCTGGAACTCGAAATGCAAAGAACAGCTTCTGAAAAACTGGTTTTAATATTTGCTAAGATAATATACTCAAGAGTTTAGGTCCACAAATAAATAATATCTTCCATCATTTCCTTTTTTTTTTTCCCCAACCATCATTTCCTTTTATAGCTAAAAGAATTTCAATCTGGCTTTCATTAAAATGTCTTCTTACTTTCTGTAAAGAAAGCAAAAAAAAAAAAAGAGGCTACACATAGAACTCAGATTTCTCCCCTCTAAATCCAAAATAGAGCCAGAATCATAGTGCCCTTCCTGATACTCAAGAAGCAGAAGCAGTTGAAGAAACACGTTAGCTTCCTGATGTAGGTAATTTAAGAAAATATTCTTAAGTCCTGAATGTCTAATTGGCGTGCAGTTAAGCAAGAGTTCAGAAGGCAGTGCTTATCAGCAGTGGTTTGGCCATTTCCAAACAAAAATAACTTGAATCTACTCACACTTACAACACACATATGTGTCATAGGCTACTGCTCAGAGATGACTTATGACAACATCAAACAAATGATGAGATGAAGCCCCTCGTGGAGGTTGAGTCCTTCTGTCATGGGACATGCTCAGGGTACAGCTCTGTGCTTCCAGGGAAAAATCAAGCTTCCCCTACATTGTTGAAGTTAAATTGAAGCTAGGTTTGGAGGGGTAAATCTAGGTGATAATCTCAGACATTATCAATGACCACCACTGGGAAAAGTATTAAGGATGGAAAGAAAGCACAGCCTTGTTTTGTTGAATTTTTCCTGATGGCGGATTGGTGGTGTGTGTGTGTGCAAGAAATAAAATATGTGGTTCAGAAGCCTGTTAAAGATCATAGAAAGATGTATAGCACAGCAAGTGTCAACAACTCAAATGTACTCAGTATGCAGGCAAATTACATGCCAAGGAGGGAAGGATGAAGCCTGTAAGGACTAGTGCAGGCTGTGATGTAATGAACATACGTACATCCTGAATACATTCAAAGTACATTTCTTTTTTGAAAACAGCTTGCAGCCCAAAGCCAAACAGCTATATGAGTTTAAATCCATTGCCTAGATTGGTGGCCAGTTTGCAAACTCTGGACAAAAGTTTAAAGAGTAGGGGTTCTGGAGTCAAACTGTCCAGGCTCAGTTCTTCTTAACCAGCCTAGCTAATGAGTTTGGCAAGTTAGTTAACATCTGAAAGCCTCATTTTCCTTATCTCTAAAAGTGAATAACAATAGTGTTTACTTCATGTGATTATTATGAGATATTGTGATAATATATACACATATCTACTTAGAATGACCAGCACTAGTAAGCAGTTAATAAATATTAGCTGTGTTCACATACACACATGAAGTTATGTACAAAAATGACTGTTTCCCCCTTCATATGGTCATCTGAGAACACTATACATTTTTTTTGATGTCTTGTGGCATGTTGGCATTTTCTTTTTTTTACTTTACCTTTTTATTTTATATTGAAGTATAATTGATTAACAATGCTGTGAACAGCACAGGGACTCATGCATACATGTACGTGTATCTATTCTCTCCCCAATTCCCCTCCTATCCAGGCTGTTGTGGCATATTTTTTTGAGTGTAATTGATGGCAGCAAATATTTTCTTCCAGAGAGTAGGAGAGTATGTGGGTTTTGGAAAATATCATAAGTCCATTGAAGTAAAGACTGATGAGTAAGATAAACAATCAAGTTGGATAATACAATAGTAAGCTTATAAAAGGGAACAGGAATTTAAGCATGAAAGGATGTGTGGAGATAGGGATTCAAAGAAAATTCGTCATAATTATTTTGCTGGGTTTCTAGCGCCCTGATATTCTCTTCTAGCACATCAGCTCAGTGTTTACATGTGGGAGAACCCTGGGGCTCGGTAATTGAGGCCCTTCTCCTTCTGTCCTCACTCTCCATGGGTGATCTGACTTTCATGACTTTCAATATCTTCCACTTGCTTTACTCCTAAATTTGTATCTTCAACTAGGCTCTGTCCTCTGGACTCTAAACTGAAATACCCAACCACCCAGCTGACACCTCCACACAGACATCAAATAAGCTCTGCAAATTTATGTCAGGAACGGAGCCCCTGATATTCAGTACGTTTTTTCCAAACTAGTGTCTCTTGTATCCTTCCTTGTCTCTGCTCACGGCAACTCTTGTTCCAGTTGTCAGTGTGAAACCCCCGGCATCATGCTTGGCACCCACCTCTCTTTTTCTCGCACTGTACATCTGGTCATCAGCAAACTCTGTCCACTCCACCACCCCCAGTGCTGCCATTCTGGCCCAAACCACTCTCATCTCTCTGGATTATTATGATAATCCTTCCTGCTGCTCTTCTTGTTCTCTTCTTAACCATATCCTCACTGTAGTACAAATGAACACACGGTCATGGTGGTCCACTATGGCTCTCCATCTGAGTCCACTGCTGTCCTTACCGTGACCTACGGCACCCTCCATCCACTTGTCCCCTGCTGAACCTCTTGGACCTCACTGACTCTCTCGTTCACTTACACCTGCCACACCAGCCTCCTTGCTGTTCCTTGCACACACCAGGAGCTACTAACTCAAAACCTTTGCTCTTGCCTCTGTCTGAAATGCTTGTCTGGGATATATTTGCTTGGCTACTTTTCTCAATTCCTTCAGGTTTTACTTAAAAGTCACATTCCCTGGCTACCTCATGTACAAATTTTATTTCCTCCCCCATACCTTCCTTTATTTATTTATTTTCTCCAAGAACTTGTTTTTCTATCTCTTACTATAGAAGGTAAACTCCACGGAAACAGTGGCTTTAAGTAGAGTTCCCTATGTTATAAGGTCTGATTGATTATTTTGTATATGTATATGCTAATCCCAAACTCCTAATTTATCCCTCTCCCCCACCTTTTCTCTTTGGTCACCATACATTTGATTTCTATGTCTGTGAGTCTGTTTCTGTTTTGTAAATAAGTTCATTTGTACCATTTTTTAAAGATTACACATGTAAGTGACATCATATGGTATTTGTCTTTCTCTGACTTACTTTAGTTAGTATGGTAATCTGTAGGTCCATCCATGTTGCTGCAAATGTCATTATTTCATTCTTTTTTATGGCTGAGTAATATTCCACTGCATATATGTACCACATCTTTATCCATTCCTCTGTTGATGGATATTTGTGTTGCTTCCATGTCTTAGATGTTGTAACAGTGCATCAATGAACATGGGCGTGCATCTATCTTTTCGAATTGTGGTTTTATCCAGATATGTGCCCCAGAGTGGGATTGCTGGATTATATGGTAACTCTATTTTTAACTTTTTAAGGAACTTCCATACTGTTCTCCACAGTGGCTGCACAAATTTACATTCCCACCAATAGTATAGGAGGGTTCCTTTTCTTCTACCCCTTCTCCAGCATTTATTGTTTGCAGAATTTTTGATGATGGCAATTGTGATTGCTATGAGGTTGTAGTTTTGATTTGCATTTTTCTAGTAATTAGAGATGTTGATCATCTTTTCATGTGCTTTTTGGCCATCTGTATTGGAGAAATGTCTGTTTAGATATTTCACTCATTTTTTGATGGGTTGTTTGTTTGTTTGTTTTGATAGTGAGTTGCATGAGGTGTTTGTATATTTTGGAGATTAATCCCTTGTTGGTTGCATCATTTGTGAATATTTTCTCCCAGTCTGTGGGTTGTCTTTTTGCTTTGTTTATGGTTTCCTTTGCCGGGCAAAAGTTTTTAAGTTTAATTAGGCCCCATTTGTTTATTTTTATTTTTTTCATTACTGTAGGAGATGGATACAAAAAGATATTGCTGTGATTTATGTCAAAGAGTTTTCTGCCTATGTTTTCCTCTAACAGTTTTATAGTATCTGGTTTTAAGTTTAGGTCTTTTTTAAAAAAAATTATTTATTTTTAATTGGAAGATAATTGCTTTACAATATTGCATTGGTTTTTGTCATATATCCATTTATGTCTTTAGTCTATCGAGCTTATATATTTATCTTTTAAAATATTTATTTTAAATTGATTGATAATTGTTTTATAATATTATAGATGTGGTTTCTGTCATACATCAGCATGAATTAACCAAAGATGTCTATATTGAGTTTATTTTTGTTTATGGTGTTATAGAATGTTCTAATTTCATTCTCTTACATGTAGCTGTTCAGTTTTCCCAGCACCACTTATTGAAGAGACAAAGACAATGATTCTTGACTGTTTTATTTACTGTTACAATTCCAGTGTCTTCAGTATTTCTGGTCCAAAATAAGGACCCAGTAAATTTTATTTGAATGAATGAATAAATGAATCAATTGCCCTTTCTGCTACCTATTTCAAAACAATACTGAACCATGGAAGCAGTAGGCAATGAGGTATAGAGGAGGAAGGACAGGGTCCAGGCACTGTGCTGTGAATTGGCTATGTAGGTTTGGGTCATATGCCTTGGTGTCCTCATCTGAAAAATGAGTCAGCTAAATGAGATAGATGGTTGCTTGAATCTCTTCCATCTCTGGGGTTATATGACTCTGATCTAACTAAGGAGATGCTGTAACAACAAAGATCTGTGCTCCATTTCAGACCAACTTAGAACTTTCTGTGATAGCCAGAAAGCATGCATTCCTGCATCTCTCCTTTCAAAATGATGCCTTTCATTAATCATCCCTGTCCTTGAAGGAGGACCAAAGCCAGGCAGTGGCTAGAGGAAGAGATAATTCCCCAGTGTTGGTCCTCAGCTCTCACATTGCCTTAACACATTTCCTCACTAGGCTGGCAACATAGTTTGTACTACTTGCTCTAATGCTGATGCTATAATATCAAGTTATTTTTCCCAAGCATTTCTACATGTATCAGTTGCCATCACAACATCACCATGCAGGATGTGGGTGAGGTTTTATTAATGTAGTCATATACAGAAGCTGAAAGGTAATTAATTAGCATCATCACAGAGACAGTTTGCCACAAGTCAAGGCCAGAGCTCCATAACAAGAAGGTTTTTCTTTTTTTTTTTTAGGAATAGAGTGCCAGCATAAGAAGCTGAAGTCAGAACTGGTAGCATAGTTGCCAGTGTCTCCAAGTCTGGAGTGGTAAGTTGTTTAGAAACACATATATAAATGTTTCTGCAACTCACGGAGTTCCGGGAACACTATAGCATTTTGTTAGAGACATGAAGATTTTCATTCTCCTGTGGAGTTGAAAGAACATATCCTCTTGACTCTGGACTTTATAGGATAAGTACTCCTTCCCTTCTCTCCTCTCAAATTATGTGACACTCATGGCACTTACCTAGGCATTTTACAGAGCAGCAATAGAATTCTTCCCCCTGAATTTCTGGTCAAAAAGGTGAATATGTGGAGGAAAATGTGCTTAATTATTAAGCAACCCAACATATCCTTCATGAGCTTCCCTGGTGGCTCAGACGGTAAAGAATCTGCTTGTGATGCAGGAGATGTGGGTTTGATCCCTGGGTTGGGAATATCCCCTGGAGAAGGAAATGGCAACCTTCTCCAGTATTCTTGCCTGGAGAATCCTATGGACGAGGGAGCCTGGTGGGCTACAGTCCCTGGGGTTGCAAAGAGTCTGAGATGACTGAGTGTGACTAGCACTTTCAATATATCCCTCAGTTGAGAGCAGAAGTGAGCAGTGGCAGCTGTAACTATTCGGGGGCAGAATAATTCCAAATCAAAGTTTGAAGAACTAGGAAGTTTATCACAGTATAGAAAGCATAAAAAAATTACAAAGACTTAGACCCAGGATCAGTATTTGGAAGACAGCTGAGTACAAGATCAGCTATATTACTGAAACCAATTTGAATTAAGCCCATCCTGGGTAGATTTGGCTTCTGGTAAGATGGGGCCTAGAAACTGAGGCAGACTGCACAGAGTTCCATGATAAAATATATAAAAACTACAGTGTTGAACTATGTCTCTTTTCCCAGAAAAGCATGACAGTGGTTTCTAAAAGCTGGATTCTTCAGTTATATTTTTAAAATACAGTAATTTTTTGATAACAAGGTTAAATATCTCACACTGGGGAGAAAGTTGAGAATGCTGAATGTAGCAAGTACAGTATATGCAATACCGTTTCTGAGTTTACTCTTGGAGACACAATGAGTAAGGTAGAAAGTATCAAGGGCATATACATTGTAGGTTTGTTTGTAGCTGGAGCCCCGACACCATAGAGACTCTTTTTGGTAAGGGAACAGATTAAATCTTCTTCTTGGCCCCAGCACCCTAGAGTTCTATACCTGTTAGAGACTTCAGCATGTGAAGTTCATGTTAGAGCTGCCTAAGTCAGTAGGCAAATAAAAGCTATTCTGAGAGACAATGAGTAAAGCAGGCTGCAAGCATTTTGCAAAGCATATTAGTATGAAGCAGTATAAATCAACAGGTGCAGAAGGACGATGAGTATTTTCATGAACCAAGGCTGATCATACTGACAGGAAGTAGCCCCAGCCCTAGGGCTGCACAGTGCAGAGACACCCAGCACGTCTGGGGCCATCCAGGAAGACGATGGTCCCTGCTGAACCAGCTGATGCTCTGCTGTTAGTCAGGCCAGCCACGTGTGCTTGCCTGCGTCTTCAGAGGACCTGAAAGTCAATTTCAGAACCTTATTGCCTTGCTATTTATATTTGTATTTTTTTTTTTTTTTTTTTGTCTTTGAGTGTGGGTTGAGTCATTCCCAATGAGTACTTCTGGCCAACTCATGTTCCTCAGCTGAGAGAACCCCTCAGGGGATTGTTATATTTAGACACCTGAACTGAGTGGACCCTGAACATTACTGATAATCGTGGAGATTCTGACCTCCAGTAATTACTGTATTAGCAGGCCTGGTTTCTGTCTCAGTAGCAGTTTATACCTCACTGTTCTCTGAGTGATAGTGGTTAGAGTCTTTTCCATTCACTGCTTCCGGAATCATATGCTCTCAGAATTATAGCGTAAGCTAAGGTTTCATTGCTGTCTTTGCCACTTAATTCACAATAATATTTGTGTACTTTCTTGTAAAGGTGGTTTTTGAGAAACTATTAGATACGGATTAATCTGTCTCCCTGGCGCACACCTATACAGGAAAGAACATGAACTTTTTTGGCCAGGGGACCACAGTAACATGCAAGCTCGTGGGCTGGATAATGTGTCTACAGGACTTCTTTTCTCTGGATTAAGACCTATTAGTAAACTGTCACTGAGGGATCTCTTCTACCCAGGTGACTGACAGTTTAGTGGGTAACAAATATGGTGCTTACTGGCGTAAAGCCTTCACTGATCCACATCCCCTATGGATCCGCCTCAAAGTCCATCATGGACCATATGAAACGTCATCTGCTGTCCCTGCCTCACATTTTATGCTGTAGTGACTGCACACTGTTTCTGGTTCCTTGAACACAGCACACTATTTATTGCCTTTTTCCCTTGGTTTGTACTCTCCCTTCTGGAATAGCTTCACTTCATTTCCTTCTGACTATTCATGCTAAAGATTTTTTTTCAACAAGACTTGAAGATAATTTATCTCTCCTGTTCTTTTCCACTTCCTTCAGGCCTTCTGTTCTCAGCTGGTTGGCCAAGATGTCTCTCTGAGTTCCCACTGACCTCAGTGAAGATCACTGTGAAATACATTTATTTATTTGACTGTCTCCTCCAGTAGACTCCAAGTTCCTTGAAGGCAGAGGGTCTATTTTTATTCATCTTTGGCTTTCCCACTGTCTAGCTCAATGCTTGATATATTGCAGCTGAAGTAAATACTATTTGTATAATTGAAATGATCTTATCATTCAAAAAATAGAAAACAATTTTGAAAAACCCAACAGAACTTGTTGTGACAGAACACATAGTAAAGTTAAGTTTTGAAGTCTAGCGAGAATTTCTAGTCTGCATTCATTTCCGCTTATGTGGGTTTTCAACCAAATTGGCAAACAAGCAGTGTAAAGAAAGCAAGAAACAAGGAGTAAGGTGAATGAATGGTTCTCATGTACTTCCTCTCCTTGGAAGGAAAACTATGACAAACTTACACAGAGTATTAAAAAGCAGAGACGTCGGTTTGCTGACAAAGGTCTATATAGTCAAAGCTATGGTGTTTCCAATAGTCATGTATGGATGTGAGAGTTGGACCACAAAGAAGGCTGAGCACTGAAGAATTGATGCTTTTGAACTATAGTGTTGGAGAAGACTCTTGAGAGTCCCTTGAACTGCAAGGAGATCAAACAAGTCAATCTTAAAGGAAATCAACCCTGAATATTCAGTAGAAAGACTGATGCTGAAACTCCAATACTTTGGCCACTTGAAGTGAAGAGCTGACTCACTGGAAAAGACTCTGATGCTAGGAAAGATTGAAGGTGAAAGGAGAAGGGGCGACAGGGGATGAGATGGTTGGAAGGCCTCACTGACTCAATCGACATGAATTTGAGCAAACTCCAGGAGATCCTTGAAGGACAGGGGAGCCTGGTGTGCTGCAGTCAGTCTATGGGATCACAGAGAGTTGGACACAACTTAACGACTGAATGACAACAAAATACTTTTTCAGATTCTCAAGACCTCCTCAGGTTGCGAATAACTCAATAATCTCCTCAGTTCTTCAAGCAATTGTGCTCAAAGTTCAGGTCAGGCTGGAAGCTAGAATCTAATAATCTCCTTGCCTTGGACAGCATGAGTCTGAGAAAGGCCACATCACACATAGAGCTCTATCTACCCCCACTAATGGCAGTTCTCTCTTTATCATACACTTCTTGGTTTGTCAGAATGCCATCAAGACAATAGCTGGCCATCAACCCTATCTTTTCACGTGTTTAGAAAAGTAGCCTTAGTGTGTCATTGAATTCCAGACCAAATAATATCTGAAAATCAGTGATAATGTGTAAAGTCCTCTGTGGCTGTAGTTCTGCCACAGGCCACACAGGCATAGTTTCCTGAAGATTTTTCACAGCCCTATTCATGAGATTGACTATATATATTTAATTTGCTGGGATCATGTTCAAGTTACAAAAACCTAGAATTAAAATCACCTGCTAGATCCTAGCAACTAAGAGAAGTTTATAAAAGAAAAGAAAAGACCCTGATGCTGGGAAAGATTGAAGGCAAAAGGAGAAGGGGCGACAGAGGATGAGATGGTTGGATGGCATCACTGACTCAATGGACAAGTTGAGCAAACTCCAGGAGATAGTGAAGGACAGGGAATCCTGGGGTGCTGCAAAGTCTGGAGTGCTGCAAAGCCTGGGGTTGTAAAAAGTCAGACACAACTGAGTGACTGAACTGAATTGATAAAAGAAAATAAAAATTTCAAATAAATAATGAAAGTTCAGACTGAGGTTACAGAAAATTTGTTTGTATGCTTCGTTAATAAAAGCTGTAGAAATACAAAGATGGGCTGATGGAATTTTCCACCTGCTATGAGACAGGGAACATTTCACATCTTAAGAAATGGTATTGTTTTGTTTTCTCAAATGATGTGTGCATGTGTTTGTTGGGGAGGAAAAGTGGTGACCGCCGATTACAAATCTGTACTTTTTTTGAATGTGTAGATCATCCTTCTTGGGCTACTTTAAATACACTGGAGTGCATCTTCTGGGTGATACAGAGTGATTCATGCTTCTCATTGAGATAGCACAGGCTTTTCCTGTTTTCAGGCACTTAGTTCTGGTCCAGCCACTCACTGTACCATTTGTAATTATATTTTGGACTTCTGAAGGTTAGCAAGATTGAGTAAAGTTAGCTCCAGAGTCAGTCTATAGGATTTAATGTATGTTTAAAAATCCATGTCACGGTGTCCTGGAATTTCAAATTTTCCCATCTGCCATCCTACCAGTTTTATTTCCTATTCCTCCCCAACCAGCATCCTCTGCTCTTGTTGTTCTTGTTGGTTCATTGCTAATTGTTGTGTCTGACTCTCTTGCGATCCCCTGGACTGAAGCCCGCCAGGCTTCTCCATCCATGAAATTTCCCAGGCCAGAGTACTAGAGTGGGCCCTTCTCTTCTCCAGGGGATCTTTCCTACTCAGAAATCGAACCCTTGCCTTCTGCACTGACAGGCAGATTCTTTACCACTGAGCCAAACTCTCTGCACTACCCGGCTTCCTATCCCCCAACCCTGTTGTCCTGAGACGTTGCTGTGCTTCTTTCTGCCTGTGTTCCTTTGCTCCTACTTTTCCCTGTAACTGGGATGTCCTTTTTTTTTTTTTTTTTTCTGCTTTATCTGGTTAATGTCTGGGAATTCTTCAGGTTGTAATCATTTACCACCTCCTCTTCATCAATCTTCAAGTTTTCAAACATATTTATTTCTCTCTTTTTGAACTCTTCTAAAAATTTTTATTTTATCTGAGGTTGTTATCTTTATTTAGTGTTTCAGGTGTGTATTTTGGCCTTAACAAATCTCCACAGTAATGCCTGTCCTTGACATTCTGACTCTCGATTGTCTCCTTAACCAAACAGCAAACTCTATAAAGGGGGTGATTTTCTGAAGCCACTTATAATGTTTAGAGGGCTACTAAGATGCCTACTAAGTACAGTATTGCTGAGAAGAAATAAAAATTGACATTAAAAAATGGAAAAAGACGTATTTCATGGAGAAGATGTAGATAGGCAAACAGAATGAAACCATTTGTACTCAGTTGATAAAATTAAAAAATTTTCTAAATGTAAACATTTTTCCAAATTATCTAAATTTTTTGCTCATCTGCTTATACTTTAATACCCATAAAATGACAAAATGACTAAGTATATGGATCCACAAATTGAATTAGCGGCAGCGGCCTACATGGAGGCTGAATTCTAAAAGGTGCAGTTTTAATTAAACCAAAACACCATAAAACCAAAAATCTTAGTTAGGCTAGCTATCACCTCTGTATTTGACTTAGCTTATCTTTCCTTCTGAGGAATTTATCTGGGAAAGGATA
The DNA here is from genome assembly GCF_963930625.1 of Muntiacus reevesi. Classification (NCBI taxonomy): domain Eukaryota; kingdom Metazoa; phylum Chordata; class Mammalia; order Artiodactyla; family Cervidae; genus Muntiacus; species Muntiacus reevesi. Next base: position 35,034,724 of record NC_089252.1, on the reverse strand, counting down.
GAAAGGTCACAAGGGCAGGATATGAGAGCGTGGGCACCAGCTGTCATAGAAGATGGTTAGCCTTTGGAAGCTGACGCTAAATCTTCTAATATGTTTGAATGGGCAGTAAATGGGCTTATTGGTTTCTCCTCCTAACCCCATCCTTTGTTAAGCCCACTGCCCTCAGGGGAGCTGAGATTTCTTGTTAGAGAACAGTAGCCAACACACTGATACAAATTTAAAGACAGATTAAACAATGGGGACCATTCTAAGAACCAGCATGCTATCTTTTACTATGTATACATAACATGCATATACTCTTTCCACCAAAAATGTAGTTCCACCAGTTCCACCAGTTCCATCAGTTCCATCAGCCACAGTCACCTCAGCTTTCCTCAGTGGCCCCCTGTCTGAGTTTCCCTAACATTTTTACCTGGCTTTAGTGCATCCTGTTTGTACCTGATCCATTGTGTGTGCTTTTCCAGAGTCTCTTGGACTCGTGTACCTCCCAGATCTTTCTCTGTGAGCTCTGCTTTACCTACCATGGTGGCAGGTCAACCAGCTGCGTGCCTGCCTCTGGCTTCCTGGGGGCTGCCTAAGGGCTTGATGGTGCAAACTAACTGGCATGGAAATTGATTCTCTACTGCATCAAAGTCAACCACCGGAAACAGGCAGAAGGCAGCCAGGTAGGAAGGTCCTGTTTCTTTCCCACAGGCTTCTCTCTACGCTGAGTGTCTCTGTGCAGACATCTGAGTAGCTGAGCAAATGCACTTCCAGTGGCCCGCTGCGTCTTTTCAGGATTCTCTGAGAAGCAGTTGCCAGCCCAGTGAGGCATCCCTTTGCCTCGCTCCCCATCTTCCCAGCTATTCTTACAGTTTTCCCTGGGGATTGTGCGCTGCAAATAAACCTTCAGAGTTCATCCTGCCCCAGGCTGTCTTTCCAGGGAACCCTTCTCAAAATGATACAATAATGATTTGTTTATATGCTTCTCATTTCCAGGAGACTATCAACCCCTTGAAAGCAGAAACCACTTTATACTTTTTTGTGGTATCTACCCTAATATTTGACATTAAATAGGCCAAAGGTCCATGTTCACGTAACAGACTTCTACAGGAAAATATAGGGAATCATCGAGTAAAAATATTCTTTGTAAAATGGGTACCTTCAAATATCATTATTAAATACATAATCTTATTGGCTAATATTTAAAAATCATCTCTTGTATATGAAATATAAGGAGATATTTGAATCATGGAGGAAGTAAGAAAAAGAAAGTTTTTTGAAGCAGATGATTCAAAGCCCCAGTGGTATTTCTGCTATTTTGTTATTGCCACTGGCAAGATAATTCTAGCTAAAAGTGAGCCCTAAAAAAATTAAAAAATCTGTGCCGTATGTTTAAACATCTTAGGATTTGGCTGCCTCTGAAAGGTGAAGGATAAATAAATATCAAGTAATAAGTATGTAAGAAAGGAAATAAAGGCAGAAAGCCCATTATGGTCATAAAAAGGGAAGTCTGGATAAAACCTGATTGGGAATAAAGCAGATCTCAGCATCTTCTGTTGAATTTGTGATAAATTGCAGATGCCGACTGTTCATCTCATTTAACTTAGTCCAGCGCTAAGCTTGAACAGAGAACTTTTAAGTATTTCCCAAACTGAATAAATGATGGTGAAAGAAATCCTGCAACTTCAGATACAGGATGATGGGAAGATTGTAAACCCAGAGTAATTTATGATTGAGAATATATCTTAATCATGAATACCTCCTATCTGAGGCCGTAAGACCAGGTGGGAGCCATCAGTGACCACATTCCAGTTTGGGCACAAATTAAATGATGTGCATGTTTTAGGAATTTACACCTCAATCTGAACCTTAAGTCTACCTTTTTAACTTTTGTTTTCAGCTTTGCTTTAAAGTAGTTATTTGTTTATGTGTATTGAAGGGTTCCAGACCAAGAAAACCCTAGTAATATTGCACTTCAAGAAAAAGTATCACTTAAAGATCTGTATGGAAAATGTTCTAAATTTTAGAATCTGAAGTTTAAATATTTCAGGAAATTTACTTTTTAAATGAAAAATGGAAGTAAGAGAGATGCAGGTGGGAAATAGGAGGAAAGAAAGATAGTAATTTTTATTGAGCTTGAAGCTTTGCCTGTATTATCTCACTGAATTTTGGGGTAAGTGTGGGGTAAGTCTTCTGGGGTAGGTGTGGTTATTCCCATTGCATAGCTGACAAAGTGAGTTTAGTCTCACTCTCAGGGCCACCCAGTCAGTGGGCAGTCGAGCTAGAATACAAATCCAAGCCAGCTGATCCCAGAGCCTCTGACCTACTGGCCATGTCATGCTGCCTATTTATCACTAGCCACTGACAGAATTTAAGGTTCTTATGTTTCCTTATTTAGATGCCCTATTCTCTTTAAAGGGCAGCTGTGACTTTGCCAGCCTTTTACTTCCTATCCTCAGGCCTTGGTTTTAGCATAAACTGGACTGACTTGGAGAATTGGCACAAAAAAATAAGATGTAGGGCTTGGATCCTGTAAGATCCGGAGTTCTCCAGAGAAATGAACAAAATGAACTGTTATGGATACAGCAGTCTTTCCCATCATTGGGTGGGCGTTGGGTCGAAAACCACTCGTGTCTTGAGTGTGACCCTGAGTTTTGTAATAAAGGTGAAGGTTTACTACTTGAAGTCATGCCTTCAAATTCTGACTCTAGTTTTTCCTTTTGGTTTTGGGTCTGGTAGGAATATTCTTGTGATTTTTATTTTGATACAGTAGAACGTAAAGAATCATAGACTCGTAACTCAATGAAAAAGTCCATGTCCAGTGACCACTGGTGAGCACACATTCTGTTTTCTAGGATGGGAGTTGTCTCATATATTGGAACTGGTCTGTTATAAAATCTCATAAGCAAACTAACACTGAGATGCTATTATTAAGTGTGTGTGTGTAAATGTCTTGACATTGGGACAAAATCAAGATATCCTTTTTTCCATTTTATTTTAACATACGTTTTTTACTCTTTTCATTTCTTTCTGTAGAAACTGCAAATATCATCATGCAGAAATTTCACTTCTTCAGTTTCCTGAGCTCATAGGTCACATTGCTTTTTTTCTGAAATCTCTACCTGGCTCAGTAACCAAGGCAACAAATCCCTGGTTAATGATTCACTAGAAATTCACCGTGGAGGTGGCTTATTAGTTTTTTCCCCCAAGAGCTGGGATAAAAAGCTTGCTTGTGGTTTTTTTTTTTCTTCTATTTCTCCTTTCTCTCTTACTTGCAATCCTGACAACTTAAATTTAATTAAAATCAATAGGTAAAAATATCCAGGACTTCACCGGACTATTTTGGGATTTATGGTGTTTGTATATGTAAATACAAAATGTTAATAAGTTTAACAATATTTTATGACTTCTTTCAGTTTTCATTTTTGACAAGTGGATAATAAAACAGAAATAATTTTAGAATGGTGATTTTAGGTTTAAGCAGTATCCTAGTCCTTTGAAGAGCTGTTTGGAGAAGGCATCTTTAAGAAGGTAGTAAGATGCCTTCAGGGAAAGAAGACAGGACAGATAAAAATCTGACAGAAATTTGAATGGAAAAAAGTCAACTTTATGAAAAGGAATAAATGTGGGATGAAATTGACAAGAGGCAAAAAAAAAAAAAAAAAAAAGCCAAACAAGCAAAAACTAAACTAAAAAAATCCTTGGCATTGCTTAAAAACTATTCCACAATATGCAAAGATACAGTTTTACTAGATGGATAAATCTAAATACATTTTTGGAAAAATAATTTTCTTCCAAAGTATTTAAAAGGAAGCAGGAAGGAGAGGAAATGATAGAATAACATTTGACTTGTTTCTCAAGTATTTACAAAGGAGAAAAAGGCAGTGACACTGGTGAACACAGTTGCCTGGCCTGAAAGTGCTAAAAGGAATGGGCCTCTTAAGAAAGGCATTGAGGAACAAGGGAGAGACATTAGCCACAGACTTTTAACACATTCCCTCTTGCCGTGGGGAGCTTTTAGTGCCATGTTAGATATGACAAAAATAGCTAAAATCATGAGTCAAGACCTGTTAACTCAGGGAGATCTTTTAGGACCCTATTGAGAATTGCAGATGATTAATACAAAAATTAGACTTCATAAATTGATAGAAAGTATTTATCTATGGTGTTATAGTTGTTCGTATGTCAAAAGACAGATAATGAAGGAAAACCACGTGATTTTGTTATATTGAGATCTTGAGAAGAGCACACTAAAGTGCAGTGAAATCTGAGTACATCATTAGTGTATCTGTTATTTTATATCATACAAATCTGGAAATCATTTCTGGAAGGAAAAAAAATAAGAATTTCATTCAATAGTCCTGTGGAATGTGTTTGCCATTAGGGACATAATAGCAGCTCTATGGACCCCACACAGGGTTACTGTTCTGACAAAATTTATTGCTAAGGAAAATAATAGCAAGTTACCTGAAAGGCAGAAGTGGATGCAGTCCCACAAGTGGCTGTGGGTTGGTTTTGTTCCACTGTGTCCATGTTCCCCCACCACAGTTTTGCCTGGAGGCCATTCTGCCTCCCCTCCTGGCCCAGAAGCTTTGGGTTGGAGTTGCCTCCACCCTGGTCTCCAGCTCTGGGGTCCTTACCCAAGGTAAGCCAGTCAGAGCCACTGACCTGGCCAATCTCAACTATGAAGACTCAACCCAGGCTTCTGTGGGAGCTTTTGTTTGACTTTCGCTCTGGCTCTGGATCGTGTGTAAAGATAAGAGGAGCTGAAGTGGCAGAACCCACTGCAGGGAGAGAAGCGAAGAACACTGCTGATGTCGTCTGAGTCCTGAATAAAGAATCTCTCAAGTTCCTACTTAGTGTGACCTTTCATTTAAAGGAACAGTAAATATTTTTTTGTGTAAGTCAATGTGAGACTTTTCTCCTACTTCCAACTAGAAGATTCCTAAGAGAAGCAGAATTCTTAAAGCCATCCATAAGGCACAGAACTTCCTGAGATGAACAGTAAGGCTGAGTAGTTCTGTTAAGGCAAGTGTCACTCATGTGGGGGACCTTCTTTTGGTTAATGACTGGAATATTAGAAAAGAATTTAAAGGCGGGTACTATGCTTTCAGGGCTTCCCTGGTGGTTCGTTGGTAAAGAATCCACCTGCAGTGCAGGAACTGGGGTTCGATTTCTGGATCAGGAAGATCCCCTGGAAAAGGGCATGGCAACCCACTCCAGTATTCTTGCCTGGAGAATCCCTTGGACAGAAGAGCCTGGTGGGCTACAGTCCTTGGGGTTGCAAGGAGTTGGACATGACTGAAGCAACTTAGTTTGCATGTACTATGCTTTCAGGAAGGCTGTATTTTAGTTAAGGAAAAAGAATAGTAGCAAAACCCCAAAGAACTATTAGGCGTTGTGCTCTATCTACTATTCTGATTTAGTAAATGTACAAAGAATACACCGGAGGGAGGAGATAATGATTAATCATGAGAAGGCTGTCAGAAGGAGATGGGCAGTATGTGGAGAATAACAGGGCTAAATGCCTATGATTCATGGGCCAAAATTTAAGTGCTTATTGTGGTGGATAGTTTGGAAATTTTGAAAATTTCTTATAGTTTATTCCACTGAGATCCAGCTAACATTTTAGTAGAAGGTAAATCACCAGGTCCCTTTATGGTGTTTGAACAAATACTGGGAAGAAATATTTAAGTTTTTGCAAAATAAATTGGGAACCAGTTTAGCAACTGAGAGAATATTTTCAATGCCTTTCAAAGCAGATATGAATGCTTTTCATTAATTATGTGATTCTCCTTGAAAGAATGAATACTTTCATTTTAGCCACCTGGAAGTGGTTTGATGCCTTCTAGACATTTTTTTCCTTTGCCTTGTGAGAACATACTGCAGATCTATTGTTTAGTTATAAGAAATGCTTATTTTCCAACTAATTTTTTCTTATTCTCAAAAGGTAGCATTGGAATCAATTGGAGATCAGTCAGAAATGATGTTTTGATATTTTCATGCATTTAGTACAGGTTGAGTACCTCTTTATTTTAAACTTAATAGGAAGGGCCTAGGACATTTCAGTGATGCAGATAAGTCAACAAGTTAGTTAGAAGGGAGTGTAGTTTTCTCACTGGAATACTGAGAGTACAAGAAGTCCTGACATCATCACTGACCACCAGTGAAAAAGAGTGGGTAGATTTTTCAGGGGTGATAATAAAAAATAAGTGAAACATACATTGTGAGCCTACTGTGGACAGTAGTATAACTACAGGGTTTTAGTTTGAAATCCTGAATCTGTTGTGAGAAAGGAGGGAATTCAATTTGTAAATGTAAAGAATAGAAGAGGTGATGGAAATAGCAGAGTAGAATTTTTATTAGAAATACTGATTTATTGTGTGTCTGTTTGATTCATTTCTCTTGCAAAAAAAAAAAAAAAAAACCCACTCAGAACATTTCAGATATTTAAGAGTTCTTTAGAATAGAGCAGACAGCTGGTACATCAGGTCTGTGTTTGAACTTGCAACTTAAGTTAAATGCAAATAGGACATTGTGGCCAAGTTCACAGGGTAGGGTGCTGAAGTCTGTTTTTTTTTTTTAAGCTGTCAAAAAAGGTGAAATTGTCTTCGCTTTTCTCATAAAATAATTGATTCTCAGAAAAGAAACAAAAATGAAGTTGATGTCAATCTGCTGGTTTGTGTTACACAGCATAAAGCAATGATTCTTATAGATATGATATATTACAGCTGAAGAACAAAATTAACAGACTATCAAATTAACTCAGTCTCATGGCATCATACATCTCCAAGAAGTTTGCCAGAATTTTCTTCCTTAAGTCTTAAAAGGAAACAAAGAGGCAAACAAAGCCCTGAAAACTAGTCCACCTCCCAATATAAGAAAGGAGAAGTTTAGGATAGACTAGAGGCCAGTCTGGCCTTTCTGAGGCAGATTAGATGTTTCTTTCAATTATTATTATGACCCATTGCTGATCATTGACCCCAAGTTGCTAAACGCCCACTGGGTAATAAATATTTTAATTAAAAAAAACCCAAGAAAATCTCTTAATGGGTTTGGGAGTTAAATGCTTTTCAAAGACACTGTGTTTTAAGGTAACTTGTAAATCCATGGCTGATTCATGTCAATGTATGGCAAAAACTACTACAATATTGTAAAGTAATTAGCCTCCAACTAATAAAAATAAAAGGAAAAAAAAAAAAAAGAAAATCCTGGCTGTGAAAGAGTTTTGATCAGAGGAAATGAAAACACTATGTCATATTTAAAGTACTGGTTTCTTTGCAAAAGGAGGTGGTGAAAAACATTTTAGACCCTGGAAAATGGACCAAGGTAGTCTTTTCTAGGCAGAAAAGCTCAGATGAGTAACTGAGCTGGTACTTTCTGTTTGCTTCTCCAGATCCACCTTCCACCTTTTTTACATTAGAGTTCACTCTCGGTGTTGTACATTCTATGGTTTTAATGAAGGTATAATGACATGTATCCACCATTATAATGTCATACAGAGTAGTTTCAGTGCCCTGAAAAGTCTCTGTGTTCTATTTATTCCGTCTTCACTCCCTGCACGCCTGCCACTGTTTTTCCAGTCTCCTTGTATTAATATGTTTATGCTTTCTTGTAAAAACATTTCCTTCGCAGGTTTGTTAGTGGGGATTTATGAGGGAGAAGAGGTAGGTATGTGTGTTCAGTCCTGCCACAGGATAACTGGCCTGAAAAGAATATTTTCCCAAACAGAATGATGTACATTTTATTTCGTTTCTCAAGTCTAAGGGTCTAAAAATAGCAAGTCAGTATACTAATATAATAGTTAAAAACCATATCTCATGACATTTCATTTTTGCTTTGGATTAGACAGACAGTGAAACACCTAAGTAATTTTTTTTTTGTCCTGAAGAATTTGGACATTGTCTTTCAGCAAAATTAATATAGTTGGTAGGATGTTTCACCCTTTCCCTTCGCAAATACTACTGAAACCTCAACACTTAAAAATGATAAGACTTCAAAGTGATCGTTTTGCTCAACACCTAATTTCTAAGTAATTGATATCAGGCAATCAGTGGCAGCTTGAAGCTATACCTTCTGTTGGAAGAAGTGAAGCTAGAGCCCAGGTGTTCTGAGGGAAGACTGATGATGATGGAAAAGGATAGGAGAAGGAGGTTGTAGGTTAGGGGAAAAAAAAATCAGTAAAACACCGCCCTGAGTCTCTTAACTGAAGTATGACTGGTGTTGGTGGCATTTATACTTCTTTAAACTCTCTCTTCATTGGGAGATGATGCTTCCCACACGTTCAGTTTTTCTCACGAAAAGGAAAGCAGCTCTTATAATTCACACACAGATTTTAATTATACGTGTCACTTGGCAAGGGTGGGATGGTGGGTGAAATAGGGGAAGGGAATAAAGAGGTTAGAAACTTCCAGGTATAAAATAAATAAGCCATGGGATGTAATATACAACATAAGGAATATAGTCAATACTGTAATAACTTTGTATGGGGACAGATGGTGACTAGATTTATCATGGTGACCATTTCATAATGTGTACATGTCAAATCAGTATGTAGTACGCCTGACACTAATGTAATGTTGAATGTCAACCATACTTCAGTAAAAAATTTGTATATGTTACTTCTCTACGAAGGCATGAGAAGAGGCATTCATAGGTTGCTCTAATGATGAAATTTTAGATATCTTGATTGTGTTACGTAGGCTGATTGTTTTGCAACCATCGTTCTTTGCAGATCATCTCGGTTAATCTTCTATCTCTGGCCACTTTTTGAGACCACCCTGACGTCCTTCCTCACTTCCCCCAAAGGGGAGATTTCTGGAAATCTTTCTTCTGATGAGATATTTAGCTCAGTCTGAACTTCTTTCCATCTATAGTAACTGTTGGATTCTTCATCAAATTCTGTTTTATTTAGCTAGCGATATTTGGAAATCTCTTACATAGTTGATATAATTTCATTATCATTTTTTGAACTGCTTAGTTATAAAGTTTGAGTATAAAGTAAATGATTATAATTAAATTTTAGAAAACATGAAGTATCATTAAGTCCAAAATACTTTTCCTTTATACTAACAATGATTAATGATAAAATATATTAATAAAATGACCATAATAAAACACATGAATAACCTTAGCAAAAAACACTTGAGAAGTATATGAAGAAAGTTTATGTAAACTTACTTGTATTTGGTTGAAATAGAATTAAATCTTTATATAAATTTGGAAAGAATTGATATCTATAGAAAAATTGATATCATAAAGGTATTTACTTTTCCTAATTTAACATATAGATTAATATAGTTTTGATTAAATACACTGACAGAGTTATTTTTTGAGTAGGACACTGCTTTTCTGAAATTTTTATGGAAGAATAACTGGGCAAGATATGCAATGACATTTTAAAAAGAAGCATTATGTATAATTGCCATGTAATAGAAGATATTATTAAATAATAGTACTTAAAAGTATGTTTCTGATACAAAAATAGACAAAAAGTAATGGAAAAGGTTAGGCCAGAAACAGACTCTAATATATGATTAAGTAAGCATAATGAATAAATATAAAACTTGTAAGTTTTAAATAACCAATTAAGGAAACTTGGCTAGAAAAATTTATAAGTCTAGTTCAAATTCTTATAATTTTAAAAAGAAATTTAGATGTCCTGATGAGTCAAATGAAAACTATCAGACTATAAAAAGTTAGATGAATATGTACAAAAATAGCTGATATCTCTATGTATAAGAACTTTCTAGGCTTAAATTGATAAAAGAAGTTACATAGAAAATTTAATAGGTTTTATCTAAAACAGAAAACCGTTTTGTAAGGAAATAAAATCCTAAAGTAAAAGGCAAATAAAAATTATATGAAACAAAGGACTTATATATATATGTTTATATGACTAAGAACTAGAGTCTTCACAATATATAAAAAAAACCAATAGATACCAATAAAAAGCCACAAATCTGTTAAAATATCGTGGCAAGGAAGAAGACCATTTACAAAGTACTGGATAAGAAAATACTACTATAGAGATAATGTTTATCTTCTCCAGTAGAGAAAAGTAAAGTAAAATAAGCAAGAAAAGTTGTATTTTTATTATTTAAAAAAAAAAAAAATTGGTGTTAGAATGAGGACTTGTTATTGCCTCTGATAGTATAAACTAGAAACTTATGCAGTTTAGCAATATGTAGCAAGATTTTTAACAAAGAAGGTCTTTGAAGTAAGTATATGGCTTAAGGAAATCCAGCCAAAAGAATAACCCTGACACCAAATGTACAAGCAAAATAAGCAAAAGTAGACAAGTGGGACTACATCAACTAAAAAGTTTCTGCACAGTAAAGAAAACAGTCAATAGAATGAAAAGAAAACCTACAGAATTGGAGAAAATATTTACAAACATATATATGACAAGGGGTTAATATATCTAAAAAACATAAGGAACTCTTAAAGCTCAACTAAAAAAATCAACAGATAACCCAACTAATAAAGGAGGAACAGACACTTCTTCAAAGATGTCCAAATAGCCAACAGGTAGGTATATGAAAAGATGCTCAACATCATTAATCATCAGGAAAATGCAAATCAAAACCACAATGAAATATCATATTGTGCCTGTTAGAATGTATATAGTATCAAAAAAATAATACATGCTGGCAAGGATGTGAAAAAATTGGAATCCTTGTACAATGTTGGTGGGAATGCAAATTGGTGAAGTCACTATGGAAAACAGTATGGAGGTTCCTCAAAAAATTAAAAATAGAACTGCCATATGATCCATCAATCTCACTTCTGGATAGTCATCCAAAAGAATTGAAGGTTTGAAGGTTGAGGAAACAAAAGGAGTTTTTGAATTCTGTAACGTTTCCCCTTTGTAGCTTCTTTTTGTATTTTGTCTCCATAAGGAAATATCAAGTGGACCTAAGAGGTCAAGGATGGGGCAGTCAGGGCTTTTGTAAAATAAGATTCTGGGCTGTGGGTTTGCGAAGAGTGGCAAAGGCCACCATGCGGCCTGGCTGGTGACAGACACATGGACATGTGCTCCTCAGAGTGGAAACTTCCTGATTCTTGACCCACATGTGCACACTTGAACTCAGAGATAGAAAGTCACTCTTATGGTCCCCCTGAACGTCCTTCAGGGAAGGTCCCTGGGACAGTGCAGAGTCAAGCGTTGGCAAAATTAAATTTTTTTTCCTTCTCTGTTTGGATTTGTTAATTGGAAGCTGATGAAACGACATCTTTGAGCTTGGGATCTACTGAAACACAGGCTATTTTCCTTGGAGGTATATATAGGTTAGGTAAAAAAAAATCTGAATTGAATTTATTTTGCTTGCACCTGCCAGGTTATAGCTACTGCTATTAAAGAAAGTTTTGCTAGATAATAGCCAGGGAAAATTCCCGTATCTTCAGGACCTGCTTCCAGCTGGTCTCTTGAGAGGGGCTGTTAATAAATTCTCAGATGGGGATGGGAAGGAGAGGACACTTTTGGCACATAAAATATTAATTTAAAAGTTTCACAGCAAAATTCTGTAAAGCAATTATCCTTCAATAAAAAATAAATTAATATAAAAAAAAGTTGATTAAGGCAGTTCAGCAGTAAACCTGCACACTGTCTCCTGAAAAGTATGCCTCTGCTGCTGAAAAATTTTTTTAAGTCACAGAGAACTACAACAGGCCTGGCAGAATTCCTTTTTGTTTCTATTCTGTGGGGTTCAAGCTTTAAAAAACCCAGAAATTCAGTCATCTATACTTTCCCATATATGTCACTACAAAATTAAATTAAAGAAAATCAGGCCACTAAAAATGACTTGTGACCATGCAGCCTTCCCAGGTGGTGCAAGTGGTAAAGACTCCACCCGTCAATGCAGGAGACACAAGAAACTTGGGTTCGATCCTTGGGTTGGGAAGATCCCCTGGAGTAGGAAATGGCAACCCACTCCAGTATTCTTGCCTGGAGAGTCTCATAGACAGAGGAGCCTGGCAGTCTGTAGTCCATGGAGTCACAGAGTCAGGCATAACTGAGCACACATGTACACACCGTATGCAGCCTTAGAGGGCATATGCCATCTGTCTGGATTGGGGTTCCTGAACTTTCTTTATTATCAGAGCGTTCCTTAAGTGGCATAGCTGGCTGTGAAATGTTGTTTTTTTCCACACCTTCCAGCCTCAAAAATCTTCCTGGTCCCATGGGAGACATCAGCTCTGAAAGAGGGAAAATGGTCTTTGGCTTTCTACCATCTTTTTTCTCTTGTTTCTGTTTCTTTGTCCTCCTGCACACCTCTCTTCTACATGGATACACACAGAAACATCACATATGCATGCAGACACAAACACAGACACTATGCACACACAATATGATGCACACACACACACTTGTAGACACCACACACACGCTCACAAACACCATGTACACACACAGGTACCATACACTGACATCACACGCACGTTCCCGGACATCCTGCCTTTCCACATATGCATGAATAGACCTTAAATTTAGGCTTCTGCTATATATTAGTGGCTTTTAGCAATATTTCTGTTTTCGTGGCTTTCAGTTCAGATCAGTTCAGTTGCTCAGTCATGTCTGACTCTTTGCGACCCCATGAATCGCAGCACGCCAGGCCTCCCTGTCCATCACCAGCTCCCGGAGTTTACTCAAACTTCTGCCCATCGAATTGGTGATGCCATCCAGCCATCTCATCCTCTGTCGTCCCCTTCTCCTCCTGCCCCCGATCCCTCCCAGCATCAGGGTCTTTTCCAATGAGTCAACTCTTCGCATGAGGTAGCCAAAGTATTGGAGTTTGAGCTTCAGCATCAGTCCTTCCAATGAACACCCAGGGCTGATCTCCTTTAGGATGGACTGGTTGGATCTCCTTGCAGTCCAAGGGATTCTCAAGAGTCTTCTCCAACACCACAGTTCAAAAGCATCAATTTTTCGGTGCTCAGCTTTCTTCACAGTCCAACTCTCACATCCATACATGACCACTGGAAAAACCATAGCCTTGACCAGACGGACCTTTGTTGGCAAAGTAATGTCTCTGCTTTTTAATATGCTGTTTAGGTTGGTCATAACTTTCCTTCCAAGGAGTAAGCGTCTTTTAATTTCTTGGCTGCAGTCACCATCCTCAGTGATTTTGGAGCCCCCCAAAATAAAGTCTGACACTGTTTCCACTGTCTCCCCATCTATTTGCCATGAAGTGATGGGACCAGATGCCATGATCTTAGTTTTCTGCATGTTAAGCTTTAAGCCAACTTTTTCACTCTCCTCTTTCACTTTCATCAAGAGACTTTCAGTTCCTCTTCACTCTCTGCCATAAGGGTGGTGTCATCTGCATATCTGAGGTTATTGATATTTCTCCTGGCAATCTTGATTCCAGCTTGTGCTTCTTCCAGCCCAGCGTTTCTCATGATGTACTCTGCATATAAGTTAAATAAGCAGGGTGACAATATACAGACTCGACGTATTCCTTTTCCTATTTGGATCCAGTCTGTTGTTCCATGTCCAGTTCTAACTGTTGCTTCCTGACCTGCGTACAGATTTCTCAAGAGGCAGTCAGGTGGTCTGGTATTCCCATCTCTTTAAGAATTTCCCACAGTTTATTGTGATCCACACAGTCGAAGGCTTTGGTGTAGTCAATAAAGAAGAAGTGGATGTTTTTTGGAACTCTCTTGCTTTTTTGATGATCCAGCGAATATTGGCAATTTGATCTCTGGTCCCTCTGCCTCTTCTAAAACCAGCTTGAACATCTGGAAGGTCACGGTTCACGTATTGCTGAAGCTTGGCTTGGAGAATTTTGAGCATTACTTTACTAGCATGTGAGATGAGTGCAATTGTGCAGTAGCTTGAGCATTCTTTGGGATTGCCTTTCTTAGGGATTGGAATGAAAACTGACCTTTTCCAGTCCTGTGACCACTGCAGAGTTTTCCAAATTTGCTGGCATATTGAGTGCAGCACTTTCACAGCATCATCTTTCAGGATTTGAAATAGTTCAACTGGAATTCCATCACATCCACTAGCTTTGTTCATAGTGATACTTTCTAAGGCCCACTTGACTTCACATTCCAGGATGTCTGGCTCTAGGTGAGTGATCACACCGCTGTGATTATCTGGCACAGTAATATTGTTTGACAGTATTTGATGTCATCTGAGAGCCCCTATAGAGTTGGATCTTACTGTTTTCTTAAGACCTCTCTGGTTCTATATGACCTAAGGCAAACTGCTCTTCTTTGTTGGGCTCTTGTGAAATCATGTGAAAGTGAAATTGCTCAGTTGTGTCCAACTTTTTGTGACCCTGTGGACAGTAGCCTGCAACCAGTTTCCTCTGTCCATGGGATTTTCTAGGCAAGAGTACTGGAGTGGGTTGCCATTTTCTTCTCTAGGGAATCTTCCTGACCCAGGGATCAAACCCAGGTCTCCCGCATTGATAGACAGACACTTTACCGTCTGAGCCAGTTAATCATGAGGCAGGATTAAAAACAGGCAGGCAGGAGGAAATACGGAAAGATTAAAAAATGAAGGCCTGGCTGTATGGCGACTGTCTTGTTCTGCCTGCTGCTGCTCAGTCACTAAGTTGTCTGACTTTGTGAACCCACGGACTATAGCCCACCAGGCTCCTCTGTCCATGGGATTTTCCAGGCAAGATTACTGGAGTGGTTTGCCATTTCCTTATTCAGGGGATCTTCCCAACCCAGGGATCAAATATGGGTCTCCTGCTTTGCAGGTGGATTCTTAACTACTGAGCCACCTGGGAAGACCTTTGTTTTGACTAAAGTCCAATAAAATCAGGGTTCTAGTGAATTTGCTAATTCTTTTTAGTTTATTTCAGTATAGGAAAATACATGCTGAACTTTAATCTTTACTGAAAAATGCAAAATATGTGAGTACACAATTATTTGTGAAATTCAAACTCAGTATTAACTGATTATCACAAATGACATTAATAAAGGAGAATCATTTCACTTCTAATGTTAATCTTGGTTAAGAAAAGCTAAGAGGGAGTCTGAGAAATGAATATGTTGATTGCAGGTAAGAGGTGGTTAAAAAACCCAGCTTTTTCTCATAATAATAATTATAGATTCTTAAACTATAGGAAAAGTATAAAATTCTATGTAAAATTGATATCAGTAAAAATATTATTATCAGGGAAGAAAACATCAGGAAAAGAAAACTTCATAATATGTGAAGTCAAATATAAACTTTAGAAGAGCAAGAACTTGGTTGGGATTATTGTTAATTTATGTAAATAAAAGCAAACTCAACTTTGTAAGTCATCATTTCTTTTTAATTGAATGGTAGTGGAATGAAGAGTAGTTTCCAATTTGAACTAGGAAGATTTTCCTAGATTTTATACAAAAGCAAGAAGTAATGCCTTCATTTAATATAAACTCCTCAAAGAAATGTGATGAATTATTTTTAAGAAGGAACTGGATATTTCAAATTCATTGAGTTTTTACAGTCTATAAATGTACAGTTTTCTAAACTTAAAAATGTATTACAGGAAGTCTTTTAAATTTACTCTCCAAAATGCTGAACTGTTGGGGTTTTATTTTTAGTCTTGGACTGTGCAAAGAGGCTGTTGACCTTCGCTGTCAATCCACAGAAATTTATGTAATTCTCCAAGTAGAATAATGAATGTCATTCACATGACAATGTTGAGATTCTTCTGTTTGATCACAATGTTTTCAGAGTGAAAGAAACATTCAACAATTGGAGGTTCAAAGTTCTAAATGTGACCTTCAGTAAAATGTCTCATTTGGCTTTGTTGCACAAAATCTTTTCTTGTTGGCTTTAGGTAGGCTTGAAAAGAGTAAAAAGAGAGTTTTAATTGTGAGCTAAATTGAAAACAGGATTTTTATTTTTGTTATTAATGCAAAAAGCTCTTTAAATCATACAGTGGAAAAAACCATGAAGAAGTGCCTATTCCATATTGAGCAGATTTATCTGTATGAGTACAAAGGCGGAGGCAATTCTTTTTGTTGTATTCTTTCACTGTTTTCAGGTTCTGACTCCATGTGTAGGACTTTGGATTACAATTGATTCTATACTGAATGGAGGGAAGAGTGTGTAACAGGGATGAATAATTTTTGTTGTATGATGTGCAAAGCCGCCCTCACAGGACCTAGAAAATGTTCTCCTACATCTTTGGGAGTTTTCTTTCAAAATATATTTGAAAAAAAAAAGATTAAAAGTTTCCAAAAGGCCTTTCACTGATTGAAGAGAAGTTTGAGGACTGAGGAGGAGGATAGTAAGCAGAAGAGTATGAATCATGTACTGAATCGTGCATCAATGCAAAGGCATACAAAGCAGTGAGCACACATGTAGGCTACTCTTCAAGAAATTAGGAATACTGTATCCAGATCTTAAATCCTTTCTTGAACCTTTGGAGAGATTTACAAAGTAATCTAACCTTTCAGTCTGAGTTGGGGATGATAGTGTGGGTGTTGGAGTGAGGGTGATTTAACTGTGACATTTACTGCTTCATTGATCACCAGGCTTTATTCAGAAGATGTGACATGCTTGGCAGTTGTTAACCAGGTACTATATGCCAGTCCCTCAGAATAGGTTAACTTGAAAGAAGAATACGTACAGAGTCTCTTCACAGAGAGAATGAATCAGTTTAGGTTATGTTCTGGCAGCAAACAGTCCCAAATCATAGCACCCTAAAATGGTTCTAACCCTTCTACTCGGTTTGAGGATTATGGGGCAATCATTCACACACACACACACACACACACACACACACACACACTCCTTATGGGAAAAAGGAGGGAATTTAAAAAATAAAAAGTATAATTTCATATTATGTCCTCATTAGATTACTAAAAAAGTAATGTTTTGATTGATCCCTAGTGAGGTTTAATGGAGAACTTGGTGTTATCTGGAGAATAGCTTAATAATTTCCATTTTTTCTGAACCTAAACATCACTTGTGTGTGTGGGTGTGTGTTAGTTGCTCAGTTGTGTCCAACTCTTGGCAACCCCATGGACTGTGGCCTGCCAGGCTCTTCTGTCAGTGGAATTCTCCAGGCAAGAATACTGGAGAGGGTTGCCTTTTCCTCCCTCAGGGTATCTTCCCAGGCCAGGGATTGAACCCTAGTCTTCTGCATTGGTAGGTGGATTCTTTACCACTGTGCCACCTGGGAAGCCCAAAATTTAACTTACAGCATGTTAATTATGAACAAGTTCCAGTCCTTTTTGGACCTCAATCAGAGCCTAGAATGTCCTTTCTTATGTTTGCTTACTTCTCATTGTTCTTTTCTCTCCTATCTTTAACTTGTAACTTATCTTAGGCTTGGTACAAATACTCTATCTTCTTAAGTATACACAGTCATAAATTAAATAATTTATTTACAATCTCAGTAGGAAATTCAAACCTTTACTTGATCACAGTAAATGATCAATGTTTTAGAATGTTTCCCATGTGTATTTTTAAAGCATCTTATCTTTAAATGCTGTCTTTGATGTTACAGTCTTTGAAAAGAGAGCCTCTTCTATTAACTCAAACTGCAGCATGACTAGTTCAGTTCGCCAAGATCTCTAAGTGCCTGTGGATCACCCAGGAATGTACCAGAAGATTGTGTGTGCATTTGCTGAGGCAGCTTAGTGGGGGCAGAGGAGGGACAAGCCTGGTCCTATTTCAGCCCCTAGAGTTTCAACTTTGTAAAATCTAATTGAGATAACATATGCTCAGTAGGGCTTCCCAGGTGGCTCAGTGGTAAAGAATCCTCCTACCAACGCAGGAGATGAAAAGATACACAGGTCCAATCCCTGGGTCAGGAAGATTTCCTGGAGAAGGAAATGGCAACCCATTCCAGTATTCTTGCTTGAAGAATCCCATGGACAGAGGAGCCTGGCGGGATACAGTTCAGGGGGTTGCAAAGAGTCAGACAAGACTAAGAGATTGAACACAACAATACATTGGCAGCTGGCAGTTATTCACTAATCTTCTTAAGCCTTATGGTGAGAACTAGAAAGTGGGGGCAAGAACTGTACCCACTCCCCCACATAGAATTATTGTAAAAAGTAAGTCAATTATAGCATAGAAGTGCTCAGATCAGGGCCAACACAGTCAAGTAGTCTAGTCTATACCCACATGCAATAACATGAATATATACACCCACACAGAAGTCTTTTCGTATGAAAAACATCTTTGGAAATTTCTCAAGGACTGAAAGTATTAGGAATATGAACTTATTGGAAAGTCTGGAAAAGATGAGGCAGCATTTCTTTTATGAAAAACTCAGGCAGATTTTGTGGAAAAGGAAACTCCTTTTGTCTGGTAACCTCACTGGCCACCGTCTGGCTTTCTTCATTAGAAGAATAATCCAAGCCTGAAACCTGCTGGTTGCAGCAGAGGTTGGAGCACAGTGGGTTTCAGGTGCTTAGCAGGAGATAAGCAGCCACATTCCGTGTTCCTGGACACTTTCGGTCAAGGAGGGGTGTGTTCTGTCGATATTATCTGGAAGATGCCTGCAGCCATGGAGTCAGACTCATGCTCTTGAGAAGTTTTTGTTTTCTTATAGAGAATCAAAATTTAAAAGAAGTTTGTGAAAGAACAGCTTTGGCTGTGAGAGGCAAAAGATCAATATGAAGCTTGATCTGATCTGAGGGACTTAGGGAGTTCTCAATTTTATTATTTTAGTATTTGTATGGGAGTAGCTTGGTAGAAGAAATTATATGTATGTTTATTTCTGTCTGTCTTTGTCTATTAATATCTTTTTATCTATTATGTATCTATCTAGATGTATATGATATACTAGAACAATGAAATACTGATTTGAATGATGAATTTGAATTCTGATTTCATTTTTTAGTAACTGTCCTTTAGGTGTCAATAAATGTCTCTGAACTTGAGCTTTCTACATCTTTGAAAGTTCTTATTTACTTCACAAAGTTTAGTGAGATATTTATGTAAAGGGATTTATAAACAATGAGAGTCACACATGCTAGTTATCCCTAATACAGTCTAGAGAATTTTACTACATGTTTATAGAAAGTAGAATTAGATTATCTGTTATTGTGCTCTAAAGTGGATGGCAATATCTTTCAGTTGTGTTATTGTAATTTTTGGTGATATGAAGATAAACTTTAGTTATCAGATTTGCTTAATTGGTTCATACTTTGACATTCCCCATTTCACCAACAACACCCACTGGAGAATTATAGCAATAGAATAAGATATTTTCTTATTGGTAATTGGAGAAGCATGTAATGTTAACTTAATCTAGTTCAAATCAACATTTTCTTTTTCTAATGTAGTGTCACAAACTATACCATTAGTGAGTTAGCACTTTGAATTGAGACATTGTATATACAAGAGTTCATTATTAAAATTCAAATAATGCATCTTTAGAAAGAATGACAAAATAACCTGTGATTTGTTGATAATTAAATTGTATAGGTAAGAAATAAGATTCAAGATGACACTATCCTTGTAATTTTGAGCCATGTCTGTCATCCTATTTAGTTTTTATTAATCTAAGACCTAATTTTGAGTTTCAGATTCATTAAAAAAAATGATAACTTGATATGATTCTAATATGATCACTTTGGGTATCAAAGAATGATACACAGCAACTTAATATAATTTTATTTTAGCAGGTATCAGAGAAAAGTGGATCAATAGCAACAGTATCTAGAAAATATTTTATCAATTATAAAGAAAGGACGTTTCATCAAAGTGTTCCATCCAAAGATCTAGTTCATAAACATTTTGTTTTATTTTTCTCACATAGTTTCTTAAAGTTTGTAATGAGATTTTTATAAGATCAGCAAGCCTCAGAGCAGTAATAATTAAGAATCTGAAGGTGCTAGGAAAAAACCAAAATTAAATTTAGTTTGATATTGACTGAACATGATGAAACAAATTTTTGTTAGCAATCTTAACAGAATATTGCAAGAAGAGAAATCCCTCTTAAACCTTTCTTATTCTAAACCTCCTATCAGCTTTACCTTCCTTCTCTCACTTGATAGCAAAAATACTTGAAAATTGCCACTACCTATTTCTATCTTCATCGTTAATTTTGTCTAAAACCTTCTGCAATCTGGTTGATGTCTGCATTGTACTTACATTTTTTGAGAGATTAATATTTGTTAGGCATGGTCCATGGGCTTCCCTGCTGGCTCAGATAGTAAAGAATCCGTCTGCAATGCAGGAGACCTGGGCTCCATCCCTGAGTTGGGAAGATCCCCTGGAGGAGGAAATGGCAACCCACTCCAGTATTTTTACCTGGAGAATCCCCACGGACAGAGGACCCTGGTGGGCTACAGCCCATGGGGTTGCAAAGAGTTGGACACGACTGATGCGACTGAGCACGCAAAAACAGGTGTGGTGCTAACAATTTACATATATTATCATTCTTTTCTTAACAGCTATCCTGTGGCTAGGTATTAGGAATTTCATTCGCTTTGGAGAAAGGAATGGCTACCCACTCCAGTATTCTTGCCTGGGAAATCCCAGGGACAGAGGAGGGGTCTCAGAGTCGGACACGACCAAGAGACTAAACAACAGCAAACAAGGCCTGATGCTAACAATTTACATTTATTATTAGTCTTTTCTTGACAACAGCTTTGTGGTTACATATTAGGAATTTCATTTACTTATACTGAAATGGCTCCAGACAATCACTCTATTCATTAGGATTGTTTGATTACTAATAAGAGAAACAAACTCAAACTTCCTTAAGTAAAGAGGAAGTGTTGGGTCGCACGATTGAAAAGTGCAAGACTTAATGCTGGCCAGAAATGTCCTCTCTCCCTCTCTTGGGTCTGCTTTCTTTCTCAGGCAGGAACACGCCACACAGCAACAAAGATGGCCAATATCTGATGTAAGTTCACATTTTACCAGTTTATCAAAATGCTAATGAAATGAAATAGAAATGAAAACAGTGACTCGATCCCAGAAAAGAGGCCAGAGCTGACTTTTATAGGTAAAACTTGGATTATGTGCTCATCTGAGAAGACAGAAGAAAACCCTTGCAACATTAGGCTAAGAAAAATTTCTCAAATGGGACTCCAAAAGCATGATCCACTAAAGAAAAAGTGAGCACATCAGAGCGTTTGCTGCCTTTATTGAATCTTACATCCATGCAGCGTTTGCCGTTGATCACAATTCCTACTTTGTTGTGACTTTTTCCTCTTTCCTTATTAGTTCAGTTTTTTTGTTTTTTTAAACATTTATTGGGATTTGCTGGGTCTTAGTTGCAGTATGTGGGATCTAGTTCTTGGACCAGGGATTGAATGTGTACCTCTTGCATTGGAAGTGTGGAGTCTTAGCCACTGGACCAGGGAAGTCCCACCAGTTCAGTTAGGAGGAATTGTTGTTTATGTATGTATGTATTTATTTAGCATGCCAGACACTGTACTGGATACTGGGTAGACACTAAGTAGGACAGAGTAATGTTCCATTCCCACCACTGGTTGTTATATTCAGTTTTAAAAATTTTAGCTGTTCTAGTGGGTGCATAATGGTTTCTTACTGTAGTCTTAATTTGTCTTTCCCTGAGATATTGAACTGGCATGTTGCGATTCATGGGGTCGCAAAGAGTTGGACACAACTGAGCAACTGAACTGAACTGAAGATATTGAACATCTTTTCATATGCTTATCCAACATCCATATGCCTTCTTTGGTGGGCTCTCATGGTGGCTCAGCAGAAATAATCCACCTGCCAATGCAGCAGATACAGATTTGATCCCTGGGTCAGAAAGATCCCTTGGAGGAGGAAATGGCAAATCCACTCCAGTATTCTTGCCTGGAGAATCCCACGGACAGAGGAGCCTGGAGGGCTACAGTCCATGGGGTTGCACAGAGTCGGACATGACTGAAGCAACTTAGCATACAGCACAAACTAGGGATACATAAACATATATATTTTGACAGCCTGGAATAAAATTTTTCCTAGTGTAAATGTCTACTGCAAAAGAGTTGAGCAATTAAAAGATTAACTTTAGAGGTGTTTCCACCTGTCATTCCTCATAACCACTCTCCCTTCAGTGGCAATATAGAAGAAACGCTGTCATTTGTTGGACCAGCCTTCTTCTGAGGAGGCATCTAGGGTGGACAGGTGTGGTTCTGTGACTTGGGGCAGGTACAACCATAGGCATGTGTTCAAAGGAATCAGTTTTGTCAACAGTGCTCAGAGACGTCCTGCCTACAAACTCGCCTAAGAGAGATCATTCAGGATACATTCAGCTTAAAGCAACATGTACCTCCGATGTCAAGTCCCAGTTTTCTTCAGAGAAAGAAGGAATTATGATACTTTTTAGAATGGAAAACAGAACCCAATAAACCCTATGGTACTACATATTATAAGAGAAATTTAAAAATTGATAGAAGAGCATTATTCCTGTATTTATAATGTTTTGAAGTCAGACATACAAGAGGAATAAAGAATATAGATTAGGGGGAAAGAATGAATGTGTAAGGTTATAAATGGAAGGAAGGGTCACAGATGGATTTTTAAAGTAGAGTTTCAGTAAATATTTTGTTCGAAAAGTAGAAGTAAATAAGGAGAAATATATGCACATTTAGATGTGTCTCCTTCTTCTAGTAATAATAAAAATTATAGTTTCCTTGTCTCTGAATCTCTTTGTGAGAAGTAAATATTAAAGCAATGATGTTTTTTGGTAGCTGATACTCACTTTTCTGAATATATAGATTTGCAGAATAGCTCGAGATGTCTTCTTGCTGTGATTTCTGTGTTTTGAAATGTAGCAAAGAATGTTCAAAATCTGTATAAATAAAAGAAAAGCAGAAATATGTGCTTAAGGGCTGGTTCTAGGAAGGAAAAAAACTGGAAACTCAAGCTTCATAGAACTATCTACACTTTCAAGTCTGTATCTCAGAATTTGTTTTGTAATATTACAAAGTTCTAGTGGCGCCTGATGTAAGTTCAGCCCAGGGTTCCTGCATGTATATTTTATTTCCATGGTAAAGAGATGAAAAAAGGTCCAATAAAGGAGTCAGTGATATTTAGGAAAAGAGTAAATGAAACTGAAGTGAGGGAAATGTCTTCAAATCTGAAGCACCTTTGTTTTGTTGTATCAAAAACACTGTGTGTTCAAAATAGGAGAGATTATTTGTGAGTTTGAATAGTTCTCTGATTTTTATCCTTCTTGCAGGTCTTATCTGGAAGGTGATATTAGAGAATACCCTCTGGTGAATTGATTATGAAATCCTTCAGTTACAGTATCTCCCACCAAAGCTATTCTTCTCCTTTATTCTGTTGCTGTAGTGATTATATTTCCTTTCTCTTTAGGGTGGATATTCAGAAGCTCTCTTTGCAATTTATAATGCTGATTACTTAATTGATAATTCCTATTAGGTGTGGGGCTTCCCAGGTGGCTCAGACGGTAAAGAATCTGCTTTCAATGCAGGAGACCCGGGTGTGATCCCTGGGTCAGGAATATCCCCTGCAGAAGGAAATGGCAACCCACTCCAGTATTCTTGCCTAGAAAATTCCATGGACAGAGGAGCCTGGTGGGCTACAGCCATGGGGTTGGAAGGAGTTGGACACGACTGAGCGACTGACACTTTCAGCTCATTAGGTGTTTTCTCGCCGGGATGTAGGATCTTAGGGCACTTTTCTGATTCTTGTTTCTTTATGGAACAGAGAAACCTGATGTCAACCTAGAATTCAGGTAAATCTCAAAGAATTTGTTTCTATAATGAAGTGGGTGAAGATAGTTATAATGTTCTTGCTACTGCTATACAAGCTTATCACGTAGAACTTCCAGGAGCCTCCTTGAACCATGAGGAGGATTTTGGGAGGGTAATAGTCACCTTCCTCCAGCATCCTCCTTAATTTCTATCACGTGGAAAGGAAGATAAACTCATTTTAGATATTGTCCACCATCGTAGCATCCCAGGTGGCACTAGCGGTAAAGAAAATTCTGCCTGCCAATGCAGGAAATTCAGGAGACACAGGTTTGATCCCTGCGTCAGGAAGATCCCTTGGAGGAGGATATGACAACCCGCTCCAATATTCTTGCTGGGAGAAACCCACGGACAGAGGAACCTGGAGGGCTATACCCCATGAGGTCACAGGGAGTCAGACACAACTGAATGTCTGAGCACCTGAGCACTATTGCTTATATTCTTTCACTGATTATTTTTTAAATAATAAAATTGACATGTTTTTTGTAATGTCTCTTAAAGGAAGCAAAAGTTTAGGTCTACGTATTCCACAATTGTCTTTATCATGTTATATTAAATAGTTTTTGACTTCTAAATTATTAACTGTTTGTAGTTTAATTTGCTTCTTTAAATTGTTACCTTTGCTGTCAACTGCATCCGTTCATTAAGATACTTCTAGCATGTTGAAAGCAGGAGGATAAGGGGATGACAGAGGATGAGGTGGTTGGATGGCATCACCGACTCAATGGACATGAGCTTGAACAAACTCCAGGAGATGGTGAAGGACAGGAAAGCCTGGCGTGTTGTGGTCCATGGGGTCACAGAGGCAGACACAGCTGAGCAACTGAACAACAACAAAAGCATGCTGACCTTATATAGCTTCTAATTTGGGATAGAGATTACGCCTCTCTTAAGTGAGATATGTCAATTATAAAGAAGGCCATATAAGAAATGCTCATCCTTGGAATGTGCTGCATGTGGAAGGAGGTAGACAGTAATGACTTTGTGCCATACTAACATACATTGTGTATGTATTTTGAAATTGTTCTCTACTTTTTCCTTTTAATAGTTCTCTCAGTTCTTGAATGAAAACTCTTTATGGGCAAAGGTTGTGTATTTTACTTCTTATACTGCATTCTTTAAAAGTTTTAAATCCCTTTACTAGTTACTTGTGAGACATTTGATAAGGGCTTCTTGTAGAGATGGTGTTATCAATGCATCCATACAGCTGCAAAAGCCCTGGTGCACAGGTAGGGTTTCCAGGCTCAACATTTCCAGGGGCTGGTAGTACTTAACCTCCTCCTCTTTGGTTTTCTCGTTTATAAAAAAGATATGACAGTTTCTGCCCTACCTAACAAAGGATTGCTGAAAGAGTCAAATTGACTTGATATTAAATTGTAAAATACTGTAAAATATTAAGTAATAAAAGCATGGGCAGGTGGTTTTTCATAATTTCATAATACTGCTTGAAAGTTAAGTTAAACTGTTCCATTCCAAATAAGCTAGTGTTAAAATTGAGTGTAACTGATAAAAATGAATGTGAAACCCAACAATAAATGACTTAAACTTTACCACACTTTATTTTTAATGTTTTGGAGATAACTAGAGGTCTCATAGCAGGATGCTTCATCCTATGCTTTGATGAAGTACATGCCTTAAAACCTTTCAGCATGAAAGTATAGAGAAGAACTCTTATCTTGGGTCATGATGGGATTAAATATAATGACAACCTCTTCAGTAGAAAAGCAGTGAAATAGGGATAAATAAATATATATTTTTTGACAGCTGGGAATAGAATTCTTTCTAGTGTAAATACAGCCTCTACTGCAAAAGAGAGTTGGGAGATTAAAAGATTAACTTTAATGTTTATGAACTAATCTGAGTTTTTTTAGGAAAAGACACTTTGTTGAGCAAGTTTACAATAATAGATAACTTTTTATGGAGTAATTTTGGTTAACAATTTGAACTTTGACATAGCTTACTAAGAAACCAAGATAAATCTTGAAGGCAGTTTTAAAATGTCTATTTCCATTCCTAACCTTGTATTAATAAAACTCTAGCGCTTGAAGACAAGAGAGATATTTACATATGCTTAAAGTTAGTCTTGAGAGTCCCTTGGACTGCAAGGAGATCCAACCAGTCCATCCTAAAGGAGATCAGTCCTGGGTGTTCATTGGAAGGACTGATGCTGAAGCTGAAACTCCAGTACTTTGGCCACCTCATGTGAAGAGTTGATTCATTGGAAAAGACCCTGATGCTGGGAGGGATTAGGGGCAGGAGGAGAAGGGGACGACAGAGGATGAGATGGCTGGATGGCATCACTGCCTCAATGGGCATGAGTTTGAGTATACTCCGGGAGTTTGTGATGGACAGGGAGGCCTGGCGTGCTGCGATTCATGGGGTCGCTAAGAGTCATACACGACTAAGCGACTGAACTGACTGAACTGAACTAAATGAAAGTCAGTTTGACGCAATTAATCAAATATAGAAGCAGAACTTTACACTTCACTAGGGAAGGATATCCAGAGATGCTGTCTTCTAAATGTAACTTTATATTTTTCTGTCCAAAGGTAAGGAATTGTGCCTTCTGTGGAAATACAGTGGTTTGTATAAAAAAAAGAAAACCCATACAAAGAAATATAAAAATGGCACTGCAGAGAGGTTATTATAGGGAATGAGAATACTTTTATTGCTCTCACTATCTATATCACGAAAATGAGCTCAGTTTGATCATTCTTAATTTAGTATCTGCAATAATGGAAGATGATAGAATCTTTCCTACAACAAAGCTCTAGCTATTAAGAAATACATAAAAAGAAAGCTCCCACTTTCAGTGTTGAAAACAGGAACTATATTATTCTTGGATCTGAGAATGAAAAAGTGAAAGTGTTAGTCACTCAGTTGTGTCTGACACTCTGCGACCCAATGGACTGTAGCCTGCCCGGCTCTCTGTCCATGGAATTCTTCAGGCAAGAATACTGGAGTGGGTAGCCATTCCTTTCTCCAAGAGATTTTCCTGACCCAAGGATTGAACCCAGGTCTCCTACATTGCAGACAGATTATTTTTTACCATTGTGGCCATGGATTTGAAAATGAGATATTCTTGTTAGTTGAAGCTTGCTTTAATAAGTTGCTTCAATAATTTTATCTTGATGCCCTTCATTCTCTCTCTTTTTAAATATAGGATATATGGAAAGAATGTGGATGAGGTCAGAAATGTAGAATTTGACTGAAAAAAAACTGTGGTGCTATAAGGAATCTAGAATCCTAGTTATAAATGAATTTATTTAAGTGTGTTAAAGTTTTAGGTAAAGCAGAACCCAGTCACCCAGCTAAACAGTATCCAACACATTAAATTCTTCCTTCAAAGATGTATCAAGTTGATAAAAATTTGAGTTTGAATGAGATTGATCAGGCATTAGGTCATGAAAACTGAATATATCTCAAAAGTCTAAATCCCTAAAACAAACAAACAAAACCAAATTAAGCTGCTGTTTTATCTCCTAGTACAAAGCATTCAGAATCCATGAACAACTAAAATAATTATTTAAGAAAAAACTTTGAAGCTTAATGAAGGTAAAAGAACTGTGTATGAACCAGCGATGAAACAGTAGGGAAGGATTAGAAGTATTTTAGAATAATCTCTTGAGATCTCATTAGTGTTTAAAGAGTCTGAAATTCCTCTTAGTCCTCAGAAATTATATAACATTTTGAAATAGCTTAACTGAGTATAAAATATGTATTGTCAAAGCTTTAGGAGGATTGTTTTCACTTTTATAGAAATATATTAAAAATGTTATGTGTATTTACCTGGACCCAAAGGAGTACTTGTTATCTAATTGATCCTATTTTCTGGAAGGATGACCCAGAGACAGAAGTTTACATTTTATGATTATCTCTCATATCACAAATATTTTCTTCATGGTATGTATCATTACCCAAACCGATGTCCTCTTCATTATCGGGGACTGGAATGCAAAAGTAGGAAGTCAAGAGACACCTGGAATAACAGGCAAATTTGGCCTTGGAGTACAAAATGAAGCAAGGCAAAGGCTAACAGAGTTTTGCCAAGAGAATGCACTGGTCATAGCAAACACCCTCTTTCAACAACACAAGAGAAGGTTCTACACATGTACATCACCAGATGGTCAATACTGAAATCAGATTGGTTATATTCTTTGGAACCAAAGATGGAGAAGCTCTATACAGCCAGCTAAAACAAGACTAGGAGCTGACTATGGCTCAGATCATGAACTCCTTATTGCCAAATTCAGACTTAAATTGAAGAAAGTAGGGAAAACCACTAGACCATTCAGGTATGACTTAAATCAAATCCCTTATGATTATTCAGTGGAAGTGACAAATAGATTCAAGGGATTAGATCTGATAGACAGAGTGCCTAAAGAACTATGGATGGCAGTTTGTGACATTGTACAGGACGCAGGGATCAAGACCATCCCCAAGAAAAAGAAATGCAAAAAGACAAAATGGTTGTTTGAGGAGGCCTTACAAATAGCTGTGAAAAGAAGAGAAGCAAAAGGCAAAGGAGAAAAGGAAAGATATACCCATTTGAATGCAGAGTTCCAAAGAATAGCAAGGAGAGATAAGAAAGCCTTCCTCAATGATCAATGAAAACAATAGAATGGGAAAGACTAGAGATCTCTTCAAGAAAATTAGAGATATCAAGGGAACATTTCATGCAAAGATGGGCACAACAGAGGACAGAAATGGTATGGACCTAACAGAAGCAGAAGATATTAAGAAGAGGTGGAAAGAATATACAGAAGAACTATACAAAAAAGATCTTCATAACCCAGATAACCAATATGGTGTGATCATCCACCTAGAGACAGACATCTTGGACTGGGATGTCTGGACCTTTTGAAGCATCACTATGAACAACATGAGCGGAGGTGATGAAATTCCAGTTGAGCTATTTCAAATCTTAAAAGATGATGCTGTGAAAGTGCTGCACTCAATATGCCAGCACATTTGGCAAACTCAGCAGTGGCCACAGGACTGGAGAAGGTCAGTTTTGATTCCAATCCCATAGAAAGACAATGCTGAAGAATATTCAAACTACCTCACAATTGCACTCATCTCACAACTCATCTCACATGCTAGCAAAGTAGTGCTCAAAATTCTCCAAGCCAGGCTTCAGCAATACATTAACTGTGAACTTCCAGATGTTCAAGCTGGATTTAGAAAAGGCAGAAGAAGCAGAGATTAAATTGCCAACATCCACTGGATCATTGAAAAAGCAAGAGAGTTCCAGAAAAACATCTATTTCTGCTTTATTGACTATGCCAAAGCCTTTGACTGTGTAGATCACAACAAACTGTGGAAAATTCTTCAAAAGATGGGAATACCAGATGACCTTACCTGCCTCCTGAGAAATCTGTATGCAGGTCAAGAAGCAACAGCTAGAACTGGACATGGAACAATAGATTAGTTCCAAATCGGGAAAGGAGTGTGTCAAGCCTGTATATTGTCACCCTGCTTATTTAACTTATATGCAGAGTATATCATGCGAAATGCCGGGCTGGATGAAGCACATGCTGGAATCAAGATTGCCGGGAGATATATCAATAACCTCAGATACACAGATGACACCACCATTATGGCAGAAAGTGAAGAGGAACTAAAGAGCCTTTTGATGAAGGTGAAAGAGGAGAGTAAAAAAGCTGGCTTAAAACTCAACATTCAGAAAATGAAGATCATGGCATCCAGTCCCATCACTTCATGGCAAATAGATGGGGAAACAATGGAAACAGTGACAGACTTTATTTTCATGGGCTCCAAAATCACCGCAAGTGGTGACTGCAGCCATGAAATTAATGAATTTTCTCCTTGAAAGAAAAGCTATGATCAACCTAGACAGCATATTAAAAAGCAGAGACATTATTTTGCCGACAATGGTCTGTCTAGTCAAGGCTATAGTTTATCCAGTGGTCATGTATGGATGTGAGAGTTGAACCATAAAGAAAGCTGAGCACTGAAGAAGTGATGCTTTTGAACTGTGGTGTTGGAGAAGACTTGAGAGTCCCTTGGACTGCAAGGAGATCCAACCAGTCCATCCTAAAGGAGTTCAGTCCTGGGTGTTCATTGGAAGGAGTGATGTTGAAGCTGAAACTGCAATACTTTGGCCACCTGATGTGAAGAGCTGACTCATTTGAAAAGACCCTGAAGCTGGGAAAGATTGAAGGCGGGAGGAGAAGGGTACAACAGAGGATGAGATGGTTGGATGGCATCACTGACTCGGTGGACATGGGTTTTAGCAAGCTTTGGGAGTTGATGATGGACAGGGAGGCCTGGCGTGCTGCAGTCCTTGGGGTCGCAAAGAGTCGGACACGACTGAGTGACTGACTGATGTGTCAGTACTGCTTAGTACCCAGTTGTCATTGTTTAGTTGTTGTGTCCAACTCTTGCGACCCCATGGACTGTAGCCTGCCAGGCTCCTCTGTCCATAGGATTGTCCGAGCAAGAATACTAGAGTGGGTTGCCACTTCCTTCTCCAGTGGATCTTCCTGACCCAGAAATTGAACCCATGTCTTTGCCTCCATGGATCCTGCACTGCAGGTAGATTCTTTACTGCTGAGCCACTGGGGAAATCCTAGGGCCCAGAAAAATTGCCATACCATATGCAAGTGTTTGGAGAAAGATTATTAAGAATTCATGTATAGGCTGGGTGGGATCTAATCAATACCTGGTATTAGAAACCTCCAGATGCAAGGAAAGAGAGGCTTCTGCTGACCTGTGTACATCAGCAGAAGTCATTCTTAAATTGGCAATAGGTGATATCTTGGAGTTCAATAGATGCACATCTGTAAATAGTATGCACCCATACACACATTTTTTGGCTAATGTTTTCCACTATTTTTTCTTCTTTTAAATTGCTGAACCATGGATTTCTTTGTTGTTTTCTAGAGGGAGAGAGAATTCTTTTTTTCAAATATGTGATTTTTTGGTGTGAGTCAAGAATGATTCCAAAACTCCTGGTCATCAAGATGCAAAGATAAAACCTGGAATCTCCTGACAATTTTATTAAATAGCAGTGCTGAGTTCTTGAACATAATGCCTATCTAAAGGGTTGTGTAACAGGAATGCATATTTTCCCCCTTGCATAGTGTTTTCATTCTGTATCATCTAAAGTTGCCATCATAATCACGCAACATTATTTTATGATGCTATACTGAAATAGCCAAAGTTGTGGTTTTTCCAAGAGTCATGTATGGATGTGAGATTTGGACCATAAAAAAGGCTGAATGCCGAAGAATTGATGCTTTCAAATTTTGATGCTGGCAAAGACTCTTGAGAGTCCATTGGACTGAAAGGAGCTAAA
Source organism: Muntiacus reevesi (assembly GCF_963930625.1). Lineage (NCBI taxonomy): Eukaryota > Metazoa > Chordata > Mammalia > Artiodactyla > Cervidae > Muntiacus > Muntiacus reevesi. Next base: position 35,003,772 of record NC_089252.1, on the reverse strand, counting down.
CCAGTCAATTCTAAAGGAAATCACTCCTAAATATTTACAGAAAGGACTGATGCTGCAGCTGAAGCTCCAACACTTTGGCCAAGAGCCAACTCACTTTAAAAGACCCTGATGCTGGGAAAGATTGAAGGGAAAAGGGGGCGGCAGAGGTTGAAATGGTTAGATAGCATCACTTACTCAATGGGCATGAATTTGAGCAAACTCCGGGAGATAGTGGAGGAAAGAGCCTGGCGTGCTGCAGTTCATGGGGTTGCAGAGTTGGACATGACTCAGTGACTAAACAACAGCAACAAATTGAAATAGTACAGTAACTTTGTGAAAACACCAGCCCCTGTTTTCTTTACAGAACCATAGAATCATGAGAAACAACAGTGAATTTTTTTTTTTTGAGCATGTCTATTTTGCTATTAGGTTTTGGAATGTTTTTTAATATATCCATTAAAGATTTTCAAGTTTTATTTATCTCTGCCTCAAGGCTTCTGCTGCATCTGTTCTATTGTGGCTTAGATGTATATATGGAAAACAAGGGAAGTGCTTCATTTTATCTTTTTTGCAGGCAGAAAAATACTCATGTGTCATGTAAATACAATGAAAGATGAAAACCAGTTACACATTTGTTCAGTGTGGTCATAAACCTGCTGTGAAATGTTTGATGATTCAAATGTCTCAATATTCTGTACAGTCAAAAAAAGAATTATACAGTCCCCCATTTTTGCTTTTCAATTTGATGTTGTTTTTCTTCCATTTCTGATTCAATTTCCTTTAATGCTTTCTAGCCTTTTGTAGGCCATTGCTTTAAGTGTTTCTATATGGGAATAAAATATCTTTTAAATTACATTTATGTTCCAGCTGAAAAAGTAATACATTCTCATAAACTTTGGGAAAAAACAGAACTTTAAGAAGAAAATTATGATTGCACTCCTTCCACTAGCTAGAGATAATCTTTGTAGTAGTTTACCCTTTGACTTTTAATTCATATGTAAAATATAGATCTATGTGTAACATGCTTTTTGATTTATAGAATATAGATAAATATGTAGGAATATTACATATCAGAGTTGAGTTCATATTGTTATACATATGTTAATCCTTTTTTATTGACTTATTGTCATATGGGCTTCAACTGGTGGCTTGGTGGTAAAGAACTTGTCTGCCAGTGTAAGAGACACAGGTTCGATCTCTGCTTTGGGAAGATCCCCAGGAGAGGGAAATGGCAACCCACTCCAGTATTTGTGCCTGAAAATTCCATGTACAGAGGAGCCCGAGGGCCTATAGTCCATGGGGTCGCATAGAGTCAGACATGACTGAGTGACTAATCAATAACATTGTCATGCTACTGGAGCTGATTAAAATGGTCACAGATTCTTTGCTGCTTCTCCCATTGAGAGATGCAGTCTGTTTTCCCTTCTCTTGAATTGGGTACTGGTCCTGGGACATGTTTTGACCAATGAAATGGAGCAGAAGAGACACTGTATAACTTTTGAGGCTGGGCCTTAAGAGACCTACTTTCTTCTTAGATTCCAGTCCCCATTCTCTGAGAACGTTCAAGAAATCCTATGGAGTGGGTCATGGGGAGGAAAACCAAAGACTGGGCTCATGAGAGGGGCCCCTTTGTCCCTTCCAGCTGTCTCAGGATCCCAGCCAAATTTAACCCAGAACTGTGAGGAATATAAGCTGTTGCTCTAAGGCATTAAGTTTTGGGGCAGCTTGTTATAGAGTGACCTAACTGAAAAGATCGTATATATTTTCATGCATTTACAAACTGTATAAACTGTGATGACTTCACAATATTGCATCTTCTATCACTGGATCTTCCTGACCCAGGGATCAAATCCAGGTCTCCTGCATTGCAGGCAAATTCTTTACCATCTGAGCCACCAGGGAAGCCTAACATTGCATTACATATGCACTGTAATTTATCACTTCCCTCTTGCTGGACATTTAAATGATTTTTATTCTTGCTAGTATAAATGATGCTTTGAAATAACATTTTAATGCACAAATCTGAGGAAGCAATTGGGAATACTTCCTTGAGCTGAATCTCTGGAGAGAGAATTGTCACTTCAAATACAGACTTTCTCAATTTATGCTGGGATTATGTCCCAATAACCCCATCATCAATAACCCCATCATATGTTGAAGATGTCTTAAATCCAAAAGAAAAAAGTACATTTAATCCACCTTACCTACCAAACATCATTGCTTAGCCTGTGTTTAATCTACCTTAAACGGGCTCAGACCACTTACATCAGCCTATGGTTGGGCAAAATCTCCTAACACAGTCTATTTATAATAAAGTATTGAATAGCTCCTGTAATTTATTGAATTGTATACTGAACATGAACATGAAAATGGTCTTATGGGTACAGAATGGTTGTAAGCATATGAGATTCCACCCTCGTGCTCCCGTGACTGACTGGGAGCTGTGGCTCCCTCCCCTGTCCAGCATCACAAGAGAGCTCCATACTGCATATCAGTCCTGGGAAAGATCAGAATTCAAAGTATGAAGCATGCCTTCTATTGTACGTGTATCACTTTCAAACCATTGTAAAGTTGAAAAATGATAAGTTGAACCATCTAAGTCAGAGACCGTCTATAACGTCAACTTTTATAAAACCATCCCGGAAGAGTTCTAAGCTGTTTTCCAATAAACATTGAACAAATTGACACTGTTTTAAACAGAGGGTTTAGTGTATGTCTTTCACTATATCTTATCAGCACTGAACACAAGCATTTAAGAAGCAAAATGATAAGGACAAAGCAATAAAAAAGTCGAGACTTTGATAGGAAAATTTGATAGGCTAGTTTGATAGGCAAAAATGATATTTTGCTTTAAATTACAGTTATTTCTTGTTGAAGTTAAACTATTTGAATATTTAATAACCTCTTTAAATTCACTTGGGCTTCCCTGTGGCTCAGCTGGTAAAGAATCTGCTTGTAATGCAGGAGACCTGGGTTTGATCCCTAGGTTGGGAAGATCCACTGGAGAAAGGAAAGGCTACCCACTCCAGTGTTCTGGCCTGGAGAATTCCTTGGACTGTATAGTCCATAGGGTGGCAAAGAGTTGGGCACGACTGAGCAACTTTCACTTTATTTATTTTTTTTTTTGGAGATGTTTCAGTTTTTTTTTTTTTTCCATTTATTTTTATTAGTTGGAGGCTAATTACTTTACAATATTGTAGTGGTTTTTGCCATATATTGACATGAATCAGCCATGGATTTACATGTATTCCCCATTCCGATCCCCCCTCCCACCTCCCTCTCCACCCGATCCCTCTGGGTCCTCCCAGTGCACGAGGACCGAGCACTTGTCTCATGCATCCAACCTGGGCTGGTGATCTGTTTCACCCTTGATAGTATACATGTTTTGATGCTGTTCTCTCGAAACATCCCACCCTCTCCTTCTCCCACAGAGTCCAAAAATCTGTTCTGTACTTCTGTGTCTCTTTTTCTGTTTTGCATATAGGGTTATCGTTACCATCTTTCTAAACTCCATATATATGCATTAGTATACTGTATTGGTGTTTATCTTTCTGGCTTACTTCACTCTGTATAATGGGCTCCAGTTTCATCCATCTCATTAGAACTGATTCAAATGAATTCTTTTTAATGGCTGAGTAATATTCCCATGGTGTATATGTTCCACAGCTTCCTTATCCATTCATCTGCTGATGGGCATCTAGGTTGCTTCCATGTCCTGGCTATTATAAACAGTGCTGCGATGAACATTGGGGTGCATGTGTCTCTTTCAGATCTGGTTTTCTTGGTGTGTATGCCCAGAAGTGGGATTGCTGGGTCATATGGCAGTTCTATTTCCAGTTTTTTAAGAAATCTCCACACTGTTTTCCATAGTGGCTGTACTAGTTTGCATTCCCACCAACAGTGTAAGAGGGTTCCCTTTTCTCCACACCCTCTCCAGCATTTATTGCTTGTAGACTTTTAGATAGCAGCCATCCTGACTGGCGTGTAATGGTACCTCATTGTGGTTTTGATTTTCATTTCTCTGGTAATGAGTGATGTTGAGCATCTTTTCATGTGTTTGTTAGCCATCTGTATATCTTCTTTGGAGAAATGTCTGTTTAGTTCTTTGGCCCATTTTTTGATTGTGTCATTTATTTTTCTGGAATTGAGCTGCAGGAGTTGCTTGTATATTTTTGAGATTAATCCTTTGTCTGTTGCTTTGTTTGCTATTGTTTTCTCCCAATCCGAGGGCTGTCTTTTCACCTTGCTTATAGTTTCCTTTGTTGTGCAAAAGCTTTTAAGTTTCATTAGGGCCCATTTGTTTATTTTTACTTTTATTTCCAATATTCTGGGAGGCAGGTCATAGAGGATCCTGCTGTGATTTATGTCGGAGAGTGTTTTGCCTATGTTCTCCTCCAGGAGTTTTATAGTTTCTGGTCTTACATTTAGATCTTTAATCCATTTTGAGTTTATTTTTGTGTATGGTGTTAGAAAACGTTCTAGTTTCATTCTTTTACAAGTGGTTGACCAGTTTTCCCAGCACCACTTGTTAAAGAGGTTGTCTTTTTTCCATTATATATTCTTGCCTCCTTTGTCAAAGATAAGGTGTCCATAGGTTCGTGGATTTATCTCTGGGCTTTCTATTCTGTTCCATTGATCTATATTTCTGTCTTTGTGCCAGTACCATACTGTCTTGATGACTGTGGCTTTGTAGTAGAGTCTGAAGTCAGGCAGGTTGATTCCTCCAGTTCCATTCTTCTTTTTCAAGATTACTTTGGCTATTCGAGGTTTTTTGTATTTCCATACAAATTGTGAAATTATTTGTTCTAGTTCTGTGACGAATACTGTTGGTAGCTTGATAGGGATTGCATTGAATCTATATTGCTTTGGGTAGTATAGTCATTTTGACAATATTGATTCTTCCAATCCATGAACACGATATATTTCTCCATCTGTTTGTGTCCTCTTTGATTTCTTTCATCAGTGTTTTATAGTTTTCTATGTATAAGTCTTTTGCTTCTTTAGGTAGATATACTCCTAAGTATTTTATTCTTTTTGTTGCAATGGTGAATGGTATTGTTTCCTTAATTTCTCTTTCTGTTTTCTCATTGTTAGTGTATAGAAATGCAAGGGATTTCTGTGTGTTAATTTTATATCCTGCAACTTTACTATATTCGTTGATTAGCTCTAGTAATTTTCTGGTAGAGTCTTTAGGGTTTTCTATGTAGAGGATCATGTCATCTGCAAACAGAGAGAGTTTCACTTCTTCTTTTCCTATCTGGATTCCTTTTACTTCTTTTTCTGCTCTGATTGCTCTGGCCAAAACTTCCAAAACTATATTGAATAGTAGTGGTGAGAGTGGGCACCCTTGTCTTGTTCCTGATTTTAGGGGAAATGCTTTCAATTTTTCACCATTGAGGGTGATGCTTGCTGTGGGTTTGTCATATATAGCTTTTATTATGTTGAGGTATGTTCCTTCTATTCCCGCTTTCTGAAGAGTTTTAATCGTAAATGGATGTTGAATTTTGTCAAAGGCTTTCTCTGCATCTATTGAGATAATCATGTGGTTTTTATCTTTCAATTTGTTAATGTGGTGTATTACATTGATTGATTTGTGGATATTAAAGAATCCTTGCATTCCTGGGATAAAACCCACTTGGTCATGGTGTATGATTTTTTAAAATATGTTGTTGGATTCTGTTTGCTAGAATTTTGTTAAGGATTTTTGCATCTATGTTCATCAGTGATATTGGCTTGTAGTTTTCTTTTTTTGTGGCATCTTTGTCTGGTTTAGGAATTAGCGTGATGGTGGCCTCATAGAATGAGTTTGGAAGTTTACCTTCTTCTGCAATTTTCTGGAAGAGTTTGAGTAAGATAAGTGTTAGCTCTTCTCTAAATTTTTGGTAGAATTCAGCTGTGAAGCCATCTGATCCTGGGCTTTTGTTTGCTGGAAGATTTCTGTTTAGTTTCCATTTCCGTGCTTGTGATGGGTCTGTTAAGATCTTCTATTTCTTCCTGGTTCAGTTTTGGAAAGTTATACTTTTCTAAGAATTTGTCCATTTCATCCAAGTTGTCCATTTTATTGGCATAGAGCTGCTGGTAGTAGTCTCTTATGATCCTTTGTATTTCAGTGTTGTCTGTTGTGATCTCTCCATTTTCATTTCTAATTTTGTTAATTTGGTTCTTCTCTCTTTGTTTCTTAATGAGTCTTGCTAATGGTTTGTCAATTTTGTTTATTTTTTCAAAAAACCAGCTTTTAGCTTTGTTGATTTTTGCTATGGTCTCTTTAGTTTCTTTTGCATTTATTTCTGCCCTAATTTTTAAGATTTCTTTCCTTCTACTAACCTTGAAACTTTCACTTTAAATTTACTTTATTAAATTGTATATTAATATCATTTACTACTAAAGTTGTAGAAAAGATATTTTTCTCACTAATTTTATTACTTTTTTTTTTTTTTTTTAACCAACTGAGCTATCAGGGAAGCCCCTTTTTACCTTTTTTAACTTTTTATTTTATACTGGAGTGTAGTTGATTAACAATGTTCTGTTAGTCTCAGGTGTACAGCAAAGAGATTCAGTTACAGATATACATATATCTACTCTTTTTCAGTGGTTGGGGCTTCCCTGGTGACTAAAACAGTAAAGAATCTGCATGCAATGCGGAAGACCCGGGTTTGAACCCTGAGTCAGGAAGATCCCCTGAAGGAAATGGCAACCCACTCCAGAATTCTTGCTTGGAGAATTCCATGGACAGAGGAGCCTGGTCGGACACAGTCCATAGAGTCACAAAGAGTAGGACACATCTGAGTAATTAGCACTTGCTTTCTTATTCTTTTTCAAATTGTTTCCCATTTAGGTTGTTACATAATATTGAGCGGAGTTTCCTGTGCTCTACAGTAGGTCCTTGCTGGTTTTCCCTTTTATTTATGTATCTATTTTTATTTTTCCATCAGAGGATGATTGCTTTACAATGTTGCGTTGGTTTCTGCTGTACCACAGTGTGAATCAATCACAACTATATGTATACGTGTGTGTGTGTAGGGCTTCCCTGGTGGCTCAGATGGTAAAGAATCTGCCTGCAATGCAGGAGACCCAGGTTTGATCCCTGGGTTGAGAAGATCCCCTGGAGAAGTGAATGCGACTCACTCTAATATTCTTGCCTAGAGAATTCTGTGGACAGAGGACCCTGGTGGACTACAGTCCATGGGATCACAAAGAGTTGGACACAACTGAGCAACTAGCACAACACAACATACCCTCCGTTTTTAGCCTCCCTCTCATCCTCACCCTCTACCCTACCCTTCTAGGTCATCACAGAACACCAGCCTGGGTTCCCTGCACTAGGCAGCAGCTTCCCACTAGCTAGCTATTTCACGCATGTAGTGTATACATGTCAGTGCTACTTTCTCAGTTCTTCCCACCCTCTCCTTCCTCTGCTGCATCCACAGGTCTGTTCTCTGCATTTGTGTCTCCATTCCTTCCCTGCAGACAGGTTTATTAGTACCATTTTTCTAGATTCCATATATATGCATTAATATGCCAATTTGTAACAGCTCTTTAAAGATGTTAATTTTTTATGTTTCTGGCAAATATTTTGAAAGAGCTTATTCCTTGCCTTTTTAATTTTGTTACATTTTTGACTTCTGTAACTTTAAAATTTTTATTTACTCATATTTATCCACTTGGTTTTATGTAAGTTCCATAGCCTTTAAACTTAAACATTCCTCCTAGTACAACATTTTAATCATTTAGGGAAATAGTGTTTATATTCCAAGTGGCTGGATATTTTAAAATTTCTGCTGTTTCTCTTTTTTCCTTTTTTCATTACTTTTTATTTTTATATTTCCTTCAGGAACTTGGTGTATATCATTTGAGCTGTGTGGGCCGAGTTTAAGTTTTCTTTGTGGCCAAGTCATGATTCATTTTAGTAAATGTTTGATTTATAGAAGCATTCCCCATTTCTGGGGTTACAAAGTTCAGCATATATTAATGTAACCTTGTTATATAGTTCAATTCTTCTAGCTCTTATTTATTTTTTATTAAATTGACTTGTCATAGATGGATAGTAGTGAGTTAAAATATCTCATGATTGCGTGACTGTCCTTCCTACTTTCATTTACAACCGTTTTCCTTCATATATTTTGATGTCGTGTTATTTAGTGCAAAAGATTTGTGACTGTGTCTTATTCATTCAACATTTATCAAGAGTTAGAGATAAAAACATAAATAAGATGTAGCCACCCCTCTCAAAGAACTCCCAGAATAGTCTGTAAGCACACCATGAGATGTGAGGGCAATGCAACTAGAGAGGGTTGCAAGAGACCGGAGGTGGTTGGGGAGAAACCTAGTCCAGTCTCGATGGGAGGAGGGTAGGAGGGCATCATTTGGACAGATGCAGTGATGCTCTGCTTTGCTTAATGCTTTCATTCTGAGTTCTTAATTTCATAATTGTGCCATTCCTACATTTCCATTCTTTTGTTAGCTGCTGTAACCAAACTTTAAAATTTAATCTGCAAGTCTGACTCATAGTAAAAGAGATACCGAATCCCTTTAACAAAACATATGTTGAGCTCCTGTTACGCCAGGTACAGGGCTACACCTGGGAATAAAATGGAAAAGGCAGTCAGAGCTCAAAGTGCTTGCAGTTCACTACAGGCGTGGCAAATAAATAAACTGACAAAGCATTAATGGTGTCCAGAGAGGGAGGTTGCCAATCTAGATGTAGTCTTGAGTCCTGAAAGGTAGATTGGTATCTATTAAGAATGGAAACAGGAATGGGTGTCTCAGACAGAAAATATTAATAACATGTGTAAAGGCTGGGGAATGAGAGAGAATGATCCATTCTAGAAAGTGTAAGTAGTTGTGTACAGGTGCATCACTGAGGCTGAGGGAGGATGGAAGTGGTGGGAATTGTGAGGGGGAAGCTAGAGAGACAGATGGTGCAGTCATGACAGATCCTATAAGGAGGTTCACTTTCATTTAGAAGATTCTCAAGAGTCATATTAAGTTGTTGAGTGATGTGACTGGATCTGCTTTTGAGTGATTCCTTTGGTGATAGCATGAGGAATGGGTAGGATCTGGGCTAGCCTAGAGGCAGAGGGACCGATAGAGTTTATTACAGTATTTCACTAGGAGAGAATGATGGAGTGGCGTTTAAGATGAAAAAAACTGAACTGATTCTAAAGACACCAATAAAGTAAGATTATCAGGACTTTATGATTGGCGGGATGTGAGAGATGAAGGAGACTGCATCCAGGCTAACACCAGCTTCCTCTTTGCTCGCTCATTCTCTGTCCTCAAAGGAGGGAAACTGGAAGGATGGTGGGTTCCATTTGTTGACATGAGAAATACTGTCAGGGAAACTGACCTTGGACATTTTGGAGAGGTTGTGTTTGAAGTGCTTGGAGAATATCTAGCTGGGGTTGTTTGACCAGCAATTAGCTCTAGAGTCTGGGACACAGGATGGATCTCCAAGGAGGCACCATGGGGCTGCTAATTGGTTACTCAAGGCTTGGAGCTAAATTCTTGAAGGAGGAGACAGTCATCCACATCCAGTCATGCGGAGAGAAAAAAGGGCCAAGAGTTCTCAACCACTTCTGCCTTTGTCTTCTATCGTCTTTCTTTATATTATGCTTCCTTCCTGGTTTATTTGCTTTTTAGTATTTTTATATGGATATTTAAGATATTTCAGTTGCAAAGTGGACACACACACACACATTGGTCTTTCTTTTACCTGCTTGTCTCAGAAACCCTTTCTACAGAGAGCATTTCTTTCTAAATTTTGATAATGTGCCATCATTTTTAAGGCCTGAGGAGATTGTTGTAAAATAGTTTCGTATCTCTTAGAAAAGAGAAGATAGAGGAAAGATAGGTAAAGAAAGAAAGAAAAAAAATCTTCTCAAAGTGCACAGAATCAATGCAGGAAATAACATTAAGGAAAATTTTTTAGTCTTGATTAGCTTTTCTCCAATTCCTTGGTGGCTTAGCAGTAAAGAATCTGCCTGCCAGTGTAGGAGACGTGGGTTTGATCCCTAGGTTGGGAAGATCCCCTGAAGGAATAAATGGCAACTTACTCCAGTGTTCTTGCTTGGAAAATCCCATGGACAGAGAAGCTTAGTGGACTACAGTCCGTGGGGGTTCCAGAGAGTTGGACACGACTCAGTGCAAAACAACAATGACAGCAAAAGCATTCTAAGCTTTGGGTTCATAGATGAAACAAGCTTATAAAGTACTATTTTCTAAGTGAAATTGGAGGCATTTTCATCTTTATTACTGTACTTTTGGTTATGCAAACGCTTTGACAGTATAAATGCTCATGTCCTCCATAAATCTGGTGAGAAATCACTTTTGATTTTGTTGATTAAGTTCAACAGTCTATAGTGGGATAGAGTACTGGGTACAAGTGGTCCAAAATAAGATAAAAGACTATGATAAAAATGCTAGATCTTGAAAAAAAGAAGCTGGTTTGTGCACTAAATGTTCTGTGACTTGGTCTAATATTAAAATGATGTCTGTAAAATGACAAAAAGAACCAGTGTTGAATCATTTGGTATTTCCTGTAATTCGGCATTATCCCAGATTGCTAAATGTGTCTTTTCCAAGAAGTTTGATTTAATTACTATACATTTACTGTCCTATGTGACAATTTTGTCATTGTGAGAGATTTCAGTAATTAAAATAGGATACAATAGCTTTCTAATGTCTCTTTTCTCTGATGTCTCTTCTTTCCCATCACTCATTACATTGCTAAAATGCGAGCCTGAAGATGACACTCCCCTTTTGAAATGGCCCCCCAAAATCCCATCACTTTACAGATAAATTGTCTATTCAGTTTAGCATGTGAGTGTCTTTATTCTCTGACTCCTAGTTTCTGCGTTTGCCTCATCTTCATGTGTCTGAGATGTAGTGTCGAGAATAAGTCATACTCTGTCATGCCGTCCTCTCTTCTGAATTGCTTTCCCTTCTGCTTGGAATATCTTGCCACCACCTGTTCTTCTAATTAATATCTACTCTACCATCAAATCCCAACTCAGTATTACTCCCTTGAAAGGAGTCCTGGGACTCCTAATTTGACTTACATACATTTTGCTAACCCTAGCAAGTACTGAAACCTTACCATCTGCCTACCCCAACAGAGTGTGAGATTCTTGAAGTTAAGGACTCTCGATTGTACGAACTATGCATTTGATGAATTATTAATATTAGTCATTAGTGGATTTGTACTTAATCATTAAAATACAATTTTAAAATTTATAATTAGAAATAATTAATTACTTAAAATATTTATCTTTTAATTTTTTCCCTTAAACATTAACCTTTTTCTTTTGTATTGCCATACAGCCAATTAACAATGTTGTGGTAGTTTCAGGTAGAAAGGGACTCAGCTGTACGTATACATGTATCCATTCTCCGCCAAACCCTCTTCCCATCCAGGCTGGCACACAACACTGAGCAGAGTTTCATGTGTTCTGTAATAGGTCTTTGTTGGTTATCCATTTTAAATACAGCGGTGTGTACATGACCCTCTCAAAGTCCCTATCGTTCTCCCTGACAACCGTAAGTTTGTTTTTCTAAGTCTGTGTTTTTCTGTTTTATAAGTTCATTTGTATCATTTTGTTTTAGATTCCATGTATAATGGATGTCATATTATATTTCCCCTTCTCTGACTTACTTCACTCAGTATGACACTCTTTGGGTCCATCTGTGTTGCTGCAAATTGCTTTATTTCATTCTTTTTAAATGGCTGAGTAATATTCCATTGTAGATATGTACCACATCTTCTTTATCCATCCTCTGTCGATGGATATTTAGGCTGCTTCCATGTCTTGGCCATTGTAAACAGTGCTGCAGTGAACATCGGGGTGCATGTATCCTTTTGGATCATGTTTTTCTCCAGCTATATGCCCAAGAGAGGGATTGTAGGGTCCTATGGTACTCCTATTTTTAGTTTTTTAAGAAACTTCTGTACTGTTCTCCATAGTGGCTGAACCAATTTACATTCCCAGCAACAATATAGGAGGGTTCCTTCTCTCCACACCCTCTCCATCATTTGTTGTTTGTGGAATTTTGATGATAGCTATTCTGACTGGTGTGAGGTGATATCTCACTGTGATTTTGATTTGCATTTCTCTAAAACTAGCAATGTTGAACATCTTTTCATTTGCCTATTGGCCATCTGTATGTCCTCTTTTGAGAAATATCTATTCAGGTCTGCCCATTTCTTGAGTGAGTTGTTTGTTTTGAGGCATGAAGTGTCATAAACTGTTTGTAAATTTTGGAGACTAAACCCTTATTGGTTGCGTCATTTGCAAATATTTTCTCCCAATCTGTGGGTTGTCTTTTGTTTTGTTTGTTTCCTTTGCTGTGCAAAAAGCTTATGAGTTTAAGTAGGTTCCATTTGTTTATTTTTGCTTTTATTTTCATTATTCTGGGATATGGATCAAAAAAATGTTGCTTTGATTTATGTCAGAGAGTGTTCTGCCTATATTTTCCTCTAGGAGTTTTATCATGTCTGGTCTCACATTTAGGTCTTTAATCCATTTTGAACTTGTTTTTGTGTATGGATTTAAGGAATGATCTTAAAATATATATCTTTTAATTTTTAAATGTAGTACTTTGGTGTAAATAATTTGCAGTTATTTCCAAAGTGTTAATTCCTGCCTGGCTTCCTGTTTCCTTGGTTGCTCAATCCATTTTGTAGACATTGTCCCTCACTTTCTCTTGGCACAAGTGCTGGACATCTTGGAAAAGTGAACTGATGGTATAAAAACACAGGACAAATGACCACAATAATAAATTACCTTATTTGCCTCTAATGCTTTTGTGAAATTAGTACCCAATGGGAATTAAAGGGGGCGTCCCAGGCGGCGCAGTGGTAAAGAATCCACTTGCCAATGCAGGAGACGCAGATGCAAGAGATGTGGGTTCAATGAATCTTAAGCTCATTTAGCAATAGATGATATAGTAAAAGCTGTTTTCTTTCATACTTTGACAGAAAGTTTGTTATCATTTTGGGTTATAATCATTATCGATATTTCTAATATTCGTTATGGTAAATTCTTAATCAAGTAATTTGCACCAATTTGGAGATAAATCTGAATAGGTCTGTTAGAGTCTTAGGATTATCAATGGGGTTGCAAGAAGTTTATTTCTAAGTTATGACTTTTTGTTTTTTTGGTGAGGTGAGCAAAATGAAATTTCCGCTCATAGATATCTTTACCAGAGTTGCAGTGAATGGCATGTAAATTTTAATCAGATTGCTAAGCTGTAAACAGTGCAGGTGGAATTTTGTAGTGTAAAGTGATTATTTGGTTTCTATTTCATATTTGAGGTCTTTATCAATGTTTGGCCAAATGTGACCCACCCTGGATTGTGAAGCTGTTGAGTTCTGACACAGTGCCCTCTCATAGCAATATTAATGGAGTTCAGGTTCCACTGGTTGAGCAAGACAGTAGTAATTTCTCATTTTCCTAGGTAAAATTACACTTAAAAAAAATTTACTCCATTACTTTTATATAAATCTAAACATTATCCATATTGTAATATTGCTCTTTTTTCTCTTGAGAGGACCTTTTTATTTTTAAATTTTTTCATTACTTTATTTAGAATAATATTAATAACCCATGCATTTAATATGAAAAATAATTATTTCCCAAAATAAACACAATGGTGGGAAAAGTGGAGCCTTTTACATTTTCATAGTTTTCCAAGTCTATTTCTTGTCTGTCTCATTAGATGACCACAGGATTTTCATGTTTGCTTCTGCATTAAATATTTTTTCCCCTCGTTTTTTAAAATTTATTTTTTAAATTGGAGTATCAATGCATAGGAGTGGGATTTCTGGACAATATGGCGACTCTATTTTTAGTTTTTTTAAGGAAACTCCATACTGTTTTCCATTCCCACAACAATATAGGAAGGTTCCCTTTTGTTGATGTGGTGTATCACATTGATTGATGAGTCCAGTTTTTAACTCTATCAACAATGAAACAATTAGAACTGCTCCCAGCAGCTAACATATTGAATCCAAGAACTTTGTTAGATTCACCTATATCAGTAAATTCAGCCCTAACTAAAATCATGTTTGTCTTCCCTTGATTCATCCACACCCTAACTCTGTCTGCTGAGAGGGACCAAAACACCACTTACTATGGCTTTGAGTTCTACCTTGGTGGGCTTCCCAGGTGGCGCTAGTGGTAAAGAACCCACCTGCCAATACATGAGACATAAGAGATGTGGATTCACTCCCTGGGTTGGGAAAATCCCCTGGAGAAGGGAATGGCAGCCCACTCCAGTTTTCTTGCCTGGAAAATTCCATGGACAGAGGAGCCTGGTGGGCTACAATCCATGAAGTCATAAAGAGCCGGACATGACTGAAGTGACTTAGCATGCGATACCTTGGTGAGAGATTCTTGTCCCCTGGGAGTGAGTGCAGAGCAACAGTCTGGCTCCGGTTCTGCGGGGCCAAGTCTCTGACTGGGAAATGGGGAGAGAGGTGCTGGGCAATATTAGCTCTTCCCCGTGATTATGGGGCAGCGCTGTGACTTAGCTCTGTAGGTTGGATACTTACAGCAGTGGCGAGCCCGGCTGTAGTGGGTTGAAGCCCCTACTTGGAACAGTGCAGGGCAGTGACAGCTGAGCACCAGTAATGACCGGTCAAAGCATGACTTAGGGTGCAGGGGTGGGACCCAGAGCAGCAGTTGGCCCCTGTTACGGTGGGTCAGAGCCCTGACTGAAGACCCTGGAGTGGGTGCAGAACCGTGGCAGCTCCAGTCCCGTGTATGGCAAGGTGCAGTGGCATCCTGGTCGTGTAGAGCTGGCATGGGGGTAGCGGCAGCTCCATCCTTGAGGAGGAGAGTCAGCAGTGGGGACTCGGGGTGGCTCCGTCAGCTGAGTTCAGTTTTGATGAAGACTGTGGGAGTCCTTGACAGCACAGGCCGCAGACCTCTGCCGTGGTGAGACTGCTGGGGTCTCCTGCTCTCCTCTTCCCTGCAGGGTAAGATCCCTCTGCGGGATCCTTCCTGACGCTGAGCTGCTCTGCATTGGGGTAGGGGCAAGGCAGGTAAGTGCTTCCTATGCTCTTTGAGAGGGCCGTCCTTTGTTTTAGCCCCACCAGGTTTCTCTTATTTCCTCACTATAGTTTAGAGCTCTCCCAGGGCTAGTTTCATCAGTTTGTAGTTGTTTATTTATTGTTCTTGTTGCTTTTGTGGGAGTGATGGGTGTTGGGACTTCTTGGGATATCCCAGGATATCTTGCTAATGTCGCCTCCAGGAATCATTGGTTTTTTTCCTTCAGAGTTTTGCCTTTTCAAGAATGTCATATAGTTGCAATCATACAGTATGCACCCTTTTCATGTGGCTTCTTTCACTTAATAATATGCATTTATGTTTCCTCTGTCTTCCCATGGCTTGACATCTCATTTCTTTTTAGTACTTAGTAACATTCCAGTGTTTGGGTGTATGAATCCATTCAGTTGATTGATCCATTCACTTACTGAAGGACATCTTGGTTGCTTCCAAGTTTTGGCAATTATGAATGAAGCTGATATAAGCACCGTGTTCAGGTCTCTGAGTGGATTTAATATTCCAACTTCTGTGGGTAAATACCAAGGAGCAAATTACTGTGTCACATGGTAAAAGTATTCTTAGTTTTGTAAAAAATAATCTGCCAGCAGGTGTTCTAAAATGGCTGTACCATTTTGCATGCCCACAAGCAATGAATGAAAGCTCTCGTTGTTCCACATTCTTACCAGCGTTTGGGGTATCAGTGTTTTGGTGTCTGGAAATTGTAAAAGGTGCGCAGTGGTATCTCATGTTAATATGCAATTCCCCGATTGTATATGACGTAGAACATCTTTTAAATTAAAAACTGTTGAGTCTTAGAGTTGCTCGTCTATTTTGGATCACAGTTCTTTATCAAATATGTCTTTTGCAAATATTTTCTCCCAGTGTGTGTCTCGTTTTCTCATTCCCTTGATAGGGTCTTTTTCAGTGTGTTTTGGATCTCTACTTTAAGACAGCCACAAGATAGAGTAAGTTTTCTGCACGTTTAACCTCTCAATGGTTGATACTCTGTGTTAAGGATTAAGGGATGCCTGGCAGGTCTCCTTTGAGGAAGAACTCAAGCAAGAGATAATAGAGATGCAGACTTTTACCTTTGCATCATGCAAGTGACATATATCTGACACGTATCTTTTTAGTGGTTAGGGTTGAGAAAGGAGAAGGAACAAGTCAACAGAACAAGGCACCAGCCACCGGCATAGTTGGTTCCATATCAGTATTTATTGTGTGACTTTACTGTGTAACCTTGAGCAAGTCACTTACTCTTTTTTGAGCCACAACTTCTTCATCTCTAAAATAGGTGGGATGTTGCTTACTTGTAATGTTTCTCTGAGGATCAGTGACACAGCATAGCACTGAGTATAGCCCCTTGTTTGTGATATGAGCTCCCCACATTAGCCACTGCTCACCTTTCCTTCTTTCCTTAGCACTGCTTTTTTGTGGAAGGATTCAAGGCTACAAAATGAATAGCCATAAAGAAAGTTTATGAGTGATCCAGTACCAACTTTAAACATATATAGTGACTCTCAGTGACCATATATATTATATACTTGTGTGTCTTAATAAAAGAAAAATTCTACCATATGTCACCTCTGTTAAATAGTGTGTAGACCAAAAGGCCCATCTGAAAACAACCACTGAGGATGCAGAAACTAGTTTTAATAAAATAAGATTCTGGATGACTGGAAGGCAAAAACCAAACTAATAGTTCCAAAGGTCATGATAAATGAATTAGGAAAGTAATCAAAATGGCTTAGCCAAGCAAGGCTGTCATTCTTCATCTTAATGAATCTCTTAAAGAGTAAATAAAAGGAGAAAGATGAAAGTAATTATTGGCTGTGTACCTAGTTATTGGAGCACTGACATCTCCAAGGAATTCAGTTCATAAAGCTGAGGCTGTAGGTGAATATACATACATCACATAGCTGCCTGCGAGCAGGGGAGCCATATATCATGCTTATATAGAGAGTGTATAAATACTTATTTTAATGAACATGTTACATTGACCTCTATTCCTCTGCTGAGTATATCGAGCCAATGTCTTGGGAGTTAGAAGAGTTAGAGAGAACTTGGCTGTTGGAGGCAGAGGCTCAACCCAGTTCCCATTTCTCCCATTTCTTGCTGAACAGAGAAAACATAAAATTTCCTGATGTGCCATTGAATAGCAGAAGAGATGGAGGAAACAAAAAAGGGGAAAGGTTTTTGAGAAAAAGTTTCAAAAAAGGAGAATGAATGATTCACAGTATTATTATCACTATGAGAAATGGAATACATATCCTTTCCATGTACATTGTGTTAGAGGATGTTTTACTGGTACAATTTTACTTGGATCAGTTTAGTAGGACAACATTAAAGCTAGGAATTTCCATTTTAATGGTTGATGAAGCTTGGTCATTTTGACTGACATCCGATATTAAATCCTCTTTTTCAGTAAGCTTTCACTCATGATTTAAAAATTTTATTATGTTACATTTTAAATTTAAAGGCACTTATAAATTTCATCATGAAAACATTATAAAGCCAGTAGAGAAATGTTATTTTGTATATTGTACAAGAAGTGATTTTTATATATGTACATGAAACAGGTTTTATTAAGTAGATAGAGTTTTAAAAACAAAAGGTATCATACATATTGTTTTGTTACCAGATTTATTTTAATTAGCAGTATGCTGTTAATAGAGCTTCCCTGGTAGCTCAGCCAGTAAAGAATCTGCCTGCAAGGCAGGAGACCCTGGTTTGATTCTTGGGTCAGGAAGATCTCCTGGAGAAGGGATATGCTACCCACTCCAGTATTCTTGGGTTACCATGGTGGCTCAGATAGTAATCTGAGCTGCAATACAGGAGACCTGGGTTCAGTCCCTGGGGCAGGAAGATCCCCTCAACAAGGAAATGGCAACCCACTCCAGTATTCTTGCCTGGAGAATCCCATGGACCAAGGATCCTGGTGAACTATAGTCTACAGGGTCAGAAAGAGTGACACATGATTGAGCAACTAGTCACAGTATACTGTTAATAAGGTTCATGTTATTGCATTTTCTTTCACATTATTTTTAAAGACTGCATAGATTCTGGAATGGGGATATGACATAGTTTATTTAACCAGCTCTGTAACTGGATGCTTAGGTCGTTTCCCTTCTTTCTATAACCCTGTTGCAGATGCATCAGTAGCTATGTTCTGCTCTGATTCCTTCTTTAGAAAGGAGTCCTAGAAGTGAAATTGATGAGTGAAGAGTCAGAGCTCATTTGGGGCAGAAAACTTTTGAATAGCCCAAAGCTTTGAAAAAACTTAATTTTGGAAACAATACAGAATTAAGAACAGTGGAAACTCTCTTGAAGTAGGAACAGCCCTTAGAGCAGGGTGGCAGTGATGGTTTAGTTACTAAGTCGTTTCCGACTCTTCTGACCCTTTGGACTGTAGCCCACCATTCTCTTCTGTCCAAAGAATTCTCCAGGCAAGAACAGTGCAGTGGGTTGCCATTTCTTTCTCCAGGGGATCTTCCTGACCCAGGGATTGAACCTGGGTCTCCCGTATAGCAGGCAGAT
The DNA here is from genome assembly GCF_963930625.1 of Muntiacus reevesi. NCBI lineage: Eukaryota > Metazoa > Chordata > Mammalia > Artiodactyla > Cervidae > Muntiacus > Muntiacus reevesi. Next base: position 34,985,212 of record NC_089252.1, on the reverse strand, counting down.
TCTTTACTGTCTGAGCAACCAGGGAACCCCTAAGAGCAGAATATCACCTCTCCAAGAAGAACATTGTTAATACAACCCAGGAATTACTGAATCAGAGTTATGGTTGTAAAGAGAACATTTAAAAAATATCTTCCATTAGAGAGTGGATTTAAGAATGTGTTTTCCTTGGTGATTAAACAACTAGGTGTAGCATTTGTGATGGACTGGAGGGCTAAGGAGGACACAGTTTGGAAAGCTTCCAAAAATCATGGGGCAAAACTTTGCAGTTGTTGGCTATATGTTATCATAGCATAATGGTTCTGACTCATTTGGAAACAACAGTAAGAGGTGGGTTTTCCCAGTGACCATGATTATAAATTATTCTTTGGAGTGGAGATTTTAAGAGGCAACTATTTCAGACTTCGACCACACAGTGCGATAGAATTGACCTTTTCAAAATGATTCTTTTTTTTGTTGTTGTAGTAGGAGAGGATCATTTTAAGATTGGTTTAGACATGATGTATCCTTCTTATTGCAGTTGATTCAATTCTGATCCCGAAATGTTAAGTTTTGGATTGACTATTCTTTGGGCGTATTTTTCTGTCTAGACATAACCTAAATGGCAGACAGCAAGGGGCGCTGTAAATATCAGCTGTATCTGCAAATGGAAAGGCAACCTGGGGCCACACATGTGTCATTTTCATCACACACGGAGGGTGTGTTAATCTCAGGTTCCCTTAGCGCTGCTCAGCATTAAGCCCTAAAGAATTTCAGCTGGAGAAAGTAGCTGTGTTCAGTCTTTGTGTCAATTCTGACCACGTCCATAGGGATATTTAGCACCTTACCTTATCAAGGACGGAAGGTGAGGAATCAGTCTAATGCCCGCAGTTGTAACTCCTTGAGAAGCCATCGCCTAGCCCTTCAATATCCTCAAAACCCCCAAGTCTATCTACGGTGGATAACTAGGCTGGAACTTGAATTCTGTTTGACTGGGACCCTAGGAACCTCCTCCTGACAGACACTTCTCCTTGTTCCAGAGTTTTATCTGTGGCTAGTGTCTTGCATCATCCTGGACACATTACCTTTTATCCAGAACTTACCCCTCACCACCTGCCTCTTAGGAGTCATATGGTCTCCAGCTGCTCTGATCTTCATTCACCATACTAAACTTTTTGAATATTGACATTTGCCTGTATTGGACCCAGAGCACCCAATTGATTTGTATCTGTTGAGAGGCCATGAAGATGTTTACATTATTCCCTCCTGGCCTTTGCCCTGCCCATCCTCATAAATTCTCAGCTCTCCTGTTTGCTAAGATCTAACACACCTAGTAGCAGAGGCTGAGTGTGCTGTACTAATGAGGATGACAGCATACAGTAGGCAAAATGCTGTGTTTGTGGCCCCATCTTCAAATATGGAAATGGGAAATAAGTTTGTGTTGTTTAGTCACTAAGTTGTGTTTAACTCTTGCGACCCCATGGACTATAGCCCATCAAGCTCTTCTGTCCATGAGATTTTCCAGGCAAGAATACTGGAGTGCGTTGCTGCTTCCTTCTCCAGGAGATCTTCCCAACCCGGGGATCAAACCCATGTCTCCTGCATTGGCAGGTGGACTCTTTACCACTGAGCCTCCATTGCAAATAATGTAATATTCAATTTTGATAACTGCTTTTACTACATTATTTTCTATTACCAATTTTCCTTTCTATCAATTTTGGAAGCACGATGCAAGAATTGTTTTTTTCCTCTGTGTAACTACCTTTTGGTGGGTCATAGTTCTTTACAACAGCAGTCTGAAATTGCTCAAGGTATGACAATAGAAAAATCCTGAACTGTGTTTAATTTTGCTTGTTGATACTCGGTGAAACTGTTAATCAACATTTGTAAACTTTTAATAGATTTTGTCAAGTTTTCAGGAGATCTGAACAGTTGCTATTGCCTCACTGGGAGAGGCTTATATGAAAAAAATTTATATTTCTTCCCTAAAATGATAGCCACAAGGACACAGTAAAGGGAAGTATGCTATCCATGGTGTGTGTCGGGGGGTACCTGAATCGAGGAAGTGCTATCTAGGTCAAGTTTGTTGCATGTATACTTTTATATATTCTGTTATTCTATTTTATAGTGGTAAAGTCTTTAAGAGGAGGGATAGAGGAACGAGAATAGGGTTATAGTCTGTAATAATGAATTTATTGTTGTCAAAGAAATTAAGTTCTCCAGGCAAGAATACTGGAGTGGGTAGCCATTCCCTTCTCCAGGGGATCTTCCTGACCCAGGGGTAAAACCCAGGTCTCCTGCATTGCAGGCAGATTATTTTACCAGGGAAGACCTTGGGAGCATATAGGGAATGCATTTGCTCCTTTTCTGCCTTGCCTTCTTGCACTCACAGTGCACTCCCACTTCCTCATGGTCTCATCTGGAGCCTGTCCCTTGTGTCTCTCCTCTGGGAGGCATTCTCAACATCCTGTGTGTGCTTTTTCCACACCACCCATGGCTCACTCCATAACTTCTGAGACAAGTTCAGGGGTTGCTGTGAGGGTAAATGAATTTAATGCATTAAAGTGCTTAGAACAGTGCTTGGCATTAAGTAAGTGCTCAGTAAATTTTAGTTATTGTTATCTGCCCATTCCCCATGGGTTGGGGCTTGTTCTGCTGGGCCAGTCACCTTCGGTTCAGGTCCTTTCTGGACAAGAAGATGCCTTGCTTTCTGTGAGAAATACAAGAAAGATCAGAGCAAGGATAAAAGCCTTGGTATTTGGGTTAAAAACAACATTGGAAATGACCTTTATTAGATAAGAAACTACAAAGCTATCCATAGGACCAGCATATTTTATACAATAAAATGTTGATAAATGGAATATTACCTACAACTTGTCAAAGGTTACATCTGTTTTCTTATATTTTTCATGTTAAGTTTTGTGATCAATTTGTATATACGTATATAAGATACCAAAAACTGAGAAAAACTTCAGAGAAAAAGCATCCATGCACAATCACATCTTCATTCTCCAAACAACTCAGTTTATTTCTAACGAGAACGTCAGAAAGTTTCTTACCACGGGAGAGTGACCTTTAAAGAAAAGACCTGACAACCAGATAAACTGCACACCATTTACAGAGGGATTCAGGGAATTTACTCCATCTATTTCCCTGTCCTCTGGAGGAAATTATTCATTCTCGAAGGGCAAAGCTGATTGAGGAAGGAAGAGTCAGACTGAAAACAGACAATGCTTTTAGCTTTGCTCATGAGAAGGAGTCCAGACTTTTGGGTTTTCACCTACAGAGTGAGGTGGTTGAACTAGATCACTTTAAAGGAGCTTCCCAGGTCAAAGAGGGTGAGCTTTCCTGTGCTAAGCTATGCCGTGTCTGTGCTGGTTAGGTAAGAATCATAAACTCTCTACCAGACAGCAAACTCCCTGCTAAATGGGGAACTTCTGTAGCCAGTCCTTGGGTCCTTAGTTTTAACCCAATGCTTGGCCAGTGTTCTAGGCTCTGTCCATGGTACCTGTGGAGAGACTGTAGCAGTGTGGTGGTGAGGGACAAGCAAGGTCATGTATGTGCAAGTGCTTAGAGCTGCAAAGGTTTTTTGTTTTTTGTTTAATGTATGGTGAAGTTGTAAAATGAAAGAACTAAGAATAGACTGAGAATATTTCTTTGGTTTTGAGAACTTAAGAGCTGGAAGAAAATGGGACATCAGAACAACCTAGTCATTTACAATGGAGGAACCAGTAGGTTTCTGGTGTCTGACATTTAACAGAAAGCAGTGTCATTAATCTGAAATCGTGAACCTACAGTTTTTGATTAGTTAATATTAAAATGTATAAAAGGGAATAAAGCAACATATGAGAAAAGAGATTATGTACACCAATCTAAAGGACTTCCCAGGTGGCTCAGATGGTAAAGAACCTGTCTGCCAATGCAGGAGCTACAGGAGACATGGGTTTGATCCCTGGATCAGAAAGATCCCCTGGAGGAGGAAATGGCAGCCCACTCCATTATTCTTGCTCGGAAAATCCCATGGACAAATGAGCCTGGTAGGCTACAGTCCATGGGGTCACAAATAGTCAGACATGGCTGAGCGACTGAGCACATATGCAGACACACCAATACAACACTGTAATGGAGACCACTACTGTATTTCCCCTTGAAGATTTTAGTAAGTAATAGTGATTTTCCAAAAGGACACTACACTGTAAATCAGATGTCCCCCTAAAATGGTAGAAATGTAAGCCTAACTGTAGGAATATCTTCCCTCTTCTCATTTAGATGCTGACTTTTGCTTCCGCCTGGGAGACTTTGGGCAGAAGTTCCATTTATTTACTGTCATTGAGTTAATTTCACATATGCCGAATGTCTTCTGACTTGATAGTAATGGACCAGGCTCTCAATTTGCCTCCCATGCCAATGTATATTTTTAGCTCAATCACTGAGGAATTAAAATGTATTTGCTTGTTATCAGTGCAGCTTGTAAGTGAAATACTGGAGAGTTTCTTAGTTCATGGGTACAGGAGAGGTTCTGTAAGCTCAGGAACATGCTATAAAGGTGCCCATGTCTTCAGACTGACCTGAATTTTCAAAATTTACTGTTTAACAACAAATGATTAGCACTGGTGTTCATTGTAATAGAGCAGTCTTTGGCAGCGTGGATGGTGTGAGTGGGCACAGACCGCTAGGTGAATTAGCAGATGAGAGTTCAGAGAGATTGGGTAGAAGTAGAAAAAGAAAATAAAAGAAGAATTAAGCACACCCTTCACATATACTTTTAAAGTTATGATTTATTCTTATAAGAAAGATATGCTCATTTAAGAACATTTAGAAGATACTAACAACCATATAGAAAAAAGGTGAAAAATCTTGCAATCCTGTTATCTGGAGATAAATACTACCAATTTAGTATGTAGCACTCCTCAGGCTGTTTGCTATATATTTAAATTATATATATATATATTTTATATATATACACACACAAACATGAAATCTTCCTGTTTTATAATCAGTCTTTCCCACCTATAATACCATGAATATACTTTTAAGTAACTAAGTACAGCAAGTTCTTTAAATCACACACTAAACCAGTTTTTCCTTAAGGTCATTGGAACCAAATATCATATATAAAAACTTTATTTGTAAAATACCTTAAACTTTTTAGATACTATCAAAATCCTACCCTGAGCTGTGCCAGACACATAAGAGATTTTATGATGATATAACTGTTATGTTATTTGAGAAGGAGAGTCCTTAATCTTGAAGGGAATTTAAGATTTCTAAGAGAGAGGGGAAACAGTGATTTGCATTTTGGGCTGTGGTACACACGCTTCAGCAAAAGCTAGAACTGTCCATGGTGCTGAAGACCTCTGCGAAGGCTTCCACTTAGCATTTCTCAGTTAAATTTACTGACTCAGTACTCACAGCATAAAGTGACTGGGCACACATGTACTCACTGCATAAAATTAATCACCACTAATTATCACAATTGGCCTACAAGATGAGAGACATTTTCTTTATTTTTACACCAGGAAACGATGTAAGAGACAGGCAACAATTTAGGAAGGTTCTTTCGCAAAGGACGGAAATCCTTCAAGCTATTTTAATGAAAAGGAATTTAATTTAAGAAATGTAGTATTTATAAAATTATGGAAAGTGCTGACACAGCAGCCCCTAACCTGGGTCTCATGGAATGACTCACAGAACACCACTACAGAACTATCCAGCCAAAGGAACTGCTGTCTCTACTGCATCTGGGTAACTGGGAGTCATGAAGTTTCATGCCAATTGCTGCTCCAAGACCACACTGTCTTGGCTATCATCTGGGGTTTAGATGCTGGCATCAGAATGAGGCCCTCCAGAGCCAGGCTGAGATTACAATACATACAGGAGCAAAATGGATAGTCTGCTTTCTGCCTCTCAGCATTCACTAAACCAGTTACTGGACACTCAGCTCTTTGCTGATACTGTTTTGGGAAAACCAAGTCCCCATGATCCCTGTATCCCTGTGCACCAGCAGAAATAATAGGAGCTATAGAAGTAGCTTCTGAAGACTTTTGTTTTCCAGATATCCCACGAGTACTTCATATTAGTGGAACCTAAAGCACACCCTGAACCTTAGTTGCAAAGGTACCTGGGAGGAGTGGTTTTCAGAACAAGTTAAACTGAAAGGAAAGGAGAACAAGTGTGCTTTTAGATGACTTTACTTATCATCACAGGGAGCTGTTATTCAGAACTAAGTTTAAAGCACTGGGTTCTTTCTATACCACACAAGTTGATTTGGAATCAATATGAAATTTACTCAGATGACCTTGGGGATTATTTTTAGTAATTTCTAGTATATAAGTGGGTATTTGTTGATCAAGAAGGACTTGAGTCAGAGACTCAGAGAAGTCTGTTATAGCCTGTCTTGGAGTTGGAAGCCTGTAGGGCTCTTTAGTTGAGTTAGACTGAAAAGTCATGATCATGAATGAGAGAAAGCATTACAAGAAAAGCTAGGGTGATGTCTGCCTAGCCTCAACAGAAAATATTTTCTGAGCAGAGAGAATTTGTAAATACCTAAAACCATTGGCAAATCATTTAACAGCATTCTCTATGGAAAATAATTCTATTTATGAAAAGAATCTCAAGAGATTATGAGCAAGGTTATGGGGATTAGTGAGGTTTGATAATGTGATTGCCTTCACATTATTGTGGTGGATTTGAGATTCCAGTCTTTGTCTGTTTGGTTCTTGTGGGGTGGAATTTCCTTTCCCATGTTGATTGAACCGTATGTGAGAACATCCTGGCTTCTCTGCACTCTTCACTCCTCTAGAAGTTACTGGTTAATTCAGAAGCAGGACTTCAGCTTCTTCTGTTTCTTTTGGAAACTAGCTGCTTACAGGAAGCAGAATTCTGGTCTGTGCTTCTGTGCTACAGCTTTTAGAGTCAGCACTTGGAACTCAAGCTGGTATTTGTGAATGTCTGTCATATTTTGGGGTTTGGTTCAAGAATCCCCTGGTTTTCGAAACCTGAATCACATTCATGAATATTGTTGATATCAATAGTAAATAAGTGATACTTTGTTATTTATCTATAGTTTTTCTAATTAGATTTGTTCAGAAGTAAATTATGGTTTATATTTTGATCCCATACTACATACCTTTCCCTATAGAAAGTTAAATAAGAAAACTAAACATAAAATGAACAGAAGATAAAAAGGAGACCGTAAATAGCAGACATGAAGCTGGAAAGAGAGAAAAAAAATACAACAGCTCAGCTGTTGGGAAAAATTCAGAGGAGAAATAATCAACTCCATATATCAAAATCCCAAGTGCACAGCATAAAACAATAATTAATGTTCATGATGGCAACCCTTGATCCATCAAGAAAAATTAAGTTATGTTCAGCAGACTTTCTTTTCTTTACCTAAGCTGGGAAAGAATGTGTAATATATTTTAGAAAGATTTATCCTTTTGATAAAGGAAATATCATTTTACTTATATTTGCTGGACTCTCTAAGGAATACTATTGTGAAAATAAATATAGAAAAACAGAAGAGATTGTTGAGGATAACTTCTTCAGCACACATTATCTTTAAAGATTTTACCATAGCACACACATTTTCCTACTCTCCTTCGATATGTCTCATCAGGATTAATTTTTAAAATTTTGCATTAATTGGTAAAGTCAGCTCTAAGTGCCTGTTGGAACATGATAGATCATTTGATCTTGTCTTTAAAGAAAAGATAGATGTAAAGCATCTCTCTGGGTCTAAATTAAGTTGAATCTTGGGCTTCAAACCTATCAGATATAAATTATAATTATACTCACAAAAGTGGATAAGTGATGTTGTATTCACTTCAGACGTGGATATTCTAATTGACATTGCAGGTAGGAAAAAGAGAAGTTTGGCAGTTTGAATGTTTTCAGGAGAGGTGTGAAGATGTAAAAGCCTTTGCTGGGCTGCATTTTGAGCAGTCCAGGACCTGGCTTCTTCAGAGCCCTGGAGTTGAGGAAACCGAGAAGGGCTGACCTCATGCCAATCATTCTATATGAGACGACAACACACAAAGTGGACCACCAGTTTACCAAATCACAGCAAAGTAGGGGAGGATGAGGAGGAATATTTGTAACCTCACCCAGGGTACCCTCTTTGTTACATCAGGATACTTCAGAGACCAAGTGAATAGTTTACAGGTTGCTTGGTAAGCATGGTATTAAGACAAAGAGAGATGGATAATCTTGGTCATTTCAACCAGCTGATGGTATGGCATTTTGAATCATCCCTGAGCTGATGTAGAGTTGTAGTAATATATAATTATGAATCATCCTGTAGGCACATTATAAATACCTTAACTTATATCACTTCATTAATACTCCTAGCCACTCCATGAGGTAACCTCCTAGGAGGGGTCCTCCCCAGTAAGTAGATGAAAAAATGGAGGAACGAGAGTTTAAGTAACTCTCCTAAGATCAAAGACTGGCAAATTTGAGAGGTTGGAGTCCAAAGCCAGTGGTCTTAAGAGCTTCATTATTTATCCCTCTAAGGTTTGTATGTTTGTCCTGGATTTAGTGTTTCTTCTCTCAGGATAGTGCTGGATAAACACCAAAAATTCTCATTTTTTTCCCACTTTCCTTTTCTATATTCCAAGCTCTCCACTGCAATTTTGGTCTTAAGCTTCCTCCAGACAAATTACAGGCAACTGGGTTGTTACTATTTACTAACTTACATTCTCATCCCAGTCCTTTCACTCTGAGATCTCATCCAGTTTATTTGAATTGAGTGCTTGGTGTTCGCAAATTCTCTGGTCATCCATTTATAATGTTTGAGTTATTCTCGGGGGGACTGAGAGTCTTGAGCCTCATTTCCACCTAGTATTTTAATAACTTTGCTACAACCTAGTTTCTGTTACTCCTAAGCTCTTAGGCATAGGATAAAATGTCCTTCTCATTATTGCTTTCTTATATCACCTATATCACCAACAATTAATGGATAAAATATTGGTAGAAAATAGTCTCAAAGATGGATTATAAAACTAACTTGGTACTATTTAACTAGGTACCTTCCTAAGAATTCCAAAATTCTCATTATAAGATGGATCCCAGTCTTGTACAATTTTCTTTCTATTTTCATTGAATTTTAAGAACTGGGACTAGCAAAAGAGTCTTACTTGTTTTAGTTTATTTATTTATTTTTATCTGTACTTAGAGATTTTCTAAGAATAGCATGGAAGGGGATTTGACTTTTGTCATTTCTAGTATGGTCATTTTCCCATCATTAGTCATATGAATCATGACTGTGAAAAATGAGTCAAAATTCCCCCCACTTTATTTTATGTTTTCCTGCAACTGAAGAGGTAATCTCTGACCTGAATCCTCATATTAGGATATAGTTCAGATTCTCTGAGATCTTTGGAGGAAAAGTGCATTATATAGCCTTCTATGAAGCATTTGAGATAGCCCTTTATGAATTACTCTGTGCTGACAATTTTACTCGACTGTACCGGAAGACGTGGGATGGATTATGAATGAGTTGTGGAGGCAATTCAATTTTCTGGACTGTCAGTCACCCTAAAGGCAGGTGAGGTCGTAGAACAAATAACCCCACTCTTCCAAAATCCTGTGTGGAAGCTCAGACCTTCTGAAAGCCTTCAATGCATAGTCCTGCCTTGGCAGTAAACTGCCAAATGATCAGCAAAGTCAGAGTGTCGCTTGGCAGAGTGGCAGAAGTGCTGCTACCTGCCTCCATGGGAAGAACAAAAGGGGTTGGGGTTTTCTAACCTGTGGTACAGACGCGAGGCCAGGATTGTACCTCGGGCTCCATCCAGTCTTTGGAGCTGTTTCAATTCATAAATTATAAATGTCATATATTGCTGCACAGGTCATGAGAGAATTGTAGATGTTAATTCCAAGACTGTTATTAGTGGAAAGCGATCCTTTGGGAGACGGGGAAGTGGATTGAGGGACACAGACAGGGAATTAGAAATGCACATTGTCCAGAGAGGCTGAAGTAATGTGATGCTAATAATTAGAGTTTGAAAATGTCAGCAGCAGATGGGACCTGCTGTCACTTGCCAATCGCAGACTGTTAAGGTCCCCATAACACATGTGTGATTCCCTTGGAGCAAAGAGTTGATAGCACAAAACAGTAACAGAAGTGTCTAAGGAGTTTGAAACTGTGAAAGATCTATTTAGCCATAAACATGCCCTGTTGGGAGGGATGTGGTGTGAGGGAGTAAAACACAAACGAGGAGCGTGAACAGGGGAGTCAGCTAAAGTTTAAGAATGATGGGAGTCTTCACAGATACAGAGAACACACTAGTGGTTACCTAGTGGGGAGGGAGTGGAGGGAGGGGAGGTACAAACCATTATTTACAAAATCAGCTACCAGGATACACTGTATGACACAGGGAGTATAGCCCATATTCTTTAATTATAAATGAAGTATTACCTGGCAGGGGAGATACTGTGATCACGAAGGTGGTTCTCCCAGAGCGAGGCTCACCCATTGCACAGCGGGTGTGTTGACCTCTGCGATTTCCTCAAATGTGGGAAACTCGACTGCATAATTTATGGTAGTGGGGGACTGCCTGCGCGCTTTCCCCTGTAAAAAACAAACAAACAAATAAATAAATAAATAAATAAATAAATAAATGGAGTATAACCTTGAAAAATGGTGAATCACTACATTGTAAACCTGTCACATGTAATATGGTACATCAACTGTACTTCATTCAAAACATGTATGTCCTAGTATAAAAAAGAGAGTTACATGAGTCTTGTTTAAAACACATATATATGGAATTTAGAAAGATGGTAACGATAACCCTATATGCAAAACAGAAAAAGAGACACAGATGTATAGAACAGAATTTTGGACTCTGTGGGAGAAGGCAAGGGTGGGATGTTTCGAGAGAACAGCATTGAAACAATTATATTATCTAGGGTGAAACAGATCACCAGCCCAGGTTGGCTGCATGAGACAAGTGCTCAGGCCTGGTGCACTGGGAAGACCCAGAGGGATCGGGTGGAGAGGGAGGTGGGAGGGGGGATCGGGATGGGGAATACATGTAAATCCATGGCTGATTCATGTCAATGTATGACAAAAACCACTAGAATATTGTAAAGTAATTAGCCTCCAACTGATAAAAATAAATGGAAAAAAAAAACTTCATTTAGTCACAATCATAAAAAACTATCTTTCTTGGGTTGCCTATTTTTGAATGAAATAATCTCCCTTTTGTGTTCTGAAAAAAAAAAAACTTCTTACAGGAATAGCCCATAAACTGATTTCCAAATCTAAAAAATAAAGTCATAGTAAAAAATGATGCTTTTCCAAGCTCAAAATATGTATTTTTCACATCAGCTTTCTTCAGGGGGATGAAATATAATGCAAATCCAACCATTACCTGCTCCATACCCTCATTTTGTTAACTAACAGGCAAATAATCTGGTCAGTAAGCAAACAAAATGCAGGAAAAAGGCAACAGAGAGAGAAATGTCACCTTAATACAAAAGCATTCTGAGTAAAAATATTCTAGCTTTTGTCCTCTAGAAAATGTCATTAAAAAAGCACATTCTCTCTCACTAAATCCATGGTAAAGAGAAACGACTCTATTTCCTGCTTGTTTTCATGCTCTTTCTCCCTTTCCACATCAAGTCTGTGGTGAGGGAACACTTGAGTGGTGTGGTACCTTTCGAACTGACCTTTTGTGTCTTTCTAAACTATTGATGAAAATGTTTATTAATTGGGAAGTTGGTAGGAATGACATTCACTATCAGTATATTCTGACAACAGGACTGGTAATCTAGAGCATATTAAGCAATACAATTACATTTTGTAGTTTAATTAGACTCTGAGAGTGCACACTTTTCTCTTGACCTAAGTTTGTTGGAGAACTTTGGTTTTTACTCAAACAATAAAATCACATGTTTCCATCATGGGGAAAATGGCCTGAAAGCCTAAAAAATGTTTCATTTTTTGGTCCAGATACAGAGTTTCTTTTTGAAAGGTAGAAATCCTAAATTCAAATGAGTTGAAATTGATACATTTATATATTTTTCTTGATTGCTTTTCATGTCAGGGAAGTGATAAATAAATAAATGCTTTTCATATCAGGGAAACAACTTATTCCCAGATGGGCCTATTTCAAAACTGAGGCAGGCACTAGCAGGATCAGACCCATAATGGAAGTACAAAGTCTTAACCACTGGACCACCAGGGAAGCTTAAGAGTAGCATTGTTGTTGTTCAGTTGCTCTGAATCCAACTTTTTGTGACCCCACAAACTGTAGCATGCCAGGCTTCCCTGTCCCTCACCATTTCTCAGCACTTGCTCAAACTCATGTCCATTGAGTCGGTGATGCCATCCAACCATCTCATTTTGTCAACCTCTTCTCCTCCTGCCTTCAATCTTTCCCAGAATCAGGGTCTTTTCTAGTGAGTTGGCTCTTTGCATCTTTGTGAAAAAATAATTTGGGCAGATTGAAACAAATACATTGGCTACAAGAAGGTTGGTAGTGACATAGCAGAAGAATTTCTTGAACGTGTGGCCAAACCCCATACAGAGGTGTGTGGCATGAGTCTTTGGCAGAGGCAAGCAGTTGGTAAAATAGGTCTTTCCTTGCAGAAGCAAAGTTCTTAGTCTCTTATCTGAGGTTCTGGGGTGAAATTGCACAATCTGGTAAGAATGTTAGTGGTATTCCAGGTCCTGGGTCATACAGGGGCAAATTCAAGATGGTTACACAGATGGAGGGACCTACAACCTTGGGTAGCCCCAGGTTTTGTCTGAAAAAGTTCCACTCTCAGCCCATGTGGTTTAGGTGGCCTGATCACATCGTTATGGCCTGGAATGGGCCCGCATTGGCTAGCATCAGTGAGCACATGCTACCAGTTGATCATATTTTACAGATGAAAATGGACCCAAACAATGAGATTTTTTATGAGGTTTCAGGAAGAGGGGTGCCCTTTTCTGCTAGACTTGAATAAGAGAATATATGAAGAAGAGTTGTAGCCTCCTTGGTCTAGATTTTGAGCATTGCATCAGTATTGAGGATTTTGGAGCCAAGAAATGGAATGAGAGGAATCAGCTCCTGGTGACATTGTTAGAGCTCCAGCATCAAGCTTTGTTGAGACAGGAGTAAAGCGTTATTAAGGAATAGTACTAGTGAGAGGAAAAGGGAAGAAGCAGGATTGGGCCAGAGAAAAACTGGATATTTCTCATAACACGAATGAATTAATTTTCTAACAGAGTATTTCAGGCTCCCAAGCATGCAGCTGACTTCACTACCTTACAAAGTGTGTTTGTTTTAAGCCTACCATTAAGAGGGCTGCTGTCTATTTGACTTACTCAGCTCTACTTCCATAACCTCTTTCATTCTGTTGAGCCCTTAAAATTTCATATCTCTCCAATGAGACAAATTCTTTGGCAGAAGTATTTAATATCAACTGAAGAAAGCAGAACTGAGAACAAGGAGTGTAAAACTTGAGTCAAGTGGCTTATTTTCTGTAGGTCTCAGTTTTCTATTTTGGTAAATGAGGGAGTGGGTCCAGATGATGTCTAAGATCCTTCCAGCCCTTAGATTCTAATATGTTGTGGAAACAATTTTGATTTAAGGATTTCAATTTCAAGGTGACTTTGAAAGGCTACAACACAGTTTAGCTAGAAAAGCATTAATAAAACTAGTAAGAAATTAAAAGAATAATCAATTAAAAGTGAATTCCAGGGCTCAAGAATATTATGGAATATACCTGCAAGAGGAATCCAGAATTAGAGACTGTGGGAAAAATGAGGAATGAAGTGAGAAAATATTTGGAGAGAATCAGATATTGCAATAGAGGAGGTAAGAATAATTAATTCATTTATTCCATCATATATTTGTTGGGGATATTGTGTATGCCACACCAGTAGGCCTTAGGGATACACAAATATAAAAGACATTACCCCTTTCTTTGAGGAGCCAGTAATCTAATTGTGGAGATGTATTGATAAACAAATGCCGTAGTCTAACACGCGCTTCACTGGAATAGAGAAGTCACAGATTTGTAGAGGAGCTTGTATTGAAGACAGCATTCTATTTGAATTCTAAAATTGGACTGTACAGTTTCTTTGATAAGTTATTCACACACAAAATGTATATCATAAATTCATAACACCAAATTAATAGAATTTCTGTGATTAAATTTATTTCCTAATTTAGCAAAATACATGCATGCCAAATTTTAAATTTGGGACCAAATCTTTGTTTTTTGAGAAAGAGGGGATGAGAGAGATAAAACTCTTAAAAATTAAATCTTGTAATTGCTGGAACAATCTTTACCAAGCCCAGCCAATACCTTGTTATACTCTAAATATAACTTGTCATTTTATGACAAAATCCAATTTTGAGATTAAGTGAAAATCCATTTTAATTTTCAATTGTTCATCATACTCGAATACCAAAAATTTACAGAAGGCACTTTCACATTTATTTCGTGTCAGGTGATGAGGAATTATACCCTCTGCACCCCTAGAAGATGGTAAGATTGATGAGCTATTTCTGCAGGCAATTGGAATAGACACTATTAAATAATGTATTGTCTTCAGTCACTTTAGTTTAACAAGATTTCACCCTAAGTCATCTCTGAATATCACCCCCGAAGAAATTTAATTCATTGATCTTATGCCCCAAAGAATGATTCTATATGGTAGCTATCTGATAGTTAATATATATCATGACTGGTAGTTGTTCTTACTGACTTACAGAAATTCTCAAAATAATTTGTATTTTTGAGATTAAAATACAGCATTTGACTTTCAATATAAGGAGTGGGCAACATTTAAGACCTGAGGTAAAGGACAAAAGCATAATGAGAAAAATTAAAAGAGCATAAAGAGGCCATAATAATGTAACTGTTTCAAAAACATTCTCTTACTAACTAATGCTTAGCTACAGCCAGCCAAACAAAAATAAATTGTCTTAATGTAGCCAAGTTAATGTAATCAAATTATCAATTTAAAAAAAAGCAAGGGGAATTCAATTTGTTCTTGCTAGTTGCCAATTCTTTCCAGGCATGCTTTGAAATTTTGGTCTTCTACAGACCCTCACTAAATAATTCTGTTTTTCCCACAAACTAAAATTAGTAGAATTTGATGGTGAGAGGTGGAAATATCTGTTTTTGTAGGAGAAAATATTTCTGTACAGACATTCATCTTTTCAGTGGTTAAGGATAAACATATTTGAAAACTAGGGACAGATAAATAAATTAGTTCTCAAACTTTGTCTATCCTCTTTTATCTTTGCATTTATAAAAATTCTGGTATAATGTTCATGCCAGTAAAATGCTGGAATCTTAAATATAATTACCAACCAAATCAAGATGAGAACATTTCCATTATTCCAAATTTTCTTCTTGCATTTTCCCAATTAGTAAGACTCTCTCCTCAGAGGTAACTGTTTTTCTGACTTCTATCATGATATATTAGCTTTACCTGTTCTTGAATTTGATATAAATTGATAGTATAGTTCTTTGATGATGACTTTTAAAATCATGTCTATATCATCACTATAAATTTGTTTAGGTGTCACAATATACCAGATTAGTGCTTCAAACTCATTATGTTGTCTCTCCAGTATTGGATTTCCTGTCTGTATTATAATTAAAAGTGGATTACTTTCACTTAAGTTAAATGATTCTGAATTTAAATGGGATGGGTATGAAGCAGTTCATTTTGGTGGAATAGTGCATCCTGGCAGATCAGGGTGCATGAACTAGGCTAACAGGTGGGCAGAGGGGCTTGCTGTGCTGGGGGGAGGAGAATCATTGACATGTTTCTCAGTCTGGGTTGTTGGACAGAGACTATATTAGGTTCTGTTTGCAGAGATGGGTACATGGCGAGGCCTACATTTTGGGAATAGGATAAGAGCCCATACTGGGGTCAGGGGTGAGCAGGGAGAATGTGATGCACCTGAGAGTTTGGGCCATAGATGTGCCTGTGTCTCATTCTTTAGCAAATGCTTCTTCTGCCTGTGATGGTTGATTCCAGCCTGAAGACAGAGGTCAGGTGGCTCCCTCTCCCATTCTGGAAGGTGACACATAGAAGTTCAGAAAAAGCAGGACCAGTCTTCTTAGAGTACCTACAAGATAAAGGCCTGGTGCCTGGACATGGTGTACGTGCCTCACAAAGCACAGCTGACCTGTGCTTTTGGTGGCTTCAGCTGCCAGCACTCTGCTAGATGCACTCTAAATTCCAGGGGCTCGGAGGTCTGTGTAAACTGCTTCATCTGCCTGCACTGTCCTGCCCTCTTTACCAACTGGAATAGATGATCATGTACAGATAGGGAGAAAGCAAGCTTAGACCATTGGCTTGTCTGGACACTCATCTGAGCTCTGTCTCTTACCAGCCTTGTGATGCTGGGCAAGTTACTTAATTTCTCCAAGTCTCAGTTTCTCTTTTCACCAAAGAGGGACATGACGGTACTTTTTTTTGGGGGGGGGGTGTTAAATGAGATAGATTCTAAGTGACTAGTTGCCCAGTTGGTCACCATTTCCACCAGATGGGAAAGAACTTATTTAACCTATAACCCCTCAGGAGTTTGGGATGGACATGTATACATTGCTATGTTTAAAATGGATAACCAACAGGGACCTACTGTATAGCCCAGGGAACTCTGCTCAATGATGTGTGGCAGCCCAGATGGGAGGGAGTTTGTGGGAGAATGGATGCATGTGTATGTGTGGCTGAGTCCCTTTGCTGTCCACCTGAAACTATCATAATATTGTTAATCAGCTATACACCAACGCAAAATAAAAAGTTAAAAAAATGTAGGCCCTCAAAATTCAACTAAAATAACTCTCTATTCAAAAGTCTTCTTTGATCCTACCAGGAAGAGTAACGTTTTCACATAGCCCTGTTCTAGTACTTCCCACACTTGTGTGTGTTCAGGTGCTCAGTCTTGTCTGACTTTTTGCAACCCCGTGGATTATAGCCCATGAGACTCCTTTGTCTATGGGGTTCTTCAGACAAGAATACTGGAGTGGGTTGCCATTTCCTTCTCCAGCGGATCTTCCCAACCCAGGGACAGAACCCGAGTTTCTGACACCTCCTGCATTGCAGGTGGATTCTCTACCACTGAGCGGCTGAGAAATTCCCATACTTAAAAATGATTATTTCCTTTCTAACTCCTCCTCTGGACACTATACTACCTGAGGAATGGGACTGTGTCTTTCTCAGTTACAGTTCCGGTGCTGCCATGGGGTCAGGTACAGAGTGGGCACTCAGGAGATATTTGTCACATGTGTGAATAAAACCTGGCATGCTGCAGTCCATGGGGTTGCAAGGAGCCGGACATGACCGAGCAACTGAACAACAGCAGCAATGAGTAAGGGCTGTTATTTGGCCATGATACATTGTACCTCATTTGTTTTTGGTAATTTTCCTTCAACGCATGGTTCAAGTTCAAGATTTTTTTGTAGCGAAAGTATGAGTTTCACTGAGTCTTTCAAATTTACCTGTTGAGTTACTCTAGCTACCTTAAATTGGCTTGACAATCAACACCAACACAAAATTACTATTTATGAACTGATTCTCTGTTGGAAGGTTCAGCAGTGACACTGTGAAAATAGCTGCAATTTAGCAATTCAGTAGCATTTGCCTCAGTGAAGGAGTTAGTATAAATAATAACCTTTAGCTTCAACTGATCCCCTGAAGGAGGAAATGGCAACCCACTCCAGTATTCTTGCCGGGAAAATCCCATGGACAGAGGAGCCTCATGGGCTATATAATCCGTGGGGTCCCAAAGAGTCAGGCACGACAGAGAAACTGAGCACAGAATACACAACAACTTCAACTGAAACCACAAAATCAGTGTCAGACTTCCGGGATGAAGATTTACATAGGAGCCTGGCTATTCATTTCACATTATGCTTTCGCTATTATCGTAATATATCAGTTTAATTTCTGACTATGAGTCCCAAGGCTTGAGAAACGACACTAACAAAACAGGAAATGTTTCCCCCTACCAGAGATGTAACTACAAGATTCTTTTGATATTGGATTATTAATATTGTGACGAAAATAAAGCTTCTCTGCACGCCCACCAGCAAGGGAAGTAAGTTGACAGCCACAGGCAATTCCTGTAATGGTGCTCATGGTTTCTACTCTTCTCCCTGCCTCTTCCTAATGTTTTTCCTAAGGAGAAACACACAGGTGTCCTCTATGTACCACAGAACAGTTTACATTTAGCTGTCTTGATCTATAGAGCAGTTTAAATTCTAAAGAAGCAAATATCCCTAGTATATTTATCTTATAAGTGAAAGTCTGTAGCGTCTAATTTCCCCTCCCCTCCCCGCCATCTCTAGTTGCCATGAATCTGATCTCTTTTTATATGCATTTGTTTCTCTCTCTCTCTCTCTCTCCTAGGACTTTCATAATGTGTTTATTGGTCCACCTAATGGTGTCTCGTGAATCCCTTAGACATTCCCTCCCCACTTTTATTCATTCTTTTTCCTTTTTGTTTCACTGACTCAATAATTTCAAAAAATACCATTAATACATGTAACTCCATGGCTGATTCATGTCAATGTATGACAAAACCCACTGCAATGCTGTGAAGTAATTAGCCTCCAACTAAAAAAAAAAAAATGTCATTTTGAAAAAAAAAAGACAAAAGATACCATTGAGTTTACTGATTTCTTCTTCTTCTTCTTTTTTTTTTAGTTTTATGAGTTCTCTTGAACACAGCTACTGTATTTAAAATTTTAAAATTTTAAACTTTTTATTTTATATTGGAGTATAGCTGATTAACAATATTATGATAACTTCAGGTGAAAGGGACTCAGCCATACTTATGTAACTGGGAAGGATTAGTTTTAAATTTTCACTGAATCTACTTCTGTGACTTTAACCCTTTTTTGTTACTAAACATACATAAAGGCCTGTCTCAGGGAGATTGAGGCTTCCCTGGCAGTTTGGTGATTAAGACTCCGAGCTTCCAGAGTGGGGGCCGTGGGTTTGATCCCTGATCTGGGGACTTCTGTGGGGAGAAGCCAATAAAACCCCAAAGAAACAGTTTAGGATCTCAATGGCTCAGATGGTAAAGAATCTGCCTGCAATGAGGGAGACCCAGGTTCAATCCCTGGGTCAGGAAGATCCCCTGGAGAAGGGAGAATTCCATGGACAGAGGAGCCTGGAGAGCTACAGTCAATGGGGTCACAAACGTTCTGGCACAGATTTGACACGACTGAGCCACTACACTTTCTTTCAGGGAGATAACCTGAGTCACCCACCTGTGAAGGACTGTAAGGAAGTGAGACTAACACATTCACCTGCCTGAGGCTTGCTATTCTAGGGAATATTTGCAAGGATTGAATAGTCTTTTTACTTTGTTTCCTCAACTCCCCCATCTCTGAGCCATAAAAGAACCTGGCAACCAGGCCCTGACAAGGTTTTGAGGTCTGGCCTGCCAACTTCTCGGTCAGCTGGCTCCCTCAGCCTTCCTTGCCTCAACCTCTCGTCTCTCGGATTCATTGGCCTGTTGTGTGGTGAGCAGAGAAAGCTTGGACTCAGTAATGCATATACATATATCTGTTCTCCCCCAAACTGCCCTCCCATCTAGGCTACCATATAACTCAAACAGAGTTCTCTATGTATACAGAAGGACCTTGTTGGTTATCCATTTTAAATATATCTGCTACTGTACTTTTCAATTCAGTTATTGTATTCTTCAGTTCCAGAAATTCTATTTTTTAAAACACTGTCTCTATCGATATTCTCATTTTGTTCATGCATAGTTTTCCTGGTTTCATTTGGTTGTCAGTTTTCTCTTATGGTTCATTGAGCTTCTTTAAGATGGTTATTTTGACTCTGTCATATAATTCTTAGGTCTCTATTTCATTAAGGTAGGTTTTTGTGCTGGCCTGAGGGAAGAGCTATCCTGGGTTAAATGCAACAGATTTCTGTATCCATTTCAATGAGGCTGGGCTTGGCTTCACACTTGTCTGGGATACTGTGATTTCTTAACTAGTTTCTGGAGTTCTCATAAAGGCTTTTTAGATGGTATATGTTGTTAAGTTGGTGTTTCCTTGGGGGGAATGAAGTCTGAGGGTTTTATTTGGCTATCTTACTAAAGTCTGCCTGTAGGATCATTTAAAAAGTGCATCCTTTTTATTTATTTGTAATCTTCACAATATGAGTGGCAACTAATATGCCTGAAGTAGTAATGCTAGCAATAATATTTTAAACATTGTAAGGAAATTTACAGACATTACATTTATCCTGAGAAAGCCTTGCAAGAGAGCCATTCTATCCTTCTGTTCCAGTTTAGGTAAAAGGTTATCTAAGAAGTTAAACTTGCTCAAGGTTAACATTAAGTTGGGATTCAGCCTCAGGTCTGCCTGGCTCTGAAGCCCCTGCTTTTCCTCCTCTACCCTTTTCTGCTGTAGGTCTTTTGGCAAAGAACACACATTATTGAAATATATTGGTCACAGAGAGGTTTGTTGTATATATTACTTCTGAAATACTATTGAATGTAACTACCAGTATAAATCACTGCATTAGTAATGCTTTGAATGTGAAGAAGATTTTGGTTGGCTTATTCCTTGAATTTTACACCTTTTTACTAACAAGTTTAATTTTGTTGTTAAAAATTTGGGTTAACTTAGATTTTTCTAAAAATCACAACATTACCATAGGACATTTTTTTCTTTGCATTTTTGTTTATTAGAATAAAATATGAAGCCACATTTAAAAAAATCTACTGATGATTTATTAAACAAACAGTGCATACAATGGAAACAGTGTTGGCATTGACTATAACAGCATGATATTTACCACTATTGAAAGATGTTCATATATTAAAAATTAAATAGAAAACAATCAACAGCATAATAAAACTGTGAAGAAAGGGGATTTATTTATAAAGTTTGCTCTTGGCTAGCATCTGAAAACTTAGAAGGGCCATAGGGTATTAACTTCAGCCAACACATTACTATTCTGTTATAGACTTCTCAGAAAAAAAGATTTTCTCTAAAAATAATAACTTATCTGCAGGCCATATGCTCGATGCATATCCAAATTAGAGCAAATTCTGAAGATTGTCAATTAATGATTATCATTCAACTCCTCTAACTTTACATGAAAAGAAACTAGAAACACTGTTAGAGATTCATGTGTATGCATAAGTAGTGATGGTGGAGAATTACCTAACACTCCAAAATGGAGTCTTTTCCATGACTATTTAATTTTTTTTCTCAAGGAATCAAATATCTTACAGGCATCCTATAATTAATCTCCATATACCTTGACATTTCTCCATAATTCTGTTTAATTAGAATTAACTGTGATATTAATTATGCAGGCAAATGAAGCAGACTGTTTCCTAATGGTTAAGAATCACTGAGAGTTCCCAGCCTGGCTCCACCACTTACCACTGTGTGACCTTAGGCAAGATCCCTAAATTTTCTTCATCTCCAAGAAGGGTCTGGGAAACAATAGAACATATTTCCTTGCTGAGTATAAACGTTTAAATACAAGAAGTCAAAAGTGTTTGGAACGTGGAGATAAATCAATGATGTTAGTATATTTTAGGGAAGGCTGGTACAAGTAGAAACGTTTCATCAGTTTATTTAGAAGAGACAAATATATATTTAAATTCTTCTGAGACATGGAATAAACTTTAAAGAGCCAGTGGGATATTTTACAAAATAAAATAGTTTTAAAACATGAAAACACCAAAATGATTTTCAACTTAGAAAGTATTGAACAAATATATTTGCTCTATAAACTTTTATTATCTATCCAGGTGTACTGGGGAAAGCAAATCAAACCTTTGCTCAGGCAATTACAATATGGTTGGGGAAGGCTGGCATGTTTTGAGAAAGACAAATAGAATGTTAAGTATCAAAATGAGTGGAAGCTTGCAATAGGAATTCTACAAAAGAGAGCAGGTGAGGGGGAGTGGTACAAGGCAGCCTCATGAAGAAGAGCTCTGAGCTTGGGGAGTTTCACTGGAGAAGAGAAGACCCTTTAGATGAGGGGCATTGTGGTACATTCATTCTTCCCTGGGGGCTCAGCAGTAAAGAATCAGCCTGCCAATGCCTGCCAGTGCAGGAGACGTGGGTTTGATTCCTGGGTGGGGAAGATCCCCTGGAGAAGGAAATGGCAATCCACTCCAGTATTCTTGACTGGAAAATCCCATGGACGGAGGAGCTTGGCAGGCTACAGTCCATAGGGTCACAAAGAGTTGGACACGACTTAGGGACTAAACAACAACAAATTGTGGTACAAATAAACAAAGAGCTTTACAAACACCAGTGATATATGAATTATCTTGCACACTTATTAAAATGTGGCATCTGACTCACAGGTATAGAGAACAACTAGTGGTTACCAGTGGGGAGAGGGACGGGGAGAAGGGCAATACAGGATTAAGAGGTACAAACAATTAGGGATAGAATAAGCTACAAGAATATGTTGTACTACATGGGATATATAAACCAATATTTTATGATAACCATCAATAGAGTATAACCTTTAAACATTATGAATCACTATATTGTATACCTGTAGCTTCCATAATATTACTGTATATAAACTATACTTCCATAAAAAAGCAGACTACTTTTTAAAATATACCTTGCCAAAAATTAAAAAAAAATGGCTGATTCATATCAATGTATGACAAAAACCACTACAATAAAAAAAAAAAAAAAAACCCTGAAACAAAAACAGGCACAAATGAAATTAGAAGAGGTAGAGGAAAAATATAATAAATGAAAAATACAGAAACTGGAAAAAAAATGTACCTTGCCAAAAATTAAAAAAAAAATGTACCTTGCCAAAAATTAAAATGCAGACAAAAAACTGAACAATTTTTTAAAAAATGTGTGAAAGAAAAAGGGCCAATAACTCAAAAAACATAATCATTATTATAGCCATCATCAATGACAAATGCTAACCTCCTTAGTGTAATAGTGCTAATGAACAAATTAACAAAAGGCAATGACCATATAGAAAAATGAGACTAATAAAATTTTATAAAGTGAGGAAATAAAAATTTAGCACATTTATTTATTTGATAAATAAACCAAAAAATGCTTTTACCCTCATATACAATGAACTGTAAGCTAAAAAACAAAACACCAGTTTTTAGCTATAATTTGAAAAACAAAACTTTAAATTCATTTCTTTAGGGGTATAAACGTATACCATATTTCGGAAGTTATGTGGCTGTACACACCCAAAGTCTTTTTCAACGTATGTGCATGCGTGCAAAGTCATTTTAGTCATGTCTGACTCTGTGCAACCCCATGGACTGTACCCACCAGGCTCCTCTGTACTGAGATAATAGCAAATGATTGAGAAACATGTGAAAACTAATGGAGAGCCTACCCCTGGCCTTATCAAGTGGTTAGAAATGTATTTTGGACCTGTGCAGGAAAATATATGAAGAGTCCATCTGGCTAGTTTACAGTCATTTCCTCCCATTGATTTAGTCTGGGTTTCCTAACTAGTTAGATTTAACTGGATGAGACAAACTAATTGAGTGACAAAGATGCATCATGACTCTGGGGACTTTGCCTTTTTTTCTGTTTAATAATTTAATTTGTAGATTGTTAAATGATTTAAATCCCAGGAAGCGTAGAAGGTTCTTAAACTTTTGCTTCCACTGGGCTTTTTAACCCAAAGAATCAAATGACAGTCTGTGAGACAAACGATAGTGACTTTGTGAGTTTTTCTGGCCTTTCGGCATGAGATTAAGAGGCCAGACATTTTCTGTTTGCAGAGATCAAATATTATTAATAACAAGAAAGCCCATGTTCTCTGATGTGGAAACAGGAAGTCTGTAAATCTTTGTATCCTGCTCTGTTTCTATTTCCTGACAAGTCGACTACTTGAAGGGCAGTCCCTTGGAGCAGTTATACTGACAACATGAAAAAAAATTAGTTGCTTTCATTTATTTCCTCATTTCCTCATGGGAATTTCCTGCAAGCATGGATAATAATAACTTGATAAGCAAATTATTCTGTATATCTTATTTCATGTTTTTTCTAAAGAGGCGTTTTCCTTGTTATCCTACCCTCTAAAATTGTAAAACGGTAAAACGTTCGTGTCTGGCGGACCCCTTGCTTTCCTTTTTCACAAGACAAAGGCACTTTGTTCTGACAAATGTGACAAACCAACTTTAGTTGTAAACTAAGTAGCCAGATGATATAATATATTATTAAGTATTTATGAAGTAATCTGGGGCAATATGCAGCTGGTTCCCTGTTCCTTAACAGATGTAAGAATTCCCAGTGTATTTCCCTGATTGATTACATGAATTTCCTTATTACAGTGCTATATTTGAACACAAGTCTTTAATCATCAGATGCCTTTTGTCTGCAAGACCATCTTTCTGGAATAAAAGGGCATCTGTTTTAACAGCAGAAACAGCATTTATCCAGAGACATTCTAGATAGAAATAGATTAAAATATAGATTGTATACTAGAATTACTTAATTGGAGTTGTTTAATTGTTTGTTTGAAATGAATCGTGTTGTCAGCAAGTCACTATATGTATGTTAAACATCCAGCTATTCCTTAATATGAGGAAGCTATCTTTGAACTTTCTCCTCAAAATATCAGATTATTTTCCCTCCCATACTATATAAACTCAGACGAATTAGGAGACTCACATAATGCTCTTCAGAAAAATTTTCCTTGAAGCTGAGATTATGTCCAAAACATGGAAGCCCAAAACTGAACTATCATGAAAAATCCCAGTGACTAGAAATAGAATGTCCAAATTCGAAGTGTCATTTCAGCCTTCTCCATGGCACAGCTTGACTCTCATAATTGCTCTTGTTGCCTTACTTTCCTGTAGTACGCTGTGACACTTCCTGAGGTGACTGGGTGCTGTGTGATCTTTTTCACTTACATTCGGTATCATCGTATGAACATTATCTGATAGGGAAAGAAGCCTAGTCATAACATGAGCAACTCAACATAGCTAGCCTTTAAAACTGCTGGTTGTCTTAATAAGACACCAACACTGCCAGCAGCAATGTTATTCTTAAGCCTTTTAAGGGTTCATTTCAGTGTTTGTTTTCCATTACATCCATTAATGTAATCTACACAGCAGGGCTGTCTCTAACTATGTTATTAATTATTATGATGTCCTGCTATGCAAATTGAAATATAGATATGGATTTCAAGACCTTGAATGGGAACATAAAAACAACCCAGTTAAATCATTTCATTCAGCAAAGCAGCGAGTAAAAACAAAAGACTTTCCTAAACCACACAGCTGTGGCATTAGTGACCTTGATTTCCAAGGTCAGCACTGGATGGAGCAGAATTGATGGCTTTTGCTGACACTTATTGAATAAATTATGCTAGAAACCTTCTGCTACTATGGCTATAGAATCAACCTGAGAATACAACAACAACAAAACATACAAAATTTTAAATCACAGAGAAACTAGAGTGGGAAATTTTCATAATTTTCATCATTAATTACATATCAGCTTCTATATTTTGCTTCCCAGGTGGCACAATGGTAAAGAATTCATCTGCCAATCCAGGAGATGCAAGAAATGTGGGCTCGATCTCTGGGTTGGGAGGATCCCCTGGAGCAGGAAATGGCAACCCACTCCAGTATTTTTGCCTGGAAAATCCCATGGACAAAGGATCCTGATGGGCTATAGTCTATGGGGTTGCAAAGAACTGACCATGACTGAGCAACTGAACACACACATAACTTATGTTTTTTTATATAGATACAGAAATGTTTCATTAGTAATTTCTATAGACCACATAAACTGAAAAAACAAAGATTAAACAGCTAGTATTTAAGTCTTTTGCTATGTAGTTCAGAAATAAGAAATTAGGATTTTCAGGTTGAATAGCAATTTCTTTGAAAAGTCCAAAGAAAATTATTACTCTACCTAGAGATGAGGCCAGAATGTCACATGTCTATAAAGACAATAAAAACTCAAAGCTACATAAGAATAAGACAGGTTTATCTCTTCTTCTCCAATAAAGATTTCCTTCTTTTAGTAGATGTTCAAGAGTATTTTATGAACCTGCAGTATGAGAACAGAAGGGCCAAGCAAATTCAAACAGTTCATTCAGATAAAATCTGTGTAGCCATTAAACCTCAAAATCTCAGCAATATCTATGGAGTTATTTACATTTCCATGTGCTCTAAGTTCATGTTAACTAATACAATCTGTACCTATTTATGATAGTTTCATCTCCTTTTTAATTCCCCACTTCTCTGCCCTCAGGGAAAATGTCAACTTTCAACTATCATTTGAAATTAACTTCTCTTTTTCTTATATGTTAAAAGATGACTACACCTTTAGTTTTTTGCAAATATCAAAGACAGCCAGCAATCTCTTCATCATTTCCCCAACTATGCAACTCAAAGTACGTCTGTTCTCATCTGAAAATATGCTTGCTGATTCCCAAGGCTAAATCCCGCTGTCCTGTAACCTAACTCTCTGCCTTCTCCTCCCGTATTTACCCTCAATTCATTTAGTAAATAGTCCTCTTCAGTCACCTGGTGGAGTCTTTCTTCTTGACCCATAAGCATGTTCTGGTTACTTCTAAATTGAACAACATTATTTTACACTAATGCCTTTTCATTTTAATCCTGATGCCTACACACTGGAAGCGACTCTGATGCTGGGAAAGACTGAAGGCAAAAGGAAAAGAGAGTGGCAGAGGATAAGATGGTTAGATAGCATAACTGACTCAATGGACATGAGTCTGAGCAAACTCTGGGAGACAGTGGAGGACAGAGGAGCCTGGCAAGCTGTAGTTCATGGTTGCAAAGAGTCAGACAACTGAGTGACTGAGCAACAATAACAATGCCTTTTCAGGTTCTTTTCCTGGTTTTTCAGGCAAGCTGAGTTTATCCATTAAAAGGCACATAGAATGCGTAATGCCATGGGGGAAATGTTTAAAATATATTTTAAAGGTAAATACAAAACCAAGTAGATAGCATGATTCCAATTTTGTGAAAAATATGTCTGTTTACATAGTAAAAGGTATACAAGGCTACATACACACAAAGGGAGACACACATATGCCCACAGAGACAGAGATATAGAGACAGAGAGAGACAGATTTCTTTGCGTAATGACATGCATTTTTACTTGAGCTATATCTAGTTGCCTAATTAGGTTAAGTCAGGGGAAAATGTGCAGTACTGGGGAGGTTGCCTCTGTAAGGACAAGGTCCAAAGGTTTGGGGTCAAAGTTAGGGTTCAAGTTCTAATTCTGTCACTTACTAGGTTAAGGGATGTGGTCTTAAGCAAGTTCCTTAACCTCTGAGACTCAATTTTCTTCATCTGAAAATAAGGATAATGCTAAATATTTTATATACTTTGAAGAATTAGTGGTGGGCTTTTCCAAGGATGAGTTACCAATGAGTCATTATAGTGGATGCTACTTACCTATCCCTGGTAGAATGATGTTCTATCCAAATTTCCCCAACTGCCAGAGGGCATAGGGCTTCAGCAGCAGAAACTATCATAATTACGTGTTTCAGTACAAATAGCAGGTGATCGACTTCACTCTTTCTTGGCAGAGAGCATGCTGTGTTCTGGGCTTCCCTGGTGGCTCAAATGGTAAAGAATCTGCCTACAACGGAGAAGACCTGGGTTCGATCCCTGGGTTGGAAAGATCCCATGGAGGAGGAAATGGCAATCCACTCCAGTCAGTATTCTTGCCTGGAGAATCCCATGGATGGAGGAGCCTGGAGGGCTACACTCCATGGGGTCATAAAGAGCTGGGCATGACTGAGTGACTAACACTTTCACTTTCCATGATCCATCCTGCCCTTTGCTGTGGGATGTCATTCTGGGGCAGGAAAACCCAACTCCTAAACTCAAGTGTGCTTTGGGATAAACTCTTGATTTTCACTTTATTAAAATTTAACCCCTATACACTGAGTCATGTGTCTTAACCTCTCATAGAGTGGAATTTCTGAAGATCATTTATTTTTCAAGGGCCAGTCCAGGATATACACTGCTCTTGATATCAATAAATGAGAAACAGAGACAAAGTCAGAACAGACAGGAGGAGGGCTTTTTTCTCTGGATTTAGAGTATCTAATTTTAGTCTATTTGTTCATTCATTATTAACTTGCCTTGCTTATTATTTGGTTCCCTGGTGAGATTCATAGGGTTGTCCCAGCTCATTCTCTGAAGGTTTATTCTCTCTTTTGGTTGAGTGCACTTTTATTTCTTTAGCAGCATCTCTTTTGTTTTATATAGCCTCAGATGATATTTCCAACTCTCTTCTGATCTGTTGCATTTTTAAAGGAAAGAAATATTGTGCTAAAGCTAAAGAGACTTTGAAGCAGCAGAGCATATATAATTTATGTCGAAGAAGGGTGAGTGAAACCATCTCTGGGACCAGCTGGTTTTAATGTCTCTGAAAGCTCAAATTTTTAGAACACGACCACATAAATGTCCTTTAGATTTGTAAGCTTGATCAATTTGCTTAGATATTTTTGGACTGGAGAACTTTACAAATGACTTCTATTTCAAAGAAAATAAAACTGAAACAAGTGGGAGTGTGCTGCTTTTGAATTTTTCCCCTTTTAATGGAAATCAGAGAGGCAGCTGCAGTGTAGACAGGACTGATCGCGTCTCCTGGCAGAGTCTGTGCCAGTGCCTGCACACACGCTTCCTGCCTTGGACTCTGCAGAGCAAGTTGGTTCAGTTCAGTTCAGTTCAGTTGCTCAGTCATGTCCAACTCTTTGCGACTCCATGGACTGCAGCACGCCAGGCTTCCCTGTCCATCACCATCTCCCAGAGCTTGCTCAAACTCACGTCCATTGAATCAATGATGCCATCCAACCATCTCATCCTCTGTCGTCCCCTTCTCCTCCTGCCTTCAATCTTTCCCAGCATCAGGGTCTTTTCCAATGAGTCAGTTCTCTGCATCAGGTGGCCAAAGTATTGGAGCTTCAGTTTCAGCATCAGTCCTTCCAATGAATACTTAGGACTGACTTCCTTTACGATTGACTGCTTTGATCTCCTTGCTGCCCAAGGGACTCTCAAGATTCTTCTCCAATACCACAGTTCAAAAACATCAATTTTTTTGGTGCTCAGCTTTCTTTATGGTCCAACTCTCACATTCATACACAACTACTGGAAAAACCATAGCTTTGACTTGACAAACCTTTGTTGGCAAAGCAATGTCTCTGCTTCTTAATATGCCTTCTAGGTTTGTCATAGCTTTTCTTCCAAGGAGCAAGCATCTTTCAATTTCATGACTGCAGTCACTGTCTGCAGTGATTTTGGAGCCCAAGAAAATAAAGTCTGTCACTGTTTCCATTGTTTTCCTGTCTATTTACCATGAAGTGATGGGACCGGATGCCATGATCTTAGTTTTCTGAATGTTGAGTTTTAAGCCAGCTTTTTCACTTTCCTCTTTCACCTTCATCAAAAGGCTCTTTAGTTCCTCTTCACTTTCTACTGTAAGGTTGGTATTATTTGCATATCTGTGGTTATTGATATTTCTCCCAGTGATCTTGATTCCAGCTTGTGCTTCATCTAGCCTGGCATTTCTCATGATATACTCTGCATATAAGTTAAATAAGCAGGGTGACAATGTACAACCTTGATGTACTCCTTTCCTAATTTTGAATCAGTCCATTCAGAAACAGCCAAAGTGCTTTTCACATTCCTATAGTTGTGGCTCCAGTAGAAATGACTTGGGAGCAGCGCCAGGGAGCATTATTTAGGGTCTCTTGGATAGAAACTGAGTTGTGGGTGGATGTAAGTGTGTGTGTGTAGGGCATGGGGGGTTTAAGCATTTGCTCTCAGAGGTCATTTGCGCTGAAGATGGAAGAGGTGAGATACAAGAAGGAACAATTATTGAGCAGCTCCTAAGAGAAAGGGTGGGCTTCCCTTGTGGCTCAGCTGGTAAAGAATCTGCTTACAATGTGGGAGGCCTGGGTTCGATCCCTGGGTTGGGAAGATCACCTGGAGAGGGAAAGGTTACCCACTCCAGTATTCTGGCCTGGAGAATTCCATGGACTAAATAGTCCATTGGGTCACAGAGTGTTGGACATGACTGAGCGACTTTCACTCACTAAGAGAAAGGGCACCAGAGACTTTCTCATTTAATCCTCAGTGTAACTCTGGGGGGTGATGTTGCTTGGGAAGCTCAGGCCCGAGGTGTTGAGTAGCTGGCTCATGGTCACACAGCTCATAAGCAGCACGAGATTCTGACTGGCAAGTCCTGGTCTTTCTGGGACACTAGCCCATGGAGTCTCAGGAACTGATCCTCTCTAACCCTGTGGTACTTTCCAGGTTCAAAGACAGGAACTGGGTCTCTTCTAAGGGAGGGGAGTGGGTCTTCCACTTCCCGTATTGTCATCAAACACACTTGATGGGGAAGGCACCTGTGTGATACATGTGGACCTGAATCACCATGACTGTTACAAACTTGCCCTACCATCTCCTTGCTTTCCTCCTGGCTTTCTCTCCTTAGCCCTGGAATTTCATTTGCTATTTCTTCCTTTCTGGCAGACTAACTCTTCCTTCTTTTTCAGATCTCGGTTTAGTTAGAAGTTCCTTGGTTACTCCCATCCCCTTCCCCAGCCTGGTTTCTATGGTCTAATTGTCACAGTCCGTCCTCACATTCTGTTATAATTACTTGCTAATTTCCCTACATCCCCAGTTAGGTCATTGGAATAACGTCCTTGTTCACTGCTGTTGCCCCAGAAACTAAGATGGAGAGTGCATGGCGTGTGGCTGGTGTGCAGGGTGTCTGAACACAGGCCGAGCAGTGTCAGGCCTAGCTGGGGAAGGGGTGTTAAACCCATGCTATGATTCCAGCCCCCCGGGGATCATAAGACCTAAGGAGAAACAGTGTATTCACACTGTAAACACAGCTTCAAGACAAGTCCCCTACCTCTTCTTGCCACCAGATGGTTGCCGTAAACTCAGGACGTGTTGACGGTGGTGTCACCGAGATGGACAGAGAGACAAAAGTATGGACTTCATCAGTGAGAATGCCTGAGTTACTTCTCGCTTCCTTTCTCTTCCCTTTTCCTCACTCCTTTCCCCCTCTCCTTTTACAGAACATATCAAAAAGATACAGGAAAAAATTATTGCCTTTGGCTTTTGACTTAACGAAATCTAACTTAGAGATTATTTTAAAATATTTGAAGACAATGTTAGAAAGCATTATTAATTTCAACATTGTAAAATAGATACAAATACATTTTTATATGAGGCAAATAAAACTTTCACTTGAATAAGGATGATTACTATCATCAACAAACCTACCTTCCCACTGGGAATTGAATATCACCAATGTTAACAAAATAACTATTAAGAAATTAATTATTTGTGTATTAGAGGAGGTGTCTCAGCCTTGGGTCTCAGTGGTTCCAGTTATTGGCTTAAAATTCTAGGCACAAGTGAGATTTTTGTTTTTGTTAGAGGTAATGACTTTGTCTCCTGTGTACAGATAATAGTTTACATAAAAAATTATTCAGTGATAAAACTGATAAACACAATGTTCGTACAACCCATTTCCACTCATTACCTTATGTTAATGGATTTTCATTCCATGTGTCTAGGATGTTATCTTTCTGCTTTCAACTTTAAACTTGTGAGAAGATCTTTGTTACCTTCTGATAGTAACAGAAATGCGGGAGCTAGTTCAGGGAAAGGATAGAAAGAACTGGAGAACCCAGAAGCACACAATCCATAGGCATTAAGATGCTGCCATCTTTGAATGACAATTGAATTTCTGGAAAAGCCAAAGTGTTTGTAGTATGAAAGGCTGGATTTTATTACATTGCCAATCACAGTTTTATAACACAACTTTATTCTCTTAGTCTATTGAAGTATATCTACAGAAAATAGCCAAATCTGAGCATCAGAAGACTGCCCAGTCTACCTGATGCAGGATCTCTGTAGTTCTGAGAAGCAAAAGAGTAATTTAAAATTAGGAGTGTGAAGGTTGTATGTGTGTGTGCGTGTGTAAAGTTGACTGGATAACTGAGGGGCTTATTGGTGGGTAAGTGAGAGCTGGCTGTGGGTGTGCCTCCATGAAAAGCTGATCAAAATTCTGAGCAATGATGAAAAGGTTTTACTGCAGACCTTTTTAACTATGAAGATTTCTACAGTTGATCTGAGCTCAGAATTAAAAAAAAGTATACCTACAAAATATACATAGATAAATAATGTACATGTGTATCATATATATGTATTATATACATACAATTTATGTGTATATAAATGAAACTAAGGTAGCATAATACACAGTATTATATACTTATAAAAATAAATTTTGCATTAAAGAGAATCCCATGAATTGAGTAAACACAATCTGAGAATTTCCAGATGTTATGGTCCATCTCCAGCTCTCACATCCATACATGACTACTGGAAAATTGATAGCTTTGACTAAACAGACCTTTATTGGCAAAGTGATGTCTCTGCTTTTTAATACACTGTCCAGGTTTGTCATAGCTTTTCTTCCAAGGAGCAAACATCTTTTAATTTCATGAATGCAGTCACGGTCTGCAGTGATTTTGTAGCATGACCTTTATCAAATTATAGAAGCTGCATTTTATTTTTCTGAGTGATACTTAAAGAACCACAAATAGATACTGAAGTTTGTTAAATGATTTTTTATGAACTTCCTAAACAAATTATTTTTGTCTTTTCTTCAGACAAATTTTGGAGTACCTTGAATAATTTTCTAATCTTAAACCAACATTGTATTCCATGGTGAGCCCTCTTGATCAGACATATCCGAAATAGCATGCTGTACAAATAATTGGAAAATATTCATTTAAACACACATAGAACTCGTTTATGAAAACTGACTTTGTTTTGAATCATAGTTTTAAAGAATTACTATTATCACTTTATGATGGCAGCGCAATTGAATTCAAAATAAATAATAAAGTGATAATAAGAAATTTCATTTTGTTGAAAATTTTAAAATACTTACACATAATTTAAACTGAGATTAGGAAATACTTAGTACAGAACAAAAATGAAAGTGCTACACATCAACATTTACAAGATGTAGTTAAATTGGCACTGTGGAAAATGTATTAGCCTTAAATACTTCTGTTACATTTTTCAGTTTGTGGATTTTAGATCAAGTAGATAGCAAAGATTTAGACCTAAATCATTTATAAGTGGTCCTACCATTTGCCATGGATTCTAGGGGAAATCTTCAGTTTATTTTTATGTGTTTGTTTACTTCAGCCTCCATGGAGAGTTTGTCTACATAAGTGAACTTACCCTGCCGTATACAAGAGTGTATATATATATAAATTCTTAAGATAGCTGATGGTTTCAGTATTTATTTACTTCCCTGGACTAATGTTCTGCCTTTGTATTCGGCTTCATACTTCGTGCATTTTTGTAATCTCATACATTTACTTGAAAAGTTATTCTATTTTCAATATTTTCTTTCAAACATGTAAAAGTGCTTTGTAGTAGTAAGTGTTAGTAATTCCCATCTGCCTCACTACTAGAAACTTATATCTATCTTAGTATTTTTAATACTCTTTCAGTTTAAAATATTATATTATTTCCATGATGGTTTCTTCTTTAAGTGTAGTTCACAATGTGATTGCATTTTCAGCAGGATCTTCCCCCTCCTTTTTAAAAATTGCATTTCATTTTTATTGCATTGACAACATACTTTGGTTCGTATCAGAGTCCCTTCAGTCCTTTCAGATCCATGGAAATGCTTTACATTATTATGCTGTCCATTTTTATAAAGATTAATGATTCTCTTAAAAATATGTATTTTCTAATTGTTAGGTATGTAGTTATATATGTGTAAAACTTGTTCATCATGCACTCAAGTTCTTATATCTGTACTAGTTCTTGACTGCTTGATCTATCAGCACAGAGGGATGCATTAATATTTCCCTGTATGCTTGTGGGTGTGTGGATATCATCATCAATCTGCCATGTTTTCATTTGTATATTTGGGGCTTTCTTTTTAGGTGTCCTACTGGGTTTTTGATCCTTTTACTTGAAGGCAACTGGTCATTGATGCATTTGCTTACCTCTGTGGTCCCTTTCCTTGTCATTTCTGACATTATCACTTAGAACCTCAGTTCCTCCATTTAGAGTGAATTTTGTACATTCTGTCCAGTGTTTCTGGAGGTTTGAAGTGGGAGGGGTCACATTCTGTTAATATTCACATTCTGTTAATATCTTGCCAGGAGGGCCTGAAGTTAATAGATTTCATTTAACCTATGGAACTGGATGAGGTCACCTGGGCAAGAGAGTATAAAATGAAGAGAAGTGAGCAGAGGGCCAATCCACAGGAAGCTAATATTTAGAGGATGAATGAAAGTGGGGTAAACTGAGTATGACTTCCTTCTATTCTAGAATCTCTGCAAATTCTTCCCCTTAGAGGGCTCATAGATTTCCAAGTATGCCAAAAAGCAAACATAAGTAATAAAACAGAGGGTCAGTCTTTCACACAGAATCATTCATATCTTAACCAAATATATAATATGGTAATAAGAACATTGGCAGATATTGTGCATTTTGTGCTCAAAGGCAGTTTGTTTTTTTTCTTGTGTATAGAGATGTACCAGAATCATTCTCCTTTTGTTGAGTGTTAAATATAAGAAAACTTTTATTGCTGGCATTTTATAAAAGTAATCTGATGTCTACTTTTATTTGTTTTATATTGAACCCTTTGGCAAAAGACAGCCTCGTCATTGTTTTCTGTCAATCTTCAGATAGGGGAAAAGCAGAAAGATTTCAAGCTGGTATACTCTCTAAAAGAAAAAGCAATAGAGAAAAGTGGCAAAGACAGATAAAAGAAAATGAGATTTACAATGTCAGCTAAACTTTAGGGATGAGAAAACACAAAAAGATCCACAGTAGAGCAAGATTAGGGTAACTCCTGACAGTTCTGACAGATTTCAGAGATATACCAAACTTCCCTGACTAAAAGAAATTGACCAGAAATGTTAAGATAGTTTCTCTTATAATACTGTGAATGCTCTTGCAGTTTACAAGCTATAAAATCACATTGTGCAGAGATGGGATCAAAAACAAAAAATTATCTAAGGATATAGAGTCAGTGAACAATGATGAGTATTTGAACTTTGCAGAGGGGTAAGGGGGCTACAATGCTGTCACTGAAATTTTTTCTAAAGGGAAAATACCTACAAGTTGCTGCAAAAAAAAAAGAAGGGAACTTCTTTGCAAAGGCTGAGGCTTCAGATGAACAAATAACTTCTTCAACATTCTTAAATATATTAAACCCAACTTCATATGGTTAGTATTAAATAAAATGGCTGAATTATACTTAAAATATTTAATTCAGAATGTGTAAAAAAGGCAACCAAAGTTAGAACCAAATAAAAATATGTGTATTTCTTGTATACATTACCATGTGTAAAATATTTCACTAGTGGGAAGCTGCTGCATAACACAAGGAGCTCAGCCTGGTGCTCTGTGATGGCCTAGAGTGGTGAGATGGGGGAGGGTGTGTGGAGAGGGTGGCTCAAGAGGGAGCGGGTATGTGTATACTTAGGACTGATTCATGCTGTTGTACAGCAGAAACCAACTCAATATTATAAAGCAATTATCTGCCAATTAAAAAAAAACATGCATTTCTGCCCAGTTATTACATTCCACTATCGTCTCTGCATAAAAGCAGTGTCCTGAACTTTCTATTTTTCTTATCTTGACGCCTAGCTGACATATTTACTATTGAAATATTTGTAGGAACTGTGGAATTCTGCGTTTAGAATTATCAACTGTTTATAATGATGATTTTCCTGAGTCATAACTCTTTGATAGCTGATGGACTGAAATGAGATTACTAAACCATCACTGATGGAGGCCAGTTGGCAGCCATATTTTAGAAGCAAAGCCTTGTACATCCTGATCCCTCTACTAGGTTGCTTTTCTAGCCACTTCTTCCACTAATACCAACTCTTCCTTTCTTTTTTTTTTTTTTCCTTGCCACAGCATGTGGCATGTGGAATCTTTCCCAATCAGGGATCAAATCCATGCCCTCTACAGTGGAAGCGTGAGTCTTAACCACTGGACCACCAGGGAAGTTCCAAAACTCTTCCTTTGCCTCTAAGCTCAAATTTGTCTTTCCTCCATCCCTTCTCACCCAGACAAAGCTCAGTTCTCTTTTTCTTTTTAAAAAAGATTTATTGAAGTATAGTTGATTTATAACATTGCATTAATTTCTGCTGTATAGCAAAGTGACTCAGTTATACATACATATTGTTTTTCATATTCTTTTCCTTATGGTTTATCACAGGGTACTGACTATAGTTCCCTGTGCTACACAGTAGGATCTTGTTGTTTATTCACCCTATATAAATAAAATAGCTTGGGATTAGCAGATCAAAACTATTTTAGTTCTCTTGTGTTGTCACTTTTCTTTCGTAGCCCTTATTCCCATTTATGGTGTATTTCCTTCAGTTATTTGATGTATGCCTCTCTCCAGCAGTGAGCTCCATAAAGCCAGTGATGAAGGTTCTCATATTCCCAATCACTAGCATCAAGGCGGTCACATAGTAGGTGAAAACATTAATTGAATGGAATGAATGAAACACAGCCATTTGCATTGGGGTCATATAGGCTTGTACCTCTAATCTCCTACTTCTTCTCTTTGACCCCTAAGTCATCTTCCCTTTTTCATCAACTACTGTCCCATTTTTGGATGTCTCCATAAGTCCAAATTAAATATCTCAAAAATTTGTGCTCAAAAGATGATCCATAATTTTCTACTGCAAGCTTCTACTTAGTTTGTTAACGTTCATTTAGTCTCTTGAGGCTCTGGGGTATTTTTTCCCTGTAGAGCAGATTCTTGAGGAAATTTTATTAGATTTGATTTTACAAGGGAAAACAGTTCTGTTTGGATTGCAAGAAAGCTGGTAGACTCAGTTTGATTAAAAACCTCTTTTAGAAAGTGCAGTAGCAAGAATGGAAAATGTAATAAAGCCAAAATCAGAGACATAACTTTATCCTTACTTTTTAGTATCACTGTAATTTCCCTCCTGGAGATTGCTTCATTGAAGTATAGTTCAATCTACTTTCTATAACGACTGATTCAGGCCAAGATGGCCGACATGTTTTTGCAATGACTCAGCAGAGAAGGAACGTTACTGTTGGAAGCAAGGTCACTTAGTCTCACTGCGTGGCAAGGGTAGTACTGGAACTGACAGGGCTGAGTACCAGGTTGACACTGAAGGTTGTGGGCGCTATGTAGGCAATTAGCTTCTTGGCTGACCACAAACCTCTGACAAAACTTGTTTTTTTTTCTGTTTGCATATGAAAAAGAACCTTAGTTATATAAGTCACCCTAAGCTGCTGGGAGTAATGTCTGTGGTAGTCAGAATAATGGTCCTCCAAAGATGCCTACATCCTAATCACAATGACCTTGTCCCCTTTAAACACAGTTAATATCCCAACTCCCAATATGATGGTATTAGGAGGTGGGGCTTTGGGGAAGTGATTAAGTCATGAGGGTGGAGCCCTCCTGAAAGGGGTACTGCCCTTATAAAAGAGACTTACTGAGAACTCCTTACCCTTCTGCCATGTGAAGACACAGTGAGAAGGTGGCCATCTGTGAACCAGAAATCAGGCTCTCACCAGACAGCAAATCTGCTAGCACCTTGATCTTGGACTCCCCAGCCTCCATAACTATAAGAAATAAATGCTTGCTGTAAAATCTTCCAAGTCTTTTTTTATAGCAATGATATTTTTGCTATAAGAATGGAATAAGATACCCCGTGAATGTTGCTTCATATGGCAAACAGACTTTGCAGATGTGATTATGTCAAGAACATTAAGATGCTGAGATTATCCTGGATTGACCAGGAAAACCCAGTGTAATCACTGGAGTCTTTAATAATGGATCAGGGAGGCAGGAGGAGCATCACAGTGATGTGATTAGAGGACTCAACTGACAATTTCTTATCTCAAAGATGGAGGGGCCACAAGCCAAGGAATATGAGCAGTCTAGAAGCAGGAAAACAGATTCTCTCCAAAATCCTCCAGAAAGGAACACAACCTTGGCAGGACCGTAACTTCGAGCCTGTTAAGACCATTTTCAGACTTCTGACCTCCAAAACTGTAACGTGATGAATTTGTGTTGTAAGTCCCTACATTTGTGATTTCTAACAGCAGTGATAGGAAACAAGTGTTGTGGCCAATCTCCATGATTAAAAATAATCTGTCGAAGGTCTTTATGACTGTGCCCCTTCTTTAAGAAGTCTTCCTGGCCAACTTAGCTTTGAAGCTCCAAATCTGAATCTATAAGTGTATTTATTAAAGACATTTGACGAGCAAGCTACCTAATATCTTTTGAGGTCCTCAAAGTCGCTTCTGTGATGATTTACGTTCTAGACGAGGCTGTTGATTAAGGCTTACTTGAGTGACAGAGACAGTCTAGACCTCTGACAACATTACATTATGCTAAGGGTGGAAAGAATCCTTGTAATTTTTGTTTCTTGCACTGATTTGTTATAAGGTGAAATGTAGTCTATTATAATACATTTTAAAGAAAGAAATTTATTCATACCTTTCTGTTTTAGAAGAGGATGAGAAGGTAAGAAATTCTGGATTTCAGTCAGTTCAGTTCAGTTCAGTCGCTCAGTTCTGTCTGACTCTTTGTGACCACATGGACTGTAACATTGCCAGGCCTCCCAGTTCATTTCCAACTCCTGGAGTTTACTCAAACTCATGTCCATTGGTTTGGTGATGCCATCTAATCATCTCATCCTCTGTCATCCCCTTCTCCTCCTGCCTTCAATCTTTCCCAGCATCAGGGTCTTTTCCAACGAGTCAGTTCTTCACATCAGGTAGCCAAAGTATTGGAGATTCAGCTTCCTCATCAGTCCTTCCGATGAATATTTAGGATTGATTTCTTTTAGGATGGACTGATTTGATCTTCTTGCAATCCAAGGAGCTCTCAAGAGTCTTCTCCAACACCACAGTTCAAAAGCATCAATTCTTTAGTGCTCAGCTTTCTTTATGATCCATCTCTCACATACATGCTTGACTACTGGAAAAACCATAGCCTTGACTAGACAGACCTTTGTTGGCAAAGTAATGTCTCTGTTTTTTAATATGCTATCTAGGTTGGTCATAACTTTCCTTCCAAGGAGTAAGCATCTTTTAATTTCATGGCTGCAGTCACCACTTGCAGTGATTTTGGAGCCCCCAAAATTAAAGTCTGTCACTGTTTTCACTCTTTCCCCTTCTATTTGCCATGAAGTGATGGGTCCAGTTGCCATGATCTTAGTTTTCTGAATGTTGAGTTTTAAGCCAACTTTTTCACTCTCCTCTTTAACTTTCATCACAAGCCTTTTTAGTTCTTCTTTGCTTTCTGCCGTAAGGGTGGTGTCATCTGCATATCTGAGGTTATTGATATTTCTCCCGGCAATCTTGATTCCAGTTTGTACTTCATCCAGCCCAGCGTTTCTCATGATGTACTCTGCATATAAGTTAAATAAGCAGGGTGACAATATACACCATTGACATACTCCTTTTCCTATTGGGAACCAGTCTGTTGTTCCATGTCCAGTTTAACTGTTGCTTCCTGACCTGCATACAGATTTCACAAGAGGCGGGTCAGGTGGTCTGGTATTCCCATCTCTTGAAGAACTTTCCACAGTTTATTGTGATCTACACAGTCAAAGGCTTTGGCAGAGTCAGTAAAGCGGAAATAGATGTCTTTCTGGAACTCTCTTGCTTATTCAATGATACAGTGGATGTTGGCAATTTGATCTCTGGTTCCTCTGCCTTTTCCAAAACCAGCTTGCACTTGGAAGTTCACGGTTCATGTACTGTTGAAGCCTGGCTTGAAGAATTTTGAGAATTACTTTACTAGCGTGTGAGATGAGTGCAATTGTGGGGTAGTTTGAGCAGTCTTTGGGATTGCCTTTCCTTCAGATTGGAATGAAGACTGACCTTTTCCAGTCCTGTGGCCCCTGCTGAGTTTTCCAAACATGCTGGCATATTGAGTGCAGCACTTTCACAGCATCATCTTTTAGGACTTGAAATAGTTTAACTGGAATTCCACCACCTCCACTAGCTTTGTTCATAGTGATACTTCCTAAGGCCCACTTGACTTCACTTTCAGGATGTCTGGCTTTAGGTGAGTGATCACACCCTCGTGATTATGATACAGCAATTAGTAGTGCAAAACTGCCGCTACCTGCCAACATGTGGCAATTTAGAAATTAAATCCTAGTGGCCTGAAATCTTATACTGTTGTTTACAAAGTAGTGATTTATTAAATAGTAATAGCCTAACAAAGTTAGTGCAGGCTTGTAGGTAGTTTGGCTAGCTACCAGGCAACTTCTGGGATAACCTGAATTCAGTACTGAATCCAGCCTGGTATAGTAGCATGCACAATGTTAGCTTAATTTATAAGCCAATTGAGTAGGAAATGGCAACCCACTCCAGTATCCTTGCCTGGAAAATCCCATGGACAGAGGAGCCTGGTGAGCTATAGTCTGTGGGATCACAGAGTTGGATACGACTAGTGATTGAGTACACACAGCATATAAGCCAACTGAAAAAAAAAGACAAACATAAATAATCATAGTGGGATTAGTACTAAAGAAGTTCCATTCCTAATCCATCAATTTTGAAGGATAATTAAATACTAAAATAATAGCTCATTTTAAACATCTGCTGTGTAATAAATCTTCTACATCTTATTTGTATTTTGTTCTCTTCTCCTGACCTCACAAGAAGGTGACAGTTGCTCTCATCTGTCTCTTGCAGTTAGGCAGTCTCATGACTGGTTAAGGCCAGTGAGTTGTGCGAAGAGGTGGTGGTATTCCTTCGTTGTTCAGTCGTGTCTTACTCTTTGCGACCCCATGGACTATAACCTGCCAGGCCTCTCTGTCCTTGGGATTTCCCAGGCAAGACTATGGAAGGGATTGCCATTTCTTTCTCCAGGGGATCTTCTTGAGCCAGAGATTGAACTCGAGTCTCCTGCATTGACAGGCGGATTTACCACTGTGCCTCATTAGTTAGCTAATAATTCTCACAAATCATCAGACTTCTTGGGAACCTAAAAGTCCCATTGTTTTCCTTTGCAGCCTTTCCCTGCTTCAAAACAGTCACCAAAAACTCCTCTGTCATATTTGTTTCAAATTATGTTTATTTATGTTGGTGTTTGCTTACTTTATCACTCTGTATTTCCTGATTTTAAATAGTAAATGCTTGGATAGCTGATGAAACAGAAAAATGGTTTACTTTATGCAATCAGTTTAGGCCACAAACATAATTTCCACCTGAAAATTTCACGAATGTCCAGTGGAACTTGGGGAAATTGATACACTTTCCTAAGTCTGGGTTTTTTTTTAAATTTGTCTAATGGGATTAAAAATTGTACCAGCTTTATGGTTTTGATGCGAGGATTAAATAAAACAATGCATTTGAAGAATTTAGCACACAAAAAAGTCCATGCTGTCTATGATGCTGTGTGAAGATGATCACGTAGATCATGCTCAGTTATACAAAATAATGAGAGAAGCATGTGGCAGGAAGTTCTACATGCCTCCCCAAATCCATTCCTCCTGTTTAGACAGACAAGCTCTGGCTTTTAACTGGCACATTGAAGCCCAAGAATACTGGAGTGGGTAGCCTATCCCTTCTCCATCAGATCTTCCTGACTCGGTTATCGAACCGGGGTCTCCTGCATTGCAGGAGGATTCTTTACCAACTGAGCTATCAGGGAAGCTGCTATTAAATCAAAAAGCAGATTTTTATCCCTGTTTTTGTTATTAGACCAAAAAGCAGATTTTATCCCTGAAGATTTTTCTCAAAGCTCCAGAAACAACTTTGTTTTTGAGATAGGAGCCAACTGTACGAAGGCTAAAATCAGGTGTAAATGCCGTTCAACAAGCTGGAAACAGTGAGTTTTCTAGGAAGGTGAATTCAATTCTAATGATGTGCTGGTGGAGTCCCTTTGTATGTAAAACTGGGGAGAGAAGGAAGGAGAGGAGAAAATCTATACAGGAAGCCTGGGAGTGAGGAGGGTAGCAATCAGTCAGACCCTCCTTGGCAGGAACACTCCATGGAGTGTGGCTCCGGTGAAGTCCATATGTGACTGTGTGCGTTTCTTTCCTTCTTGCCATGGTGTATTTGCCTTTGTTTTCAGCGCTTAAGCAAAAGACCTGGTGAGTATGTATTATCAGGCTCGAATGAAATAGGATGGCCTCTGTTTATTTTTCTTGTTGTTTACAGAGTTGTTGCCGCAAGAGCTTAGGCATTGACAAAGGGCATATTACCATTTCTTCAAATATCTTTAAGGGATCAAGGTGGATGAGCTGTAGACAGCATAATGCAGGCAGTGCCAATAAGCATAAACTGGCTGTTAACTGGAGTCTGGTTATTGCAGAAATCAATTCCATTGAAAGATCAGAAAAGCTTTAAAACTGAGAGACAATGGAAGGATTACTGTTATAGAATACCAGGTTTTATTTGTTTGGGAATGGGGAATAGAGACTGTGGAATGTGGAAAGTAGGCTGGCTCTTTTGTTTCTATTCTTTTTTTTTTTTTATTTGTTTAGTTTTTTTTTTAATAACTGGGCTCAGCATTTAAACAAAGCAAAGGAAAAACTAACTGTAATGCTAGGTTTCTCTGTCCTTTTTTAACTGTAGGGAAATCTGTCTACCTTAGTTGAACTGGCCGAGTCATAGTTTGGACTTCCTTTTGAGCTATTTTGTAGACAAATAGAGTTGTTTCCAACTTCTAGGCAACAATGCATACAGTAAATACAAACCAATGTGTTTTCCCTCTTCAACATCCCCTTCCTCCCATCCCTGCCTCCCAAACCTTATACATGTAGAAATAATGTCTCTTCCTGCTATAATAGCATGGACTCTAGGTTAGTCTATTTGTGCTTTTCTTCAGAAGTAACTCTCTAGGAAGATAAAATCAAATATCTACACACATACTTGAACAGTACTGATGGAGAAATTTAAGCAAAGATACAAGCTCTCAGTAATAGTGTATCTCATTCAAAGTTTTTAAAACTCAAGGGACAGTTCCTTTTTCTTTTAAATGTTCTTATATTTCTGTTTTCCCCAAGATAATGTTGTTTGTGATCCTAGTTTCTCATTTTTAATTTCCTTTATTGTTTTATATAGTGAGTGTCAAAGTCCAGGTTATTCTGAGATGTGTAACCTGGATCTCGGATCCAGGATCTCTGGATTTCTGATTTTGTCTCCCCCCCCTTTTCTTAAATAGAACTTTCATTTGAGGATTAAAAGCAATCTTTATGTAGACATTGCACATAATAAGGCTGTTTTGGTGCTTTGAAGAGCTACACTTTGGGAAATGGATTCAGGATGCATTATTTCTTTTGGGGAGTTCTATTTGGAACCAAGAGTTAAGGGACAAGAGGGAAGAACAGCTTTGAGGAAAATAGTCCCAGTTGTTATTTCATGTGAGGATTGTTGTCATTGTTCAGTCTTTCAGTTGTGTCCAACTCTTTGTGACCCCATGGACTACAGCACGCCAGGCTTCCCTGTCCTTCACTACCTTCTGGAGCTTGGTCAAACTCATGTCCATTAAGTTGGTGATGCCATTCAACCATCTCATTCTCTGTTGCCCTCTTCTCCTCTTGCCCTCAAACTTTCCCATCAACAGGGTCTTTTCCAGTGAGTCAGCTCTATGCATCAGATGGCCAAAAGTATTGGAGCTTCAACTTCAGCATCAGTCCTTCCAATGAATATTCAGGGTTGATTTCCTTTAAGATTGACTGGTTTGATCTCCTTGCTGTCCAAGCGACTCTCAAG
The DNA here is from genome assembly GCF_963930625.1 of Muntiacus reevesi. Classification (NCBI taxonomy): domain Eukaryota; kingdom Metazoa; phylum Chordata; class Mammalia; order Artiodactyla; family Cervidae; genus Muntiacus; species Muntiacus reevesi. Next base: position 34,941,494 of record NC_089252.1, on the reverse strand, counting down.
AGTCTTCTTCAGCACCACAATTCAAAGCCATCAATTCTTTGGTGCTCAGCCTTCTTTGTGGTCCAACTCTCACATCCATACATGACTGGTGGAAAAACCATAGCTTTGACTGCATGGATGTATGTCGGCCAAGTGATGTTTCTGGTTTTTAATACACTTGTAAGGATTATTACAGTGATTTATTGTCTGTGCCTTTCAAGGTTTAGAACAGTAAATACTTTAAAGCATCTTTACAGAAAATGAAACTATGGAACTTCCCATACTGCATCTGAGAGCTGTTATGTCATTTTATAAATAGGCATATGATGTCTAAATTACTTGTAATATAAACTGAAAACATCCTTGGCTTTTATGATGGTTGTATATGATCCAGAGGTACAATTATGAATAATGCATTAAGTTTTGTTGTTCTCTGATTGCCTACTTTGTTATGCAGGCAGGGATTTCCAGGATAGTGTCCCAGATTTGAATTGTATAGTTTCTTTTTGTATCGGCTGCCCCAGAATTATATGAACTCACTGAGGATATTCATAGAAAATAGAAATCCTTACCTGTGTGCTTCACAGAGATATAATCTCAGAACTTTCTCCAAGGATTGTGTCATCAAGTATAATTTAATATGTATCATGAACTGCATGGATGGAGGTTCGTGACACTGTACAGGAGGCAGGGATCAAGACCATTCCCGAGAAAAAGAAATGCAAAAAAGCAAAACGGCTGTCTGAGGAGGCCTTACCAATAGCTGTGAAAAGAAAAGAAGCGAAAAACAAAAGAGAAAAGGAAAGATAGTCCCATTTGAATGCAGAGTTCCAAAGAATAGCCAAGTGAGATAAGAAAGCTTTCCTCAGTGATCAATGCAAAGAAATAGAGGAAAACAATAGAATGGGAAAGACTAGAGATCTCTTCAAGAAAATTAGAGATACCAAGGGAACATTTCAAACAAAGATGGGCTCAATAAAGGACAGAAATGGTATGGACCTAACAGAAGCAGAAGATAGTAAGAAGAGGTGGCAAGAATACACAGAAGAACTATACAAAACAGATCTTCACGACCCATATAATCATGATGGTGTGATCACTCACCTAGAATCATCCATCCTGAAATGTGAAGTCAAGTGGGCCTTAGGAAGCATCACTATGAACAAAGCTAGTGTAGGTGATAGAATTCTAGTTGAGCTATTTCAAATCCTGAAAGATGATGCTGTGAAAGTGCTGCACTCAATATGCCAGCACATTTGGGAAACTCAGCAGTGGCCACAGGACTGCAAAAGGTCAGTTTTCATTCCAGTCCCAAGAAAGGCAATGCCAAAGAATGCTCAAACTACCACACAATTGCACTCATCTCACACGCTAGTAAAATAATTCTCAAAATTCTTCAAGCCAGGCTTCAACAATACGTGAACCATGAACTTCCAGACATTAAAGCTGGTTTTGGAAAAGGCAGAGGAACCAGAGATCAAATTGCCAACATCTGCTGGATCATTGAAAAAGCAAGAGAGTTCCAGAAAAACATCTATTTCTGCTTTATTGACTCTGCCAAAGCCTTTGACTGTGTGGATCACAATAAACTGTGGAAAGTCTTCAAGAGATGGGAATACCAGACCACCTGACCTGCCTCTTGAGAAATCTGTATGCAGGTCAGGAAGCAACAGTTAGAACTGGACATGGAACAATAGGAAAAGGAGTATGTCAAGGCTGTATATTGTTACCCTGCTTATTTAACTTATATGCAGAGTACATAATGAGAAATGCTGGGCTGGATGAAGTACAAGCTGGAATCAAGATTGCCAGGAGAAATATCAATAACCTCAGATATGCAGATGACACCGCCCTTATGGCAGAAAGCAAAGAAGAACTATAGAGCCTCTTGATGAAAGGGCAGAGGAGAGTAAAAGGAGTAAGAGGAGAGTAAAAAAGCTGGCTTAAAGCTCAACATTCAGTAAACTAAGATCATGGCATCCGGTCCCATTACTTCATAGCAAATAGATGGAGAAATAGAGGAAACAGTGGCAGACTTCATTTTTTGGGGGGCTCCAAAATCACTGCAAATGGTGATTGCAGCCATGAATTTAAAAGATGCTTACTCCTTGGAAGGAAAGTTATGACCAACCTAGACAGCATATTAAAAAGCAGAGACATTACTTTGCCAAGAAAGGTCTGTCTAGTCAAAGCTATGGTTTTTCCAGTGGTCATGTATGGTTGTGAGAGTTGGACTTTAAAGAAAATTGAGTGCTGAAGAATTGATGTTTTTGAACTGTGGTGTTGGAGAAGACTCTTGAGAGCTCCTTGGATTACAAGGAGATCAAATCAGTCCATCATAAAGGAAATCAGTCCTAAATATTCATTGGAAGGACTGATGCTGAAGCTGAAACTCCAATACTTTGGCAGCCTGATGTGAAGAACTGACTCATTTGAAACAACCTGATGCTGGGAAGGATTGAGGGCAGGAGGAGAAGGGGACTACAGGGGATAAGATGGTTGTATGGGGTCACCGGATCGATGGACATGAGTCTGAGCCAGCTGCAGGAGCTGGTGATGGACAGGAAAGCCTGGCGTGCTGCAATCCATCGGGTCACAAAGATTTGGACTTGACTGAGTGACTGAACTGAACTGAACTGAGGACATGGAAGCAACATAGATGTCCATTGTCAGATGAATGGATACAGAAACTGTGATAAATATATACAATGGAATATTACTCAGCTATAAAAAAGAACACATTTGAGTCAGTCCTAATGAGGTGGATTACCTTAGAGTCTATTATGCAGAGTGAAGTAAGTCAGAAAGAGAAAGATGAATACTGTATATTAACCATGCATATGGAATCTAGAAAGATGGTACTGATGAACCTATTTGCAGGTCGGCAATGGATACACATACATAGAGAACAGAACTTGTAGCTACAGTGGGGGAAGGAAAGGGTGGGTCATATTGAGAGAATAGTATGGAAGCATATACATTCCGACATGTAAAACAGATAGCAAGTGGGGGCTCAGCCACACACAGCTCCCTCTGTACTGTCTGACACAGGGAGCTCAACCCAGTGCTCTGTGATAACCTGGAGGGGCGAATGGGGTGGGAGATGGGCGGGGGACTCAGGAGGGAAGGCATACATGTATACCTGTGGTTGATTCATGTTGACGTATGGAAGAAACCAACACAATATTGTAAAGCAATTATCCTCCAATAAAATAATAATAATAATAAAAAGAATGGCATATGGCAGAAAACTTTGCATTTTCCCTTCTGGGCCAGTGCTTAGGCTATAGGTAGAATTAGGTAGCTCTCGCCATGAAAATAGCAGAAACACAGGACAGAAATGTAGGATGGTGGTGAAATTTATTGGGACTTCATATGGCTGTGTTGGTAGTGAATAAATAAATGGCTTCTCCTGTCCTCTACCTCCCACCCTGTCCCCACCCCAAGTTTGGACCAAGATGCAGGAATCAGGTACAAGTAAATCAAAGGTTTTTCAGTAACACGAAAAAGTACTTATATCGGGATCTACGTACAAAACAGCTCAGATTCATAATCTCAGCAACAAACCGGCTGAACTCAGTGAGGCCTGCAGCAATCTGAATCCAGGTTGAATGAACTATGTGCCTTCTACGAATTTTTACAAGTTCTGAAATTCAGTTATTCTCTGAATGGTGTTAATTTCCTCAACCACAGAGAACTAGCACAAGTTGCCAGATCAAAGACCAACTTTCTGCTTTACATTTCCACATAGAGGTCTTACGGCCATCTCAAAGTTAACATAACCAAAACAGAAATCTTGATTTTTCTCATGCTCTCCAAAACCTACTCCTTTCCCATCTTAATATACCACAAGATTCTATCCAGTTTCTCAAGCCATTTCAGGCACTATTGGAAATGAGGGTATATGATATTTATCTTATTTGTTAGCTATACATTTGTAATCATCATGAAAGGGGTCTGCCCCATGAAGCCTGTATGTTTCAGCCTTTCCTCTCTATATAGTTAATTTGTTATACAGTTGCTCAGTCGTGTCTGAGTCTTTGCGACTCTAGGGACTGCAGCATGCCAGGCTTCCCTGTCCTTCACCATCTCCCAGAGTTTGATCAAACTCATGTCCATCATGTTGGTGATGCCATCCAACCATCTCATCCTCTGTTGTCCCTTTCTCCTCCCACCTTCAATTGTTCCCAGCATCAGGGTCTTTTCCAGTGAGTCAGTTCTTCGCATCAGGTGGCCAGAGTATTAGAGTTTCATCTTCAGCATCAGTTCTTCCAATGAATATTCAGGACTAATTTCCTTTAGGATGGATTGGTTTGATCTCCTTGCTGTCTAAGGGACTCTCAAGAGTCTTCTCCAGCACTACAGTTTGAAAGCATCAATTCTTTGGTGCTCAGCTTTCTTTATAGTCCAACTCTCACATCCATACATGACTACTGGAAAAACAATAGCTTTAGTTAATTAGCCAAAGTTTAATTCCTGCTTATTGCTTGCAAGATATTAGACTAAATATACTGCTCTTAAGAGCATTCAGACTTTAGTTAGATGCCTAAATAAAATTTGAAGACTAAGGAGAGGGAGAAAAAGATTATGTATCAACTATGAATGAAGTGTTGTTATACCTGGCTGCAGTTGAGACAGTGCAGGCCCCAAGGGTTCCAAGTTCTCCCCATTGTGTGCTATTTTATAGGAAAAAAGCAGGACAAGCTAGTTGAAGAGAAAAAAGGAGAGAACATTTCTTTTGCAATAAAGAGAAAATTCTGAGACATTTTAGTGTCAGAATGATGACTGAATTGGAGAGAGATGAGCAATTCAAATGCTCTCCTTCATAAATCTCACTCAGAAGGGAGATACAAGACAGATCGTTGCACTTAGAGACAAGACTACACCAATCCTAAGAGACAGGACACAATGATACTAAAGTGACAAATGCAGTTTCAGCTATAGGAAAGCTCTGTCATTTGCCAACTGAGCCAATGACTTGGCTAAAATGTAGGGAAGAGTAGAGAATTGAAATGAAAGCTCCAGCAGAAAAAGAAAGAGGTTTGCATAACAAAATCTGAAGTTAGCTCAAATAATAAAGTCTTGGACTAGCAATTTCTCCCTTAATTGTTTCTGACTTTGGTATAGCATATGATTGCCTCCTGCATTGTCTGACTCTTTGTGACTTCATGGTCTATAGCCTGCCAGGCTCCTTAGTTCATGGGATTTCCCAGGCAAGGATATTGGAGTTGGTTGCCATTTCCTTCTGCAGGGGATGTCCCCAAGCCAGGGACAGAATCCACCTTTCCTGCGTCTCCTGCATTGGCCGGCAGATTCTTTACCACTGAGCCACCTGGGAATCCCATTTTATACTGACTTATTATCAAATAGCTATTTTCATGTTAGAATAACTAATGTTAAAAAAAGGATGAAAAATATAGAAAAGTGTTGTAAAGTTATATTGCTTGCTTCTGAACAGGATTAATACATGACATTCAATCTCTGTAGTAGTTCAGTGTCACGGTAGGTCATTTATATCTGTCTTTGTCAATAATACCTGTCTTAGGTTGAAAATTACATGTCAGAGATTTTGATTCCTGCCAAATTGTGAAGCAGACACAGTTTTTGTTGTGGCTGCTATTGTTTCTTCCTCTCCCTCTTTTGGGTGCCAAGTGCTTCATTTATTCATTTATTTATTCAGTCATAAAACTTTTATTGATTATGGCTATGTGAGAGAAGACACTGTTGATTGTAAAGAGAGATGCAAACTGAGTGAAGTAAATGGTGTGATGGATGTTATACACCAAGTGAGGGAGTTTATGAAAGAGGAAGAAGCTAACTTGCCTATGATTCTCAGAAAATTTGGTCTTCATTAGCACTGTAGTGTAATTCCATTCACTTCTCCTGACAATCAACAGAAAAATATCCAACAAAATGAGACAAAATGTGAATTGTCAGTAATGCTGCTAATTGCCTTTCTCATTATATTTCATATGAGAATCCCCAGAAGATATTCCCATCTGCTCTTAATACTAAGAGCAGTTGTACTTCTCCTGAATAATTGGTACAATTTTATCTTATATACAATGAAAATATTGTAACTGACAATGCTACTTTTTCTAATTAGCAAAAGCAGAGCACAATGTATAAGTAGTTTGTGTACCTGTCTATATTGTGTTGTTACTGAGTCCCTAAGTTATGTCAGACTCTTTGTGACCACATGGACTGTAGCCTACCAGATTCCTTGTCCATGGGATTTCCTAAGCAAGAATACTGGAATGGGTTGCCATTTCCTTCTCCAGGGATCTTTCTGACCCAGGATTTGAAACTGAGTTGCCTGCATTTGCAGGGGGGTTCTTTACTGCTGAGTCACCAGGGAAGCCCTGTAAAGCAATTATCCTCCAATTAAAAATAAATTTTTTAAAAAGGAAAAAGACCTTTACCTTACAACCTTGATCTCAGACTTAGGCCTCCAGAACCATGAGAAATAAACTTCTGTTTATAAGCTAAAAAGACACCCCTTACCTGTCTTGCGTGTGTTTTTTTCAGAGACTGTCTACCACCGGATAATTTACTTAAGTTTACTGTGTTATCATTTGCAGTTAGATTGAGTTATAGACTTATTCTAAAAAGTAGTTGATATGGAAATTTCTGATATCTAGGCAGGCAGATGGGGAATTTTTGTTTTTTTTTTGACAAACATCTCTTTAAAATCACATTACATGGGCTATGGCCAGTTTAGTTTATATTGAGGTTGAATTCCTATAGTGCCTCGCACATTTCCATACATAAGTAGGCATTGGCTCTTACTCCAGAAGGATTCTAAGATACTCCTAATGAATAAATTTTGCCATCAGCATCATCAAATGTTTACTTCACTTGCAATGACTTATTAATAAAATCCAAATTTCCCCAAGGCAATTTAAACAGGAGGTAAAGTGATAAACCATATAGCTCTTGTTTAAAAATTTCAGAAGAGGATTAACATCATGTAATAGGATATATTATGGAAACTGTTTATGGTTCTGAATTTACTTGATTTTATTAAGAATTAAAGAATTGATTCTGAGAAATGGAGAGAGAGGAAAAAGAATAGTTTTGTCTTTTTCCTTGAGTTGATTTCCTTGGTAAGAAGTGAGGGTATGAGACAACTAGGTTTGTGGTGTTAGAATTAAAGAGAAAATGCTCACAAATGAATATTGAAATAAGGATCTGTTTAAAGAGTGATTCATTTAAAACTAACTTCTTTAGCAGCAGGTTTCATTCAATGGAAATAACCTTAGGTGGGATCCAAGAGGTTTGCAATGCATGCATGCATGCATTCTAAGTTGCTTCAGTTGTGTCGGACTCCGTGCAACCCTATGGATAGCAGCCCACCAGGCTCCTCTGTCCACAGGATTCTCTAGGCAAGAATACTGGAGTGGGTTGCCATTTCCCTCTCCATCGAGGTTTGCAATAAATCTGCTTTTTTTGTGCATATCTGCTGCATTCAGTTTTATGATCTTTCTTCCAAAGAATCCCATATTGCTGGATGATTTGACCTGATGAGGGCAGTGTGTGCCTTTCTGTCTCAGGAGTCTCCATGTTTAACAAGGGAGAAAAGTAAGGTAAGAGTGAAAAACACCATACAGTACTTAGGAAAGGCTGCTGATACCTTCACTGGCAGCTTGATTGTGAACAAAACTGAGAAGGGATCAAAAGGAAAAAAATCAAAGTTCTGTCAGGTTTTCCACAGTCCAGTACAAGAGCCGCTTGTCAAAAGATTATTTTGTAAAGCTCCCTAATAGGCTTTCCCAAGCTCTTTCTTAAAGCAGTCAAAACAGAGATAATGAAGTCTCCCCAAAGATCTGCCTTAAGAACAGTTAATGGATTTTTAGGCTTTCCCCATAGTCATGATTTGCTTATTAGAAATGTCCAGTTCCCTGCACATGTGCTTATCTTTATTCACTCCTTTGATTGGAATGTGAGCAGAAAACTCTGTTGCATTAGCTTGAAAACTTTTACTTTTCCTGAGGAACATGACCATCCAGCCAGGGCTGTTCTGAGCATGTGTGGGAGGGAAGCTGTAATGATCAGTGTGGAAAGCTTGCTCTTTTGCCTTTGAGACACATATATTTTCTTTTTCAGTCTCTTAGGCATGAGGTGAAAAGAAAAATGGACCTTGTAATAGGCAACCCTTCCAGGTGCCTCTGTGTCCCTATATTCCCTTCTCATGATGCATTATTATGACGGCTCACACTGGCTGGAACTGCCCATGTGGAGTCCACTAATTTCTGTGAGGCAGAAGGGAGAAGCCATTTACTGAAGTGGAATGCTGTCTCCTACTTTAATTTCTGTATACTTTTGGAAGTGCTTCTGACTTCAAATGACTAACACTATCAGGGCTCATTTGTTTATAATTTGAATATTAAAACAACATTTCTGTTGTGAAATATGACAAATGTGTATATAAATACACAATAAAAAGATATAAAGCATAAAGGTTTATCACAAAGCAAAACACCTAGGTTAAAAAAAGAACACTATCTGTATTCTATGTCTTCCAATATAATTTATGTAGTAATTTATATCATATATATTGTTTACCATTAATAAACTATTATACCTTTAGTTATTTTTCATACTTTTATATTTTAACTTTCATATAAGAATTAAAAGTGATTTGTATACCATTACAGTATTAGAGTATTCTGAATTTGAGTATATTCTTATGCTCTCCATTAAGTTTTATACTTTCATATGTTTTCATGTTACTGATTGGCATCCTTTTATACCAACTTAAATAATTCCCTTTAGTATTTCTTTAAAGCAGTTCCAGTGGTGGTGAACTCACTCAGCTTTTGTTTGTCTGGGAAAATGTTTATTTCTCCTTTAATACTGAGGGATAGTTTTGTCAGGTATAGTATTCTTGGTCATTTTTTTTTTTTTTAACTTTTCACACATTGACTATATCATCAGGATTGTGTGATGTATCACTCCCTATTGACCTGCAAGGTTTCTGTGAGAAATCTCTTCATGGCCTTATGGGTATTCCTGTGTATGTGATGGGGTGCTTTTGTCTTCTTCCCTTCAGAGTTCTGTCATTGACTTTTGAGAGTTTGTTATAATATGTCTTGGTGTAATCTTTTTTGAGTTGATCCTGTTTGGGAACCTCTGAGCTTCATATATCAAGATGATCAAGATGTTCATATGCCTCTGAATACTAGGTGGTTTTCAGCCATTATTTCTTTAAATAAACTTTCTGCCCCCTTTGCTTGATATCAGTTAAAATCCTTAGTTCTTTCCCTACAGTCATAGTTTTTGATAGCTTTTTGGTACTTATTCCCTTCTTCCATTTTATGATAATAGATTATATTGTTTTTTAACATACTTATGGAAAATTCAACCAAATAATGGGTTTACTTTTTAAATTTATTGACTTTTATTTTATTTTTTTAGCCGTCCTGCATGGCATATAGGATCTTAGTTCCCTGACCAGGGATCAAGCCCATGCCCCCTGCACTGGAAGTGTGGAATCTTAACCACTAAACTGCCAGGGTAGTCTACAGTTGTATAGGTTTTTTTCTTTTTTTTGATTGACTGTACTCCATGGCATGTAGAACTTCCCTGACCAGGGATTGAACCTGTGCCCCATGCAGTGGAAGCATGCAGTCTTAACCACTGGGCCACCAGTGAAGTACTACATTTTTATATATTAAATGCATCCTTGTATCCTTGTTGAGTGTAGTTGAACATAGTCCTATGCAACTGCTTTCAGAAACAAAATAAAAATGAAACTGCATAAATAAGAGATGGAGGTGATGTTGCTTAGCAGCAGCACATGGAAAAATGAATTAATGACTTTACTAGGCTCCCTGAAACTAGCATATCAATTATTTGCCAAAAATTTATGTTACTTTAGGATGTAGTAATATCTAGTACAGGGATGACACTTTGATTTTCTCTTTAGTACCAAAGAGGTCAGAAGGTAGTGGTGATCTAGAAGTTGTATTGAGATTATTTGCAGATGATTCTCATTTAAGCAAACAGAATTCTGGGTGTGATTTGTTGTATCAGCTGTGGGAGTGGAGAATTTAGTATTTGTCTGTGTCTGTGTTTGCTTCTTTGGTTGTGAGGATAAAGGATGGTAGTGACCATCTACATTGTGACAGTCCAAATGTCTAGAGATTAGACTTAAAATGTGCTCTTAAGACAATGCCCGTCATGGCGAGAGGTCTCTGAATTCTTCCTGTTGTGGAAAGCTTTCATGAACTGCAACTGTGCAGTGTGGAGAAGCAAATGTTGAATGACTGTCATGTAAAAGAGAGATTAAATCTGTTGTTAAATATTGACTTATGGGAAGAGCTAGGTTCTGATGACATTCATGGATGGACACAAAGAGTAGATAGTGTTTAGTTTAATATAAGTAGAGCTTACCCACAAATTAGAGCTGTTTTGAGATAAAATGAAGTACCTGAAGTGAGGCAACCTGCCATTGGAGGTTTAAGAAAACATTCCAGGGATCACTGGTTGAGGGTAAGAGTAGGGACTGTGTGTGGCTTAGGTTACTTTTAAGTTCCTTCAGTTCAGATAATCTGTTAATTAATCAATTCATTTCAAAACATTATTGAGTGCCTTTTTGATGTCAGGCATTTTTTTTTTTTCTAAGAAAAGGATATGCAATGGGGAATAATAAAGTCTTTATTCTTATGGGCTCTTAAAGTCTCATAAGGGTAGGGAGCCAGATATATAACCAATAAATAAGCAAAATAATTTTATAAAAATGCTACATAAAAATTAAACAGTGTGAATGAAAATAGAACACTGAGAGCAGGAAGGAAGGACTTTAGATGGGTGGTCTGTGAAAGTTTCTGTGAAGAAGTAGCATGTGAACTGAGAACTGAATTATTAGAAGAGGGCATTTCTGTAGACTTCTGAGGGCAAAGCTTTAATATCTTAAAAAAATCCTTCAATTTTTTTTATACAAATGAATGAAATTTGTTCATTCTGATCTGCTCTTGAGTAAACTCATGCTGGCTCTTTTAGACTACAACTTTCCTCTTGTGTAATAAACTATTCTAGAATTTTTTGGGAAATCAATCACTCTCACCAAATTGTATTTCCACAATTATTTTTTCTCTCATTTTGAAAATAGCAATGAGTTTTGCCAGTCTTTTTTCATCCCTCTCCTTTTCTGTGGTGTGCAGTCAAATCTGCATGTTCTTTCAGCACGTTGGGCATATTTTGTTAGGGCTATAGGCAGAAGCTGCTTTAAAGTAGCTGTATTCTCTTCTACTCAATTCATTATCTACCTTGGCTGTAATCCCCTCAGGTTTTCTTTCTGTTTCTCAATCTTAAGATAATTTTCCAGGCTGGAAATAACGAGAGAAATAGCATTTAAAATTTTAGAGAAAAAAATGGAGCATTTTGTCTTCTTTCTGCATCTGTTAACATTTTGCCATCTGCCCCAAGCATTGGTTCAGTTCCTTTCTTTTTTTTCTTCAGTTTTGAACTTACTGCAAATGTATTTCCCCCCTCCTCTTGTTTGTACCAGGTTTTCAAGTCTTTGCTCACTCTGCAGTTCTTCTTTCTTGAGTCAATTTGGACATTTTTATTCTTCTTTTGTAGCTTCCTCAGTTATACAGACATCTTGCCATTAATTAGAGAGTTTCCTTACAAATTAATTTCATTGGCTGCTTTTGCCCTTTTCTTATTCTCTAGGATGATTTGTAATTGTATTGATAGATCTATAGTTATCAGAACTTCTTAGTTCATTTGCACCTTTCTTTCTTTTATAACGTGTGTACACAAGCTCATCTTAATCTTTTCTGCTTTTTTTTTGTTGTTGTTGCTGCTATTGTTGATATCTGCATGGATAATGCATAGAATGTCTGAAAAAGGGAAAGTGTTAGTCGCTCAGTCGTGTCCGACTCTTTGTGACCCCTGCCAGGCTCCTCCATCCATGGGATTTTCCAGTCAAGAATACTGGAGTGAGTTGCATCTCCTTCTCCAGGGGATCTTTCCAACCCAGGGATCGAACCCAGGTCGCCCGCTTTGTGGATAGACTATCTGAGCCAACAGGGAAGTCCTGCCCATTATTGCCTCCTTGGTTTTTATGAACTTGAAGAGAATGTGGCCACTTTTCTTAAAGATTCCTGTTGCTTCTGGTGTTAGGGTTATGCAATAGAATAACCCTATATGCAAATATGCAAATATTCTGACCTTTCTTGCTGGTCAGAATAAAATTCAGACTTATTTTTGATATTCACCACTTTCATAATTAAATCTTGCTTTTGTTCCATTTTCATGATCATTTTGTCCATTGCCAGAATCTACACGCATTTTTGAAGGGTGTTTTAGAGCATTAATAAAATGTTTCTGAACCCAGTTTCATCAATGTGTGTGGGGTTTTCTCACACCACAAACAAACACTTCTCAGATACCCACAGTGTGTCTGAGAATTCATTCAATTCTGACACTATCTATATGGAGATAATATTAGATTCCCCAGGTTACGGGCTCAGCCCTATAAGATGTTAATCACAAACCCAAGTTGCTACCTGTACTTCTGACTGGCTATATGTCAGAGGTTCCCACAATCCCCTACTTGGTTTCAATTAACTTGCTAGAGCAACTTATAGAACTCAAGGAAACATTTTAAAAAATCTTTAAAATAATCCTTTAAATTTCTCTATGTCTTTATGAGGGTTTGAAATAGCCAGAGTTGTTCCAGTTGAACAGGTGGGCTTTGGCTAATGCTTGGCTTGGTTTGCTTCCTATCAAATTGCAGGGGAAAGCTTCTACCATGAAAATAGTGACACAGGTAAACTCTATTCACTGCCCATAACCAGGCATCATGGAAATCAGCTTTCTAATATTTGTATCCCTGCCCCTTTCCTTGAAGAAGGCATGTAAGTCCATAAAAAGACTAAAAACTAGTGTGATGTTCATTCACCAAAAGGAAGAGGAAATTACTTTTGTGTGTATAGTAATCATATTTCTTTCATTTTCATTTCCTTTATCATAAGGCAAATCCTCTTCTCTCTTTTTTTACTTTCAATCTTGCTAGACATTCATCAATCTTATTAACCTTTGCAAAGAACCAGACTTTGGCTTCATTAATTTTTTCTATGGCTTTCCTCTTTTCAATTTTATTGATTTTTGCTCTTATCTTTATTATTTCCTTTGACTCACTTTGCTTTTATTTTGCTTTTCTTTTTCTAGCTTCTTAAGGTAGAATCTTGGTTAATTTGAGACATTTCTTCTTTTCTCTTATAAGAATATAATGCTATATTCTGCAAATTGTTTTGGCTATTGTTTTCATTTTCATTCAGTAAAAGGTATTTAAAATTTCCCTTTATAATTCTTTTTTGACCCATGGATTATTTAGAAGTGTTGTTTAGCTTCCACATTTGTAGCTTTTTCTGTCATCTCTCTGATATTGATTTTCAGTATAATTCCACTATGGTCTGAAATATATTTTTCATAATTCCAATTCTTTTAAATATTTTAAGATTTGTTTTATGATTCAGGACATATCTTGGTGAAAGTTCTATGTACACCAGAAAAGACTGTGTTGTTGGGTGTAATGTTCTGTTAATGTTTATTACATCTAATTGGTTAATGGCATTGTTCAGTTCTTATTTATCCTTAGCGAGTTTCTGTCTACTAGTTCTATTGTTACCGAGAGAGGAATGTCCAATTCTGTAATCATATTCATAATCATGGATTTACATGTATCTATCTCTTTTAAATTCTTTCAGTTTATGTTTCATGTAATCTGAAACTCCAGTGTAATATGGCAAACATTTTGAATTTCTGTGCCTTATTGTGTGAATTACTGTGCCTTATTGTGTGAATTGGTCCTTTTATCAATGGGCAATATTTTTCTTTATCCCCTGGAAATTTTCTTTGTTCTGAAGTTTACGTTGTTTGATATTAATATGGACTACAACTTACTTTTGATTAGTGCTTGTAACCTATGTATATCATTATATTTGAAGTGAGTCTACTGTGGACAACCTAGAGTTGATTCATTTTTTTTGACCATGGTGACTAGTGTGCTGAGACTACCATGTTGAATGGCACAGTTGTAGAATGAATGATGTAAAAGCAGCTGTGGATTTCCTTGAGACTTGACTACTTGAGTTCTCTGGGAGGTAGACTATGCTTAGTAGTCAAATTATTTATCACATTCTACCAGGAGATGATAGAGATTCTTTATATAACAGAGAAAGAAGATCTAAAAGCACGAAACAAACTCCATGATTTTCATAATATCATGTTTATAACAAGAGACATTAAAATCTCTGTTATTTTTAACTTTGAAGAATATATAAATCATATAAAAAAGCAAGAAAGTTTGTTTTTTCATTTGCATTACTGGGGGAAAATGTTCATTTGAAAATTTGCTATTAAAGCAGTCATCTAAATGACTAGATTTTGATGTAATTTGGAGCAGAATAAACCATACAATATTTTAATGGGTAAGATTTCAGTAGTTTTCTGGTTGTTTCATCTGGAGCACAAATCTGTGAATAAAAAATAAAATAGGCAATGGGTATTTCTGTGCCATAATTTTGAACTTCAGCTTTGTTTCACATTGAAACTTTATTTACAAAGGGAATTGGTGATCAAAGGCACTTGCTGTCACACTTCTAGCTTCTAAACCCATATTTCTTATAAAATCATTAATTTTTTTTCCCTAGCCAACTGCAAGATGACCAGAAAACATGATAGATGATGGAATTCATCTTTATTTTTAGGATGTCACTAAAATGCTTTTTCCAATATTTTGTGTTGGAACTTTGCTACTACGTTATGTTGAAGATTAAGATTGAAGGATAGCTCTTATATAATGACTGTGAAATACTCTTAGTAGTTAACCCCCTTGGGAATTGATGGTAAATCCAATTAAACTGAATGTCAGGCTGTAATTCCAGGCATTCTGAGAGAACTTTACTATTATATTTATGACTATATGTATGTTCTTTAACTCTAGACATAACAAAAATATTTTTTCTCCTGCCACTTAGGAAATTCCTAGTTTTAGAAGTTCTGTCCTAGAAACAGGGGTGAAGACCGAACATACTTTTCTTATTAAAATCACAAAACCACACCATCTAGTGGTGATTGTAGGCTCTTAGGACACTGCTCAGCAGCATCAGTTGTGTCGACTCTTTTGAGATCCTATAGACTATAGTCCGCCAGGATCCTCTGTCCATGGGATTCTTCAGGCAGGAATATTGGAGGGGGTTGCCATGCCCTTCTCCAGGGGATCATCCTGACCCAACGATCGAACCCATGTCTCCTGTGACTCCTGCATTGCAGGAGGATTCTTTACTGCTGAGCCACCAGGGAAGCCCCCTTAGAACACTGTTAGTGTTTGGGGGACTAACAGTCCCCTGAAATGCAAGTGCAATATATTGTTCTGTCAGGATATTTGTGTTCTGAAGTCAGTTTATTTCTCTAGTATGAAAGTAGTAGATCATGTGAATTTCAGAAGTTTGCCTCATTCCCTGAGTCCTGACATGGAAGTACAGCCTGCTAATCCGTTTACAGCTGTCCCTCCATATCCACGGGGGACTGGTTCTTTGGTTCTAGGACCACTGTGAATACCAAAATCTGTGGATGCCCAAGTCCCTTAAATAAAATGGTGTGGTGTTTGCATATCCTGCACACATTCTCCTGTATACCTAAAATAAGTAACCTGTAGATTACTTATAATACCTAATACACTATAAATGCTATATAAATTGTTGTTGTAAACAGCTAATCAAATCTTGATTTTGGGAACTTTCTTCAATTTTTTGGGGGTGGGATTTATTTGGTCTGCATTTGGTTGAATCTGTGGATGTGGAACTCATGGATACAGAGGGCCGACTGTACACAGAAAAGACACTAGAAATTTGGAGACTTTTACACAGTGTGAGAAGGAAGATCTCTTGCACATCATTATAGTTCCTCTTTGATCTCAAAATCAAGAAGGCTCTGTATTCCTCTTTTTGTAGGTTATAGGCAGGTTAGTATGGACTCTGACGTTATAGGGATATTTAAAAATACAGAAAGTTCAGGTCTAGAAGCTTTGATGGCAGGTACCAGCCAGCTGGCTGTGTGGTTTTGAGGGCTACAGTAGGATGGATATTTTTGGAAAATTATTGGCCAGGGAAGGAAGGTAGGGCCCTAGTGTAGGACCCTGGTGTTGGGTAAGAAAAGGAAACTTAGACCTAGGACAAAATAACAAGATAATAACTTCTAGTAATCCAGCTACTAGAAGAAGGGCATGGTATTCCAAAAACATAATTTTGAGTGTCTCTCCCGCTTTAGTTACTGAATAAGATAGGCAAAAAGACTGCCCCCTTGGAACTGACCTTCTAGTGAAGAGGGACAGAAATTAAACAAGATGAACTTGTTTGAGTGCCATGAAAGAGATATATGTGTAGCTTTCAATATTGTGGTTAGGGACATCCTTGCTGAGAAGTTGTTACTTGAGAAGGATATAAGGTTAGAGGTTAGAGAGTGGTTTAGGCAATCAGGCTGAGCTGCTTTTGGGGTTTTTAAGTGGTTCTAGCTTTGAGAATTAGGAACCCTGGTTCATGGAGTTAAGGAGTCCTGTTTATATCTATAACCATGAAGAAGTGAAAGGACTAAGGAGTTCATTCAAGGCTCTGCACCTGGCCAGGTTGGGAGCTGATATCCCTCGGAACTGAAGGAGTTGGAAAAAGTCTACCCTCGGCAGATCAGTAAGGTTAAGTCAGTAACTGGGATGAGAGGATGGCTAAGTCAGGAGGCCAGAAGCAAAATGAGTAGCAGGGCATCTGCCAGGATCACTTCCTGTGCTGAACTTCAAAAGTACTATCCAGTCTAATTTGTTGGCTCTGTCCACTAAGTAGACCTTCCTGATGATAAAATACTCACATATTTGATGCAAGTTTTGACACTTGTGGGTTATATAAACTCCTTTCACAGAAGATCCACATGCTTGAGCCTGACCTGAGTATGGTTGCCAGATGAGGAATGGGATGTCCAGATGAATTTGGATTTCAGATAAACAATGCAAAGACTTTTAGTATAAAGTATATCCCCCAATATTACTTGGGGTATGCTACAATAAGTATTGGAGAAGGAAATGGCAACCCTCTCCAGTACTCTTGCTTGGAAAATCCCATGGATGGAGGAGTGTGGTAGGCTACAGTCCACGGGGTTGCAAAGAGTCAGACACGACTGAGTGACTTCACTTTCACTTTCACAATCAGTATGCTTATACTAAGTTTATTCATTATTTTTCTGAAACTCAAATTTAACTGAGCATTCTATGCTATTATGGTAAATCTGGCAACCATCAATTTGAAGCTCATCTGGAGGTCCAGATCCTGGATGGACCAGCCTTTTGGGTGGGTAGTAGAAGCTGAGACCCCCTTCTTCTTTAGCAACATTTGGCTTTTAGGAATATTAACATTCTCTATATCTGGGGTCCTAAAATGGATACTTACATACTTTTTAGTAAACTCTACTATTCACAGCAGTGGTGTGAATAACTGGTCAGTGATGAATTGTATTCCCCTAGAGCAGCATTTGGGCTTCTCTGGTAGCTCAGCTGGTAAAGAATCTGCCTGCAATGCAGGAGACCCTGGGTTGATTCTCGGGCTGGGAAGTAGGGAATGGCTACCCACTCTAGTATTCTTGGGCTTCCCTGGTGACTCAATCGGTAAAGAATCTGCCTGTGATGTGGGAGACCTGAGTTGGATCCCTGGGTTGGGAAGATCGCTTGGAGAAGGCCATGGCAACCCACTTCGAATTCTTGCCTGGAGAATCCGCACAGACAGAAGAGCCTGGCGGACTGCAGTCCATGGGGTTGCAGAGAGTCCGACAGGACTGAGTGGCTAAGCACAGCCCAGAGCAGCGTTTGGCCTTTCCCAGCACAGAGCTGACGTAGGAAGTGTAAGTTCATCGGAGTCTTGAACCAGTCCTACTGGGTCTTTGCCTTCTGTGGTGAGTTCTAAAGCATGTCTGCAGAAATCTGGGGCTCCTTGGTACCCATCTGGACAACTCTTGCTTTAGTACAAGAATTAGCTGAAATGATCATGTGAGTATTAAGAAAAAAATCCCTCCCCACTGTGTTTGGAATCAAGCATTCTAAGAACTCAATGGATATGAGAGAATTTAAAGGGATGAGACCCTTTTTTTCCCTAAAGAAAATGAATATTAAAGATATATTTTTAATGGTGAGAATGTCTGGAAAAAGGATATTAGCTTGGCAATAGAGGAAGTCTCATCTCCCCAGCTCCCCAACACACACACGCTTTCTTTTTTTTTTTTTTTTGCTGTAACTCTTTCCATAATGCCCAAGTTATTTTTTTTTATGTGGAATTAGACTCTATTTTTATTCCCAGTACAAAAGATGTAACATGCCTTTTTATTTGCTTTTTGATTAAACTCTCACCAATTTTGAAGATCTGCAGATAATTACTCAAGGAATCATAGGTCAGTTAAGAATACTGAAATACATTCAGACAATACATATGGTATTTCAATTAATTTTCCTGTGAATTTCTCTCAGTTCTTTTCTTTGTACTATTGTCACTGTTGGATAATTTAACATCCGTATGAGCATGCTTAATTATAGTTGGCTTCAGAGTGGGCAAGGTCACAAGGAAAATGCCATCATGAGAGGTCAGATTTATACTCTGATTCTTAAAATTCGCTTTGAGAATCATGTTAAAACCAATTGTGCTCCTAAATGAGGGATACCATCTTTATTTCTGACTTATTTTCAAGTAAAGATGCTATGTAGATTTGTTGTGTCATATACTATCACAGAATAGGTCTTGAAAGTCCTGATTCAGGCAAAACTCGATGCTGGAGAGTCTCAAAGCTGGTCCTAGGCTTCCCCCACCAGCATCCCTCCCCCCATTTCTATCTTTCTTACCTTGTCCCTTTCTTTTCCTTGTCTTCTTACCCTTTCTCCCTTGCTCCTTAAATGATCTTTCCATTTCTATTGAATGTCCTCTTTCCCTCCCCCCAAGATAAATATTCCGGGGACTTGACTTTATCCTTTGCATTATTGGCAGTTGGAGTAGGTGGGTGGATTTGGCAAATAAGATGCTTTATGTATGGGTTTGAATTGCAAATGAAAGTGAAAGTCACTGAGTCGTGTACGACTCTTGTGACCCCGTGGATTATACAGTTCATGGAATTCTCCAGGCCAGAATACTGGAGTGGGTAGCCCTTTCCTTCTCCAGGAAATCTTCCTACCCCAAGTTAGTGGCCAAAGAATCAGGGACAGATCAACAGAGAGTTGATCTAGGTGGGAGCAAGCAGTGTCCAGGTCCATATCCTGGGGGAAGCCTGAACCAGGGTACCGGTGGCCATGTTCAGTGCCCAGGGCCAGCCATGGTGGCTGCCATGGCTCAGCAGAGGAACAATAGCATGATTTTCACTGTGTTCTTGGCCAACCAGTGTTCTGTGGTTTCTGCTTATTTTCTGAGTGTGTTTTTCAGAACCTCTTGGAAATTCTGTGTGCTCTCCAACATGTTTCCAATACATTTCTTTTATACTTAAACCAGCAGGAGTTATTCCTGTTGTTTGTCGATTGCCATGATGCCCAGGGTTCATAAACACCCCGTCCGTATGGCTTCTGTGTCATTACTCCTATTTCTCTCCAAACCATGTTTTGTCCTTCCCTCTTTCCTCTCATTTGTAAATGTAGGCTTTCTTCAGTATACTCTCCTAAATTTTATTTTTCTTTCTTTCTGGACAACCTTCCTTGACCATCTCCTCTGTATATGCACCTTCTCAGCCTGTATCAGGGCTTCCCTTGTGGCTCAGTTGGTAAAGAATCTGTCTGTAATGCGGGAGACCTGGGTTCTATCCCTGGGTTGGGAAGATCCCCTGGAGAAGGGAAAGGCTACCCACTCAAGTATCCTGGCCTGGAGAATTCCTCGGACTGTGTATAGTTCATGGGGTTGCAAAGAGTCAGACATGGCTGAACGACTTTCACTTTCACCAACGTGCATCTTCCGAGCAGGTCTTCTTTAGGACTGCAGCTCTTGTGTCTAGCTGCCTGCTAGACATTGCTCACACAGACAGCCCCGAGGTTTAGTAATGAGACTGAATTCATCACCCAGCTCTCTAGACCTTTTCTGCCTCCTTAATCAGCATCACAGTAAATTACCCAACATTCAGAAGGATCATGAAAGCTCTCTTTTTTTTTTGTCTTGGCCGCTACCTTATTTCAGGCCCTAAATGCTTACAATATAAATTGTATCAGTAATTTCCTGACAGGTTTTCCTCCCTGTGAGTCTTAGCCATTTTCTACTTTGCTTCCAGAATCAGCTTTCTAAAGCCTAACTCTAATTGGTGTAAATTTTGCATTAAGAATCCTCAGCACCCACCCCCCCTTCCCAGCGTGTTCTGATTAAAATCCAGATTTATGGCCTTCAAGGCTCTCTCCAGCTTGATTTCTGTGTAATTTCTAGTTTACCCCTCACCTCTATGCCCACCACCCACCAAATGTGAAGAGTTCATGTCCCTGTGCCACTGCTTATTCTATTGCATCTATTTCCTCATTTTTCTTTATGAAAATCTCATGGTACAGACCTCCCGGCAGAACATAAAATGCAAAGACATGACAGAGAAATATATTTTACATTTAAATAATTATTCAGTTTCCTCCTTGCTCTGCCTTTGCAGAGTGCTTGTACTCTCTGCTGAGCCTCTGTCAGGAACGCCTTCATCGGACTTGGAGATCCTGTGTGAATTTTCTGTGACTGAAGAGAAGGCTCTGCTTAGTCGAAGTTTAAGTGCTAATTTCTTTCATTCCTTTTTTTCTTTATTTTATACATTCATTCTCTCTGTGTGTGTGTTAGTCGTTCAGTCATGCCAGACTCTTCGACCCCATGGACTGTAGCCCACCAGGCTCCTCTGTTCATGGAATTCTCCAGGCAAGAATACTATAGAGGGTTGCCAGTTCCTTATCCAGGGGATCTTCCTGACCCAGGGATCAAACTCCAGTCTCCCACATTGTAGGCAGATTCTTTACTGTCTCAGCCACCAGGGAAGCCCATTCATTCTACAACTCTTTCATGAATACCTACTAAGTGCTGGACGCTATTCTAGGCCCTGAAGGATAAGCTATTAAGTGAAACTAATTAGTCCTTGCCTTCTGGAGGTTATAGATTAGTGAAGAAACAGTATTAAGCAAATGCAGTAAGATAAAAGTGACATCTGTGCTGAGTGCTAAGAGAAGGTACCTGGTTTCATTGGAGTGTATCAGTGGGATGCTGACCTTGTCTGGGGGTTCAATAAAGGCTTCCCCGAGGAAAAAAATGAATGAATAGCAAAGATGGAGGAAAGCATTTTGAAAAGACCTTATCCATGTATTGTTGTTCAGTCTCTAAGTTGTGTCCAACTCTTTGTGACCTCATGGCCTGCAGCAGGCCAGGCCTCCTTGTCCTTCACTATCCTATCACTAGTTTGGTCAAACTCATGTCCATTGTGTCAGTGATGCCATCCAGCCATCTCATCCTCTGTTGCCCCCTTCTTGTTCTGCCTTCAGTCTTTCCCCACATCAGGGTCTTTTCTGATGAGTCGGCTCTTCACATCAGGTGGCCAAATCCATGTACTACACAGAGATTAATTTGGAGAAGAAAAGCTCACTCAATATATGCATTTAACTACTAATTAAGAATGTACAGATAGTTAAATATAGAAATTATATCTTCTAAAGGCTCCTCTGAAAACACAAAGCTTTGTTAGGGCCAAAACTGGCTCCAAGAGACATCTTGGCACTTTTGATGGATGGGTTGAGGTGTAAATATTTTTACAATGCTACTTGGGATCCCATAAATAACTTTGTGAGAAAAGTTGGTATGTGTTGCTTTTCCAAAGTGTTTCTGAAATGTTCCATAGGAGTAACTCTTACTTCCTTAGGAGCCCCTGGCTTCCTCATTGTTTACTCAACAGCTGCAAAACAACTTGCCCTCTTCTTGTAGTTTTCTTTTCTTTTCTTTTTAGTGTCAGAAATCAGAGTGAAGTGTTAATCATGTGCCACATTTATCATCATTGTCAGCATCAGTGCTCACAATGTCTCTTGTTTTGTGTTTATATTTTTCCTCCATCTTTCTTGTTCTTTCTATTCCACTGCCCACACCACACATCTCTTTAAATATACATGTATTATATTCAATGCATCAGAAATGAGCTTGCAGTCTGCCTCAACCTGCTGTGCTTCAGTCTAGTCTCACATGTCAGAACTCTGCACATGGTCATCAATAGTACCACCTCCCAGATATCTCTGGACTCCATCTGTCCCTCCATCCATACCTCCACTCCTTGACTCAGATCCCGGCTATTTATCTCCTGCACTACTGAAACTGATGGCTTCCCAGGTGGTGCAGTGGTAAAAAATCCACCTACCAATACATGAGACACAAGAGACTCGAGTTTGATCCCTGGGTTGGGAAGATCCCCTGGGAGAGGAAATGGCAACCTACTCTAGTATTCTTGCTTGGGACATCTCATGGACAGAGGAACCTGTTGGGCTACAGTCCATGGAGTCGCAAAGAGTCAAACATGACTGAGCATGCATACACACAAGTGAAACTGATTTCCCTGATTAGTCTTCCTAACTCTAGTCTTATTTGCTAAATGCAACCAAAAATGACTTTGCTAAAACACATATGTGTTCATACCACTTTTCTGCTTAAAAACCTTCCATGGCTCTCAGTTTTCTGGTGAAAGTCCTTTGGATGGTGTCAGAGCTCCTCACTTTTGATCCCTGTCTGCACTTCTGGCATCACTGTACCCTCTTCAGAAGCACCCACTTTGCCTGCGTATTGAGCTTCTTGGCAGCCCCCAACATGTTCCTCTTGTTTCTTGCCTCTGTTCCTTAGCACATGGTGTTCAAAAGTCAGAGGTAATTAGAAAAAGATATTTCACATAGAGAATCCAGCCAAAGACCAAGGGCACAGTGGAGAGTCATGATAAGCAATATTTAGGACAGTGTTCATACAGAGTAAAAGAAATAAAGAATCAAAGAATTATGCATTTAAAATTACTTTTATAAGAAAGAGACTGTAAACCAGTTAGAGTGGGACACACAATTTCTACATGAGAGGATTAGAAGAATGAGGGAATTGGGAAGGATAAAGGAAAACTATTTTTGGAAAGGGGAGTGACATGAACAGAGTTGTTGGTTGGTTGTATCAGTAGATTGAGCTGCACAGAGAAAAGACTGGAAATGAGCTAATAGATTAGGGTAGTTTAGGGCCACTGCTTAGGGGACAGACAAGGGTTCATCCTTAAAGGTGGCAATGAAGTGTGTTTTCACATCCCACTGAATAAACTAATTATTTGAGTTTTCCCCTTTTAAAAGTGCATCAGTTTGAACTCTGCTACTGTTTATCCAGTATATATGTATAGAAATTATAAATTGGATGGGAATTTATCACTTAATTTTAAGTTGATAGATATTTGATCATATGTTGTTTAATCCATACACATAATGCACCCATGGCTTACTGTCATGAAGCATTAGGAATATTGACATTGATATTTTAGAATCTAATGAAGAGGATAAAATTCTAATATATCTGCAATTTAGTTTAAAATAATTTCTGACAAAGCTGTAATTTGGCAACCATCTAATGAAAATTCTTATGTAGTGAAGCAAGATCTTATTAAAAAAAAAAGATAGTGGTGATCATATTCCTTTTATGATTTCTTTGGTTGGGAATGAAGCCTATTTTCAGCCTCAGTGTGTTACTTGCCCATTACATTCTGAGATGATATCTTTCATCTTGTTATTTACAAACTCAAAAATAGCTGAATTTTTTAAAAGCAAGGACCTAAAATAAAGAAAGCATTTTAGAATTTGTTTTTAATATTGAAACACATAGTCAAATTTCAATGCATATTTTAATATATACTCCCAACCTGAACCTTAGCAGAACTCCTAGAGGTGAGTGAAGAACTAACCTCTGATTCACCTCCCTGGAATTGAGTTCAACTATGCCCTTGGATTAAGACGTATTAGACTGGGTTTATGCCTGAGAGTGCTTCCCCGGTGGCTCTGCAGTAAAGAATCTGCCTGAAGTGCAGATGTGGGTTCAGTTCCTGGGTCGGGAAGACCCCCTGGAGAAGGAAATGGCAACCTACTCTAGTCTTCTTGCCTGGAAAATTCTAAGGATAGAGGAGCCTGGTGGACTACAGTCCATGGGGTTGCAAAAGATCGGACACGACTTAGCGACTAAACAGCAACAAGAAGGAGAACATGCCTGAGAGTACTTTGTGACCTGTGCTCTGTGGTTTTATGTGGCGTGCTGATGACCTTGAGAGAGATGGTGTTACTGTAGGCCAGGTTCATACTCAGTGAGATTATCTACAGTACTGCTATACCTCCAGCCTTGACCTTCCTGGGGGAAATAGTTATCTTTCAGAAGGTGTGATGTAGGTCTCAGTCAAATATCAGCAAACCTAGGCTCCCAGGTGCAGGCCTTCCCTTACCCTAGGGGGTATTGGTGATCACTCTGCTGTGCATTTTGACTGTCCTGGCTTCCTTCTATACCCTTTGCTGTAGAAACCCTATTTGACTTATCCATGTCATAGCTGGGTCAAGACTTTCTGTCAATCTTAGACTGCAATCCACATTGCCAGCAGAGTGGTTGAGCATTATAATGTCATTTAGAAACATCTGGATTGAACCATGCTTTCTCCTAAGTAATTAGCTTAAAGTAAATTTAATGGTGTGTGTTATTTGTTAAATAATAAGTAAAGATTCATCTTCATATTTTGAAATTTTAAGTGCCTTAAAATCAATGTATTTATCTAAGATAAAAATATGCCAAGCAAAAGTGGTTGTCTAAAGTTATTGCGGGGATAGACAAGAATTATTTAGAATGTGGAAGTGTTTATAATGCAAAAAAGTTGGGAAATGTTGACTCAAGGGAAAAGCAATGCTGTCCTGAGCTAGACTGTTCTTGGTCGGAAATGAAAGGAGAACAAGAAGAAGAGAGATAGTTTCAACATTTCCAAATGTCACAAGCACCTAATGGAACATCCAAGGGATGATTCCTCACAGGTAATACATGAGATTCGACTCAATAATTCTTCCATTTATTTTCTGTACAGAATCAGAGCTAATTGCAAATTTGTCACTGTGTACACAGCCTGATTGAGGGAGAAACTGGGTCTTGTTCTGATGGGTGGGGCCATGCTCAGTAAATCTTTATTACAATTTTCCATTGATGTGTGGGGCTGTGTTCCCTCCCTGTTGTTTGACCTGAGGCCAAACCATGGTGGAGGTAGTGAAGATAATGGCAACCTCCTTCAAAAGGTCCCATGCACGCACTGCTGCACCGAGTGCCCCGACCCTGCAGCAGGCCACCAGTGACCCACGCCTCTACTGGAGACTCCTGGACACTCACGGGCAAGTCTGGGTCAGTCTCTTTTGGGGTCACTGCTCCTTTCTCCTGGGTCCTGGTGCACAAGGTTTGTTTGTGCCCTCCAAGAGTCTGCTTCCCCAGTCCTGCGTAAGTTCTGGCAGCTCTATGGTGGTATTAATGGCGACCTCCTCCAAGAGGGCTTATGTCATACCCAGGTCTGCTGCACCCCGAGCCGCTGCCCCTGCGGCGGGCCACTACTGAACCATACCTCTGCAGGAGACGCTCAAACACAGTTCTGGCTCAGCCTCTGTGGGGTCTCTGGGTCCTGGTGTGGACAAAGTTTGTTTGAACCCTCTGAGCATCTCTGGTGGGTATGGAGTTTGATTTTAAATGCAATTTCGCCCCTCCTACCATCTTGTTAGGGCTTTTCCTTTGCCCTTGTATGTGGGGTATCTTTTTTTGGTGGGATCCAACATTATCCTGTTGAGAGTTGTTCGGCATCAGGTTGTAATTTTGGAGTTCTCACAGGAGAAGATGAGTGTATGTCCTTCTACTCCACCATCTTCCTACGTCACACAAAAGTCCATCTAGTCAAAGCTATGGTTTTTCCAGTAGTCATGTATGGATGTGAGAGTTGGACTATAAAGAAGGCTGAGTACCAAAGAATTGATGCTTTTGACCTGTTGTGTTGAAGAAGACTCTTGAGAGTCCCTTGGACAGCAAGGAGATGCAACCAGTCCATCCTAAAGGAAATCAGTCCTGAATATTCATTGGAAGGACTGATGCTGAAGCTGAAATTCCAATACTTTGGCCACCTGATGCAAAGAACTGACTCATTGGAAAAGACCCTGATGCTGGAGAAAACTGAAAGTGGAGGAGAAGGGGACGGCAGAGGATGAGATGGTTGGATGGCATCACCGACTTGATGGACATGAGTTTGAGCAAGCTCTGGGAGTTGGTGATGGACAGAGAAGCCTGGCATGCTACAGCCCATGGGGTTGAAGAGTCGGAGACGACTGAGTGACTGAATTGAACTGAACTGACACAGCCTGATGCACATACAGCATAAATCTGCTCTTACATATCCAACGTGCCTGCTGTCCTAAATGCAATTTCAATTTTAGGTATTTGAAAGGAATAACCAGCTTTGATATATTATTATTGATGTCCATTATCACAAATTATTTGCAAGAAGGATGAGTATATCTCCAACCTTTATGCTTTTATCCATTTTTAATACTTTATGAAAGCTTATGAAAAGTTTGATACTACCATTTTAAAATATGAATAGAATGAAGATGTACATGCCTGAGTGCTAAGTTTCTTCAGTTGTGTCTGACTCTTTGTGACCCCATGCTTCCCTCTCCATGGGATTCTCCAGGCAGGAATACTGGAGTGGGTTGCCATGCCCTCCTCCAGGGGATCTTCCCTACTCAGGGATCAAACCCCTGCATTGGCAGATGGATTCTTTACAACTAGTGCCACCTGGGAAGCCCTAAAATGAAGATACCAGTTAACAAAAGAATATCTTGCAAAGTTAAACTTTATATTTTTTAGGACTGTATAAATTGGCCTTTCAGAATAGAAAGATCAGAAATTGATAGTTGCACCTCTGTGAAGACCTGGGAGGCTAATCAATAAATGGAACATTTTCACACTTATGCTTCACTTAGAACTAGAGATTCTATTTAAAATGTTCTTAGAAAATTTTTCCTTTTTCCCCGCCTGGAAATAAGACCTAGATTGTAGAAAACACTGTAGCTAATGTTCAGTCTCTAAAAGTGAAAACCTCTCACCAAGGACAGTGTTATGAGATATATTGTACCTCCTGATGAGCAAAAAGCAGAGTTTTTACATTTAAGCTGGGAGAATGAGCAGTGGGTACTGGGAAGAGTGGGGAGAGGACAGCAGCTAATGATCAAGTATTTTAGTGACAAAATGTACCTGTTATAGCTGAATGGAGTAGTGACAAACTCTATAAAAGCCATTAGCCACTTAAAATTAACATCCTTTCTAAATCTGTGGAAGGAGCTAAAAGAGTAAAAAGCCTGATTCCATCTTTCCAAATAGAATATTTCCCTTTGGAGGGGATTTCAAAGTTCAGAATCAATCTGGAAACCAACCCTGGTTTGTAGTTTCATGGGGCAGAGAGGAAGGTGGTGGGAGTAGAATGTGGAATGTCTGCAGTCCCCCCGGATATTAAGTGGAACGATACCCAGGCTTATCCTGTTGTTGTTGTTCTTCAGTTGCTCAGTTGTGTCTGAGTCTTTCTGACCCCATGGACTGCAACACGCCAGGCTTCCCTGTCCTTCACTGTCTCCCAAAGTTTGTTCAAACTCATGTCCATTGATTTGGTGATGCCATTCAACCATCTCATCCTCTGTCCCCTTCTCCTGCCCTCAATCTTTCCCAGCATCAAAGTCTTTTCCAATGAGTCTGCTCTTTGCATCCAAAGTATTGGAGCTTCAGCTTCAGCATCAGTCCTTCCAAAGAAATCAGGGTTGATTTCCTTTAGGATTGACAGTTTTGATCTGCTTGCTGTCCTAGGGACTCTCAAGAGTTTTCTCCAGCACCACAATTCAAAATCATCAATTCTTCAGCCCTCAGCCTTCTTTGTGGGCCAACTCTCATATCCATACATGACTACTGGAAAAACCATAGCTTTGACTACATGGACTTTTGTTGGCAAAGTGAGTCATTTAAACCGTTTTACACATCAGATTTTCTTCCCCTATGGCTCAGTGAATAAAGAATCTGACTAAAATGCAGGAGATGTAGGAGATGATGGTTTGATTCCTGGGCCAGGAAGATTTCCTGGAGGAGGAAATGGCAGCCCTCTCCACTATTCTTGCCTGTAGAATCCGGTGAACAGAGGAGCCTGATAGGCTACAGTCCAAAGGGTCCCAAAGAGTCAGTCATAGCTAAGCAACTAAGTGCACACGCATACATCAGCTTGCTTTAGCACTAATTGACCTTTTGATCACTATAGCAGACTGATCATACATGATTTTGATTGCCCACACTAAAAGCATAAATACTGGATAAAATATTTCAGAACATGTATTTAAGTCATAGGACATAATGAAGTTTAAAAGCAAGATAGGGAGATTTCTAGGTAGTGGTGAAGGAGTTGAGTCTGTATGATTCATGTATCAGATGGTTGGTGGGAGGGGTAGAATCTTTAGAGGAGATTGGAAATCTTTGCCCTCCAGCTTGGCATTATGACTGAAAATGAGCTGTCCACTCTAGGCCAATAGAGTGGAAAAAAGACCCTGGAATACCAAAACTTCCCTATGTGGATATGAGTGTGCTCATATGTGTTTTATCATGGCGCTGCTCTGGGTACTCCAGAGACCTTTGATCTTGCAATCCCAGTATCAGTTCCATACGAGTTTCTGGCAAATTTCATTTTCCCTCTACTCCCTGAGATGTGCCATTTATTTATTTATTTATTTATTTATTTTTGAGATGTGCCATTTAACCTGTACCATTCTGACTGTCTTCAACCTTTTTTAAAAAAGTCATGTGGCTCCAACTCTATCAAAACCATTTCTTGGACAATCTGTGACCATTATCACTTCAGATATTGTTTCTGTCCTGTTCTCTTCCCCTGGTTTTGACTGATTTTAATTCTGAGATCCTGAGGAACCACACATATTCTCAGTTAAGAGAATAATTTTGGCAGTAGCTGCTGAAGAAACCTGGAAATACTCAGGCTCAAAATAAAACACCTCTATCTGTGACTGAGAAGGAAAAATTTTTGAGATAATGGTAATGATGATTACAGGGCTTTAATTTTAGAACTTTTGATTTTAGTTTCTTTGAACTTTTACTTGAAAGGACAAGAAAATTTTATCTTGTACTATAATGACTTTGGACATTAAACTCACAAATGCAAGGCAATTTGATTTTGGATTGAATTACTTTAGACTTTAAATCCTGTGGACTTTAACTTGTAAGGGAATTTAATTTGGGGACATTAATGTCTCTTTAGGAAATTACAAAGAAATATAATTTGTATTCAAATTTATGTCTCTTATATGTGTTGGCATTTTAAAAAAATGACATATATTGATATTGTTATTCAATTTCTTTGCAAAACCTTTGATGACTTATGTTGGATATGGCCAGACATAACTTGGAATGAGAAATTTGGTGACTATTTTCAGAACCTTTCAGGGGCAATTTCAATGCTATCTGCCAACATTATCTGGAGGATCCACAAGACAAAACCATAGCTAGTATTAGAGGAGAGAGATTGTGAAGGTGGATCAGAACTGTGGTAATGGATTTCTTATCTCCTGTCAGAAAGGACTAATACTCTCCTGGATGACCACAGGCTTGATAGTTAAACCCCTTGGGGTAATAGAACAAACAGCTATAGATTATTTGGGGAAATACTTCTCAACTTCTTAGGTCACCAAGTGGAGGGATTTCTCTAGACTAACTCTCCTGGCATTTACCCTCATGGGACAGGAGGGAGGTTCCCGAGAGTAACTGGCAGTCTTGGGTGTGACCTTCTTGATTGGGCAGAGCTGATCTGTTACTGTGTGTTCTAGACCGCAGTCTAGACCTCTGTGGTCTGTGCACCCACACCCAAACTTTCCCTCTGGTGAGTTTCTCAAGTTTTAGACTTGCAGAGGGTGTTGGTGAGCCATTTTTGTTCTATAAGCTAAGCCACATTCTCCAAAGACTTGTCTGTGATAAGAGTGATATTTTGATTTGCATTTGTTTAGCTCTTAATGGGTTTAGAATTTGTGCAAGAAAGAGAGGGGTGTTATATACTGGACACATTGAGATGCCAACTCTAGACCTTGACTTTGTTGAGTCTTGGTCTTCTGCCTTGATTTTCTAACTTGATCTACTGCCCACAACTAGATCATTTTTTCTATAGTATATCGTCTGCCAATTGTCCTTATAACCATCCTAGTATCTGTAATGTAGAAATAGCTGTACTATTTTTATTTGAAATGAGGTTTAGTGAAAATTACTTAGGAAATATTGACAGTAAGGTGAAATAATGTATTTGGCTCATGTAAATGGATGAAACAAATTTCGATAGGGTGGATTTGCAACCATGCATGTGTTAGACCTTATGTAAATAAAACATTTACCTGTTTGGGTTGAATTTTTCACTTTTTATCCAAAAGTTTTGTGTCATATAGATGGAGTAAAAGAACACTGGATTAAATTCCAGCAATGACTGTGATTGTAAATTCTCACATCTCTAATCTAAATTCATCCTAGGAATCTGCCCACTCACTGAGGTTATTGCTTTTTAGTTTGTTTTTGATCAACTTTTATTACTTCAAAGGATGTCTGCATCCAAACTTCATAGATAGCAAGTTCCACATAAAATATATATGACTATAGATCTTAATGCTCTTTTGTAGTTTCCTTTCAATGAGGAAACAAGAAAACAGGTCTTAAAAAAAATTTTTTTTTGTATTGAATAAAAGTCAACCACTATATCTTCAAGTTCAAGAGAAGTTAAAACATTGCTAAAAGGCACTTCTAATTCTGTCTCACTCAGAGAGAGAATTGTTTGGGGGTTACTGCAGTCTAAGATTTTATCTTCCCTCAAGTCTATTTTTTAGGCATCATAGTTCAATATATTTATAATTACATGTTTTTCATGGTCTCTAATTTATTGCCTCTAAATGGAAGTGTAGCAAGTCTCCTATTTAATAAATATATAAAAACCCAATAAATTTATTTGATCCAGGTGACAATAATGAAAAATAAAATTAAGTAAAATCTAATGACCAAATTATAGGTGGATATTTTTTGTCTTTGTTTTACTATGATTATGGACACCAGGTACTCAATTGCAGAAATACTGGGTTTCTGAATTTCCTTCTTTTTAATTTTTAAGTGTTTCTTAAGACAAAGTGGAAGCAGTTTTTGAGACTATGTTTCATTATTCAGTTAACCATAAGCCTTTTTCATTCTTGAAAGAGTAGCAAATATATTTTATATCTTCTGAGGCATCTGTGCAGAATTTATTTTTAAAGATGGAAAAAAATATTTCAAAGGCAAATATAATGCAAGAATTGGTAAATCTACTTCTCTTCCCAAGGGAAACTTAAAGCTTGACAAATCCTTTATTAGCTACTAGTTATGTTTTCAGCTGTAAATAAGAAAATATAGATGAAAGAACTATGATTTCATGCACGTCATAAACAGAGTTACTATTTATTTGGGAAACATACTGTCTTTTGTTCAGGACATGAATCTTATTACTGTACATTTGTCTTTGTAAACACAGTGTCAGTATATCTAAGAGCGAGAAATGATTTTGTGTCCACAGTCTCAGATGAACAGCCCTCTCTTGATTTTCTTCATTTTAATGGGTTTTGAAACAATCAGTGTAAAGTGGATCACAGCTGTAACTGCCAAGATGCAATTTGGTCAAAGGGGCTGTTTAGCTTTCATCTTGTAATCAGAGCTGACAATCTAAGAAACATAAAGATCTCGTGTTTAGTGGATGGGTTCTAATAAAAACCACCAACAGAGTTCAGACATTCATTTAAGGCATAAGTCCCTCTGGAGAACTGTTCAAGGCCAGCTTATTAGGTGGTAGGTTAATGGTGAACATTATTATGTACCCACACCCGTACACTAAGCATCTGTATTTTTTCTCCGTGAAACAGGGACAATATTACTTTACTCTTTTACATTATTTTTGGAAATATCTGAAAACTGAAACACACTGGAGTCACTACTGGCTTCCCAGTTTGAACAAACCACTGTGAGCATGCCCTTCTGAGCTCTGCCTCAGTGTAGGGAGAGATGAAGGCTTTTGTTTTTAGCTGACATGTTCATTAAAAAATGACATAGTGACAACATAGAATAGAAATAGTAAATAGTATTTACTTAGAGTGATAAGGTTCTGAAAACAAGCAATCCTTTCAAATACAAATTAAAAAAATAAATGCTTCAAGATATTTAATTCCATGTTGGGGTAATAATGATGGAAATTATAACAGAAGTGACTAGTTGATACTTTTGGGTCAGATAAATCAAAGTCTAAATCTAGGCGTAGCTGACTACTTGCTGCGTGATCCTTGGGTAAGCTACTTAACTTTCTTAATGTTTCTTTCTTCAACTATAAAACTAAAATAGGTTAAGTTTTTTTTTTTTTTCCCATTGTGGGGCAAGGACTAAGACAATGCATATAAGCTTTTCAGCACTGTGCTTGGCACATAGCAAGAATTCAATTTTAGCTAAAATGATATTAACAACAGTAGTAAAAATGCTAGTAATCATAAGGAGCATAAAAGGGTTGGGAGGAGTACTCTGGTTCTATGGGACAGCAAGATGGTGATAGTGGTAAAGAACCTCCTGGCCAGTGAAGGAGACGTAAGAGACGCGGGTTCGATCCCTGAGTCAGGAAGATCCCCTGGGGGAGGGCATGGCAACCCACTCCAGTATTCTTGCCCGGAGAATCCCATCAACAGAGGAGCCTGATGGGCTGCCATCCATGGGGTCACAGAGTTGGACGCGACTGAAGCAACTTAGCAGGCACACAGCATTCTTTACGAAAATTTGGAATACAGCCGTTGATTGCTTCAGCATTTCTACAGGCTTGTGAGGGAGCTCAGGAATATGGAATTTTATAAGCACCACAGTAATTCTAACCTTCTGTCCTTGGACCACACTCTGAGAAACACTCTTCTAGACTTTGCTCCTTAAACTGTGATTCATGGACCAGCAGCCTCGCCTCCCATGCAGCTTGTTAGAATGGCAGACTCTCAGGCTTCATCTCAGACCTACTGAGTCAGAACTTGTGTTTTAAAACAGTGTCCAGTGGTTTGTGCACATGGTAAGGTTTGCAACACTCGGCCCTCGATGCTCCGTGGTTCCTCAGGGATGCTCTGTAGGACCACGACCCCCGGCTGCAGGGCGTCTCATGGCACCAGCCATTCATTTCCGTTCCCAGAGATGAGGAGTTTGATCAATGACCCAAGCAGAATTTTAAAAATTGTCCTAAGATCAGTTTCACCTCATATTGGTTCCATTCTCTTTCTTCAGCTTATTTATTTTCCGAAGCACTGTTTATTGCCCTGAATTCCTTCAGTGTATACTTACCATCTTTTCAGAACAGAGACGTCATTGCTGATTTGATGCCGTTGTTTGCACACAGCGAGGACTAATTCCTTCACATTGATGACATCCCTCCTGCAGTTCAGAGCTCATTTCTCCTTTTCTTTACTCTCCTCTCTTCAAATGTTCTCTGCCTGTTTTACTATTTTATTTCTGCTTTCAAAAACAAAAAATGTTTTGAATATCTGAAAAACATGAATATCTGAAAAACATCAAGCAAATAACCCCCCAAAGTGACTAAACAAGCATTTAGCAAGTTTTCCATAATTTCCATACAGAAATTGTATGCTCTTGTTAATGAATCATCACTAATGAGCCCGCATGTCCCCATGTACACAGTGCTGAGGTTGGGCAGACACAGATAAGGAGACAGCCTCTGCTGGCAAACCAGTGGGGATTCACATGTATAAAGTGTAAAATTCTGTAAGCAAGTGGAAATGCAAAACCTGAAAGATTAAAGTTCTAGGAAAATCTGTCAAACTATTTCACCAAAACAGTTGCCCTCTCTCTTTGTGGTTCTATTTCCTATTTTGCCTCTTCTCTCTTTTTCTTTCCTTCCCTTTTCCATTTTCTTCTCTCCACTTCCTTCTTTATCTGCCTTGCCTTCATTTTTTGTGTTTCATTTTAATCATGCTTAGTTTTTCCCTTACTAACTAACAGCTGCAGAAGGCATAGCATAGGTACAATATAAAGCAACTAATGAATACTGCATCTTGATTTTCAGGTCCTTAATAGTGATAGGTTTATCATTCAGCATGCGTGAAATCTGAATTGGGTGAAGTCAATCCTGAGGATATTCCCCAAAGGAAGAATTTTGTACTTTACATTTTTAAGTTCTGTGTGTGATATTTCTGAGGATTAAGAGATGACTTTAAGGAGCAGCCCATAGTCCTGAATTGTAGCTGGTTTATTGTGCTCAAGATCAATATCATCTCTCTACTCTTACTATTTTGGCAGCCATTAAAACTTTTTTTCTCAAAAGTATTTAAATAAGTTAAAATATTTAACTTAAAATGACACACATGTCAATTACTATGTTGTTTTTATATTACAGTCTCTTTGTTCAAAGAACACAGTGTGGTCTCTGTAAGGAAGTTTAGAATAGTTGGGAACATGGGGAATGACAATAAAAAAGGAGAGAATAAGTCCTTCAGGGAAAAGCAATATGGGAAATTAACAAAAGTGGTTTCATAGAAACAGATGGTGCTAAATCCTTGTTCTATGCAGACAGTGGAAAGGCAAATAGAATTCCCAGCTCTTGGGTGGTGAGTTAGGGGACATACTAGAATCTGGTAAACTGGGAAACTTACCATGTTTCATTGATTCTAAAAACATATTTCCTTTTCACATTTTACCATTTCTAAATTGGAATAGCTCTGTCAATAGATGATCAATTATTTAACTGGCAATAGTTCCCCCTCTTTCCTAGCAGGACATAAAATAATGGTGTGGTTTACCTGGAGAAGGGAATGGCTACTCACTCCAGTATTCTTACATGTTGAGAATTCCATGGACAAAGGAGCCTGGCGGGCTACAGTCCTTGGGATTACAGAGTTGAACACAACTGAGTGACTATCACTTTCACTTTGGTTCAGCAAAGTACAGGTGTCAAGGTGATTCCAGTGGTTGCCTAGACATACTCAAGCTCCTGTCCAAAGTATTGTACTTGAAGATTGCAGCCATACTTATCTTGTTCTTGATCTTATAGAGAAAAGTTTCAACTTGTCATCATTAACAATGACGTATTATGAAAGTTTATTTTTATAGAGCCCTGTGCTGGATAGTTTTTGTTTGTTCATCTATATTTACTCTCCATCCTTCTCCACCCTTCTCTGTGCCCAGAGGCTGATGTCTGGGGACAGCGTCAACCAGGCTCCCTTGCCCCATGTATTCCAGCTGAGTTCAAACAATATTAGGTTGGGTGTTTAGTCCTGAGGCTCCATCTTGCTGGGATCCCTACCCTGCAAGCCAGGGTGCAGACAGGCAATTGTGCTACGTAAAGTAAATAAGAGTGAAGGGTCTACTAATGATGAGTTGGTAAGACTGTACCTATTAGATGTACCTTCCAAAACATGTTTGTTTTTTCTTTCCTTTTGTCTTTTACTACACATCTTGAATGTCATGGAGGGATTCCTTGATAACTTAGTTGGTAAATAATCCTCCTGCAATGCAAGAGACCCTGGTTCGATTCCTGGGTTGGAAAGATCCGCTGGAGAAGGGATAGGCTACCCGCTCCAGTATTCTTGAGCTTCCCTTGTGAATCAGCTTGTAAAGAATCTGCCTGCAATGCAGGACACCTGGATTTGATCCCTGGGTTGGAAGATCCGCTCAAGAAGGGAAAGACTACCCACTCCAGTATTCTGGCCTGGAGAATTCCATGGACTGTGTAGTCCATGGAGTCACAGAGTCGGACATGACTGAGCAACTTTCACTTTCACTTGAATGTCATTAAGTGAAGCAATGGTTCTTTGATGCAGAAGCAAATGACGAGTCTCCTAGAATATCTTGCTATGCTAGTATAATTTGTGAAATTGTACATTCTTGCTTCTTTTTTTCTCCACAGCACTTTAATTTCTCTTATGACATATTGTCTTACGTATTACAGTTTTTGCAATCTATTTAAAAATCTTCCTTGTATCCATAAGTTTTCTGAGGGCAGGTCTAAGTTCTTATTTTTCTTTGCATGAATAGATTTTCTTTAAGTACATTATATTCTTTCCTTTTAATTGCTTTGCACAAATGTAATTCTGACAATAATGGAGAAAATTTACATTTCTGCTTATAGATTAAATATTTTATTTTTACATAGTCTCCTCAAATCTATATTCATAGGCATCAAGTTACTATCATAGTGTACATACAATTATATACTTTATTTTTTTCATTAATCATTATAGCATAAACATTCTGTATCACAGTTAGTAGGTATACCAATGTTTACTTAGCCACTTCTCTAGTGTTGGATATTTAGGTATTTTCTATATTTTAGTTTTATAAATTATGCTACAATAAATGAATATTTTTTAAAGATATATTTTTGGAGATTACTTTGTGAAAATTAATTCTAAGATATGCAATTTATATGCTATATGTGAATATTATTATATTAGAGCTATTGAAATGTTCAATAATTGTTTCATAAAATAAATAATATGTGGCAAAATGACTCTCATAATAGATATACAGCAATAGTTTGCTGCAAGATGAATGAATGCAATTCTGTTTGTCTTTATGATTGAAATTTTATCAACAGTCAGCCTCTAAGGTTATCTGATTTCTCTATTAGTGCAGGCTGCCCATGTGTAAAATATAACTACAAGAATGATTTAAATCTTCATTGTATGCTAATACAGGAACATCATAGGAAGAGATAAAATAGATCCACAGAAGAGAAAAAAAAGTAAACCATTTGAGAAATGGAAAAACCAGAGTTTATTATGCTTCCTGAAGCAAGTCTTTGAGTTGTTTTCTTTCCTTTTGATTTCTGAAAGCTGCATCCCTCTAGTGAAGAATATTCCTGATCTTAGGGGCTGCCTAAGAAACAATTGTTCTTTCATAAAAATCACTTCCCAAAAGACTGGGAACAGGAAACTTTTCTCTTTGTGCTGTTTGTATTTTCCTTGCTTGTTTCTCCTTTGGTCTCTCTTCACTTTGTTAACAAAGAGTCATTAGGTAATAAAGACGTGTTATAACTGAGACGAGGAGAAAATAAAGGAGGGGCTTTTATCCACATTTGGGATAAAGAGAAAAGGAAATCAACAACTTACTCTGAGGAGGAGGTCTGGACTCCATGTGAGAACAGGAACCAAAGTCAGAAGATGCCAAAGAAAAAAGTAAACTTGGAAGAAAGACAGGGGCATATCTTACACAGTATCCTCTTTATGTTCAGAAATACTTAAAGATAGTTGAGTCTGAGAAGTTGTGAATCTGAGGAGACAAGCTGGAAGGCAGAGTGGAGGTGGTACAAGAGATAAAATTTGCTATAGTCTTTCTTATTATTTGCTGTTAAAGTCTTGTTCACATATCATTTGAATGGAAGGAAAAGATCACACCTTAATACTACTCTAAGTGTGAATCCAATGAAACCAGGCATATGAAATCTTGAATTATTAGCAGTTATATGAGAAAAATTGTGTAGGTGGGCTGAGTCCTATGTATGTTATCTTTCAGTTTTTCAAAGTTTAGATGTGTTGTGCTGTGCTAAGTCAATTGAGTCATGTCTAACTCGTTTGAAACCCCATGGACTGTAGCCTGCCAGGCTCCTCTGTCCATGGGATTCTCCAGGCAGGAATGCTGGGGTGGGTTGCCATTTCCTTCTCCAGGGGATCTTCCCAACTCAGGGATCAAACCTGCATCTCTTACACCTCTTGCATTGGCAGGTGGGTTCTTTACTGCTTGCACCACTTGGGACGACCTATTAGATAATCTTTAGAAATAAAATAAGTCCTTAAGACTTCATTTTATAAGCCTGGTGGGTGACCTTTTTAATGACAAACTGCAGCCTCTTGATTGTGAATCCATAACCCACACTGAATGCACTTCTGTTAGCCGCCAGTCATGATGGTGAATTGTGGCCATATTTTCATCTTGGGCTCCATCCTCTTAGACCGTCTGAAGACCATCTCAGAGACTTTACTTCTTTAACTGGGACTGTGTAGCTGGAAAACACCATAAACTTGACTATCTGTCTGAGAGAGGAGTGGTGGGGGAGGATGGAGCATGCTTGAGAGCGAACTGGAATCTTGATTCCATGGTGATGTCTAGGTTACGGGGTACTCAGGATAGCTTCTAAGCAGGAAGAAAGATGATGTTGTTGGAGAATATCCTTGTTTCTCTCTGGCCTAGTCATGGTGGTGGCCAAGGCATTGAATTATATTCATTTCTTTTGTTGATGTCAATTTGGTGACTATTATTAGGGAGTTGGCTGAGATTTCCTAGAGTTATTTTTATTTCTGTTAACTGTGACTTTCTTAATTCCTCAGTACATCTCTATTTGTTGTATTTTCCCGTTCCAGAGACTGTATGGGTGCTGCTTCCATCCTTTTGATAATGAGTGGCTTGGCTAGGCAACTGGGCTGAAGGAGGTGAGATGTCAAGAGAACAACTTCAGCACCAGAGTTGGGTGGTGGAAGAGCCCTTGGCTCTGCAATCAGAGTCTGCTCTTGGGTTAATTCCTCTCCTGCTCCTGGTGTCTGTTTTTCATTTGAAAATGGAATATAATGCTGTCCTATGTAATGTTTGAGATTGTTGTGAAGGTCAAATGAAAGGGTATAAATTAGAGCATTTGCTAGATTTCCAGTGCTAGAGGACTGTTGGGAGTTATTATATCCAACCACGAGGATGAGGAGAAATGAGAGAAAGCTTTGCCAACTCACTAATTAGACATATAATCTTTTTCCGTCACTTTGACTGCCTTCATTTCCGCTATATTCTGAATGTGAACAATTGGAAGGACCTTTTCCTGAGGATGCAGGAGGTTGGCTTGGGCATCTATGAGCTATGGTTTGATAGAGGCCCTGGGAAGCTACCTTTCTTACAGGGGTTTATTTTGTTGGAGCCTCTGAATCACTGTCTTTGCTAGCTCTCTCCAGGTACTTAATGTCACAAAGCTGGAGGGTGATAGAACTGTATTTCTGGGAATCATGCTACACAGATGACCTCATGAGCAATTGCCTCTAATTAGTCACTTGAAGTCAATAACACAGAGATGTTTTGTAGCATTTATTCGTGGGAATAAATTATAGGTGTCTAAGAAGGAATCTTGGCACCTTTCAAGGTATTACCCATTCCATGAGCTCTATGGACTCAACTTGTGATTCTATTTGATAGTATGAGAAGAAAATTGGAGGATCTATTGATGTTTTCCCCAGACTGTGCTATGGGGGAGCCATTTTTAAAGTTTAGCAAGTGTTAATTGACCATATATTATGGGTCAGGAGTATTATTTAGTACTGGGGATAGAGAAATGTTTAAGACACAGTTTCTTCACTCAAGAAATTCATAGTCTGGTTTTACCCTTGGGCAACTCTATTAAGAGACATGGGATTCTCCAGTCAAGAATACTGGAGTGGATTGCCATGCCCTTCTCCAGGGGATCTTCCCAACCCAGGGATCGAATCCACACTTCTTGTGTGTCCTACACTGGCAGGTGGGTTCTTTACCACTAGTGCCACCTGGGAAGCCCCAGTAAGAGGCAGGAGACCCAGCTCAGACAAGGAGCACTTTGTGATGTAGGGATACTGATGGGCAAAGGAGCTTCTGAGAAAAGCTTTAGTAAGATGTGCATCATTTGCAGGGACCCTAGAAAGGGTCTCTTGCTCATGACTGCATCTTTTTTTAAAAAATTTTTGACTATTGGAGTGTAATTGGTTTACAATGTTGTGTTTCTGTCATACAACCAAGTGAATCTGCTCTAAGTATACATAATCCCTCCTCTCTTGAGGCTCCCTCCCCCAACCCCACCTCCGTCCCATCCCTTTAGGACATCACAGCATGATTGCATCTTTGCTGCATGCTACTTCTTGTAGTGTTAAAAATGATTTCATTTGATATTGCATATTTCCTTAAGAGTATATGTTCCTGTAAACCCAGACTATTTTATGGAACTTTATAAATCTGTGTCAAGTCGTATGCTAAAGTCCCTTCAGCTTTTTGTATTCTGAGCTACCGATTTCCAATTTAGAATCTGTAAATGGTGGGAGGTAGGAGGGAGGTTCAAGAGGGAGGGTCATATGTATACCTGTGACTGATTCATGTTGGTGTACGGTAGAAACCAACACAATATTGTAAAGCAATTATCCTCCAATTAAAAATAAATACATACATAAAAAGAATCTGTAAATGCTTTTGACTCTTTTCTTCAGGGCTGTTTTTAGACCAGTGAATACCTTCCTTCAAGCAACAAGCAGCTCTTTCTAAATATCCAGTTACAATATTGCCATGTCTTTACCATTGTTCAGATGGGTGATTGAGGCCATTGGGGTGGATGTCAGGGCCTGTAGCCCATCAGTTAGCTGTGCTTTTATTCCTCCTTCACAGACTTATTTTTTGGCAGAATTCTCTCAGAGGCACTTCTGTGGGGGCTATCTCAGTCATGGTGCTCCTGGCACTGGCTTATGTCTTTGAACTTCAGACATTTGAAAGCAAGAAAGTCCTTGTGATGCTCAACCAGTAGCTCAGGAATTCTCTTCTGTACTTGTCCAAAAAATTCGAAACTTTTTTTTTTTTTTCCTGATAGTTAGCTTCCTCAAATGTCAGGGAACATCACTGCTCTTCTTGATGCTTTGCACTTTACAATGTATTAAAAAAAAACAGCTTAAGATGTGAGTTCTTAGGTACTTGATGTATTATTCACAACAAATTTGTTTGAAGGTGCATCAAGCCTTTACTATGGGAACCACTTTTTCATGTTGCCTTTGTTTCAGTTCACTTGATGTCTGGGTCTTAGTCTAGGATTCACAGTGACGTGCTCATCCTGATGGGGAAAATGCCTTTTGAAACATTCTGCAAAAAAGCTGAAAGCTTGCTCTGCTTTTCTTGTTGTGATTGTTGCTGTTTAGTCTCTCAGTCGTGTCTGACTCCTTGTGACCCTGTGTACTGAAGCCCACCAGGCTCATCTCTCCATGGGATTCTCCAAACAAGAATACTGGAGTGGATTGCCATTTCCTCCTCCAGGAGACCTTCCCCACCCAGAGATCAAATCTGCATCTCCTGCCTCTCCTACATTGTCCTAATCACCCTTCAAAGGCCCCGCCTCCAAATACCAGGGCACTAGGAATTAGGGCTTTAACATATGAACTTGGGAGCTGGGACACAAACATTCAATCCATAGCAACTAGAATATAAAATGAAATGAAACAAAATGTGGTGGAGTGAGCATGTCGAAAGTTCCGGAAAAAGTTGAATTGGACATAGTAGGAGGATGGAGCACAGGCTTCATGGATGTCAGCATTGAAGCTTTATGGAGTCAGACTCAAGCAGCCTTTAAAATGCATTTTGTTATGGCCCAGCCCGGAGACAGGGCTTTCAACTTTGACTGTTATTTGGAGAAAAATGTATCCAGAGCAGTACAATAACAACAACAACAAAAAAGCCTTCTTGTTGGCCCCGTACACAGGAGCACAACCCCAGAATCACGTTGGCAAACTGAAACCGTCAGGCTGACGTCAAAAAGCTTGTCTGCAAGCCTGTTCCCATTCACAGTCACCAGGATCGTGACACTAAGTGAAGCCGCTAAGAGCTGACTTCCTCTGTGATAAAGAAAAGCTGGTGGAGGCTGGTTCTTCAACAGTCTGCCTGCTGCCCCCTCAGAGTGCGCCTCCTTCCAATAGCATGCATTCAAGATGACGCTCTACCCTGACTCTTTGCACCTCCTTAAGCTCATCCTCACCTCTTCCAAGAAGGAGTTTATAAAAAACTGTACCCACTGCCTGAAATTTCATCACAGGCCACTGAATAAGTAAATGCAGTTGTTTTTTTTTTTTTTTTCAAAAATATTCATCGAGGTACCATATGAGAAATTTTATAGCTGAGTTTTGAATTTATGCTCAAGGTTTCAGTGGCATGAACCTGGTAGTCGCAGAGTTCAGTTTTTCCCCTGTGTGTGTGTGTGTGTGTGTGTGTGTGTATTTGTGTGTGGGAGAGACACACACAGAGGGAGAGAGGCAGGCAGGCTTGAGGCCTGGGAGTCGTAGAAACAGTGTGGTTTGGCTTGCTAATGTATGCCTTTATGGTAGAATTTTACTGAAGGAGGCAGAAGGATCATGTGGAAAGGATTCTAACCTTGGTTTTGTCCCTTCCTATTTTGTGAACTTGGATAAGTCACTTGGGTGATTCTGATCCAGAATTTAGTTTCCTCATCTATAAAAAGCAGTTTGGAGTCAATGAGGTCTCAGCTTCTTTCTAACCCCAAACTTTAGCACGCTGTGACTGTACCACTCATGTCACAGTCTTTAGAACTCACACAAATTGTGGAGTCAGATTAACTTGGGTTTTGAACCCTGCTCTGTTCCTT
The DNA here is from genome assembly GCF_963930625.1 of Muntiacus reevesi. NCBI lineage: Eukaryota > Metazoa > Chordata > Mammalia > Artiodactyla > Cervidae > Muntiacus > Muntiacus reevesi. The sequence goes on along the minus strand of NC_089252.1, from coordinate 34,899,056 downwards.
TGCTATGTGTCACCTTTCTGATAGCCCATTTCTTCATCTTTAAAACTGGAATTCTAGCATCCCTTCAGCTTGGTTGAGAGACCTAAAATTATGTCAGGTGGGTAGCATGGTACCTGATACAGAGCAGGTTTTCAATGTTGAAGGTTAAGATCACTGGTATTTATGAGAAGGACAACTATTTTTCCAGTTTGGTGATGAGAATTAGGTGGAACGGGGCTTGAAGCATGTGGTTGAAAAAGGATGTTGAACCGTCAGACCATCCTGGTAACTTTGGTTTGTGATGACATTAGTGTTTATAGTGCATTTGGAATTGGACACCCTGGGTGTTTTATTTTGTCCTTCTTGATTCCTTAAGAAGGTGCTTCAAGCAGAGCCCTCTATCTGCTCTCCTATTCCTCAACTGTCACAAATATGAACTCAATCACTGTGCTCATATAGTCAATCCCAGAAGCCACGTAAATCTTATTTATTCACTTCTCTGAGCAGTTCATTCATTTCTCACAACACCTGAGCTTCAAGTTTTGGATCCCTTATTGTTCTATGATTTCAGTCCTCTATGAGTAAACCTAGTTTTCATTTGTTGGGCTGTAGCTGTGCCAGACCTGGTGCTTTTATATTATACAATGTTTTGTATGCTTCTGCTGCTTCCATCAAGTCCTCAGGGGCTTTTGTTATTATGTTTCCCAGAATGAAGAAACCAAGGCTTGAAAAGGTTGAGTAGCTTCCAAATGTTATTCAGCTTCAAAATAGGAAGAAATCCACGACTGTTTCTAAAATTTGGTTTGTTTCTCTGTGTGTATGCTTAGTCACTCAGTTATGTCCAACTCTTTGTGATCCCATGGACTGTAGCCCACCAGGCTCCTTTGTCCAAGGGATTCTCCAGGCAAGAATACTAGAATGCATAGCTATTCCCTTCTCTAGGGGATCATCCTGACCCAGGGATTGAGCTTGGGTCTCCTGCATTGCAGGCAGATTGTTTACCATCTGAGCCACCAAGGAAGCCCCTACTAAGATTAGCTGTATCACATAGAATCAACCATTCAAAAATTTCTATGTTTTAATGCTTAAATCATAAATTAAATTGAACTAAAGATAGATTTGTTTTTCAATATTTTGAGAGTTTTTCAACTACCTCTGAGATATCTAAAGACTGAATAGGCTGACTCCAAAATAGCTTAAACATTGCTGACTGGAATATTTTGCCAAATCAACTCATTGTAGAGATGAAAGAGCAAAATTTTAAGTATCATACAGTAAATCAGAGGCTGAATAAGGATTTCAATTTTGGACTCTGAGTTCCCCATCTGTTTCTTAATTCCCAAGCTACCTGAGTCCTAATTTTATGTGGAATCTGAACCTATATTTGGAATAAAAATATGAAAGGAAAAAAAAAACAGTTTTAATGATGTCAGGGATTAGGACCTTAAGCTTTTTTTTTTAACCTCAAAAATGCTTTTAGTCAATTTTATACCTTCTTTGCCTGAAAATGTGGGTATTTTTCCACATTCAGTTCCTCACTGTATATCATGTATTTTTAATGCTAATCATATTCGTTATGGCTCTTCACAAATCTTAAAAAGCCTTACTTGAACAGTGAAGATATAATGAATCTGAAGTTTATGGGTACCATTTGAGCTGAGCATCCACATAAAATAGGCAATATTCGTGACTATGACTAAATGCATCCAGGAAAAGAAAGATGGCAGATAGGACCTGAACCATGTAGATTAATAGCAGAGAATGATCAGTATGGACCCTGGTCAGTAGCAGTAACAATAACCAATCCAAATCATCATAAAACTCCAGTGAACTGTAAAATATGAGCCTCTCCTTTTTGAGATATTTCTAAAATCTTTATTAGATTGAAGACACTTGCTTTCAAAACAGGAATCTGCCCTTATACTATATGCCACTGGCTAAGGCCGAATGGTTTATAAGTCAGAGTGAACATACCTCAAGCATGATGTATCAGTCTGGTTTTTATAGAAGTAAAGCAGCCTGACAACCAAACCCTAAATCTCATTGACTTAAAATAACATTGGTTAATTTCTGGGTCATTGCTCTGCTGATCAGCTAGCGTGGTTCTGTCTCTGGTCATGCACTGAGTTCAGGTCAGCTCCAAAGGTCTTTCGTTCAGAGGTCAGTGGCTACCTGAGGCTTGTCCTTCTTGTGGAGGATGCCAGAAATTCAAAGGGAAAAACAGAAACTTGTGCTGCTTGTAGCTAAGAGTTGACTTTCACTCACATTCTCTCAGTGAAAGCAAACACATGGCCAAGCCTCACTGCACCGGGGCATTGAAGCCTTTGCCGTGGTTTACCCAACCGTGAACCATGAAGAGGGTGTGGAGGGATGAAAAGGTGAGCAAATCTTACAGTTCAGCGCATGTAGGGGCTGAGTGTAAAGCTTCTGAAGACACAAAGAAAGTGAAGCCACAAAACTTATAATTGTGAATCAGGAGGCTTCCCAGGTGCCACTAGTGGTAAAGAACCCGCCCGCCAATGCAGGAGATGTAAAAGACTCAGGTTCGATGCCTGAGTTGGGAAGATCCTGTGGAGGAGGGCATGGCTACCCACTCCAGTATTCCTGTCTGGAGAATCCCTTGGACAGAGGAGCCTGGTGGGCTACAGTCCATGGGGTTGCAAAGAGTCAGACACGACTGAATGACTTAGCACGCACACATGTGCATCAGTACAAGGTCTAGTGATGCTGGGCTTTGGGTGTGGTTGCTTAGTTCCCTGAAGTCCCAGGGAAAAGGGGGACAGGAAGGGAGAAGAAGGAATGGCTATTCAACCAGAGAGTTCTAACTGGTGCAGAGACTTGCGTTCATGGCTGCAGAGATGATTGGCTGAGGTCAGCCAGGTCAGACCGTTGGAGCCTGTCTGCGAGCCTGGTGCTGCTCTGCTCCTCAGCATCTGTGCTTCCCGGGTACCTCAAGTTCACTGCGCCGAGCCAGGTGCTTTGGAGAAGAGAGGAGGCAGTGGAGAACATTAGGAGAGGATTTGAATAAATCCAGGTAAGAAAAGGGGATGTCTGTAAAGGGGAAGTGATGAGGGAATGGATGGAGTGAAGAGGATGGGTATCCAGGTGCCCAAGTTTCTGGGGAAGGACAGAAGTTGGAGAATACCTGTGTGTATGTGGTGGTGGTGGTTTAGTCGCTAAGTCGTGTCCAACTCTTGCAGTCCCATGGACTGCAGCCTGCCAGACTCCTCTGTCCATAGGGATTCTGTGTGTATGTGAGAAAATATTTTTTCTTTACCCTCTGAATTCTTGGCTGAAGCCCCTGATTAATAAGAGAAAAGCACACACACGGATTCAATATAAGTTTCATGTGACCTGGGAGCCTTCATGAGGAACCAAAGAGGTGCTTAAGCCTGTTTGTGTGTGAGGTTTGGTGAGGAGTTGTGGGAAAATGTGATGGGCTGAGAAAGAGTACAAGCCAAATGCAGTGAATGGGGGAGACAGTGATGCCTGTTCATTGTGATAGCTCTTGGGGGGTCCCTCTGTCTTTGGAGGTAAGGGCACTCCTTTCCCCTGGGAGTAGGGAGGACACTTCTCTCACTTGAGAATCTTGTGAACTGTCTTGGGAGAAGATCAGAGAATCTTTTCTGCATCTGTCATTTCTCAGATTCTTTCAACTCTAAACCTTCAGTATGCCAATGTGCCATATTTTGGGGTAGCTTCTCCTGAATCCTGTCACCTGTGATGAGAATGGAAGACAGTGGTGCACGATTCAGTGACTCATTCATTTAGCAAATATTTGAGTATCTTCAGTGCCCTAAGTCAGGAAATATATTACATGTCAAGAATACAAAGGAGAAGGACACAGTCCTTACCTTCAAGTCATTGAGAGACTGAAGGCAGAGTTGTACAGGTGAATAGACAATGGTCAAGAGATCTTTTTAAGTGCAAAATAATCGTAAACATCAAGTCCTTCAAGAGTCCACTAAAGGTTATCTAATTCAGACCTGGGAAGTAAGGAAAGACTTCTAGGATCCACTGATTAAGCCATGGTGCAGAAGAACTTAAGATGACAATATAGGTTTCAAAAGAAGAAAAATAAAAGTAATTGCAGAGGATCGAACTGTAGAAGTAGTGATACTGGGGACTTCCCTGAAGGTCCAAGACTCTGCACTTCCAATGCAGGAGACTGGGGTTTGATCCCTGGTGGGGGAACTGAGATCCCATAGGCCATGTGGTATGGCCAAAAATGTAATAATGGACCCCACCTGGCTCCTCTGTCCATGGGATTCTCCAGGCAAGAATACTGGAGTAGGTTGCCATTTCCTTCTCCAGGGGATCTTCCTGACCCAGGGATCGAACTCGAACCTGCATCTCTTAAGTCGTAGGTGGTTTTTTTTAACCACTAGCACCACCTGGGAAGCCAAAAATATAAAAAAATAAAAGAAGTAGTGACATGAACAAATCTAAACTGGGAAAAGTGGAAGCAGAGAGAGTAGGACATAAAAGTTGGGGTACTAGGGGTGGGACCCAAGCCCTCTGCTCCTCAGGGGGCAGCTGTGAGTGGGGAGTTCCCTCCCCATTGTGGGTTGCTGAGCTAGGGGTGAGATTGATGGCAAAGTTGTGTTTCAGCTTCTCCAACCTGTTTTGATGTGGGTTGTTGTCTCCTTCCCCCAGTGTGTAGATGTCACATACCGTGTTTCTTGATTTCCTTTCAGAGGAAATTTTTCCATAAGCATCTGGAGATTTGCTGGGTCCCTGGAAGGAGGTAAGTTCTTAAATTTACGTCACTATCTTTAACCAGAACTCCTGTCACATTCCTTTAAAAGGTTTTCATTTACGACTTTTTAAGTTCAGTAACTATCTCATTAAGGCATGGCCCTACCTCTTCAAGAACTTTGTATATGCTTGAAGGACAGGGAATTAGTTGTGCATCACTTTTACCATTCTTGTTTAACATAACACTTAGGGATATTGAAATACACTGGAGATAAATGTAAGTGAATGGAACTAGTGAAATGGGTGAAAATGTGTTTTATCATAGGTCCCATTTGGGAAAATGTGGAAGAGTGGAGGGAGCAGAGATTTCTAAAGCAAAACGAATTAAAAAGAAAGTTGAAAGAGACTTTCATTTTTATGGGTGATAAATGGTGAAAATTATGTGACTGGAACTAAATAAAATAAATGCAATCAATATGTACTATAGTAATATCAGTTCTAATGCATCATGCTCATTCAAGTAGTGAGTCAATATATGGACATCTCTTTACTATTAAAGTTTTCAGGGATTAAAACATTAAGCATCCCATAGACTTGAATGAAATTGTTTTCAGGGATAACATGAATGTAAAATAAATTTATAGAATAATTTCATTACAGTTCTTGAGCATTGATTTTTGTGGGACACAATCACAAAGATATTCCAAGGAAAATAAGGTCTTAACAAACTAAGTGAAACAAATATAGGAAACGCTAGTACTTTAAGTCAATATCAATCATTGTATTGAAAATTGAATTGATTGAGAACACATTAAACATATTAAAGAACTGGGCATTAATTAAATGCTGACATGCCAGGAGGAATATAAGATCTCATCAAATGATAACCTTTTCTTATATCTTGAGACCTCTGTAAGAGAAAAATGATACTATATGGCTGCAAACAATCCCAAATTTCTTATCCACCTATCCACCCACCCAATCTAATAAATAAACAACAAAACAAACAAATAACACTGTTGACATTTTCTGTTTTGTTTTGCCATTGAGTTTTAAATATAGGAACTTAGCAGATATTTAGTGAATAGTTCGAGAAGGAAATGACTACCCACTCCAGTATTCTTGCCTGGGAAGTTCCATGGACAGAGGAGCCTACCGTCCATGGGATTGCAAAAGAGTCAGACATGACGTAGCAACCAAACAACAATAGCAATAAATAGGAAAAGGAGGTAGTTAAAAATACATTGAGGAAAGAATGTATGAAATTAGGGTTTGATAGAGATAATCTGTTTTAACATGGCTGACTTTCCTACAAATTGAGAAGAAAAATGTCTCAGGAGAATTTTTAGACCTGTAATTTAAACCTCACCATATTAATATTTAACCATTTTCCTTCACATTTGGGTTGTTTTACTTCCCTCTGTTGGTGAATTGTTATGACTTTAAGTTTCAAGTTTTGTAAATATTGCAGTTTCAGTGCTTTTAAGTTCCGTAGCTACAAGTATGTTCTGAGTGCTTTTTCATTATGGCTTAAGTTTGTTAAGAATCTTCTAAATGCTTAATCATGGCTCAGGCAATTTAGGGGATTTTGGAAAAAGAAATAAAATACATAATAAGTCTGGATAAAGAGGAAGCATGGAATTTAAAATTTTAGGAATAAAAAACTTAATGATAGGGGACATTTAATCTCAGATGATTTTGGAGTGATTCTAGAATCTTTATATTTGAAGCAACAGATATTTTGATGTACAACATTGTGAACTGGGATGACCTGACAACATGGCCCTGGAATTTTAGGGTGTTTCATGTCACCAACTTATTTTATAAGTGAAGAAACACAAGAGCCTTTCCAAATTCACAGAACTATTAGTGTCAGGGCTCTCCATTTTTTTTTTTTTTTTTTTTTGCATAGCAGTAATGTCCTTTTTCTTGGCATAATTAGTTGAATGAGAGACACCTGACAAGATATCTATTCACTTTTATCAAATATTTTTTTGTGGCTTATGTATAGTAAGTTACTTCCTATATGCTTGCCTTGTCTTTGTAAGAATCAAAGTAATGTTTGCCTTCTTAACAGTCTCTAGAACACATTATAAAGATAATGAAGAAATGGGTCTCCCAAAATAACTGAATTTCTCATTTGCAAAATGAAGAGGTTGGTTGAATCAGATGATATCAAATGTTATTTCCAACTCTAAGAGAGATCCACAGTTACCAGAGAAGGTGAGGTACCCCCCCCAACTTATCTTTGCTGCCTCAGGTTTATCCTTTCAAACAAAGTGGAGTCAGCTTCCTCTTCTTGCTCCCATTAGGGTGGGCACATCTACTCACTGCCGCATAATCACCTATGCATACCACTATTATTTTCTTTACTAATAAAATGATAATTTTTTTAGTAAAAATATTATAATAAAATATTATTTTCTTTACTAAGTATATCAGTCAAATCAATGAAAACCCTGAGATGCTCTCTGCTTCTGAGAATGCTGGTGATGATGAGCTAGCACTAAGGCACAAGTGGTCAGTGTTTGGGAGGCTCTGAATTATGTAGGTGCTTTTTAAGTGTAGAACAATCTCTCTAACCCTAGAATTCTTGCCATTTCATCCCGTGGCATACATGGTTTCTGTTTGAAATCACTTACCACGCTAATCAATTGTTTCTATCTGGAAATAAATGGAGAATAATAAAAAGAATGGAAACATGATCAAAGATAATAGAAGAAGAAAGGAAAGTGAACTCAGGATATGACTTAATATGAACTGAATCTGTAATCATCATTGCAATGAATTTCACAGTAATCATTTTCCATTAGAATGTTACTCACATTTTATATACCTGCTATTGAGATATTCTTTTCTGTGAGCACAAATCACACATATTTATTCTTGAAACTGGTTAATGAAAAACCTGAATAGTGCATATTATAATCAGCTCTCTAGTAAATCAGAAAATAAAACACGTGCTTATTTGACTTAATTGCATTTCAAGATATTATGTTAAAGATGTTTAGAAAATAACCAGAAATTGATGTCCAGTGGAGAAAGGAGTTGAAGGAATTCAAAGTGAAAATTACGACATTTTGAAAGTACTGTTTTCTAGAGTTCAAATAAAATAAAGAGGATAAAGCCAATGCATAAAATTGAAGATCGTATATAAATTGTAATGACTCGGCTCTTCACTGACTATAAAAATAATTTATTAGAAGACAGATCAGACTGACCACAGAGGAAGGAAAATTTTCGAGGGATCATGTGGTAGTTGGATACCATGACCTGTACTGCCCCTTCCAACCCAGAGATTCGGTAAATGCATGAAAACCAATAATGAGGAACGTGCTAATGACACCACAGTGCCCTCTGTTTAAAAAAAAAACGAATACTTTAAATGTCAATACCTTATTTGTTTTCAATGCCTCTAACTTCTATCATTAAAATATCCGTGTTACCATTTCTCGTTCATGCTCCTAATGATAGACTGTGACCTTTTTCTGGGACAAGAAGTCAGAGTCTGTCTGAATTCTTGTTACAAAGAAGCAATGCAAATGAAAGCAGTTCCAATTCCCCAGAAGCTGCTAAATGACACCCTCCAACTCTAACCTGCCTTCTCCAGAGGGTAATTAAATGGAGGAAGGGAAATATATCTGTGATTTATTTTTAGGAGACCAGGTTGGAGAAAATAAAATACATCTGACCTTTAAGCTTTTGGGTTTGTGGAGGAATTGTTAGTGCAGTTGGTTGTGACTTTAGATTTTCAGTGTGTGGTGAGAGATTTCAATCTGTGACAGTGCAGTTCACTCTTGTGGATTCTTAATGGCAAATCAGAGAAATGGAGTGGAAGCCATACTGAATTGCAACAACAGTTTGCTACACTAAGTACAGATGTTTTGACTCATTTATGAAGTGTCCTTAAAATTTTTAGTTATGTGTGCCCATTGGCCAATAGCAGTAGGAAGCTGATCAGGATAGAGGGAGTCATGCCAAACTTGGAAAATGGGCAGAGGAGAGTGATTCTTATGTGAACTAGTTTCTACTATTTTTTTTTTAAAATTGGAGTGTAATATGCTTTACAATGCTGTGTTAGTTTCTGCCGTACAATGAAGTGAAGCACCTATAAGTGTACATATATCTGCTCCTTTTTGGACATCCCCAGCTTCCACCCCCCACCCCATCCCATCCCTGTAGGCCATCATGGAACACCGAGCTGAGTTCCCTGTGCTACATCGCAGCTTCCCACCGGCTATCTGTTTTACACACGGTGGTGTATGTGTGCAGAGATAGCGCATGCCTTGGTCAGTCTTTCAGAAGAGTTTAAAATGTTTAATGTAAACACTTGAACTTTTGGCAACTTCTCTTTTTTAGAGTATAGATGGGAAAGTGTTTGGTCAAGATGCCAGCTTCACCTTATCAAATATAAAACCTGGATAATGTTTGTCTTAGATGTGTGGGAAGATATAATGTACATTTGGAAGCAAGTGTCTGTTTTACTAAATTCACTAAATTTTTTTCCTTTAGAAGTTTCCTAGGGGATATGAGGAGGGGACTAAGAAAACAGGCGATTACAATTTAAGGAAACAGCTTAAGGATAGCAGCTTGCAGAACTTTGAAGTGTGGGTGAGTGCTTTGCAAGCTACAGGCTACCGACTCAAATATTGGCTTTGGGAAAGGGAATTGTGCTTTTCTTTCCAACAAATCTAAAAATTTAGTTCAGGATAGATTTAAAAATTGAGCATTCTTCCTTTTGAGTTTAAGAATAACAGAACTCTGCATGTGGGATTCTTTTTGTGGGAAACCTGAGTCAATTAGATAATTATGTGTGGAAGAAAGAAGAATGCTAAGAAGACCTTAGTTTGTTAGTCTTTTTTTTTTTTTTTTTTTTTTTAATAGATAATGGGAATGAATAAGAAAATTTAACATTTAGTTACAGTCAGCACCAGACTACCCAGTTTAGCAATTTTGCACATTTCTGACTTAAGGTTTAAATCAAGAGGAAAGTGTACATTGTATAAGGTGGTGGCCCTGGTATGCTCTGGTTTAATGTAAAGTTACCCTGATGGGGGAAAATTGAAATCGTCAGATTTGTGATAAATATATGAAAAAATAAACAAAATCACCCATGTAAATAGTGAATAGTAGATTGGTACAATCTACTCTGAGTACATCATGAGAAACCCTGGGCTGGAGGAAGCACAAGCTGGAATCAAGATTGCCAGGAGAAATATGAATAACCTCAGATATGCAGATGACACCACCCTTATGGCAGAAAGTGAAGAGGAACTAAAAAGCCTCTTGATGAAAGTGAAAGAGGAGAGTGAAAAAGTTGGCTTACAGCTAAACATTCAGAAAACTAAGATCATGGCATCCCGTCCCATAACTTCATGCAAATAGATGGGGAAACTGGAAACAGTGGCTGACTTTATTTTTCTGGGCTCCAAAATCACTGCAGGTGGTGATTGCAGTCAAGAAATTAAAAGACGCTTACTCCTTGGAAGGAAAGTTATGACCAATCTAGACAGCATATTAAAAAGCAGAGACATTACTTTGCCAACAAAGGTCCGTCTAGTCAAGGCTATGGTTTTTCCAGTAGTCATGTATGGATGTGAGAGATGGACTGTAAAAAAGCTGAGCGCCGAAGAATTGATGCTTTTGAACTGTGGTATTAGAGAAGACTCTTGAGAGTCCCTTGGACTGCAAGGAGATCCAACCAGTCCATCCTAAAGGAGATCAATCCTGGGTATTCATTGGAAGGCTGATACTGAAGCTGAAACTCCAATACTGTGGCCACCTGATGCGAAGATATGACTCATTGGAAAAGACCCTGATGCTGGGAAAAATTGAGGGCAGGAGGGGAAGGGGATGACAGAGGATAAGATGGTTGGATGGCATCACCAACTCAATGGACATGTGTTTGGGTGGACTCCGGGAGTTGGTGATGGACAGGGAGGCCTGGCGTGCTGCAGTTCATGGGGTTGCAAAGAGTCGGACACGACTGAGCGACTGAACTGACTGACTGACTCTGTGGAAGGGTAAAAATGACAAATTTTCCATTTAGCTAATTGAGAAACTACCTCTATAACATGAAATGATCTCTTCCTTTTCTTTCTCTCGAAATTTTTTTCATTCTGCATCTGTGTTCCCTTAAGTGTGAATGCCCAAATTAAACTATTTCTGTTATTACTGCTGCCATTGTTTCTGCTCCAGCTCCTACAAGGAGTTCAGCACTTCCTGTGGAAGAAGTGTGAACTAATGAATGCCTTGACATGAATTGAGTTCTCTGGTTCTTGCAGAAATCCTGTGAAGTCAGTTGTTTCATTAACCTCCTTTCATAAGTGAGGAAACTAAGGCTTAGAAGGATTTGAGGCTAGCAGTTCAACTGCTTAGCCTACATCTTAATTGCTGTTCTATAACATTTCAGATATTAATGACCCATTTGCCTGGAGGGTTTTAGAAGTTTAGAAGCCCCTCTCTCACTACCATTGCCAAGGGAGACCTTTCATAGGATGCTTTTTGGCTGGTTCATTTTAATACATCATCTGACACCTGAGCTCCAAGCCTGGCTATTGTGAGCAGACTCCAAATTTTCTTTTTAGTGTGATCCACTCAAATATAGTGATAATAGAAAGTTTTCGAGGATTATAATCTTGTCAGAGTTGGTGGGTGTTTGGTCAGGCCACTCAAGATGGGTGTTCTCTTGCTTTCCGTACATCCCCTGCTGGACCAGTGCCTGCTTCACCCATACTCTACTCACAGAACTGACCTTCCTACGTACTTGCCCCAGGCTCCAGCTAGTGATTATTCTAACATCTGATGGTGGTTTAGTTGCTAAATCATGTCCGACTTGTGACACCGGCTGCAGACCACCAGGCTCCTCTGTCCATTTGATTTCCCAGGCAAGAATACTGGAGTGGGTTGCCATTTCCTTCTCCAGGGGTGTAATTGACAAAATCGTAAGATGCTTAAAATATACAATGTGATGACTTTGTATTCATGTATGTCCTGAAAGGATTTCCACCATGAAGTTAACTAGATGTGCACCAACTTATTTACTGATTTATTTATTAAGAACGTTTAGGTTCTACTCTCAGTAAATTTCAGCTTACAGTACCATGTTATCAACTATAGTCACCATGTTATATGTTAGATCCGTAGACCTTATTCACCTTAGAGCTGAGAGTTTGTACCTTTTTGCTAACCTGTCACCCCTGCCCAATCCCTTGGAAATCACTTTTCTACTCTCTGTTTCTTGAGTTCAACTTTTTTTTTTTTTTTTAATTTCTCATATAAGCGATACCAGGGCTTCTCAAGTTGCTCAATTGTAAAGAACCCACCTGCCAATGCAGGAAACACAGAAGATGTGGGTTTGATCCCTGGGCTGGGAAGGTCCCCTGGAGGAACAAATGGCAACCCACTCCAGTATTCTTGTCTGGAAAAACCCCATGGACAGAGGAGCCTGGTGGGCTACAGTCCACAGGGTCACAAAGTCAGACAGTCCTGTGCATACATGCACACGTGCATAAGTGATACTATGTGGCATTTGTCTTTTCTGGCTTATTTTTACTTAGCACAATGCCCTTTGGGTTCATTCATGTTGTCAAAAATGACAGAACTTCCTTCTTTTTAAAGGCCGAATAATATTCCATTGTGTACATGCATACCACATCTTCTTTATTCATTCATCTGTTGACGGACACCTGGGTTGTTTCCATATCTTGGCAGTTGTGCGTGATCCTGCAGTGACTCTGGGAGTTCAGATATCTTTTCAAGATAACCATTTGTTTCCTTTGGGTGTGTATACCCAGAGGTAGGATTGCTGGATTGTGGGGTAGTTCGGTTTGTAATTGCTTGAGGAAGCATGGTACTGTTTTCCTTACATACCAGCTTGCATTCTAGGGAGGCTAGTTTTATAACACAGGTCTGATAGCTGTAGCCTGTGTTGGAGGTTGGTTCCCAGAGGAGGTGACACTAGCTGACTCTTGAGGAAGGATTAGCAGGTTGCTAGGGCAACACCATTGGGGACAGTGCAAGCCCGTTCCAGCACACGATTCACACACATACAGCTTCTGAGGCTTGATGTGTTTGGAGAAATTACAACTGTTTTGTAATAAGTGTGTAAACTCTTAAAGGTGAGATAACATGTCAGAAGATGAGGCTGGATGGTAGATAAAATTGGCTGACTCTCTGTTTCCTGCGTCTGTATTTGGGGACTTTCAATTTACCTCCCTGGAATTCTGCCCATCAACCTAAAGTTGTGCTGCTTGGTGAGGGGGATCCCTTTGCTTTAAGTGTAGGTGGACTTCATGCTTTCTTTCTTCATTTATCTTAGCCTCACAGTCCTTGAGATTTCTTGTACCCTGACCATGTACTTTCAGGAAATTCAGATGCAATAATTTAAAAAAACAGGTTGAAAATATGAAGCAATTTCTAGGTTAGGAATATTAACTTTTTTCAATTGAGGCTCAGTTTCTATAATTTTATGGTAGGTTACAAAATTCCATTGTTTTGATGACCAACAGTAGTCATAAGCCCTGGGTTCAGATGGCTGGCTGTTTACTGCCAATGCTGTACTGATAAGCTCACTGCCTTGGTGGATGCTAATACTACATCCTTTCAGATGCCAAGCCAGACTGACTTCTGAGAGCAGGATAATAGCTTACTTCACCCCTTGAGCGTGCTCGTGGAATATCATCCTGCCTTTGGAGGGCTGCATCCATCCTGGAGCCTGTCAGATGGCTTGGCATGCTTAGTATTTTAGATTTATGTGAACTGAAAGCATTGAAAGGTTTGGAGGTCAGATCTACATTTCTTAGTTTTGTTTTGTGCGTTAAAATCCTATGCCAGTAGCTAAAATTTGTGTTTACCACCTTTATTTAATATGCAGCATTTTCTCACAAGGAATATTCTTGATAGTCACTTGTAATATACAGTGTGTAATAGTTTACAAAATGTAATAGTTTACAAAGCATTTTACAAAATGCTTTGCTATGCGTTAGTTTATCTTGACGACAAATCAGTGAGACAGGACAATGGTTATTTTCTTCTTTTTACAGAAGCTGAAACCAAGGCTTAGAGAAGATGGGTTGTGATGGTTAGACCAGTGCTCTCTCATTGAAATGTAGTACAACTCACATATATAATTTTAAATATCCTAGTTGCCACAGCCAACGAAGTAAAAAGAAACAGGTGGAATTAATTTTAATAATATATTTAATTTACCCAATATGTCAAAATGTTATTGGTTGTGCATGTAGTTAATTTGAAAATTATTAATGAGATATTTAACATTCTGCTTTTCTTATTAAGCCTTCAAAGTCCAGTGTGTAATTTACAACTCAACCCATACACATTTCAGGTACTTACTAGCCATCTGTGGTTAGTAGCTACCATGCCTCTACACTCAGTCGCTCAATCTCTCAGTCATGTCTCTTTGCAAACCCGTGGACTGTAGCCTGCCAGGCTCCTCTGTCCATGAAATTTTCCAGACAAGAATACTGGAGTGGGCTACCATTTTCTCTTCCAGGGGATCTTCCTGACCCAGGGATCGAACCAACATCTCTTGCATCTCCTGCATTGGCAGGCAGATTCTTTACCACTGTGCCACCTGGAAATCCCGTGGCTACCGTAATGGGTGGTACTGACTCAATATTGTGCTGCAACCTTTTCTACTGCACATGACCCATTATTAGTTTGGGTAATGGAGTGGGGTTGTGTTCTCAAGCATTATGATGAATCTAAACAACTTCATATACACACTCTTCTTATTTTCCCTGAGAACAACGCCATATATCTTTGCCACACTTGATTATTCCCACAGATGTGGTCTGTGATCCCTGGAGGAGCCTTCCCTAATAGAGGGACTGAACGTGAACCCACAGATAATGAACAAGGAGCTCTGACCAACGCTCATTCTTTCAGTGGCCAGTTAGTAATGAGTTCAGTTTTATGTCTTAGAAATGAAAGGCATAACCAGTAATCTCAGTTTTGTCTGAAAATGCTTATACAAATGCTTTTGCATGAGGAAAAGTTTCTAAACAAAATTAGGAGTTTAAAGCTAATCTTTCTCTAGTATCTTTCTTTGCTTTGCCCCTATTTTTGGTCTGTGTAGGCCACGATTTCATTCCTATCTATTCTTTAGTGTGGGTGGAATAGGTGGGTGGACATTTTTATTGACTAAATGAAAGATATGCTTTCATGAGCTTCATCATCTGTTTTCCTGAAATAGCATCTCTACATTTTCCAGGTAGCTAAAAGGAAAAATCTCAGCCTCTCTAGACAGTTGCTATAGGATTTTATTTCCATAGTGGTTCAAAGGTCTAAAAATCTTCCCTCCACAGTGGTAAAGAGTACGTATATATGTATGTTTGATCCCAGGAGGCTCTAGTCTTTCCCATCAAAAAATAAAGCCCAAACCGAAATAAAACAAACCAACAAACCGTGTAAACTTTTGTTGAAAAAACCTTCCAGAAAAAGCATTTGGAACTTCCGAATAATATAAGAACCTGTTATTTTCCAGACTAAGCTATGAACGCTATCATCTCTGAGCATTTACTATCTTATCTACTACTTCTGAGCTGGTACTTTGTGCTACCATCAACCATCTATCTGCTGAATCTGACCCATCAAGGCAAGTTTTTAATCTTTCATGAATCTTCTCTAATTCCCATAATTAGAATCAACATTTTCTTCTCCTGCTTCCCATAATACATTTTCATTCTGTTATAAAAAATAATTCTGTTGTCCTCTGAGTTCTATTAGGTTGAACCACGTGGGATTGCTGTTTTTTGTAGATTAAAAAATGTTCACTTTCATATGCTTCAATTTATGTAATTAACTTACAGAATTCTGAATATACACACACTCAGGTACATCTGTGAGGCTGACTCTGTCTTGGGTTAACTTCTGAATCTCTCACATCTTGGCCATAGTAACTCTTCAGTAGGGTTTGTGGAACTGGACTGAATGACATAAAAATGGAATGTATGTTGGGGAAATAGAATCATAGAAGCCAACTTTCCTCCCCAGATAACTGGCAGATTGCCTGTGTCTTACAGGTTTTGAATTTCAAAGACTTTGAGAGACTTCAACCTGGTGCTCTGATATGTTAATTTAAGTAGAGGGTGTCAAGGGAATTTGAAGTAATCAAATTCCAGATTTTAGATAATGCTGATTTTAAGCAGGGAAGCTATTGTATTGCCAATGAATGAGGGTGTGTGTGTGTGTGTGTGTGTGTGTGTGTGTGCGCGCCCTATTTTAATTTTTTTTTCTTTTCAGTAGATATAATTTGGGGTGAAATATTTCATAAACTGATCGGAAGACAAAGTCTTCTTGGTGTCAAAGCAATTGTTCTGATTGGTTTGGCAGACTAAGCTGACAATGAACAATTTTTTGTTTATTTATGTGCAATAAGGACACAACAGAGAAACCATGTATTATCTTTATGCCCTATTTTTATATTGAGATTTAATAAAATTATGATAAAACCAGGCAGCTTCAAAATCAATAAACTATTCTTTGAATTTGTTAATTTTTCAGTGTAGCCCTGTTTAGTAGATGCAACTAGATATAACAATGATACTTGTGTTGCCTGTATACGCCAAAAAACAATTGCATTAGAAATTCAGAAGGAAGAAGGAAGGAGCATCTTATGGACTTGGTGTATCTGACATACATTTTTGATATGAAACAACCTATTCAGTTGGAAATTCAAGGTCTCTGAATTCTCAATTAGACCTTGGACTCAAACTGTGGCTGAACAGAATATAAGTCAAATTGTAGAAGATAAATTTCAAACTTTGTCTTGGGCTGCTATGCATTACCTCGTGTGGCCATGGAAAAAATGTTGCATTAAATATAAAGAATAGGCTCTGGGTAAGTTGTCCAAATTTTCCTTTAGGAATTTCCTCTAGCTGCTGGAAGGCAGATACCTCTTAGATTTCAGATGAGATAAGTCTTGCTCCAGGTCACATCCCTTACTGGAGAAGCCTGCAGCCTGTGAATGTCAAGGCAGGGTTACATGGACCTGGCCTTCTCATTCCCTCTCAGGACCAGGGTCATTCCAGCTTCAGAGTTCCTTGGTGGATCAGCCCAGTTGACTGTTTGGCCTTGTTGAGGACAGCTCTGCCTTCACCAAATTCTGCTTTTTTCCCCTCTCTTCCCTTGATCCCAATAATTTTCCCTGCAAATTTCTTGTATGTTTATCTCTTAGAGTCTATTTTCAAGGAGCCCAATTTATGACAGTATCAAATTAGGAGAGAGGTAATTTGCAAATTGACTCTGAGCTCAGCCATGTGACTTGCTGTAGCCAATAACTCATTAGCAAACATGACCCAAGTGGAGGGTTGATGAGTGCTTGTATAGTGGAGCCTGTCCTCTGGGAATTTTCCATCTTGGAAGCAAGGTGCTCTGCTGAAAAGAAGCTTGGGCTGGACAATTCAGTGATGACAGGCTCCTGGAGGGAGGCCAAACTCCCAGTTGATTAAGCCTCCTGAGAGGCTTCATCCATACTACAGAGAGTGGAGGAATTGCTCATGCGAGCTTAGAATTAGGAGAATAACACATTGTTGTTGCAAGCCACTGAATTTGAGGTGGTTTATTACATAATGGGATACTGAATGACATCATCTCTGGGATTCTCCCAAATCTTTTGTTCTCCAGTTAACTGTAAACAGTGGGGGAAAACTTGAATAGAGAAGAAAACACATGGCGACAAGCCGCCCTCTGAAATAATTCTTTCACTTCGGGGAAATGCACATTTAAGCTGTCTCTATTTCATGACCAAGTGACAAGTATATAAATACCTCCCACAAAAGGAACACCTCATCCATCCTTCAGTGCTGACTAATTCCATCTGTCTGACAGGTTGTGTGGACATCCTGGCTCCAAGTTGAGATGAGAATGAAGATAACAAAATCTCCCTCAAATCTTCACATTTCTGAATCTGCAACAGATGTTAAATGTAATTTAATCAACATTGATTGATTCAATGCACTGTTTTCTCATCTATTAAATGAGGTTTCCACAGTGAGTTGGAGGGGGAAAAGGAAAAGTTAAACAGAACATAAATCAATGTGTCCAATTGAGAACAAATTTGACTGGATTTTATATTTGACTTATTTTTTTTTTGAAATAGCTTTTGTTTGTTATTCCTTTTCAAGAAATTCTTGCTAATGAAAGGCTGCTTTTTTTTTTTTTCTTTTTTGTCCTTCTCAGTAGAGTTACATACCCATCAGTAAAAGGGAGACATAGATCTTGTATTTGGTTTATTTTCTGTGTTGGCAAATTAACAGATCAGAACAACAGCATTGATTTTTTTTTTTTTTTTTAATATTATTTTATTAGTTGGAGGCCAATCACTTTACAACATTTCAGTGGGTTTTGTCATACATTGACATGAATCAGCCATATAATTACATGTATTCCCCATCCCGATCCCCCCTCCCACCTCCCTCCCCACCCGACTCCTCAGGGTCCTCCCAGTGCACCAGGCCCGAGCACTTGACTCATGTATCCCACCTGGGCTGGTGGTCCGTTTCACCATAGATAATATACATGCTGTTCTTTCAAAACATCCCACCCTCACGTTCTCCCCCAGAGTTCAAAAGTCTGTTCTGTATTTCTGTGTCTCTTTTTCTGTTTTGCATATAGGGTTATCGCCACCATCTATCTAAATTCCGTATATATGTGTTAGTAGAGTGAAGTAAGTCAGAAAGATAAACAGCATTGATTTTATCTTAGTCTTTTTCTTTTCTCTAACCCCCTTTGCAACTGACCAAGAACCTTTTTTACCAACGCATTCCTGGGATTAAGAGTGAAGAAGCGTGGGATTCAGTGTGTGTGTGTGTATAGGGGGTGGGAAACTTGAGGGGGCAGAGCTATTGTTATTCATTGTAAAACTAGCCAAACTTTGTACATTTCCAAAAGAAATATTTGATGGCAGATTCTTTGCCATCATGTACATTTAAAGTCCAGTGGATCTGTGTCTAAGGGGAAAATGCTATTTTATTCTATTTAAATTTTATTTAATTTTATTTTTGGCTGTGCTGGGTCTTCATTGCTGCACCAGCTTTTTTCTAGTTTTGGCCAGCAGGGGCTACTCTCCAGCTGTGGTGCTTGGGCTGGTCATTGCAGTGGCTTCTATTGTGGAGCACAGCCTCTAGGGCTTCAGTAGTTGCGGCTCCTAGGTTCTAGAGCACAGGTTCCATAGTTGTGGCACATAGGCTTAGCTGTCTTGTGGCATGTGGGATCTTCCTGGATCAGGGATCAAACCTGTGTCACTTGCATTGGAAGGCAAATTCTTTACCACCGAGCCACCAGGGAAGCCCCCGGAAAATGCTATTTTAAATTCAGTGCTCATACTAAAAGAATATTAAAAATAGCTTGAAAACAATAAAACAATGAATACTTATTGAATGCTAGTTGTTTTCCAGACTCTGCTTTTATTAACTAATTAATTTTTCTCACAAAGCTAAGATGTAGATTCAGTTATTGTCCATATTAACAGTTGAGGAATGGAGCTGTGGAGAAATCATGGAGCTGGCCCAAGGTCACTCTGGCAGAGTAAAAATGTCCACAGGTTCTTTGACACTCTCTCATTGAGTGGAATCACCTCCCAGTGTACCTGTCTGCCTTGGCTAATAGAATATGCCAGAAGTGATGCTTTGCCAATGTTTGGGTCCAGCCCTGAAGAGTTTGGCAGCTTTCAGTTCTTGTCTCTTGACAAGAAGAGTTTGCTCTTGGAGTTTTGAGATATATTGAGATCATCAGGCTGGGAGGAGGCTGATGGGGGCCAAGTGAGAGGACCCCGTGTAGAAGAACTGATGCTCCGTGAGTCCCAGTTGTCACAGCTTAGCCCCCAGCTTTTCAGGTCACCCAGGCGGGGCCCCAGACACTGCATATACAGATAAGCACTTTCTGCTGTACTGTCAGAATTCCCGACACACAGATTCATGAGTGAAATAATTATTGTTTTAAGCCACAGAGCATGGGGGTGGTTTATTATGCAGCATAAGTAGAACATTTACACGGCTACTACATTTACAACCCAAGTGGATTTGACTCAAGTGGCCTGGCTCTGGAGTGGTGTGTTTAACAAGTATTCTCTACCATATTTACGTTACCCAGACACTGTGCCTTCTTAGTTCAATAGCAGCTCTCCCACACCTATCGGGCTTCCCCCCTGGCACTAGTGGTAAAGAATCTGTTTGCCAATGCAGGAGATGTAAGAAACACCATTTTAATCCCTGGGTCAGGAAGATCCCCTGGAGGAGGAAATGACACCCCACTCTAGTATTCTTGCCTGGAAAATCCCACGGACAGGGTCCATGGGGTCGCACAGAGTTGGATGTGACCGAGCAACGAAGTGCACACACTCCCACACCTGCAACAGCTTGCAAGGACTTTTCCTTTACTCTGGTCGGTTTTCCCTCCAAGCCCTAGAACCGCCTGATGTGTTATGTGCTGTGTATGTGCTTGTTTACTGTCTGTCTCCTTCCCACTCAAACGGACAATGCATAGGATCACGCACACATGCTCAGCTTGAGCTGTTCACAGCTGCCCCATAATAGTGTTGGGCATGAAGCAGACACGCAGTGGTTTTGAATGACAGAAATGTTTCATTTTAAAGCTCGTGAAATGGAAAGGCTTTTGCTCCAGTCACTTGAGACCTTCTGTGTAGCTATCTTGGTTCACTCTTCAGGGAGAAGAAGAAAAGTCAGAGAGGGAGGGTACTGTGAATAAAATGGATGATAAAATAACCTCATAAGACAATTACCCAAGTTTAACCAGAACAGGAAAAGCCAGAATGGCAGATGATAAAAAAGCAATTGTGACAAGCTGCATGTTATTGAACAATATTTTTCCTGGCTGCAAATGTGATAGTGAAATCTGCAGGTAGGCAGAGATGCACCATCTCACAGAGGCAAGCTATTCCCTGGGGGTGGCTTCTTTGTGATCCAACTTAGAAGAATGTGAGTAATGACTGGATGGCCTCCAAGAGTTACATTGGTTGAAATAACTAAATAGGAAAAAATAAATCAAGCAAAAAAAATTGTTTTGTTGGTTACAGAAGACAGGTATATAGATCTTTCTGGGCTTCCCTGGTGGCTCAGTGGTAAAGAATCCTCCTGCCAAGGCAGGAGATGAAGGTTTGATCCCTGGGTCAGCAAGATCTTCTGCAGGAGGAAATGGTGACCTGATCCAGTATTCTTACCTGGAAAAATTCCATGGACAGAGAAGCCTGGCGGGCTATAGTTTATGAGGTCACGAAGGACAGGGCATGACTTAGTGACTAAACAACAACAAGAAAAAAATCTAGACCTTTCTAGGAACCCTAGATCGAAGATTGACCCCTTCAGATTCTGGTGAAGTGTTAAGGAAAATAAATCTATATGGTAGTTGATGCAGATAAAATAAATGAATCTAATATAAATAAAATAAATCTAATATAATAGATCGCTATAGTACATAGTGAGTTGGAAGCATGATATAAAATGAGGTCCTCCTGTTACAGCATGACACCCAAAGAAATTTGGGAAGTGACTTAGAGGAAATGAACTGTTCAACAGGGAGACGGTGATGAGTTGGGAGATGTGTCCAAACAGAGCCTCTGTCAGCCGAGTGTTTGATGTCTGCTTTGTGTAACACTAGTCATTCTGACTTCCAGAAGAGAGACTTCAGCCTGCATGATGTAACGGATTTAAACACTGTAAGGAATGGTACCAGACTGAAGAGTGATGTCACTGAGCAGTGGTCAGCCTTTAAATCAATTGAGGGGGCGGAAGTTAGACTCAAACTAAATCTACGGAGGGGGGTAGGTGTGCTGTGGGAGTAACCTGGGGACTGCTCTCCAGATGGCAGGGCTGAATATTAAGCTCCCTCCGGAAACTGAAACAATTCTCCATGGGCTCATAACTCACGTTTCATGATGTGAGTTTTAGAATTGTTTTCCAAAATTGGCACATAAAACTCAGGCTGTACATGAGCCTAAAATAAAGAGAAGAATCACTTCCTCTAAACACAAATAGTTTATTGTTTCTGAGGGAAGGGAGGGTAAGTGCTATTCATGTGGGGAACCAATGTCAAAAGGTTATGGTTAGTTTTACTTAATGAATTAAGTTAATGTTTCAAAAAATAACCCAAGTTATGTCAGTTATGAAGTGTAGTTCAGAAGAAGCACCCTATGTGTGACTGCTTCTGCAGTCTGGGTAGGCATTCTCTCTGTGTGTGTTCAGCCATGTCTGACTCTTTGCGACCCCGTGGACTGTAGCCCACCAGGCTCCTCTGTCCATGGGATTTTTCAGGTAAGAATACTGGAGTAGTGTGCCATTTCCTTCTCCAGGGGATCTTCCAGACTCAGGGATCAAACCCACATCTCTTGTGCCTCCTGCGTTGGCAGATGGATTCTTTATCACTGTGCTGCTGGTAAAATGTAAATGTCAGTGAATTGGGCCAAGTTTTGGGAATTGATTTACCACATGGCCACTTTAGACATGTTTGTTCATTTACAGCCATTAGAGTGTCTTAAGACCTTGATCTTCCTCCATTCATTTCAGCTTTTTTTCTTTAACCTCCAAGAGAGAGTGCAAATACTTCAAAAATGAAGGTAGGAAAATACTGACATGATTGTCATGCATGTATTTCCATAAATCTTTTAATGTATTAGTGTGACTTGTGCTGCTTTCTATTTACCAGGAGAAAACTGGCATGTAAATGAAATCATTTTGCCATCTTGTGTTTTATATTCCTTACAGATTAGTAGTTTGCTACTGTCCAAAAGACTCTGATGCTGGGAAAGATTGAGGGCAGAAGGGGGTGACAGAGGATGAGATGGTTAGATAGCATCACCGACTCAATGGACATGAATTTGAGCAAACTCTGGGAAATGGTGAAGGACAGGGAAGCCTGGCGTGCTGTAGTCTATGGGGTAGCGAAAAGTCAGACACAACTGAAGGACTGAACCACTACTGTTCAAAAAGGAAACAAAATGTCTATTGAAAAAAGAAATTTGATGCATCTGTATTACTATTATTAGCAATTACAGCTCAATTCATTGCAGATGCTATTCATTAGTCTATTAAATTCTATAGTTTTTTTGACTGAGTGATAATGATAGTCAACATTTTATGCTTCTAGGTATTAGGCATCTTTCATTGCTTTACTTGTATTCATTCATTTGATTCTGTATCAGCTTACTTGCGTTTCACAGATGAGAAAATAGAGGCACAAAGCTATTGGGTAACTTGCCTGAAGTCAGGACTAGAGAGTGGCAGAGCTGGGATTGGAATAGAGGCAGTCTTACACCATTGCAAAGAGCCGGACACGACTGAGCGACTGAACTGAACTGAACTGAACCACTAGGTTACACTGCTTCTCGGTCACTGCCTAGAATGTGGCAGTTTTGCATTTTGTCTCATAGTCTTTTCAACTGAATTAGTGTAGCAATATTGAAGTAGTATTGGTTCATCTATTAAAAAGTGAAAATATTTTCCTTCTGTTATGCTCCTGATGCAAGAAAACCAGAATGAAGATTTTGTGGCGGGTTTGGAAGTTGACTGTAAGAAATACTTTATGTTGGTTAATATGAAATCAGAGCTCTGTGTGTGTGTTGGGGGGCGGTGGTGGTGGGGAGGATGGTAGCCTGTCAGAAAGGAAGTGATTCAAAGTGATATTCTAGAGCACTGCAATACAATTCATGGGTGCTCCTGGTGCTGTAATTAGTGTTACGGAAAAGTAAGTAGGTCTGTTTTAGAGACCATGTTGTTTTATAAAGTTGTAAGGAATATGGATAAAATAAAATGTGACTGTGATTTCAAAGATGGAAAGGTTGAGGAGTAGAATCTGCCTCAGGGTGTTCAGAGAAATTAGAGGTTGAGTCCATTGGAGAAACAAAAGTTTAGAATTACATGCTATTAGTACTGGGAGATGAGGATATTACAGTACCTAATCATCTTATTTCATAAATGAGGAAAGGAGGTCAGGTGGTTTCATAAGCTTTCTTCCTTTTGTATGTATGCACCTCAGTATTTGTGTAACTATATATATC
Organism: Muntiacus reevesi; assembly: GCF_963930625.1. Classification (NCBI taxonomy): domain Eukaryota; kingdom Metazoa; phylum Chordata; class Mammalia; order Artiodactyla; family Cervidae; genus Muntiacus; species Muntiacus reevesi. Next base: position 34,875,346 of record NC_089252.1, on the reverse strand, counting down.
TTACCTTGTTCTTTGAAACCCACAAACACAAGTACAGTACTCAGGGCTTCTATGATGATTTAGTTACTAAGTCATGTCCGACTCTTGCGACTCCATGGACTGTAGTCTGCCGGGCTCCTCTGTCCATGGAATTCTGCAGGCAAGAGTACTGGAGTGGGTTGCCATTTCCTTCTCCAGGGGATCTTCCTGACCCAGGAATCGAACCTGGGTCTCCTGCATTGCAGGCAGATTCTTTACTGACTGAGCTATAAGAGAAGCCCCCAGAGCTTCTAACAGTGAGGGAATTATGGCGAAGAGAAAATAAAAGATGGAATGATTGGCTGTGATGAAAGGAGGAAGTTAGAATGCACAATGCCTGTTGTTTAGTTCCCAAACGCTGTTAGAGGACCACAGACAAGGCTCTCAGATTCCTAGCAGCCCACACTAAGAGGGAAACATGAGCTGTTGTGCCCGTGAGACATAATACCAATTTCTAAAAACATGTACAATTATTTGCGGTCCTGATCCCTGAGAAAATTCATTCTAAACGACCTCATAGCAAAGGATCTGTTAGTGAAATAAATAGTTTCCTCCACAAGAAATAGGACAGGCTTCGTAGGACTGTTTCTGCACCATCACTGTGTGCAGGCTGTTGGCAGCACGCATCATCACGGTTTAGCAGGAGAATTATATGAGCTCCTGAAGCAGTGTGGGCCAGGCGTGAGGGTGTTCCGTGGTCCCTTAGTCTAGGGATGGATCAGCTTTTCTAGGTGTGAATAGACAACATGGAATGCAGGCGAAGTTAGCCAGGCTTCCCAGATGGCGCCGTGGTAAAGAATCTGCCTGCCAATGTAGGAGATGTGGATTTAATCTCTGAGTCGAGAAGATCCCCTGGAGAAGGAAATGACAGCCCCCTCCAGGTTTCTTGCCTGGAGAATTCCATAGATAGATGAGCCTGATGGGCTCCAGTCTATGCGAAGACTCAGACACAACTGAGCACACATGTACAATTCAGGCAATTCTGGAAAATTCATTTCTCTCTCAATCAGGCTATTAACTGAAAATGTTGAGTATCTGTGTTTGAAAGTATCCTCTCAAATCAGTGTTTGGAGATACAGGTGGTCCATGCTCTGGTTAAATGCAGACCTGCACACTCTTAAGCACTGGAGTTTTCTGAACAAGGGACAGCTCTCTTGTATTCTCCTTTGCCTGTATTTCCCCCAGTCTAATGATTATACTTTGTCTTTTTGGTAGTGTGTTTTTCCTTGCAGAATTATGTAGAAGGCCATTCCAACTCCAGAGAGTGATGGACTGAACAAGTACTGAGGAGTAAGCCAAGCTTATCCCTAAAAATAATTTCTAGTTTATTCCAGCACATGAACAGATGGGTGACCAAGGCCCCTAAAGCATGGCCACTAGAATTTTAGTTTGGAACAATTTCAAAGTGGGTGTTGACAAATGTTCACCATGGTCATAAAAATAAACCTCAGGCAGGGACCTACAGAACATCTTAACTCTAAGCAATGTGATTTCCTACAGAATCCTCCAAGATAAAGTGATTACAAGATAGTTCCCTGATGCCTGAATGAGGAGTGACAAAATATAACCACATGTAGATCCATAAGGGTTCCCCAGGTGGCTCAGTGGTAAAAGAATCCACTTGCCAATGCAGGAGATGTGGGTTCAATCCCCAGGTCGAGAAGATCCCCTGAAGAGGAAATGGCAACCTACTCCACTATTTTTGCCTGGAGAATCCCATGGACAGAGGAACCTGGTGGGCTATAGTCCATGGGGTCTCAGAGAGTTGGATGCAGTGTAGCAACTGACCATACATAGATCCCTGGGAATGTACCTATGATGACTGTAAGTCCTGGTGGCCTGAAGAGTCCTAGATGCTTAAATACCTGTTGTCCTGGCATGATTGTTCATAGCACTTCCTTTATTGTCATAAGTGTTCAGTTTCTCTGATACCTTTTGGAAACATTCCTAATTGTAGAAAATGTTTACTGAAAATGTTATGCTAATGTCAAGTATTTTTTCCAGAAATTTTGCTTTCTTGCTTTTTACTGGTTCTGCCTCCTGCATTTGTTTGAGATGAAGAAACAAATATGAACATTAAAAACATCTTAAAGAATGATTCAAATTTTAATTTTAACATGATGTTGAACATTTTAATGTGTGTGTGTTGCTCCAGTTTTAAACATGTAAGGCATTTCAATATTGTGCAGATCCACAGCCATTATAAAAGTCCTGGAATTGCCCAATTGTCTCTGAAGATGAAATTAAACCCAATAAAAATTACTTCCATGGGAAGGCTTATATTGATAGCTGTATTTTAATCCTCTAAATTTTAAGTAAAAGTATAACTTCTGGCATATGCACAACAGTGTCCTGGCTTGAATGATAAATTATATCATCACACTACTCTTACCTAATTCTTTGAAGTCAATGTCAAGAACTTGATACAAGCTGTGATCATATGCTGTTTTTATGATGACCATTGGTAAAAAGTAATGTGCTATGCGTGCATGCTTAATCACTTCAGTTGTGTCCAACTCTTTGTGACCCCATGGATTGCAGCTTACCAGGTTCTTCTGTCCGTGAGATTCTCCTGGCAAGAATACTGGAGTGAGTTGCCATTTCTTCCTCCAGGGGATCTTCCCGACCCAGTGATTGAACCCGCATTTCCTGCATCTCCTGCATTGCTGGAGGAATCTTTACCACTAAGCCACTGGGGAAGCCAGTAATGTGCAATGCCTTATATCAAATACTAATCTGAGAAATTGAGGTTCCCAATTTATTAATGAGACTTGCCATACATTTGAAATAACCATTAAGTGCCTTAATTTGTAGACAGAGGAGGTGGTTCTTTAAAACAGTAAATGAATTATGTCCTCAGTACTGCTCAGTACAGAATATTGCATAAATACGTGGGGAAAAATTTGAGCCTGTAGCTTGGAGTGTTCCTTGAACAATTATGAAGGGGAGAAATCGTCTCCAAGGAGCTTTGTATAGACTGAACTTTTAAGAAATAATCTGTTATACAGTGTGAGAAAGTAGTGTCCTGATACAATCATAGAGTTGGCTGGGATTCATAAAATTCGGAGCAATTGACCTTGGTTTGTCCAGCTGGGACAAGTAAGCAGCTTGAGGATCAGCCTGAATCTGACTTTCCATGACCTCTTTCACCAAATTCACACTCAGGTAACTCGTTTAAGCCCTATTGTTATATCTAGGGGCCAGAGTCTAGCCCTTCCACAAGGATTTATTTATCCAAGTTTTTTCAAGGCACAGGGCTTTAAAATTGCAGAGGCAGGTTCTGACTTCAAGCATTGTGGCTGCTTCCTTGTCCAGATGCTTCGATAAGTGTAATTGTGGATGGAGTGAAATGTGAAGCAATGCACTTGATTTGAATTCTTCCCACTCTGGAGAAACAACTTGTGATCACATTTTCAAAGATCTTCTGAACTTCTCTAACCTTGGGTAGAATTGATCATCCCTCCTCTGTGAACTTGCTGACTCTTCTCTGTGTATCTGTTATCTGTATCTCCCATTCAAGTATTTGTTTATGTATCCATCGCCTGTCAATTTTGAATTCTGCAGTAGCAAGGGCATTGCCTTTTTTAACCTGTGCACAGGGTCTGTCTTGAATACAGGGAGAATGTGTTTTATCCACTTGTCCAACAATTTTTTAGGGCTTCCCTGGTGACTCAGGTGGTAAACAATCCATCTGCAGGGCAGGAGACCTGGGTTCAATTCCTGGCTTGGGAAGATCCCCTGGAGAAGGGAATGGCAACCCACTCCAGTTTCTTGCTTGGAAAATCCCATGGACAGAGGAGCCTGGTGGGCTATAGTCCATAGGGTTGCAAAGAGTCGGACATGACTGAGTGACTAAGCAAGTGCACAACAATTTTTAACATGAAAACTTTCAAAAAGTCAAGTCCAGAAATGATAGGACAGACATCGACTACTCGTATTTACTAAATATTAATTTTTCATGTTTGCTTCTGGTAGTTTTGCAACTTACTTTATTAGTTTAATACTTTTTTTTTCAGTATTTATCTGTATTGACACATGTAGATGGAGTTCATTCATACTGATTGCTATATTCTATTATGTCCATCCACCATAGCTCATTCAGTCCTTTACTGATAGACATATTAGGGTTGTTTTAGAACTTTCCCAATTATGAACCATGCAGCAGTCAACATCTTGGTACAAATCTTGCTGAGTACATATGTAAGTTTTTCTAGGATGTAGTAATATAAAAGGGAATTGCTGGATTTTTACGATTAATCATATTATTATTTCTCCAATAGGCGCACAATTTTACACCACCATAAGCTGTGTATAGCCATTCCTATTTTTCCACCTCATCTATTCTTGGTGTTGTAAGGCTAAAGTTTTGTCAGTGTGACAGGTGTGAAACAGCTCATTGATAGCCAGTGAGATTGAAAATCTTTTCATTTTCTTATTATACATTCATGCTTCCTTCTCTGTGAATTGCCTATTAGTGACCTTTGTCCATTTTTCTATTGAGTCCTATGGTGTGTATCTACTTATATATTCCTGGTCCAAATCTATTTCAGTTACATGAGTTGGAAACACATTTCCCAGTCTGCAGTTTGTATTTTAGCTTTAATAGCTATTTTGTCAGATAGATTTTAATGTAGCTAAATTTCTCAGTGTTTTTCTTTATTTTGTGGGACTTTTCTGATGTAAGATGTGCTTTGCCACTTCAGACATAGAGACTCTGTGGATTGTCTTCCATAATTTTTTGTTTTGCTTTTCATACTTTTGCCTTTAATTAATCTAGAACTAATTGTCAGCATGGAATGAAGTAAGGATCTAGTTTAATTTTTTCCAATACAGATAGCATTTTTTCTTCTTCACAATGCCATTCTCCTTTCACTGATTTGAAAGCCACATGTCATACATCAAGCTTCTGTTTCATATAGTTCTGATTTTCAGCTCTTGACTCAGTCCTATTGACTTATTTATAGATCTATCAGCAGAGCCTCTTTGTTTTTCAGTAAGTTTAACTTTTTACTGTGAAATGCTATTTGGTAAGGCAAGTTTCTTTATCTTCTTTATTAATAAAATTATATTGACTATTCTTGGCATTTTATCTTTAATATGAATTTCAAGATTATCTTTTCAAAATTGATAAAAAGCACTGCCATGGCCTAGATAGGGATTACACTAATTTTATTATTTAATTCTGGTGGAATTATTATATAGAATCTCCATACCTTTTATGACCTTGGTATATTTATCCACTTATTTATTCATTTAGTTTCTTTCCCTTTAATAAAATTTGATAATATTTTTGTGTTCCATTAAGGTCTGGAGTATTTTTTGTAGAATTTATTTCTAATTGTCTTACAATATTTGTTAATAGAGTGGGAATTTTTAAAATTATATTTTTAAATTATATATCTCTAATATACAACTAGAGTCCCTTGGACTGCAAGGAGATCCAACCAGTCCATACTGAAGGAGATAAGTCCTGGGTGTTCATTGGAAGGACTGATGCTGAAGCTGAAACTCCAATACATTGGCCACCTCATGGGAAGACTTGACTCGTTGCAAAAGACCCTGATGCTGGGAGGGATTGGGGGCAGGAGGAGAAGGGGACGACAGAGGATGATATGGCTAGATGGCATCACCAACTCGATGGGCATGAGTTTGAGTAAACTCCGGGAGTTGGTGATGGACAGGGAGGCCTGGTGTGCTGTGATTCATGGGGTCGCAAAGAGTCGGACACAACTGAGCGACTGAACTGAACTGAACTGAATATACAACAATTCTGTTTTTTTTTGATATACTGACTTTTTAAATTGAGATGGAATTTATGTGATATAAGATCAACCATTTTCAAGTGTACTTTCACAATGTTGTGCAATCATCACCTTTATTAAGTTCTAAAACATCTTCATCACCCCTACCCATTAAGAAATCACCATCCATTTCCCCACCACTCCATGCCCTGGCCATCGCCGGCCTGTTTTCTGTCTCTGTGGGTTTGCCTATTCTGGATATTTCATATAAACAGAGTCATATAATATGCCACTTTGTGTTTTGCTGCTTTCACTTAGCATATTTTTAGGTTCGTCCATGTTGTAGCATGTATTAGCACTGTATTTCTTTTTATGGCTGGATAATGTTTCTTTTTTATGTATGCCACATTTTGCTTGTCCACATATCTCCTGAGGGACATTTGGCATGTTTGTACCTTTTGGGTATCATGAATAGTGATGCTATGAACATTTGTGTACAGGTATTTTTTTGAGATCTGTTTTCAGTACTTTTAAGTACATACCAAGGAGTGGAGTGCTGGATCATATGGTAATTCCATGTTTGACTTTTTGAGAAACTATCACACTACAGTGACTGCACTATTGTACATTTCCAACAACAATGTATGCAGCTTCCAATGTTTTTTTTACATTCTCAAAAACACTTGTTAGTTTCCATTAAAAAAAAATCTACTCCATTTAGTGGATGTAAAATGATATCTCATTGTGGTTTTGATTTGCATTTCCCTACTGGCTAATGATGTTAAGCATATTGTCATGTACTTGGCCATATGTATGCCTTTGGAGAAATGTTTGTTCAAGTTCTGTGCCCAGTTTTCATTTGGGTTGTTTGTCTTGATATATTCTGGATACTAGACCCTAATCAGATATATGATTTGAAAATATTTTCTCCCATTCTATAGTTTTCTTTTCACTTTGCTAACAGTGTCTTTTGATGCACAAAACTTTTAAATTTTGATGAAGTACAGTTTACTGAATTTTTAGATTGTTTTTTGTACTTTTGATGTCATATCTAAGAATCTATTGTCAAATCCAAGGTCATAAAGATTTACCCTATATTTTTTTCTAAGAGGTTTGTAGTTTTAGCTTCTCTATGTAGGTCTTTCTTTAGGCATAGGTTTATTAAATGTTTTCTACAGATAACTTGAAGTGCTTTATCAATCTGATTCTTTTTAAGTAATATGTGGTGTTCTTCCACTCTATTTAGTTTTAATTAAGATATTTTTTCTGAAATCTATACACTTTTTTCATATCATGCTTCTTTAATCATAGTTTTGACTTTATAATGTTTTTATTTTAAATGTAATTATTTTAGAGTATTCCTCAGATTAGCATATGATGTCAAATCCTTGATTGTACTAATCCTGTTGTTTGTTGTATCTGCTAAATCTCTCTCATAGTAAATCACTTTCTTGAGTAGTTTATGCACTGTGAATTTTCCAACTGAATATAAATTAGTCAAGGGCTTATACATTTTTCACTGACAGAGGACTTCACTTTGAGAGACGGCTTGAGTTTATGCACTTGCTGTGTGACCTCAGATAATTCATTTAAACTTTTTAATTGCTGAATTTAAAAAAATCTCCAAATTGAAGTTAATAACACCTGCAAATGGGTATTCCTGGGAGGATGAAGTGAGATAATTCCAGGAAAATGCTTGCTGAGTTGCACAGTTCTATACAAAATAAATATATTGTCTTCAGGACAAGCCATATTAGTAAGATTATTATTTTTTAGTACTGCTAATGCATTTCAGTGACTATTGACTAAACTGGAAAACTTTTGAGGATGGGTTATGGTTTATTTATGTTTGTATCCCCTATATAGCACAGAGCTTGGGACACAGAAGAAGCTCAATCATGATTGCTAAATAAGTCGCCATAGAGATGTCTTACCTTAATCTCCTTTATGACCAGTACCACAGATTTCTGTGAAAACAAGGTGGTAAGCTTAAGAACAAAGCTTTTCTTTGTGTGAAAATAACTGATCTCTGAGTATTAAAGTTCTGCATTTTCCCTCATTAGCACCAGAATCTAACCTCTTCAATTAATGGGATCAGACACAAATTTATATGTGTGTGAAGCTACATCGTTCTTTTTTGTGCAGTGAGTCTCCTAATTTAAGAGCCAAATAACCAATAGAGAAAAATGTCAGTTTTATGTTATCAGAGGGGTTGGCAGTCAGCATGTTTCACTTTTTCCATGGCCTAAATTGTTCTTCTGTAGTAAATTTGGTCCTTGGGTAGCGAATTACTAACCTTTTTAGGCTACAGGATGGAGTAAATGCACAAAAAGTGCATCTAAAAATTCAAAGGGCTTCTGATTCTTTGCAATGCATGTCAAGGTTGTACATTGTCACCTGGTTTATTTAACTTCTATGTAGAGTACATCATGCGTATTGCAGACTGGATGACTCACAAACTGGAATTAAGATTGCTGGGAAAAATGTCCACAGTCTCAGATATGAAGATGATACTGCCCTAATGGCAGAAATTGAAGGGGAACTAAAGAGCCTGTTGATGAAGGTGAAAGAGGAGAGTGAAAAAGCTGGCTTAAAACTCAACATTTAAAACACTAAGATCATGGCATCCAGTTCCATCACTTCATGGCAAATAGATAGGAAAAAAATGGAAACAGTGAAAGACTTTATTTTCTTGGGCTCCAAGATCACTGTGGATGGTGACTGCAGCCATGAAATTAAATACTTGCTCCTTGGAAGAAAAGCCGTGACAAACATAGTGTGTACTTCAGTCATGTCCAACTCTTTGTTACCCTATGGACTGTAGCCCACCAGACAAACCTAGACAGCCTTTAGAAACATCACTTTGCCAACAAAGGTGTGTATAGATAAAGCTATGGCTTTTCTAGTAATGTATGGATATGAGAGTTGGACCATAAAGAAGGCTGAGCACCAGAGAATTGATGCTTTTGAGTTGTGGTGCTAGAGAAGACTCTTGGGAGTCTTTTGAACAGCAGGGAGATCAAACCAGTCCATCCTAAAGGAAATCAACACTGAATATTCATTGGAAGGACTGATGCTGAAGCTGAAGCTGAAGCTCTAGTTCTTTGGCTACCTGGTGGGAAGAGCCAACTCATTGGAAAAGACCCAGATGCTGGGGAAGATTGAGGGCAGAAGGAGAAGGGGATGACAGAGGATGAGATGGCTGGATGGCATCATCGACTCAACGGACATGAGTCTGAGTGAACTCCGGGAGATGGTGATGGACAGGAAAGGCTGGTGTCCTTCAGTCCACGGGGTCGCGAAGAGTCAGACATGACTGAGTGACCAAACAACAACAATGGATATTGAGAGGACATTGTTGGCTTTTGAGCCAGGGAAGTAGATGTCATCTATAATTGCTTCACCATTGTGTGAAGAATGTGTTGGAGTTGAGTAGCAAGCTAGAGAAGGAGAGATTGGCAGGGAGAATTAAGAAGTGGGTACCAGATAGGGAAGAAGAAAATGCAGATTAAAGAATTCAGCCTCTGAACAAGGGAAGAGATGATGCCTGCTGCTGAAATGGTGGAGGAAAGGACAAGAAGGTGAGAGTCTGAAAGGGTGCCTGCCATCCATCCTGAATGAGGAGAGAAAGGAAGGCTAGAGGGGCTGCTGAGAGAAAGTGAAGGAGTCCACGTGGCTAGGGAGTGCTGAAGGAGAGAAAGGGGAAAGGGAGGGGACAGTCAGACTTCATTTCAGATGTGGTGTGGCTCTGGTGAGTTCCTGTTGTGATTTTGAATGACTATGGGATACTGAGGTAAAGCAAAAGAAAATGTAACTGGAAATAGAGGTCAAAGAATTGAGGTCAGAGTGTTGGGGATGTCATCCAGCATGTTAGTTGCTCAGTCGTGTCCGACTCTTGGTGACCACATGGACTGTAACTTGCCGGACTCTTCTGTCCATGGGATTCTCCAGGCAAGAATACTGGAGTGGGTTGTCATTTCCTCCTCCAGGGCATCTTCCCAGGTCTTCTGTATTGCAGGCAGATTCTTTACCTTTTGAGCTACCTTTAGTGTTTTTTTTTGGTTGTTGTTGTTTTTTAATGTCATGGTAATGTGGTAATGTGTCTGTTCTTTCAAAAATAACCTAAGTCCCTTCTCTTGGGCCCAAAGTGAAAGTTACATTTTCTTAAAATTTTAGCACAAAGTAAGCAGAAAGTGTTAGTAGCTCAGTCATTTCTGACTCTTTGCGACCCCATGGACTGTAGCCCGCCAGGCTCCTCTGTCCATGGGGTTCTCCTGGCAAGAATACTGGAGTGGGTTGCCATTCCCTTCTCCAGGGAATCTTCCTGACCCAGGACTGGAATCGGAGTCTTCTGCATTGCAGGCAGATTCGTTACCATCTGAGCCAACAGGGAAGCCCCAGAGTAAGTAGAAAATCAAGGCAAAATAACACTATTCTATTCAGAGCACTTGCAGAGAAAGGACATTAACTTTTTAAACTGTGAGATCACACACTAGATAGCTGAGCACATAATTAAAGGCATGGTGAGCCCTCAGCTAAAGTTCTCAAGTTCATTCTATGAGTTCCTTTGTACTACAGGAACATTTTGTAAGGACATTTGTAAGGACATTTTGTTTCAGTGCAGGAGACAGCCATTATAGTTATCTCAATATCGTAAAATGTAGATTCCTTAACTTGTCATATATACAAATATACACACTCCATTTAACTCAAGAGCAGTGTCAGAGTTTAGAAAATGATCTTCAGAAATGATTAGAAAATAGTCTCTGGGATACATAAGAACATGTCCAAATAACCCTCAGAGTAATTCAGTGAACATTCTGCTGTTGAGAACATTTTCCCACAAGCTGTTCTTTTATTGCTTAAAATAAGGAAATTACATGGAAAAGGTGAATCGCAATATTTAAGGCAAGAGAAAATTTACCTTATCCATCATTACACCACACTGCAAGAGGATTGGAATTCCAGATACTTTGGAATAATGGCCAGGAAATGCAGGGCATGTTCAGTGGACATTTGGAAGATGAGAGCAAAAGTTCAGCTTGAGAGGAACAGGTGGGTGAGGGATTAGGCTGGAGAAGTATGTGGGGGTAGGTGAGGATGACTTTATATTTTTTGCTGGGACATATAGACTTACAAGGGCCAGGAGGCGTAACTGATGGATACTAGGCAGAGGAGCAGAATTACCAGAATATAGCTTAGAAAGGCTATTTGGTAGCTTTGTGGAAGGTGGCTAGAGAGAGAAACAATATGAAAAAGACCTGTCAAGATGTAGTAACTTTGTAAAGCAATTGTCCTCCAATTAAAAATGAATGTGAAAACAAAAAGATGTAGTAACTGTGGGTATAAATGATGGAGGTATGAATGAAGCAAGGATGACGGGAGATGGTCAGACATTGGAAAGAGGTTTGGTAGCTAAACCAAATGATATAGAAAGAGGAGTCCAGTAGGACTTGAAGGATGACCTTACCACTGCTCTAAGGACCAGAGACTCAGGTCAACTGCAAGGGAGGTTTGATCCCTGAGCCTTTTTTTAAATTATCTTTCTAAACCCCATCTTCTTGTACAGAACCCTGAATGTAATGTCCTCATGCTTTTCATATTTTTTTTTCCAGCAGCTAGTTCATTTCTTTTCTTTCCCCTAAGCCTACGAATACCATAGATATTCCCACTCATCCTGTGTAAGCTTTGTGAGACCTTGAGGCTAGTTCTTTCTTGAAGACGTGGTAAGATGTTTCTAATTTTGCTGAAATTTTATGGGCAATGAAATTTTTATTTTGCTTTGTAACATCCCTGGAATAATATAAAAGTACTTATTCTATACATTTTACTGAGATTGAAAACATGTAGAAAAGGATAATAATAACAATAAACCTTTTAAAATAAGGTTTTAAGTATACCTACTTGGTCTTGCGTTGTCACAACAATCCTATGAAATAAGACTCTGACAAACCCCATTGCACAAATGAGGAAACTGAGGCAAAGAGAGGTTATGTAAATTATCCAAGGTCACACAGGTGGCAAGTAGCAATTTGCCTAAGGTGAGTTCACAGGTGGCAGAGCCAAGGTTTAAACCCAGGCTGTGTGACTATTGGTCACCTCTCTACACTATGTCATCTCCCAATACTAGTAGCATGATGTAATCGTTAGGGAGGGTAGATGTCTTAGAGAAATGCCATGATGTTGATCTACTAGTCAGAGATCAGAATAGCACTTCTGAGTCTGGGCATTTGGAGATTGGTAATGTTATATCTGTCATCACCAGCAAGTGGGAGGGAGGTGATTCTTATGGTTGCCTTTAATTGTCCTTGTTTACTGCCTCAAATCTTCTAAGGTTGCTGGTGAAAAGTGAAAATGTTAGTCACTCAGTTGTGTCCAATTCTTTGCAACCCCATGGGCTGTGGCCTGCCGGGCTCCTCTATCCATGGAATTCTCCAATCAAGAATACTAGAGTGGGTACCCATTCCCTTCCCCAAAGCATCTTCCTGACCCAGGGATCAAACCTGGGTCTCTTGCATTGCAGGCAGACTTTTTACCATGTGAGCCACTGGGGTCCAATTTCAGGTAAAGTTACCCATGATTGTTGATGATGGTAAACAAATGGGAGGATATGATGGTATAAACTTGTCAAGTTCAGTTCAGTTCAATCGCTCAGTCATGTCCAACTCTTTGCAACCCCATGGACCGCAGCATCACCAACTCCCAGAGTTTGCTCAAACTCATGTCCATTGAGTCGATGATGCCATCCATCCTCTGTTGTCCCCTTCTCCTCCCACTTTCATTCTTTCTGAGCATCAGGGTCTTTTCAAATGAGTCAGTTTTTCATATCAGGTGGCCAAAATATTGGAGTTTCAGCTTCAATATCAGTCCTTCCAATGAATATTCAGGACTGATCTCCTTTAGGATGGACTGGTTGGATCTCCTTGCAGTCCCAGAGACTCTCAAGAGTCTTTTCCAACACCACAGTTCAAAAGCATCAATTCTTCAGCACAGAGCTTTCTTTATAGTCCAACTCTCACATCCATACATGACTACTGGAAAAACCATGGCCTTGACTAGATGAACCTTTGTTGGAAAAATAATGTCTCTGCTTTTTATTATGCTGTCTAGGCTGGTCATAACTTTTCTTCCAAGGAATAAGGGTCTTTTAACTTGTCGAAGATGGTGGTTAATATTTGGAGGTTGTCTATCTATCTATATCTATCTATCTGTCTATCCATTATTAATCTTCTAACCATTCATCCAACCTTCCCCCTGTCCCTATATATTCCCTGGCTTCTGTATGCCATATGTTTTTTTTGACTCTATTTTTTTTTGTTTTTGAAGATTGACTCTTTCACATAGTTAATTTTTAAAGGCTTGTAATACCACTGCTTTACAGATGAAGAAACTGAATCTAAGAATGAGTTGGATTCAGGTTCTCAAGCCTGAAGCCAAGGTTTATAGTCCAATTTATCCGATTCCAAAGTATATATCCTTTTCCCCTACCACATAGTTCCTATGCTGTTTTTAAAATTTGGGACTAGATTTTCTACTTGTTAAACTAGATTATTGCTGGTTCAAGGTTTTTTTTTCAGATCATCCCTTTAATGATCTCTCCAAAATATATGCAAGTTAATATTTATCTTTTCCATAATGGTCTACATAACTGATACACTGAGAAGAAAATCTGTTCAGTACAGGCAAGGAAGGGTGTTTACAAACGTTGCAGGTGATGCTAAAAATGAATAGTGTTTCTGTTTCAGATGGATTGTATAGTCACATGCTCCTCTTATTCTTATTCTGTGAGAGTTTTGAGAGAAGGTATGCAGATGAGATTGGAGTAGCAATGCCTATTTTTCCATATAGAGCATAATTAGCATGTTAAAATAATTTTAATGCTAATCTACTTACTGTACAATCAATTAAATTTCCATTTTTCAGTAACATCCTAGTTAAAGAGTGCCCAGCTTCTTTAGGTAGTAGGAATAAATGACCCAGGTAAGGTGTCTCACCTTTTATTCTTATACATTTACTTTATGTATCACTCAGAATGTCTGGTTACTGTGACAGTGAAAATTATCACAAGATCATCTTGATAAATAGATGCAGAAGAGTTAAAATGTTTTAGGACACATAATTTTTTTCTTTATTTTCTTTTCAGGCTGATGATCAAAATAATTTTGCCCATCATAACTAAGCAGTTAGTATTGTCTTCATTCATGGCACCTCAAAGTGTAAATTACCTTACTAAAAATAGAAAACAATATAAAATGAATGAACACAGTTACAATATGCATCATACCTAATAAGAGCAAAATGAACTGCTAGCTTAATCCCTACCACATTACTTCCATAGATCTTAGCTGGGGAGACTGAGGTTTTGGAAGAGTACTCTTTCAAGGATTTCTACCTGTTTGGGGCTAAAAATCAGGGTTTTCATAAACAGTGTTTTTTATTTTCTTTCTTTCCTTTTGGGGAGGATGGAGGATGAATTTCCTAAAAGTTCCATTCAGAATTTATTAAGCACCTACTCTTTAATAATAAAGGAATTTAATGTCATTAATAGCTATGACCTTTAAGTTTTGTTGCAGAGGATGGCATTTACTGAAATTAGATTGTAAATTTCAAATGTGTAAACACATCTGAGCTGGGACTTTTATGTAATTGTATTTCTGTTCTGCTTGCTTATTTGTATTTACCTCTGCCAACTCCTGTTAATTGGTTAATGTTTGTAAAGTCCTCTTGAGATGAAAAGCTAATGATCACAATATCATAGGAGGGCGTGGGCGGCTGCCCTGACAGCTGCTGAAGTGTCTGCTGGAGGGGTGACCGCAAGGGCATGCCTGCGGGCTCCCGGGTAATGAGGAACCCCAAAGAGTTCTTTGTCCCTGCTCCCCAGAGACCTTTCTTCTCAGTGCTCCTGGTTTGCCAAGTTAGTCTTTGGGTGTAGTAAAACTCATCGTTCCTGCAAGGTATAAGAGGAAGAGTCTTCAAAGATTTTTACCCACTTACCACTAGAGTTTGCTGTAATGCAGTTGGAGAGCATCTGCTATTTCATTACAAAAGAAACCATAATAGTAATAGAAAAATATGAAAAGTTAAACAAATATGTTGCTTTTTAAAAATTAATTTTAAAAATTAAGGGCCTGTGTTTTATTATTTTATCTTTATTTTCTGCACTTTAAAGGGAGTCACATTTTTATTTATATTCAGGTAATGACTGAGCGACTGAACTGAACTGAATGAATTGTGAAGTGAAGTGAAAGTCGCTCAGTTGTGTCCGACTCTTTGAGACCCCATGGACTATATAGTCCATGGAATTCTCCAGGCCAGAAAACTGGAGTGGGTAGCCTTTCTCTTCTCCAGGGGATCTTCCTAACCCAGGGGTTGAACCCAGGTCTCCCTCATTACAGGCAGATTCTTTACCTGCTAAACCACAAGGGAAGCCCTTGTAGGATTGTATTTTTAATAAGTAGACTAAGAAAAGTGTAATTGTGAACTGATAAAATTTTCCAGCATTTCTAAAACCTATATTCAAAGGGAAAAGAGTTTTAAAAAAATGTTATCTATTTAGCTAAAGTAGTTACTGAATTTTCTTTCAGTGCATGAGAAAGATATTTAGACCTTCAAAGAATAGCATGATTCTCATGCTGGAGATTTTTTTAAAAACACTACGTGTGTGTGTGTGTGTTTGAGTGAGCTCAGTTGTGTCTGATTCTTTACAACCCCAGGGACTGTAGCCTACCAGGCTCCTCCATCCCTGGGATTCTTCAGGTAAGAATACTGAATTGTGTTGCCATTTCCTCCTCCAGGGGATCTTCCCAATCCAGGAATGGAACCCGTGTCTCCTGCATCTCCTGCATTGGCAGGCAGATTCTTTACCACTTGAGCCACCTGGGAAGCCCAAATACTACATATTCAATAGCATTATCATTTAGTATTATTAAATACTACATATTCAATAACTTCCATTTAACATTAAATACTACATATTCAATACCATTATCATTTAATATTATTAAATACTGCATATTCAATAATATTACATGATAATATTGATTTTCTTTTTGTTGGCTTATGTGCCTGCTTTGTGTAAGATCTGTATCTATTGTTTCCTGGATCTCTTCTAATCTTTCCTGTTAGCATTTCATAGTCACAACACTAGTTCACCTGACTGGCATCACAGCTCCCCTGGGGGCTCCCTCCTGGGGAGTGTGCAGTCCTGTGAGGGAAGTGGTGTCCAAGGGAACCCACATCATTGCCAGATTCCCCTCCGGAGACACGAGATTTTCTGCTATTTATCTTTAATCAGCTGGTGATCACCATACTCCATAGAGAGTTTCAGAAGTGACAGAGCAGATACAGTTCCCATAGCACACAAATTGATCCCTTAGCAAGGAGCTACCTTGATTTTTGCCCAGAATTGTACATTTTCACACCTGTTGTTGAAATTAAGATTTGTTTCAAAACTCTGCCGTACTTACCAAGGTCAATTTTAAGTTCTCACAGGTTTTAAAACTTCTTATAAAATTAGAAGATCCTTCAGAGTAATCAGAACTACAGAAATAGTACAAAGACATTTTTAACATCAAGTTTTTCATAATCAAGCAAAATTAGAGAAAGCTGAATGCTCCAAAATGTAGACTAGCAAGACAAATAAACGTGCAACCATTTAATGTGCATAATTGTGTGACCATGATGAAACATGCTTGTGTTATTATTATGTAAACAAAAAACAGAACATAAAAGTTATAATAAAATATATTCTCAACCATGTAAAAGAATCACAGAAATTGAATGGAAGGAAATAAAGCAAAACACTGAGTGATCATGTTCTTCTTTTTTTTTGATCATGTTCTTCTTAATGGTTTTCATCATGAGCAAGTGTTTTTCTTTTTCCCTCACTTTCTTTTTATTTATTTATTCTTTTAAAAATTTAATTTATTTTAATTGGAAACTAATTACTTTACGATATTGTGGTGGTTTTTTGCCATACATTGACATGAATCAGTTACGGGTGTACATGTATCCCCCCATCCCAAACCCCGCTCCCGTCTCCCTCCCCACCCCATCCCTCTGGGCTGTCCCAGTCCACTGGCTTTGAGTGCCCTGTTTCATGCTTCAAACTTGATTGGTCATCTGTTTCACATATGGTAATATACATGTTTCAATGCTATTCTCTCAAATCATCCCACCCCTGCCTTCTCCCACAAAGTCCAAAAGTCTATTCTCTACATCTGTGTCTCTTTTGCTGTCTTGCATTCGACTTGCTTCACTGTGTATAACAGGCTCCAGTTTCATCCACCTCATTAGAACTGACTCAAATGCATTCTTTTAACTAGCTGAATAATATTCCATTGTGTACATGTACCACAACTTTCTTAATCCACTCGTCTGCTGATGGACACCTAGGTTCCTTCCTTGTCCTGGCTATTGTAAACAGTGCTGCAGTGAACATTCGAGTACATGTGTCTCTTTCAGATCTGGTTTCCTCGGTGTGTATGCCCAGCAGTGGGATTGCTGGGTCATATGGCAGTTCTATTTCCAGTTTTTTAAGGAATCTCCACACTGTTCTCCATAGCGACTGTACTAGTTTGCATTCCCACCAACAATGTAAGAGGGTTCCCTTTTCTCTACACCCTCTCCAGTTTTTATTGTTTGTAGACTTTTTGATAGCAGCCATTCTGACTGGTGTGTGATGGTACCTCATTGCTTCACTTTCTTTTTAAAATCATTATCCAAAACATACCAAAATATAGAGAATGACATACAATAACAGGCATTTTTGTATCTGCATGAAATGTTGGATGCTAACTTTTTGTCTCATTTGCTTAGATATTTTCAGTTAATTTTTGAGATAAAGCATTTGACTTCTCTTTTCCTAGAGGTAATCACAATTCAGAGGTTAATGATATTTATATTTTTGCTACAGTTGTAATCATCTAGAAATAGCACATAGTATTATGTATATTTTAAGCTTATATGTAACAATAGTTGTATACATATCATTCTGCTCAAACAATATTTTTAAGATTTATTCATGGTGATGTATGTAGAGTCAGCTTGTTTTAAAATGCTATATAAGATCCCACTGTATTGATACACACTGTATTCACTCTCCCAGTAATTCTCTAAGTAGCATATCCTCTAAAATTATTTTCAATTTTTTGCCCTTATAAAATCCTGCAATTAATATTCTTAAAACTCTTCTTGTACACAGAATCTCTCTAGGATAAACCTAGATGTGGCATCACTGGCTTGAAGATGTCTATGTCTTTCATTTTACCAAATTATCATCCAGTTTATACTCCCAACAACTAAATACCCAATTCCTATTTCTCTACATTCTCATTAAAACTTGATATTAGACTTTTAAATATTTGCCAAATGGATAAATATTTTAAAAATCTTTATTTGCTTTTCCCTGTTTTTGTTGTTTAGTTGTGAAGTTGTGTCTGACTCTGACCCCATGTACTGTAGCTCTCCAGGCTCCTCTGTTAATGGGAGTTCCCAGGCAAGAACACTGGAGTGGGTTGCCATTTCTTTCTCCAGGGGATCTTCCCAACCCAGGGATTGAACCTGAGTCTCCTGCACTGGCAGGCAGATTTTTTACCACTAAGCCACCTGGAAGCCCCTTTGCCCTGCTTATTAGAGTTTAACATTTATTTTGGTGTGAATTGTCTCCTTGTCATTTGTTCTTGTCCTGTTGATTTTTCAACTTCATGATATCGTTGAGATACCAATTCTTTGTCAGTTATATGCATTGCACATACATTTTTTCAGTCTGTAGATTGTCTTTGTATTTTAAGAGTTTCTTTTGGTGAACAGAGCTTTAGATTTTGGTGCAGTGAAATATATTAACATTTTCTTTAAAAGCTAATATCTTTTTTCTCTTGTTTAAAATATATTTCACTATACAATTGATATATTCTTTTACAACAATTTATTTTTTCATGCTGTGATGTAAAAATCTAAATTTATTTATCCCTTGTGTAGCTAATCATTATCCTGACATGATTTATTAAGTGGTCTGCTGCTTCCACACTTGCAAAGCTGCCTCTATCTTAAGTCAACTTTTCAAATATGAGTGGGGTGCCCGTATATTAATCTTGTTGTTCAGTCGCTAAGTTATGTCCAACTCATTGGGACTCCATGGACTGCAGCACGCCAGACCCCTCTGTCCCTTACCATCTCCTGGAGTTGGCCGGAGTTCAGGTCCATTGACTCGGTGATTCCATTCAACCATCTCATATTCATCTTATTTGGTTACATTTTCACCAACATTTCTGTGTGGTATAGCTGACTGAGTAAATTTGAGGGCAATGCTAGCACGGGACACAGAGAAGCTTAAGTCGTTAAAGAACAGGGAAATCCTGCAAGAAAATGGGGGAGCTAGTGAAGCTCAGGGACAGATTGTTCTAGAGAGTGATTAGCATCTCTGAGGACCTCTGGGGGCCATCCTGACCTGTTTGCCCTCAGTAACGCAGCCTAAGTATGAGGGCTGGTGGCTGGATAGAGTGGCATTTGCTGAACTGGCTTCTGGAGATCACCCAGTCCTAGTCCCACAGTCCTTGGTGGGGCAGGATTCCAGCAGAAGAGGAAGTGATGGTGTGGCCACTTCATCCATACTTCCACTGAATAGGGAATGCCATCCTCTGTCTTATAAATGCTTTCAAAAGTGATCAAAATCAGTGATAGCACTTCCAAATGTGACTCTTACTGAATGCAAAATGAAGTCACTCAGTCATGTCCGACTCTTTATGACCCTGTGGACTGTAGCCTACCAGGCTCCTCCATCCATGGGATTTTCCAGGCAAGAATACTTGAGTGGGTTGCCATTTCCTTCTCCAGGAGATCTTCCCAACCCGGGGGTTGAACCCCGGTCACCCATTTTGTAGGAAGACGCTTTACCATCTGAGCCACCAGGGAAGTTGAATGCAACTCACATTTAAAAGGGCCTACTCCAACTAATAAAAATAAATGAAAAAAAAATAAAAATAAAAGGGCCTACTGTGTTCTGCTGTGAGAGAGAGGGATTGTTAGGTCTCTGCAGAGGTCTGTTTAGTAGAGAAGATGGGTGAACACAGGCAGCCTTAACACAATGGGAGGCTTGCTGTAACAGTGGTATGAACAGATGCCGTGGGAGCAAAGGTGAAGGAATGAAAAATCAGTTGATTCAGATGAGGGGAGTGAAGCAGTGGGGAAGCTATCCCAGAGACTGCGGTGAAGGATGACTAAGATGGGGAAAGAAGAGTAAGACCTCATTCTTCAGGTGATTCAGTAACCCACTGAAGCTGAAGTCCAGGGTGTAGAGGAGGTAAGGCTGGACTCAAATTGTGAGAGACCTGATGTACAATATTTACCTTCATTTGTTTCAGAGGTGTTTCCTCCTCTAAAGTTACAGAGATTGACCTTTTTCTTTTCCCCACTTGATCTTATTTTAAATTTACTTTTTATTTTAAATTATACTATCTAAGGTAATTCTAAGGTATACCTATCTAAAGGTAATAATGTCTAAGGTAATTCAGATAACCTAGGATGTTAACAATCAAGACCCATAGTCCACAGATGCATAGCAGGGATGCGGGATTTTGGTCCAGTTTCTGCTCTTAGAGAAGTAAAGGAAAAGGCAGTTCTATTTTTAATTTTTAAAGGAAACTATAATGCTTTTTTAGGGCTTCCCTGGTGGCTCAGCAGTAAAGAATTGCCCTGCAATGCAGGAGACCCAGGTTCAATCTCTGGGTTGGGAAAATCCCCTGGAGGAGGGCATGGCAACCCACTCCAGTATTCTTGTCTGGGAGAACTCCACGGATAGGGTAGCCTAGAGGGCTACAGTCCATGGGGTCACAGAGTCGTACATGTTTGAGTGACTGAGCGGCAGCAGCAGCAGAATGTTTTCCTTGGTGTCTCACCAACTTACATTCTCACCAGCAGTCACAGGGGTTCCCTTTCCTCCACATCCTCACCAGCTCTTGTCTCTTGTCTTTTTGATGCAGCCATTCTGACAGGTGTGAGGTAATATCTCATTGTGGTTTTGATTTTCATTTTCCTGATGTTTGAGCATCTTCTCATGTGCCTGTTGGCCATCTGTATAGCTTCTTTGGAAAAACATCTGTTTGGTTCCTCTATTTTAAATCAGATTGTTTGATTTTGTTACTGAGTTGTATGAGTGCATATTTTGCATATATTTGAATATTAACCCCTTTTCAGTGGCAAAGAAAATGACGTTATGTGTCAGCTCAGTAGCTGCTTACATTTGGATTCTATTTTGATTCCTTTTAAAGTTCTTGCCATACACCTAATTTTCCTTAATAGTTAACTTAGCCAGTAAAATAAGAATCAACCTAATTGATTTGCTCTAATGTAATTATGGGGAGAAATAAGAGATTTTAAAATTCTGTTGCATAAAAATAACTCAGGAATATAATTTTTAGTTGACTGTTATAAAAATATAATACTATGCTCTTTATCCCTGAATGAGGTAGAGACAGAATCAGCAAGACTCTACAGTTCTACTATGACAATTTCACATCACAAGCTATTTATGCTACTTGTGATTTTCTGAAAGAGATGCTAATAAGACTTGTAAAGTAGTGTGCTTAGCATTTTACTCAAAAATAATGATTTCATTCCTCACCTTTATTTATAATCATTGCAAAGTTATTAAAAGGAACAAGATGGGACGCTTTCCCTAAATGGGTGAAGCTTATTAGAATACTTTCTAGACTGTATGATGTAAGAGGGAGAAACTATGAAGAGTGGGGCTGAAATCTTTAATATCATATATAAAATTATGTGTATGTTAGGCCCCCAATTCACAGGAGAATGTGTGCTATTCTGGTTTTAGTTTTAAGTAAAAAATCAGAGTAAATATGACAATTTATTGCCATGCTAGTCAGTTTTACTTGTTTTTCTTTTATCCAATATATCTATCCCTTTATATCTATATCTATTTACTTACCTACCTAGATATTTTGGTCCTACTGGGCACTGAATCGAAATACAGAAAAACATAGTACTAGTTTCTTTGGTCATTGCCTTTTCTACTTTTGTTTGCCTGATGTGGGTACCTATGTCTTCTTTAATGTGGGTCATCTCTGGTTTGAATTTGTGAGCCAGAAATGCCCTGATCATTTCAGGCATTGATCAGATAAAAAATCTGATCATCTGTGGTAGTTCTGAAAATGTGAATAAATGGGGATTAACTTTTCACACCACCTACTGCAATCGGATCCCCTGAAGATTTGAAACTAAATTGCAGAAGTGGGTGAGAGATGTATGAATATAATGTGATGTTTTACTCATGTTTCTTTGTCTTCAATACTTAGGTACCTGAATGTTTGTGAAATAAGGCAAATTCTGAAAAATATTAATAATCTTTCTAAGGCTATTTTTGGTACACTTGTAGGTTTAAAACCATTCAGTACATTTAGGAGGAAGACACTGCAATTATTTTGCTGATTGGTTGAAGCCTTACAAAAGATGTTATACGAGATGGGATTCAAAGAACTGAAATTGAAAATTGGAAGGAAATACTATTATGGAATGGTTCTAGGCTTTGAGAAATGAGCAGAAAGACTCCATGTCTCACATGAAGTTATTTCATTAAGTTGGCCTTTAGGTATTAACCAAATTTTAAAAGTAGAAGCCAGAAAGATATACATATATTTTAAGTATAAGGTAAGAATGATGACTTACAGGAAAAGCAAAGCAAAACAAAGCAAAAACCCAAACAAATAAAAAACAAACAAATACAACAAATTAAGAGAGGAAATTATTACTTGAAAAGATTAAATATAACATAGCTGGCTTATGTTACGGTAGTTTCAATGTCAGGTACAAAAGAAACCATGTGCTGTGCTGTGCTTGCTTAGTTGTGTTTGACTCTTTTCGACCCCATGGATTGCAGCCCTCCAGGCTGCTGTGTCCATGGGGATTCTCCAGGCAAGAATACTGGAGTGGGTTGCCATGCCCTCCTCCAGGGGATCTTCCCAATCCATGGATACAACCCAGGTCTCCTGCATTGCAGGTGGATTCTTTACTGACTGAGCCACAGGGAAGCCCAAGAACACTCAGATGGGTAGCCTATCCCTTCTCCAGGGGATCTTCCTGACCCAGGAATTGAACCATGGTCTCCTGCATTGCAGGTGGATTCTTTACCAGCTGAGCTACCAGGGAAACCCTGAAAGAAAACATACTTAGTTGTTGATTTCACAACAGGAACCATCAAATTTAGAAGTGGAATTTCTTAAAATGCTTTCATTCACTTAGCAATCATGTATTAAAGGTGACTCTTTATCAGGGTCTAGGTAAGGCAGTTCCTGCTCTGAGGAGCTCCTAGAAGAGGGTAGGAGGTGTCAGGAGGTGTGTCGGAGACCGGTGGATCCTTCCAGGATGAAGGATGTATTAGTGGGTGGATGATGGGGACATTCAACTTGAATTTCTGCAATTACTGAGAAAGTTCATTATATTTCAGATCTTTTGAAGTAAGACCCCCTCAAAAAAGAGCATAAGTAGGACTTCCACTTCTTACTTGTATAGTTCAGAACTTGGAACTCTTTGGCACCTGTGTCATGCGTGGCATTCAAAAATATCTGTATAGGCTAGGGTCTTGGATTCTCAGTTGCTTAGTCATGTCTGACTCTTTGCGACCCCCACAGACTGTTGCCCTCCAGGGGCAAAAATTCCTCTGTCTGTGGAATTTTCCAGGCAATGGAGTGGGTTGCCATTTCCTTCCCCAGGAGATCTTCCCAATCCAGAGGCTGAACCCAGGGATCGGACCCATGTCTCTTGGGTCTCCTGCATTGGCAAGCAGATTCTTTACCGCTGCATCACTTGGGAAGCCCTTGGGTCAGAGTATTAATACCATCTTCAAAAGGTTGCTGTTTCTTGTTTTTCTTGTTGGTTGAACTTTGATGTAATTCAGTCATGCGCACATAAGTTCAGAACCTTTCCTAGGCTCCTCTCACAGATACTTCTTGATGTCCTTGTCCTACTTGTTACAGATTTTCCAGTCTTTCACAGTCTTAATTAGGCTTATTGATTGATACTTGATATACAACAAGCAGAGAATGAGTCCAATTTATATCATGCATTCTTTTGGGAACTCCTGACATTTAATTATGTTTTAACCAATGTGTGTTTATGAGTTGTGTTTTCCTCTTTAAAGTTAGAAATAATTGGACAATAGTCTTAATATCTGTGGGCTTCCCAGGTTGCTCAGTGGGTAAAGAACCCACCTGTGATGCAGGAGACTCAGGAGATGTGGGTTCTATCTCTGGGTTGGGAAGACTCCCCGGAGAAGTGCCTGGCAACCTGCTCCAGTATTCTTGCCTGGAGAATCCCATGGACAGAGGAGCCTGACGAGCTACAGTCCATAGGGTCACAAATAGTTGGACATGATTGAAGTGACTGAGCATGACTGTGCTAAATATTTGTAAATTATATTCATGCAAATTTTAGAATTTTAGAAGCAGACGGAAGAAACACTTATTTTAAAACTTTAAGTGTTTAACATTATGTTATATATATTATTATAACATAATATTAAGTTGTTATAATATTTCTCTTTGGTGACTGCTATAGTTAGTAACTTTTAATAATAGTAAATAATTTGTAATTTTTCCATTAAAATAAGCTTAAAAATTGCCTAATAAATTTGCCAAAACACTTTCTCAATCAGAATTCATAAGGATGGATACTATTAAAATAGTGATATCTTTTAATATAACTTTTTATTGTTAAAATTGTGCTTAAAGCTAGCAATTGTTTGAAAGTCAAACATCTTAAAGATTCTCTTCTTTAGAAGTAAGTTAAAATAGAAAGTTCTTCCCAGGTTAAAAATGTACTTTTTTTGGGTCTAGAATTCCAGTTTGTTTTCATTTTTTGTGAGTTGCTTTTTTTGAATTTCAAGATCATCCTTCATGAACACACATTTAGAATATTTCAATGAATTATTATGCTGCAAATCTAGAATTCAGGATGAGATAACTGGATGTATCATTTTGACCTGACTTAATTTAGATGACTCACTGTCACACAAAACACACATTTTAATAAGCTTTGGTTAATAATCTCAATCATAGAAAATCATTTTTATATTATTCCTGTTGACAGGAAAAATATCTGATGGAATTAACAAGATTTCTTGCCTATTACAGATCCAGCTCAACTGTTTATGAGGCATGATAAAATTGACAAAACTCTTGTAAGCATAAATTCTCATGGGTTTTATTATATGAATTTTATTTTATTTTTTATTAAATTTATTTATTTTAATTGGAGGTTAATTACTTTACAATATTGTATTGGTTTTGCCATAATTATATGAATTTTAAACTGTATATTTTAAATGGCAATTTTAGTCCTTTAACATTAAAGATAATCTCATAAAAATAAAGGTAGGAAAATTTCATTTCTAATAAGAGAAGTGAAATAAGATGATGAATAGATGCAAAAATGTGAATTATAAATAAATCTTAGCATACTAAATATGAGTAGTTCCCCATATTTCACAATGACATTAATCATGTATTCTTGTCTCAAATTGTATACTCTTTTAACATAAACTCACTAAAACAGTGACAATGAAACCTTGAGGCTTCCTTAGTTGTTTGAAGGAAGTGCTTTTTTTCCCCCAGAGCTAGTATGAGTTTAGTGTTGCCAAAATTGTGAAAGGAAACTTGATTCAGTCAAATTTGTATACATGTGATGTTATGTGGGAGGAAAAGTAACAATCAAGGACTTGTTTCTTTGAATTACAATAGAAAATTTTATGAGGGAGAAGGTGAGGGAAAAATCAATCACACATTTGTATTGTAGAAACAAACTGAATTTTTAAACAGTAGATATTTTTTACATATTTAAATAGGAGACTGTTTTCTAGTTCATTTGGTGTAATATTTTCAGATCTCATAGAAGAAAAGAAGTGTTGAAATCATTTAGTCATTCATTCTACAAATATTTATTTATAACCAATCACTTTTCTAGTGGCTGGAGACATACAATACAGAAAATAGGTAAGATTTTCTGCCCACATAGAATGTGCACAATACTTACACTGTTAGCCCACTGAGAAGAGAACAATAATTAAACATGCATGTGTGTGTGTTTTGCATGTTTGTGTGTATTTATTTATAAATGAGACATATAGTTTTTAAAGAATTATAAGCATAAAAAAGGAGGGGATGTTTGTGTTCTCCCAAATCTGTATGCTGGGCTTCCCAGGTGGTGCTAGTGGTAGAGAAACCACTTGCCAATGCGGGAGACATAAGAGACATGGGTTCAATCCCTGGGTCAGGAAAATCCCCTGGAGGAGGGCATGACAACCCACATCAGTATTCTTGCCTAGAGAATCCCATGGACAGAGGAGCCTGGCGGACTTCAGTCCACAGGGTCACAAAGAGACAGACACAACTAAAGGGACTTAGCATGCATGTCCGCACAAATCCATATGCTGAAGCTCTAACTCCCAAATAGCCTTTGGGAGGTAGTTGTGTTTAGATGAAGTAATGAGGGTGAGGCCCCCATGATGAGATTAGTGTCCTTATGAGAAGAGGAAGAGAGAACAGAGCTCCCTCCCCCACCTCTCTCTCTGTCATGTGAGAACATAGCAAAAAGAAGGTGGGTGTCTGTCTGCAAGCCAGGAAGAGGTTCCCCCCAGGAAGTGAGTCAGCCAGCACTTTGATCTTGAACTTCCCCATCTCCAGAACCTTGAGAAGTAGATTTATATTTTTTTTACACCACCCAATCTGTGATATTTTGTTCTAGCAGCACAAATGGACTAAGAAAAGGAGCGGAAAATTTGTGGAGGTCTGGGAAGACTTGTCTTTGGTGATGAGAGAGTTAACTTAGGCGGGTTGATAAGAAGTCCAAGCCTAAGACCCATTTAAGGAGAAGGTAAACACCTTTCTTTTCACATTCTTTTGCCTTAGACACGTAGGCCTCATAGGCAGCAGTATCTCTTGTTCAAGGATATGCTTTTACAAGCTCATAATGTATGTTAGGGAGAAGGTCTGGGTAAAACTTCCAGAGCCATGAGCTCTGGGTTAACTTGTTCATTCTGACCAATTTCATGCTGATGTCATCCCAGGATGTATGTTACAGGAAAGGATCTGGGCAAAATTTTCACAGCCTCGAGGTATTTTTTTCTATTTTCAGCTGCTACCAGAAAAGTATATAATGCTTTGCTTAAACTAGTGAAGGGGGTCTTTCTACCCCCTTCTGATGTCTATGTTAGAAGTTTTTTTTGTCACTATCACTTTAATAAAATTTCTACTACACAAAGCTCTGAGTGACTGAGACTGTCTTTGGTCCCAGAGTTAAATCTTCTTCTTCAGAGACCTTGAATCCACCAGAACACTGTAAGCTTTCTTCTATCATCTTGGGGGCTTGTCTGGGATCCCAAGACAAGGTGTAAGCTATCATCATGGAGGCTAAGCTGTAATGCTATCAGTGACTTGAGAAGGGCAGTTTCATTGGAATGATGGTGGCCAATGCTTGATTAGTGAATGGGTTCAAGAGAGAAGGAAGGGAGAAGTTGGGGGCTGTGAGTTTAGATAATTCTTCTGAGGATTTTTTTCCAGTAAAGGGCATGTGAAGGGTTGGCTTTTGCTTGGAGCATGGAGAATTTATCTCTGGAAACAGGAGGGAAAACAGAGTATATAGGCACTGAAATTGGGAGATGTGATGGTGGGAACTTGTGGAGGTTCTTTTGTGGTTTGCTTTTACTCTTGAGCCATTCCCCAGTCAAGCACTGGCCACTATTATTCCAATTTCATTGGAATAAACTGACTTTTCAAGTCCCTAGTGACACCATGTTGCAAATCCAATGGTGGACTTCTACAGGATTTACTTTCTTCTGAGACTACATAGAAAGGTAGGATACCCTGATAGACATTTGAAAAGACTATGGGCAGCCAATAGTGAGATAGAGAAAGTCACAAGAGAGCATTGTCCCCAGGATTAATCTTTGTTCAACTGAAACTCACCTCATCCTCTCACCCAGTCTTTAATAAACTTGAATCTCTTCATTTGTATTGGTCCAGATTGATTTCCTTTAGGTAGCACACCAGCAACTTCTCCTAGAAGTTATATACCCAGAGGCAAGACTACTAAGGCTTTGAATGTAGATAACATGATTTCTTTCTGATTGCTATTCATAAATATTCAGTCATGCTGATTTCAAAGTCTTTAGATACATACAAATGTGCATTAAATTCTGAATCTGTCACTTACTAGCATTGTGACCTTTGGCAAGTTGCTAACATTGTCCGAGCCTCAATTTCATCTCCTGAAAGTGTTTTATTTGTGCATAGGATTGTCTTGGGGATGAAGTAAGATATTTTTATAAAGTGCTTATCACAGTGTCTGGTCATAAGGCACACAATAGTGCTCAATAAGTATGTTTGCAATTATTATTTTGTTATGGTCATTTTTAATAAAGGATGTTATGATGATTGTATTATGCTAAGGAGAATGAATGATGTAAATATTTTAACTTATGGTTCTCCTCTCATTCTGGGTTTACTGGAGGATTAACATCCTCAGCCCCTTGGAGTTAAGCATGTTCATGATTTACTTTTGGTTAATGAAACATTGAAGAGCTGGTGTGTGACTCCACATTATTTTTCCATCTCTCTCTCCTTCCTTGTTTATTGCAGAATCATTTATTGATAAAGGTGGGCCCACACAAAGAGGACTGCAGTCCTGGAGAGTTTAAGCCATTAAGATTTTGGTGTTATTACCGAAGTATAATTATCTTACTGTGACTGATTCACAAACTCAGTGAAGGAAAAACTGGTATTGTAGGTGATCATTTCTTTGATGAGTGTGTCTATGAGGAAATTTAGAATCTCAGCAGTGACCAGAGCAAATAGCTCTAGGGATGAGCCAAGAGTGGTTGAAATGTAATACTCTAAGGGCTATGGTGACCATGGGTTGTTTTTGGCTGAGCTGTCTCCGAGTGGCATAGACATAGATGAAGGTCAGGCAGAGCAACTGTCCCAGTTTTATCCGGAGCACTCTCCCGTCACTCGGGGTATGAAGAGGTTCAGCACCCAGTAACGACCAGCCTTCAAAATTTAACTGTTGTAGCCACACATTCTGGGAAGCAAACTCACTCAGAAGGACAATGCAGATAGTGGAGTGCAGTTTATTACACCAGCAGGTCCAAGGCAGAGTCTCCTCTTAGCCAAGGACACTGACCATTTTTTGTGAAAACCTTATATACCTTAAGTGTATAAGTTTCCCTGAAACTAGTCTGAACAAAGGAAAAAGAAAGATACTATCACAGGTAACCCGTGATTCATATACCTTAAGCCTAGGTAGTTAACAGTGGACAATTATCAATAGGCCTGTGGTCATACCCCGATAAGCATAATAGAATGTATGATTCTATTTGGTTACACAGATAATTAGGGTATTCTTTTAGTTGACGGAGAGCCCTGGGGCTCTTCCTTCCAGGGGCCTGGTTTTCCAGTTGGTATGTTTCCATAGATACTGGGCATATAGCTGAAAGTCCACAGTCCGGCCCAAGATGGAGTCCTGCTTTCAAGATAGCGCCTGTTCTCCTTCCTCCTTTATAACTACCTATAGAAAACTGTTAAGTGCCTCAGTCATGTCCCACTCTTTGAGACCCCATGGACTGTAGCCCGCCAGGCTCCTCTGCCATGGGATTCTCCAGGCAAGCATACTGGAATGGGTTGCCATTTCCTTCTCCAGCCTATAGAAAATAATTTAACAAATAAGTTCATCCCTATGGAGTGAACCAGAATGCATATTAGAAAAACAAGGCAGAAAACCAGCTATTGAGCTCTATAAATGTATATGGTAAGTTTGCGGCAGAGGGGCAAAGTTTGATGGACTGGAAATAGGAGAAATGCTGAATCGTGCTATCATTTGGAATAAGATACTAAAAACATTGCAGGTGTTTTAAAAACTTTAGATGGATGAAACTGGAGCCCATTATACAGAGTGAAGTAAGCCAGAAAGATAAAGAACATTACAGCATACTAACACATATATACGGAATTTAGATAGATGGTGGTGATAACCCTATATGCAAAACAGAAAAAGAGACACAGAAGTACAGAACAGACTTTTGAACTCTGGGGGAGAACGTGAGGGTGGGATGTTTTGAAAGAACAGCATGTATATTATCTATGGTGAAACGGACCACCAGCCCAGGTGGGATACATGAGTCAGGTGCTCGGGCCTGGTGCACTGGGAGGACCCTGAGGAGTCGGGTGGGGAGGGAGGTGGGAGGGGGGATCGGGATGGGGAATACGTGTAACTATATGGCTGATTCATGTCAATGTATGACAAAACCCACTGAAATGTTGTAAAGTGATTGGCCTCCAACTAATAAAATAATATTTAAAAAAAATAATAATAAAATAAATTAAGGAAAAAATGAATAAAGAAAAAATATACAGGGCTAAAAAAAAAATAATAAAAAAAAATAAAATAAAAACTTTAGACTCAAACTATCAGACAAATGAAACCCAAAGTCACAGAGGAAGAAGTCATACAATTAAATAATCAAAAATTAAATCTGGTATGGATTTCACTTCTGAAGTTTCATTAGAACTTAATACAGTTTAACTAATTTAAAAATACTATAATACAGTAATTAAACATGAAATTGTATAGCTTGCAAGAAGGGAAACTGAACGCTGCCAAGAAGTGATCACATCACAAAAACTATTAATTTTATACTACAGTTATGCAGAAAGTTTGAAAGAAAAGAATCCTTAGGGAGTTTTACTTGTCTGTTAGGAAAAATAAATTGATGGATGGAATCATGCCATTTGAAGATTTAGTGAGCTGTAGCAAGAATATTACCAGTCAATAATGCCTACCTGCTAGGTGGGAAGGCCAGTCGTCTTCAAATTTCTTGTAAGTAGCTCCAGGTCTTGTTACTATGTGGGGCCTACTGCTTGTTTTTCTTTTATTCTTTGGTTCTCTATGGCCAAATAAAATATCGATTTTTCTGACATTTGCTAAAGAAATTTTTACTGTTGCTACTGCCCCTTGGTGTAATGGCTGATGTTTTCCATGGGCCAGTGTTGGTAGGGTGAGTTTATAGCAGCTGCACAGAAGAGAGAAATCCCCAAATAAGAGGGCTGAAATGAGACACAAGCTTATTTCTCTCTTTCATTAAAGAAGTCTAAGACTGGTACTGTGGCTTCATGGCCAATAGGATTCTAGCTTTCCTCTGGGGCTAAGTGCCATCATTTTAGTTGGCCTCCATCTGCAAGGCCTTTTCACTGCAGGCCATGAACAGAAGGAAATGCAGAAAGACGCACCAAAAATATGCTTCTCCTATCAGCTTCCATTAAAGAGCTTTCCAAGAGGTTGCATATAGCATTTCTGCTCACATTTCAATGGTGTTGACTTAGCCACATGACTCTGCCCAGCAACAAGCGGAGCTAGTAATTCCAGGCAGCAGGGAGCTCCCTCTACTGCTCTGCTAACAAAGACAGAGGATGGAGGTCAGAAGGTAAGTAGCTATCTGACTTGCACAAATGCTTCTGGGGATTTATGACTTCCTTGTACAACTCAGGGATTTTTCCCTAAATAAAAAAGTATTTTTCATTAAAAATATGCAGATTCATTGGACAGCTCATGGAACATACAGTGACATGAAAAGAAAAACATTAAATATTTTCTCTAATCACATAGTCCAGAAATAACACTACTGACATTGATATATATCCTTTTGGAATATCACGTATATTATGCACTTATATATTTATATATATAAACTCATAAATATATTTATATGTTGTGGGTTATCAGTTAGTCAGTCAGTCAGTAGTCAGTTCAGTCACTCAGTCGTGTCCCACTCTTTGGGACCCCATGGACTGCAGCACACCAGGCCTCCCTGTCCATCACCAACTCCTGGAGTTTAACCAAACTCATGTCCATTGAGTCCGTGATGCCAGTCAACCATCTCATCCTCTGTCATCCCCTTCTTCTCCCACTTTCAATCTTTCCCAGCATCAGGGTCCTTTCAAATAAGTCATTTCTTCACACCAGGTGGCCAAAGTATTGGAGTTTCAGCTTCTGCATCAGTCCTTCCAATGAATGTTCAGGACTGACTTCCTTCAGGATGGACTGGCTGGATCTCCTTGGAGTCCAGGTGCCTCTCAAGAGTCTCCTCCAAAACCAGAGTTCAAAAGCATCAATTCTTTAGCACTCAGCTTCTTTATAGTCCAACTCTCACTCTATACTTGACTACTGGAAAAACCATAGCCTTGACTAGACAGACCTTTGTTGGCAAAGTAATGTCTCTGCTTTTTAATATGCTATCTATATTGGTCATGACTTTTCTTCCAACGAGCAAGCATCTTTTAATTTCATGTCTGCAGTCACCATCTGCTGTGATTTTGGAGCCCCCTCAAAAGGTCTGTCACTGTTTCCCCACTATTTCCACTGATTCCCCACCTATTTGCCATGAAATGATGGGACCAGATGTCATGATCTTAGTTTTCTGAATGTTGCATCTTAAGCCAACTTTTTCACTCTCCTCTTTCACTTTCATCAAGAGGCTCTTTAGTTCTTCTTCACTTTCTGCCATAATGGTGGTGTCATCTGTGTATCTGAGGTTATTGATATTTCTCCTGGCAATCTTGATTCCAGCTTGTGCTTCATCCAGCTCGACATTTAGCATGAAGTACTCTGCATATAAGTTAAATAAGCAGGGTGACGGTATACAGCCTTGACATACTCCTTTCCCGATTTGGAACCAGTCTGTTGTTCCATGTTCAGTTCTAACTGTTGCTTCCGACCTGCATACAGATTTCTCAAGAGGCAGGTTGGGTGGTCTGGTATTCCCATCTCTTTCAGAATTTTCCACAGTTTGTTGTGATTCACACAGTTAAGGACTTTCCCAGTGGCTCAGACGATTAAGTGTCTGCCTACAATGTGGGAGACCCAGGTTTGATCCCTGGGTTGGGAAGATCCTCTAGAGAAGAAAATGGCAACCCACTCCAGTACTCCTGCCTGGAAAATCCCATGGACCGAGAAGCCCATTAAGCTAACAGTTCATGTTGTTGCAAAGAGTCAGACATGACTGAGCGACTTCACTTTCACTCACACAGTCAAAGGCTTTAGCGTAGTCAATAAAGTCGAGATAGATGTTTTTCCAGAAATCTCTTGCTTTTACAATCAAATGAATGTTGGCAATTTGATCTCTGGTTCCTCTGCCTTTTCTAAATCCAACTTGAACATCTGGTAGTTCACAGTTCATGTACTGTTGAAGCCTGGCATGGAGAATTTTGAGCATTATTTTGCTAGTGTGTGAGATGAGTGCAATTGTGCAGTAGTTTGAGCATTCTTTGGGATTGCCTTTCTTTGGGATTGGAATGAAAACTGACCTTTTGCAGTCCCGTGGCCACTGCTGAGTTTTCCAAATTTGCTGGCATATTGAGTGCAGCACTTTCACAGCATCTTCTTTCAGGATTTGAAATAGCTCAACTGGAATTCCATCACCTCCACTAGCTTTGTTTGTAGTGATGCTTCCTAAGGCCCACTTGACTTCACATTCCAGGATGTCTGGCTCTAGGTGAGTGATCACACCATTGTGATTATCTAGATGGTGAAGATCTTTTTGTACAGATCTTTTTGCCACCTCTTCTTAATATCTTCTGCTTCTGTTAGGTCCATACCATTTCTGTCCTTTATTGTGCCCATCTTTGCTTGAAATTTTGATCCCTTGGTATCTCTAATTATCTTAAAGAGATCGCTAGTCTTTCCCGTTCTCTTCTATTTCTTTGCGTTGATCACTGTGGAAGGCTTTCTTCTCTCTCCTTGCTATTCTTTGAAACTCTGCATTCAAATGGGTGTATCTTTCCTTTTTTCCTTTGCCTTTCACTTCTCTCCTTTTCACAGGTATTTGTAAGGCCTCCTCAGAAAGCCATTTTGTCTTTCTGCACTTCTTTTTCTTGGGGATGATCTTTATCCCTGCCTCCTGTACAATGGCGCAGACCTCCGTCCATAGTTCTTCAGGCACTCTATCAGATCTAATCCCTGGAATCTGTTTGTCACTTCTATTGTATAATCGTAAGGGATTTGATTTAGGTCATATCTGAATGGTCTTCTTCAATTTAAGTCTGAATTTGGCAATAAGGAGTTCATGATCTGAGCTACAGTTGGCTCCTGGTCTTCTTTTTGCTGACTGTATAGAGCTTCTCCATCTTTGGCTGCAAAGAATATAATCAATTTGATTTTGGTATTGACCATCTGGTGATGTCCACGTGTAGAGTCTTCTGTTGTGTTGTTGGAAGAGGGTGTTTGCTATGACCAGTGCATTCTCTTGGAAAAGCTCTGTTAGCCTTTGCCCTGCTTCATTTTGTACTCCAAGGCCAAATTTGTCTGTTACTCCAGGTATTTCTTGACTTCCTACTTTTGCATTCCAGTCCCCTATAATGAAAAGGACATCTTTTTTGGGTGTTAGTTCTAGAAGGTCTTGTAGGTCTTCATAGAACTTTTCAACTTCAGCTTTTTCAGCATTACTAGTCGGTACATAGACTTGGATGACTGTGATATTGAGTGGTTTGCCTTGGAGACGAACAGAGTTCATTCTGTCGTTTTTGAGATTGCATCCAAGTACTGCATTTCGGATTCTTTTGTTGATCATGATGGCTACTCCATTTCTTCTAAGGGATTCTTGCCCACAGTAGTAGATATAATGGTCATCTGAGTTAAATTCACGCATTTCAGTCCATTTCAGTTCACTGATTCCTAAAATGTCGATGTTCACTCTTGCAGTCTTCTATTTGACCACTTCCAATTTGCCTTGATTCATGAACGTAATATTCCAGGTTATAGATGTATACAAATACATATGAGATATATGTTTAAACTGGACCATATTATAATATTATTTTATATGTATTTTATTTATATTAACATTACCTTGTATCAATAATATTTTTGGAAACTGTATTTAAAAATTTTATTGCTCTCTAGTATTCCATGATAGCAAAGATTTACCTTGACTAATTTAAATGATACCCATAAATAAATATGTTATATCTAAGTTTTCAATGTTATGTTTTATATGATGATGAATACTGTGTTTTTGTTTGAGCTCATTTTGGATTAATTCCTTAGCCTAATTGTCAGTAAAAGAATTATTTGGTCAAAGGTTTTATTTTGATGATTCAATATTATATGTTTTACTTAAATATTTATATTTAGATAACTTTACAATTGAAGATATTTGGTAAAACTAAGTTTAAGAGAAAATCTCAATTAGGATATACCTTGTGAAAATAAATGAGTTTATGCAAGCAATTTTTAAAGGTTACTTTAGAGTATTGGTGTTTCTATCAATAAGTTTGTCTTAACAACACCACCACTACCAGCACACACACACAGAAAAAAGGATGACCAGCAACAGACACTTCTAGTATCACTGCCTTTCGTAAAATGTGTATCCAAGCCTGAATGCTGTCTTCCTAATGTTCCTTTTTGATATTAGCATTGAATCAGGCATTTTCTCTCTTGCCTATGAAAGGAATTCTGAGAGTATTTATGTATATGCACAAGAGTGGGGAGGGTTCTTTGTGAGGAAGATTTGAATGCGTTCATGAGTCTTTGATTCCATTGACCTAACTGAGAATGCTGCTTTATCAGTTCAGTTCAGTTCAGTTCAGTTGCTCAGTCGTGTCTGACTCTTTGTGACCCCATGAATCACAGCACACCAGGCATCCCTGTCCATCACCAACTTCCAGAGTTTACTCAAACTCATGCCCATCAAGTCAGTGATGCCATCCAGCCATCTCATCCTCTGTCATCCCCTTCTCCTCCTGCCCCCAATCCCTCCCAGCATCAGGGTCTTTTCCAATGAGTCAACTCTTCGCATGAGGTGGCCAAAGTACTGGAGTTTCAAATTCAGCATCAGTCCTTCCAATGAACACCCAGGACTGATCTCCTTTCGGATGGACTGGTTGGATCTCCTTGCAGTCCAAGGGACTCTCATGAGTCTTCTCCAATACCACAGTTCAAAAGCATCAATATTTTGGTGCTCAGTTTTCTTCACAGTCCATCTCTCACATCCATACATGACCACTGGAAAAACCATAACCTTGACCAGATGGACCTTTGCTGGCAAAGTAATATCTTTGCTTTTTAATATGCTATCTAAGTTGGTCATAACTTTCCTTCCAAGGAGTAAGCGTCTTTTAATTTCATGGCTGCAGTCACCATTTGCAGTGATTTTGGAGCCCAAAAAAATAAAGTCTGACATTGTTTCCACTGTCTCCCCATCTATCTCCCATGAAGTGATGGGACCAGATGCCATGATCTTAGTTTTCTGAATGTTAAGCTTTAAGGCAACTTTTCACTCTCCTCTTTCACTTTCATCAGGAGGCTTTTTAGTTCCTCTTCACTCTCTGCCATAAGGGTGGTGTCATCTGTATATCTGAGGTTATTAATATTTCTCCCAGCAATCTTGATTCTAGCTTGTGCTTCTTCCAGCCCAGCATTTCTCATGATGTACTCTGCATATAAGTTAAATAAGCAGGGTGATAATATACAGCCTTGACGTACTCCTTTTCCTATTTGGAACCAGTCTGTTGTCCCATGTCCAGTTCTAACTGTTGCTTACAGGTTTCTCAAGAAGCAGGTCAGGTGGTCTGGTATTCCCATCTCCTTCAGAATTTTCCACAGTTTATTGTGATCCACACAGTCGAAGGCTTTGGCATAGTTAATAAAGCAGAAATAGATGTTTTTCTGGAACTCTCTTGCTTTTTCGATGATCCAGCAGATATTGGCAATTTGATCTCTGGTCCCTCTGCCTTTTCCAAAGCCAGCTTGAACATCTGGAAGTTCACAGTTCATGTATTGCTGAAGCCTAGCTTGGAGAATTTTGAGCATTACTTTACTAGCATATGAGATGAGTGCAATTGTGCAGTAGTTTAGGCATTCTTTGGGATTGCCTTTCTTTGGGATTGGAATGAAAACTGACCTTTTGCAGCCCCGTGGCCACTGCTGAGTTTTCCAAATTTGCTGGCATAATGAGTGCAGCACTTTCACAGCATCATCTTTCAGGATTTGAAATAGCTCAACTGGAATTCCACCACCTCCACTAGCTTTGTTCATAGTGATGCTTTCTAATGCCCACTTGACTTCACATTCCAGGATGTCTGGCTCTAGGTGAGTGATCACACCATTGTGATTATCTGGGTCATGAAGATCTTTTTTGTACAGTTCTTCTGTGTATTCTTGCCACCTCTTCTTAATATCTTCTGCTTCTGTTAGGTCCATACCATTTCTGTCCTTTATCGAACCCATCTTTGCCTGAAATGTTCCCTTGATATCTCTAATTTTCTTGAAGAGATCTCTAGTTTTTCCCATTCTGTTGTTTTCCTCTATTTCTTTGCACTGATCTTTGAGGAAGGCTTTCTTCTCTCTCCTTGCTATTCTTTGGAACTCTGCATTCAAATGGGGATATCTTTCCTTTTCTCCTTTGCTTTTTGCTTCTCTTCTTTTCACAGCTATTTGTAAGGCCTCCTCAGACAACCATTTTGCCTTTTTGCATTTCTTTTCCATGGGGATGGTCTTGATCCCTGTCTCCTGTACAATGTCACGAACCTCTGTCCATAGTTCATCAGGCTCTCTGTCTATCAGATCTAGTCCCTTAAATCCATTTCTCACTTCCACTGTACAGTCATAAGGGATTTGGTTTAGGTCATACCTGAATGGTCTAGTGATTTCCCCTACTTTCTTCAATTTAAGTCTGAATTTGGCAATAAGGAGGTCATGATCTGAGCCACAGTCAGCTCCCAGTCTTGTTTTTGCTGACTGTATAGAGCTTTTCCATCTTTGGCTGCAAAGAATATAATCAATCTGATTTCGGTGTAGACCATCTGGTGATGTCCATGTGTAGAGTCTTCTCTTGTGTTGTTGGAAGAGGGTGTTTGCTATGACTAGTGCGTTCTCTTGGCAAAACTCTATTAGCCTTTGCCCTGCTTCATTCTGTACTCCAAGGCCAAATTTGCCTGTTACTCCAGGTGTTTCCTCACTTCCTACTTTTGCATTCCAGTCCCCTATAATGAAAAGGACATCTTTTTTGGGTGTTAGTTCTCAAAGATCTTGTAGGTCTTCATAGATCCATTCAACTTCAGCTTCTTCAGTGTTACTGGTTGGGGCATAGGCTTGGATTACCGTGATATTAAATGGTTTGCCTTGGAAAGGAACAGAGATCATTCTATCATTTTTGAGATTGCATCCAAGTACTGCATTTCAGATTCTTTTGTTGATCATGATGGCTACTCCAGTTCTTCTAAGGGATTCCTGCCTACAGTAGTACATATAATGGTCATCTGAGTTAAATTCACCCATTCCAGTCCATTTTAGTTCACTGATTCCTAGAATGTCGACATTCACTCTCGCCATCTCCTGTTTGACCACTTCCAATTTGCCTTGATTCATGGACCTAACGTTCCAGGTTCCTATGCAATATTGCACTTTACAGCTTCGGACCTTGCTTCTATCACCAGTCACATCCACAACTAGGTATTGTTTTTGCTTTGGCTCCATCCCTTCATTCTTTCTGGAGTTATTTCTCCACTGATCTCCAGTAGCATATTGGGCACCTACCGACCTGGGGAGTTCCTCTTTCAGTATCCTATCATTTTGCCTTTTCATACTGTTCATGGGGTTCTCAAGGCAAGAATACTGAAGTGGTTAACCATTCCCTTCTCCAGTGGACCACATTCTGTCAGTAATGTAAAAAAGAGTTGGGATGCAAATGTATTACTGCGCAGGGGGAAAAAAGACTCTTTTCCCAGGCATTGTTCTTTTTTTTTTTTTTTTTTACGGAATTTAGTGCTTTTCTTTCTTTTTTTTCCCCCGATTTATTTTTATTAGTTGGAGGCTAATTACTTTACAATATTGCAGTGGTTTTTGCCATGCACTGACATGAATCAGCCATGGATTTACATGTATTCTCCATCGCGATCCCCCCTCCCACCTCCCTCCCCACCCCATCCCTCTGGGTCTTCCCAGTGCACCAACCCCGAGCACTTGTCTCATGCAGGACATTGTTCTTAACATGTGAGGAGACACCACTTTTCTGTCTTGAATTCAGACCTATAGGTTCCATTAGCTTCTTGTTAATTAAGTGGAGAATTGCAAAGACCAGAACACTTCATTTATAAATAATTCAGACTCTCTCTTCAGACACTTGAAAGCAAGGTCAAACTTAGAAAAAGCAGATCTTTCAAAGTAGTGTGCTTAAATAGCCTTTGTTGTATCTTATACACTTTCTTAATTAACAACTTGGAAAAAATTAATCACTCAGGGACCTCCAGAATAGTTTAACTTTTCATAGAAGGACTGAAGCCTTGAAGGTCTTCCCCAAAAGAGAATCTGAACTTGTATATATTTAATTTATTTATTTGGCTGCACTGGGTCTTAATTGCAGCCCACAAGATCCTCAGTTGAGGAATAAGGAATCCAGTTCCCCAAGCAGGGATTGAACTTGGACCTCCTGCGTTGGGAGTCAGCCGCTGGGTCTCCAGGGAAGTCCCTGAGCATGTATATTTGAATAGTAAGTTTTTGAGAATTTTTTTAAATGTGGTTGTTAGTATGGACAAAGGGAGAATATTGACACAGTCAATAATTATGATTAGAGATCTGCATTTGGGAGGAAATCTTTAAAGTTTGCTTAGTATTTCACTTTGCTTGATTTCATCCCAGCTGAGCAATTTAACAAATCTCACTTTTGAACAGTTAAGAATCATTTTCATAGTTTGGAATACAGGAACTTTACTCCAGGAATCATCTCTTAATTTTTTTCCAGACTTTGGAAGAAGTACTTCACAGCAAAAGGTTTATTTCGACCATTTGCATCTAAAGACATAGTGCACTTTTTTTTTTCTTCAGACACTGCTGAGATAGGCGTCCTATTAATTGAATGTGTATTATGGATCAAATCCTTCATGTGTGTTGCTTCTTACTTTCACAGAAAATATGCAAGGCAGGAGTTATCATTACTCCTTTATAAATGAGCAGTCTGAGTTTCAGAGAGGGGGGCCATTTGTGTCAGGTCCCACGGCTACTAAGTGTCATAAGTAAGATTGGAACTTAGGTCATGTGGGATGAAGGTACCACCATGTGGGCCTCGGGTAGGCACTGACTCTGGGATGGAGCAGATTAAAGGTGCAATGGCATTGAATGACTGTGAAGGTGGACATGAAGAGTTCAAAAGTAATGCCTCAAAGTATTACCTTGGTTAAGTTCATTTTTTATTATTTAAAACCAAAATACAGTAAAAAGGGGAAAGGTTCAGAATCAAATATTAGTCAACCACACATTATTATGAAGGAGAAAAACACCCAGCATCTTGGCCTTTTGGAAATTTTATACTCATGAGCACTTATCCTAATTTGATCTAGTTGTAAAATAGAGGGGGACTTGTTTTGAGTTAACTAATGAAATAAGTGGGTGGTTTTCTTTTCAGGGCCTCATTACTCTTCAAAGTTTACAGCAGTGTCAGCAGCATAAACAGCATCAACTTAACACTTACAGAAGGCTCCCAATGTATCAAGTGGTAAGTAGATAAGAACTTTAGACAATTTAGGAAGGAATACGTTAATCGAGGAGGGAGTATCAACAGCATCACATTTTCACACAGACTATTTATTCATTTGCAATGCTCAAATGCTAGTTGGATCTCCACTGTGCAAGGCAATGTTTAAGGAGTCTGATATGTTTAGCCTTTGAGAGACAGCATAGCTTAGTGCTTAAGATATCCAAGCAAGAGTTCTTGAGAGCAAATCCTAAAATTCTGAACAAGCCATTTACTAGATTTGTGTTCTTTATGGATAGTTTATTGCCTCTGTGCCTCAGTCTTCTTATCTTTACAGTGAAGTTAATAACAGCAAGGTCCTAACAGGCTTCTTATGAGGGTTCCATGTGTGACTATTTGTAAAGCCTTTAGAATACTTTTCTTGGAGAAGGGAATGGCTATCCACTCCAGGATTCTTGCCTGGAAAATCCCATGGACAGATGAGCCTGGTGGGCTACAGTCCATGGGGTCACAAAGAGTCGAACACAAATGAGTGGCTGAACACATACAAAATCAAGCTTTATTATTATTATTTTGACCATACTGAGTGGTGTGTGGGATCTTAGTGCCCCAATCAGTGGTCAAACCTAAGGCCCCTGCCTTGGGAGCTCAGATGGACCACCAGGGAAGTCCCTATATCCCCTCAAACTTTAAATTGAATGTACACAAGCAGACTTTGGAGATAGCATAGGTTCGGTTCCAGAGCACTGCAATAAATGAATATCACTAAAGTGAAGTCCCACAAATTTTCTTGTTTTCATACAAAAGTTTTGTTTACACTATAGTGATTTATGGAGTGGGCAATAGCATTGTGTCTTAAAAAAATAATGTACATACCTTAATTAAAAAATGCTTTATCAGTAAAAATGCTAACCATCAGCTGAGCCTTCGGTGAGTTGTAGTAGTAGCATCAAAGATCCCCAACAAATTTAATAATAATGAAAAAGTCTGAAATATTATGAGAATAACTAAAATGTGGTATAGAGATGTGAAATAAGCAAATGCTATTTGAAAAAAGGCATTGACAGGCTTTTTTGATGCAACAATACTTTCCTGGGCCAAAGCTATCTTTGGGTCTTTTGTTGTCCATGGAATTCTCCAGGCCAGAATACTGGAGTGGGTTGTCTTTCCCTTCTCCAGGAGATCTTCTCAACCCAGGGATTGAACCCAGGTCTCCCACATTGCAGGTGGATTCTTTACCAGCTGAGCCAGGAGAGAAGCCCAAGAATACTGGAGTGGGTAGCCTATCCCTTCTCCAGCAGATCTTCCCAACTCAGGAATTGAACCGGGGTCTCCTGCCTTGCAGGCGAATTCTTTACCAACTGAGCTATTTGGGAAGCCCTATGGTATACACATAGTCTAAAATTTTTTCCTTATATGGTTTTTCTTAACACATCCAGTCTCTCAAGTGCATTATCTAAACTTCCCTAAACTTTTGTTCTTAACTTCCTCCATTCTGGTCCTCCATCTTCTTTCTTAGCCTAAACTGATGGTTCTCAGGGCCCCAGTCCAGCTGTCTACACGGGACTGTGCTTCAATTCCCTCCTGAGGAGTTGCGAAGAGTTGGACATGACTGAGCGACTTTCACATGTGTATGCCAGTGGATTTGTACTTTAAATAATGATAAAATATTTCTTCATAAATAGAAAGTTTCAAAGAACTCATTAATGTGGAGTGCCAAAAGTGGCGCTTTCCATGTGGGAACGTCTTAAGGTCTAATGATGACTCATGCATCAGATAATCAATAATATATAACCTACTTGAAGTCAAGAAGGTTCAGGGAAGATGGTTAAATATGCATAATTTGGGAATTTTTATTAGTATTTTCTTCATCGTTGTCCCCTAAGTTATTTTGTCAGGTGATAATAGCTTCTTTCAGACATGGGTTTCCTTCTCTACATCTTAAACTTCCAAAGAAAAATGATATAATAATTCTTATGAATTATAAAGGCTCTGACTTGAGAGGGATATTTTAAATCAGAAAGAAAAGGTTCAGGTGACTAATTCATGAAGTATCAATTAATTTATTCATTTCTCCCTTTAAAGAATTTGTATCACTTCTATTTGGCACAGCCTAATAATTAATTTGAAATTATCTTTAAAGAATTGAGGCAAGATTAATGTTTCAAATCTAAGTGAAAATTAGCAAGAAACGTTTTCTCTGGGAGAAAGAACTCTCATATATTACCTGATAGCCTCATGTTATTAGAGAAATCTGATAACTGGCATAGTGATAATCTTATTTACTGAATGATTTTTTGTTAACAGGAACAATACTAATAAAAACAAAGAAATAAATGCCATATGGAAATTGAAGGCACAGAAGAACAAACACACCATTAACTTTGTCCAAAAGAAAATCAATTTTAGTGATATATTAAGGTCAGTGGCCTGTCAGTCACAAAAGGATGAGGAGTCATATTTAGTCATCACTTAGCCTGGTAGCTCAGATTGTGAAGAATTCACTTGCAATACAGGAGACCTAGGTTTGATCCCTGGGTCAGGAAGATCCCCTGGAGAAGAGAATGTCTACCCACTCTAGTATTCTTCCCTGGAGAATTCTATGGACAGGGGAGCCTGGTGGACTACCGTCCATGGGGTCACAAAGAGTTGGACATGACTGAGCAACGAAAACACTTTAGCCAGAGACAGAAAGAGTAGCGTGTTCCACGCTACTCTTCGAAATGTTATTTTTCTGTGAAAGGAGCTT
Organism: Muntiacus reevesi; assembly: GCF_963930625.1. Lineage (NCBI taxonomy): Eukaryota > Metazoa > Chordata > Mammalia > Artiodactyla > Cervidae > Muntiacus > Muntiacus reevesi. The sequence continues at coordinate 34,832,313 of NC_089252.1, read as the reverse complement.
TCCTATTCAGATGACAATTCTGCACATGTATAACACGGTGTTTTTACATCTTCTGCAAATAACCTTCTTAAATGCAATTAATGTGACAGAGACCCAATTAGAAACAAATGAAGTGAAGTAAAGGTCAGAATCTACAGGACCTAGGATACATGGTTAATGAGGAAGTAGAAGAGATTTGGAGGGATGACTTATGACTTTTATAAGCACCAATTTAGTTTTTGCACTGAGAGAGAGAAAAATAGACAAGATAAATCACAAACTTCGGGGACTGACAGGACCCATGTCTCTCTAATCTACTATTAATCGGGCTCGTCTGTGTTCTCACTTCAACAGTAGTTCCATTAAATTGCATTTGAAGAGTCAGGTGGTCACTGTTTTCTGGTATAAGTCTTAGTAATGTATGGTCTGAAACCTATCAGATTGCCATCGATTGAAACTTGGCCTTACATTTACCTGGAATCAAGAATTGATTGTCCTGGAAAATTCTAGGGACAGAGGAGTCTGATGGGCTTTAGTCCATGGGGTCACAAAGAGTCAGACACAATTGAGCATGCATACACACACTGTGTATATATATACATAGATATATATGAGGATTTACACTCAGGCATATGTATGTGTGTAACCTAAAAAGCTTCAAAAAAACAAAAGCAAAACTTACCTGGAGTCAGCAGTTTAATGTTTAAAATATTACATCAACCAGCTTATATCCTAAAATTATTACCATTAATTACTTAGATTTCTCTAAAGTAGAGCAGTGATATTTAATGGTGTTTTATAGTAATTAAAAGGGTTTTTTTTTTCTTTTATCAAAATAGTATTGAACTAAAAGTGTTAGTGCTAGAAGAGATTTTTAAAAATCCAAATCAATCTAGTCATTTCATATTTCATGAAGTTAGAACTTTTGGAATAAAATAGATGGCTGTTTAATTTTTGCAGTAATATTTTCTTCTGTTATTCATTAATCCTTTTTTTTTTCTTTAAATAGGGCTTTTTAAACATTAGCACATCAGATACTGTTGACTGCCTAACTAATATCCAATTCTTTCTTTCTGACACCCAAACACTGATTTTCTCAAACATTATTTCCTCAGAGAGGTATCCCATATCTGGATCATGGTGCCCACATGCTGAGTTGCTGAGTTGTATCCGACTCTTTGTGACCCGTGAACTGTATCCTGCCAGGTTCCTCTGTCCATGACATTCTCTAAGCAAGAATACATCAGTGGGTTACCATTCCCTTCTCTGGGGGTCTCTGGATCATAAATAACCTTTATTAGTCTAGCGATGATTATCCTGTTTGCTATTGGTTGGTTCTGGAGGGGATTTAGACTCTAGGTTTAGACAATGAAATAAGAAGGGATGTCTTCTTGGAGCTTTCTAGGAAAGATTTTCTTATGGGATCTAGGAAACATGCCAGGTGAATAATAATGTACATTCCCATGATGATAGCTGTGTAGGAGGCTCAGAAAACAATTGGTATAAATTTGAGCAAGGGATGGAGGTCTATAGTGAGGAAACTAAGAAAAAACGCTTGAAGGAACTTGGTAATGTCCTTGAAAGATTGATTGTATTAAGGCAAACAACAGAATTAAAAAGAAGGCAATTTGGAAGGACTTGAAAAATTTTACCATGTTTAAGGGGCTTAAGGGCATCGCTGGAAATTCTTCTGAATCGCTTCCTTCCTGATTATGTTGTCAGTTTCTATGTCAGCCATTCACTGAAATAAACTTCTCTGGCTTCTCACCATTTTAACTGTTCTTTTGTACTCTGAGACACTAGAAGAGGTGATCTGTTTTCCTGTTCCTGGATGTGGTCTGGCTGTGAGGTCAAGAGTAATGTGACCATCTTGATAGTTTCCTGAAGTCTAAATCACTGCTGGGGAGATGGCAGAGGAAAGAGAACTGTAGGGAAGCTGTTCCCTGCCCTGCTCTTTCTATAGGTTTATTGTCATATGATATAAATAAATATAAATTTTATAAAAATATTATAAAAATAAATATAAATTATAAGAAAGCCTACATTTATTCCAATTTGAATCTAGGCTTTCTTATAATTGTGGCTAATAGATCCATTCACAAAAATGAAAATCTCATTGAATCGTCAGTCTGTGTTAAGATGCCCTCTGGGTAGGAGAAATAAAGGCATAAAGACAATTATTTAGGCATGGATCCCATCCACTTTATCCCTGTTTCCCAAAGCCTTTGGGTTGGTTGGAAATAGGGATCCCTTCTCTCTTACAATAGCATTTCCCTAGCTCCTTCTTTCAAATGTATTTGTCATATCTTCTCAGGCCTCAGTTCCTGGATCTCTTATTTTTATAATCTACTGCTATTCTCCAGATAATTTCATGACTTTAGGTACCAGCTACACATTGACAATGTCTAAATTTACATTTCCAGCCTGGAGCTCTTGCTTGAACTCCAGACTCCTGTCTCCTAGAATCAGCAGATCTGACATCTTCACTTGGGCTTCTAATAGACAGCTCAAATTTAGTAAGTTCCAAACCAACCCTTTTTCTCTTGCCCTCAATCTTTCCCAGCATCAGTGTCTTTCCCAGTGAGTTGATGCTTTTCATCAGGAGAAGGGGGTGACAGAGGATGAGCCGGTTGGATGGCATCACTGGCTCAATGGACATGAGTTTGAGCAAACTTTGGGAGACAGTGAAGGATAGGGAAGCCTGGTGGGCTGCAGTCCATGTAATTGCAGAGAGTCAGACATTACTGAGCCACTAACACTTTCAATTTCAAAAATAAATATTAGAAGAAAGGATCTGGGACATAGAAAGAGTTCTCAGAGAATTTGAGAGCGTGTGATTTGAGTTCTCATTAAAGATCCAAAACGAGATTGAAGTTTCATGGAAATATTCCAGGTATTTATAAATCAGTTAATGTTCCATGGGCTTCCATTTAGCATTACTCCTTTATGTTGTGCTTAGTCGATCAGTTGTGTCCAGCTCTTTTTGATTCCATAGACTGTAGCCCACCAGGCTCCCCTGTCCATGGGGATTCTCCAGGCAAGAATACTGGAGTGGGTTGCCATGCCCTCCTCCAGAGAATCTTCCCGACCCAGGGATCAAACCCAGGTCTTCCTCACTGCAGGTGAATTCTTCACTGTCTGAGTCTCCAGAGAAGCTGCACGTAAACTTGACAAAATGTTTTCTCCTTGGCATCACACAGAGTCCCAGAAAACTGGTCTGTGGGGAAAGATTTCTTCCTGACCACATTGTCTATGTCTAAATCTGTGACAAGACCACCACCACACTAGGCAGTTGGGTCATTAGGAGTAAACTGTGAGGCACCCAGACTGCAGGAAGGCAGAGTGCATTCTCCACACTCTCTCTGGGAGAGGGGCTTGCCTACTCCATGAATCCTATCTTTACAGATGAGCTGTTTAGATTCTGCTATAAAGACTCAAGACTTCAGAGAAGGGAAGCAGGGAGTAGTTATCTTCAATACAGTAGGAAATTCCTTTGTGGGATTTCTCTCTGTAAAATCCAAGAATGAGGCTGCTTTCTTTCTTTTTAAAATTCAGCTCTAAACTCATAGATAGACTAGAGCTGACAAATAAGGATTCTGCCATTCAAAAAAAGAAGAGCAACTTCCAGTCTAGACTCATTCTTTAAAAAAAAAAATTATTTCATTTATTTTGATTGGAGGCTAATTACTTTACAACATTGTGGTGGTTTTGCCATCAGTTAGTTCAGTTCAGTCACTCAGTTGTGTCTGACACTTAGCGACCTGATGGACTACAGCACACCAGGCCTCCCTGTCCATCACCAGCTCCTGGAGCTTGTTCAAGCTCATGTCCATCAAGTCGGTGATGCCATCAACCATCTCATCCTCTGTCGTCCCCTTCTCCTCCTGCCTTCAGTTGTTCCCAGCATCAGGGTCTTTTCCAATGTCAGTTCTTCACATCAGGTGGCCAAAGTATTGAAGTTTCAGCTTCAACATCAGTTCTTCCAATGAATATTCAGGACTGATCTCCTTTAGGATGGACTGGTTTGATTGCATTGCGGTCCAAGGTACTCTCAAGAGTCTTCTCCAACACCACAGTTCAAAAGCATCAGTTCTTTGGCACTCAGCTTTCTTTATGGTCCAACTCTCACATTTATACATGACCACTGGAAAAGGCATAGCTTTGACTAGATAGACCTTTATTGGCAAAGTAATGTCTCTGCTTTTTAATATGCTGTTTAGGTTGTTCATATTTTTTCTTCAAAGGAGCAAGCATCTTTTAATTTCATGACTGCAGTCACCATCTGCAGTGATTTTGGAGCCCAAGAAAATAAAGTCTGTCACTGTTTCCATTGTTTCCCCATCTATTTGTCGTGAAGTGATGGGACTGGATGCCATGATCTTAGTTTTCTGAATGTTGAGCTTTAAGCCAACTTTTTCACTCTCCTCTTCCTTTCATCAAGAGACTCTTTAGTTCTTCAGTTTCTGCCATAAGGATGGTGTCATCTGTGTGTCTGAGGTTATTGGTATTTCTCCCAGCAATCTTAATTCCAGCTTGTGCTTCATCTAACCTGGTATTTCCCATGATGTACTCTGCAGATAAGTTAAATAAGCAGGGTAACAATATAAGGCCTTGACATACTCCTTTCCCTATTTGGAACCAGGCTGTTGTTCCATGTTTGGTTCTAACTGTTGCTTCTTGACCTGTATACAGTTTTCTCAGGTGGCAGGTAAGGTGATCTGGTATTCCCATCTCTTAAAGAATTTTCCACAGTTTGTCGTGATCCACACAGTCAAAGCCTTTGGCATAGTCAATAAAGCATAAGTAAGTGTTTTTCTGGAATTCTTTTGCTTTTTCAAAGATCAAATGGATGTTGGCAATTTGATGTCTAGTTTCTCTGCCTTTTCTAAATCCAACTTGAACATCTGAAAGTTCATGGTTCATGTACTGTTGAAGCCTCGCTTAGAGAATTTTGAGCATTACTTTGCTAGCATGTGAGATGAGTGCAATTGTGCGGTAGTTTGAACCTTCTTTGGCATTGCCTTTCTTTGGGATTGGAATGAAAACTGACCTTCTCCAGTCCTGTGGCCTCTGCTGAGTTTTCCAAATTTGCTGGCATATGGAGTGCAGCACTTTCACAGCATCATCTTTTAGGATTTGAAATAGCTCCACTGGAATTCCAACACCTCCACTAGCATTGTTCATAGTGATGCTTCTTAAGGCCCACTAGACTTCTCATCCAGAATGTCTGGCTCTAGGTGAGTGATCACACCACTATTATGGTTTTCTGGGTCATGAAAATCTTCTTTGTATAGTTCTGTGTATTCTTGTCACCTCTTCTTAATAACGTCTGCTTCAGTTAGGTCTATACCATTTCTGTCCTTTATTCTGCCCATCTTTGCTTGAAATGTTCCCTTGGATCTCTAATCTTCTTGAAGAGATCTCTAGTCTTTCTCATTCTATTGTTTTCCTCTATTTCTTTGCACTGATCACTGAGGAAGGCTTTCTTATCTCTCCTTGCTATTCTTTGAAACTCTTCATTCAAATGGGTATATCTTTCCTTTTCTCCTTTGCCTTTCACTTCTCTTCTTTTCACAGCTATTTGTAAGGCCTCCTCAGACAGCCATTTTGTCTTTTTGTACTTCTTCTTCTTGGGGATGGTCTTGATCCCTGTCTCCTGTACTATGGCATGAACCTCCATCCATAATTCTTCAGGCACTCTATCAGATCTAATCCCTTGAATCTATTTGTCACTTCCAGTGTATATTCATAAGGGATTTGATTTACATCATATCTGAATGGTCTAGTGGTTTTCCCTACTTTCTCTAGTTTAAGTCTGAATTTGGCAATAAGGAGTTCATGATCTGAGCCACAGTCAGCTCCCGGTTTTGTTTTTCCTGACTGTATAGAGCTTTTCCATCTTTGGCTGCAAAGAATATAACCAATCTGATTTTGGTATTGACCATCTGGTGATGTCCATGTGTAGAGTATTCTCTTGTGTTATTGAAGGAGGCTGTTTTCTATGACCTGTGTGTTCTCTTGGCAAAACTCTATTAGCCTTTGCCCTGATTCATTCTGTACTCCAAGGCCAAATTTGTCTGTTACTCCAGGTATTTCTTGACTTCCTACTTTTGCATTCCAGTCCCCTATAATGAAAAGGACATCTTTTTTGGGTGTTAGTTCTAGAAGGTCTTCATAGAACCTTTCAACTTCAGCTTTTTCAGCATTACTAGTTGGGGCATAGACTTGGATTACCATGATGTTGAATGGTTTGCCTTGGAAACAAACACAGATCATTCTATCGTTTTTGAGATTGCATCCAAGTACTGCATTTCAGACTCTTTTTTTGACTATGATGGCTACTTCATTTTTTCTAAGGGATTCTTGCCCACAGTAGTAGATATAACAGTCATCTGAGTTAAATTTCCCCAGTGAAATCCATTTTAGCTCACTGATTCCTAAAATGTCAGTGTTCACTCTTGCCATCTCCTGCTTGACTGCTTCCGATTTACCTTGATTCATGGTCCTAACATTCCAGGTTCCTATGCAATGTTACTCTTTTCAACATTGGACTTTACTTCCATCACCCATCACATCCACAACTGAATGTTGCTTTTGCTTTGGCTCCATCTCTGCATTCTTTCTGGGGTTATTTCTCCACTCTTCTCCAGTAGCATATTGGACACCTACTGACCTGGGGAGTTCACCTTTCAGTGTCATATCCTTTTGCCTTTTCAAACTGTCCACGGGGTTCTCAAGGCAAGAATATTGATGTGGTTTGCCATTGCCTTCTCCAGTAGACTACATTTTGCTATACATTGACATGAATCAGTTACAGGTGTACATGAGTCCCCCAGTCCCAAACCCCACTCCTATCTCCCTCCCCATCCCATTCCTTTGGGTTGTCCTAATGCACTGGGTTTGAATGCCCTGTTTCATGCATCGAACTTGGACTGATCATCTATTTCACATCTGGTTATGCATGTTTCAGTGCTATTCTCTCAAATCATCCCACCCTCGCCTTATCCCACAGACTCCAAAAGTCTGTTCTTTATATCTGTGTCTCTGTTGCTGTCTTGCATATAAGGCTGTTGTTACCATCTTTCTAAATTCCATATTTTTGCATTAATATACTATATTGGTGTTTTTCTTTCTGACTTACTTCACTCTGTATAATAGGCTCCAGTTTCATCCACCTCATTAGGACTGACTCAAATGTGTTCTTCTTAATAGCTGAGTATTATTCCATCATGTATATGTACCACAACTTCCTTATCCATTTGCCTGCTGATGGACATGTAGTTTGCTTCCATGTCCTGGCTATTGTAAACAGTGCTGCAATGAACATTGCGGTACACGTGTCCCTTTCAATTCTGGTTTCCTTGGTGTGTATAAGGTAAGCCCAGTCAAGCTAAACTTGGGCTATTATCTGAGACCTCAGATGGTAAAGAATCTACCTGCAATTCAGGAGACCTGGATTTGATCCCTGGGTTGGGAAGATCTCCAGAGAAGGGAATGACTACTTACTCCAGTACTCTTGCCTGGGAAATCCCAAGGACAGAGAAGCCTGGCAGGCTAAGTCCAAGGAGTCACAAAGAGTCAGACATGACTGAGCAACTTTCATACACGAACACACACGCACACACACACACACACACACACACACACACACACACTCTAAACAGTGTGCTCAGTCACTCAGTTCAGTTTGACTCTTTGTGACTCCTTGGACTGTAGCCCGCCAGGCTCCTCTGTCCATGGAATTCTCCAGGCAATAATACTGGAGTGGGCTGCCATTCCCTTCTCCAGCGGATCTTCCTTATCCAGGTATCAAATGTGCATCCCTTGTGTCTCCTGCATTGACAGGAAGATTTGTTACTACTAATGCCACCTAGGGAGCCCACTCTCTATACAGAATGGTTCTGAAATCATGTCCTTACATTAAAAAGATTTTTTTTTAGCAAATAGTCTGAGAAAATAGACTTCATTTGCCTAATTAAAGACCAGCCGATGTGTCTCCTAAGAACTCTCACTGAGGGTGTTACAAAAATTCATGAAAAATTGTTAAAGTTAAATCTTCAAAGGAGAACATCTCCTGTAGCTTATGGTGTGGGAGGCTGATTATGTGGCCTATGCAGTAGGCATTCAGTAATGTTTTGTTGAAAGAAGTGATTGACTTGGATATTATGATTATATGCAATTCATGAGATGAGAGCATCCTTCCAATAATTCAAAACAGTTGATGCAAAGTGTGAATTTCCTGCTACTCTTCAGGAGAACTTTGGCTTGTGGTGCCACTGGATTGTATTAGAATCAGAGATTATCTTCTGGGTAAAAGGAGGGTCTTTGTAGAACAAAGGGAGAAAGAATCCTTGCCTGCTTAGACTGTGGTTTTTTTCCACAAAAGATGGCCAATTACTACGTTTTCTGATCGATGAAAGCAAATTAAAAAGTATGTATATACTTGTGAGACAGCAAGAGAGACACAGATGTATTGAACAGTATTTTGGGCTCTGTGGGAGAGGGTGAGGGCGGGATGATATGGGAGAATGGCATTGAAACATGTAAATTATCATATGTGAAACGAATCGCCAGTCCAGGTTCGTTGCATGATACAGGGTGCTCGGGGCTGGTGCACTGGGATGACCCAGAGGGATGGGATAGGGAGGGAGGTGGGAGGGGGGTTCAGGATGGGGAACACATGTACACCCATGGCGGATTCAAGTCAATGTATGGCAAAACCAATACAATGTTGTGAGGTAAAATAAATAAATAAAATTTTTTTAAAGTATGTGTATACTTTGTGCTTAGTTGCTCAGTCGTGTCCGACTCTTTATGACCCCCATGGACTGTAGCCCACCAAGCTCCTCTGTCCTTGGGATTCTCCAGGCAAGAAAACTAGAGTGGGTTGCCATGCCCTCCTCCAGGGGATCTTTCCCACCCAGGTATTGAAGCTATTTCTCCTGCATTGGCAGGAAAATTCTTTACCACTGAGTCACCTGGGAAGCCTTTGTGGTTACTTTATAGATAGATAGATTGATGGCATAATCATATTTTAAGTTTTGTCAATTCTTGAGTTTGCCAATCCTTTCAATCCCGCATTTTGGCTAGAATATACTTTGAATTTTTTAATTACAAAGAGTCTGATATTTTAGGATATTTAGAGACACAAACAATTTAAAAAGTTTTGCAAACCTTATAGTTCCTGTTAAATGTAATATCCTTTCCACTCCCATTGTAGATATTACCTCTAAAGCTTCTAGCCTTCTTAATGCCTGATATGGGCCCCAGGGCTGACATTGGTTTTTTACGGATTAAAAGGCACATAGTAGAGGGGTTCTGTTCATCCCCTAGAATCCAACCTCCCAAGGCAAGGTTGTGTACCAATAAGGAAACCTACTTATATCTTTCATTTGCCTTATTTGGAATACAAAAAGAAGTCACTTCCAAATATGTTTATATGGACTGTGTCTCAAAAGACTAAGTCAGTAGGATTCTTAAATGAAAGATAATTTAAGTAGGCGTTATATATATGATGATGAATTTTCCCCAATTTAAAGATTGACCTTGACCTCACTTAAGAACAGTGATAAAAACTTATGAGTTTCATTTGTTCCTGTGATAAGAAAAAGGCAAATAAAGTAACAAAGGGCATACCAGTTAGTAGGATAAAATAAGGGATAAGAAAAATTCTGATTAATAAAATTCAACATGAAATGAAACTTTTAGAGGGAGAATGTAATTAAATGGACAGAAGTCAGACAGATAAGCACTAGGATGTAGTACTGTGAAGACAGATTATTTTCCTTTAGGTCACCAGTGTATCCTTGACAGTTCAATAGATATTTATGAAAGGCTTGAATGATATTCTTGCCTGGAGAATCCCAGGGACAGAGGAGCCTGGTGGGCTGCTATCTATGGGGTTGCACAGTGTTGGACATGACTGACGCGATTTAGCAGCAGCAGCAGCAGCAGAATGATATTAGAAAATAAATTCCAAATAGGATAAAAAGAAAATATTAAATGTAGTACCTTTATGTAAATATATCTCAGCCTCTTTTCCAAACCCATCCAAGGAATATTCTTCTTTTTATCTCTACTCCCTGTGAAATCTTAAAATCATAGGTAAACTGCATTTTGTTCATGTACTGTGACCCTTTGCAGGGCCACAAACTGCTGTAATAGCTAAGATATCTTTGCTTCCACCAAACCAATTTTTGCCCCATTTGGGAAGATAACGATTCAGCTAAAAATGCTGCTTTATGGAAAGCATTTTAGAGTGAATATGGCTTGAAAGTCATGTAAGCCCTGAATCTGTTTCTGAGCATATGGGGAGGTTACTCCATCTGTCTGAATCCCTGGATGATAATATCTACCTCTGAAGCTTATTGTCAATTTAAGTTTATTGTCACTGACATTTTGTAAATCCTAGTCTCTTACACATAGTAGTGTTTTCAAGACGTGATGAAAATCTTTAGCAGATATGCCAATCAATAGTTTTCTCTAAAGGATCAATGGTTTTCCCCTGAGAAAACCCCTAAAGCATATATTTTAATATTCATAAACTGAAGAGCAAAGACACAACCTTTGTCTTCCTGCCTTTTGCCCTAATCTCTGACCAGTCTAAATTGATACATTATGTAGTCCAGAGTGAAATATTTGCAAAAGGTCTTGCTTTAACAAATGCACTGGACTTACTATGTAGCTCAGATTGGCGCTGAGAGATTGTGTCTGAATCTGGTTGAATCACTTACCACTCCATAACAGCAAAGGCAGTACTCCACACACTCCTTCAGAATCCCTAGTGCTCCACGGACCAAACTGGAAAACCATTACTTTACACAATCCTTTCTAGTCTTCAGATTTAAGCATTGATTCACAGACAGTTTGTGTCTTGAGTTGAATTTCTATTTGCTTTAATGTTCCTACAGTTTAATGTGGCTGGTACTTTTGAAAATAAATTAGAAATCAAAGTAGTTGATGTAATTTATAAACACATAAGTTAACCTATTGGACTTTTTTTTTTGGTTATGGATTAAGTTAAAAGAAGAGTGAAGAACTGAGTTGTAGTCAGACTTTTATTTTACCTAGTTGCTTAGTTAAGAGGAGCTTCAGTTGATAAACTTCACAGCCTAGCAACCAGTATAAATATTGAACCCAATAGTATAGGAAAGCTTGAGCTCCAAATTAGGAAATATTATTTCGATGATATTTTCCAATGAAAAATTTGAAACATTCATGAGTAACTTTTCCATGTGAAAATTGCAGGACAATGTAGTGGAATAGATTTTGAAGTTGAAGCTACTGGCAGTGGGATAGACATGTACCACTATGTGCTCTCTCACCCCTAATTTTCCATTTCTTACTATGTGTTTTGTGTGTGTTTTGTATAGATTTGTGTGTGAAACTACTTTACGATGAGTGCTATACAGGAAAGCATTTTTATCAAGATATGTGTTGGAAAACAATCTTGATCACTAGTGATAAAATTATGCCATGGTCTTAATTGTGTGCATTAGTAGCTCAGTCATGTCTGATTCTTTGAGACCCCATGGACTGTAGTCTGCCAGGCTCCTCTGTCCATGGAATTCTCCAGGCAAGAATACTGGTGGGAGTAGCCATTTCCTTCTCCAGGGGATCTTCCTAACCCAGGGACTGAACCCACATCTCTTGCATTGCAGGCAGATTCTTCACCCTCTGAGCCACTAGGGAAGCCCTGAGGCTGTATTACGTATAAGCATGAACCAGTCAGGACTGCCCCGGCGGTCCAGTGGTTAAGACTTCACCTTCCAGTGCAGAGGGTATGGGTTCAATGCTTGGTTGGGGAGCTAAGATCCCACATGCCTCAGGGCCAAAGAAAAACAAAACATAACAGAGAAGCAATATAGTAACAAATTCAATAAAGACTTTAAAAACAGTCTACATTAAAAAAAATCTTAAAAAAAAAATGAAGCGATGCATTATTGCCTTTCTCTTGGAACAAAGCTTGTTTTTGGCAATTAACAGTTTCTATACAGCTTCCAATTTGTGAAACACAACTTCTTGAATTCTATAGAGCTTTTACCTTTTTTGCTTTTTATACTTAGAGTCTATGTGCATCCCTCAAGTGTGTTGAGGTCTTTATAATCTGAAAAGCTCAGAAAAGCTTTATTTTAACATCAACAGGATGAAGAATTATCTCCATTGTTACAAAATTGCTGGCTTCTGTTCACAAGAATCATCATAAGAAGGCATGCCCCATGACTTGTAGGGGAAATAGACATTCCTCCTTGGACATCAAAAGTAGATAGACTGGCAAAAAACCCCAACTCTGTTCCCTTTACTTTCTCTTGAATAGAAAATGTGGTGTGTGTGTGTGTGTGCGCTTCTTAAAATGCTGATGAGAAACAAGCTAGGATCTTTCTGTAAATCAAGTTGCCAGGAAGGGGCAGATTCTAGCAACTTGGCATTCAGATAGACTGACCACTAAAATAATCTAAAATTAGCGTGGACATCTCGACCTTTTTTCTGAGCTATCACTCAGGAAATGCTCAGAGCTTTATTTATACATCTTAAATAGTAGATTTTAAATAAATATGTTGATGGTGAAACAGAGGATCAGGTAATAATGATGTTATGGCTTTAAATAGCCTGGCAGTAAACTGAGACAGATGTTCTTGGGGTGGGAGAGGGGGCTGCTAATTACTGTTCTAGGCATATGGTGTATGATCAGTTGGTAGAATACTTTTCCAATATTGCCTGTGCCATTGTAAATCCAGATTCCTAAACAAGAATGAGAAATAGAGAAATGAGTAGTTTGTTTTTTTTTTTTACAAGAAGAAACTTTTCCAAGAGAATATCTCAAAATGCAAGAAGAAATTGTAAATTTCCACATTAGCTTGAACAGAGGCACAAGTTCAATTCAGTGGGTACATTAGGTTGATGACCTTTTATCCAGAATGAATTTAAAAATGGAAGAAAAAATGCCTTTCCCCAACTCTCCCTGCTTTCTTTCACATTGGCACTTCAGGCTATGCTTTGCAAATTCTCCAGGCTTGTTTTTTTTAATTGAAACTGGGACCTATAGAGGTAGAAATTCCAGACATTGAAGGACACAGTTGAAACAACGAAGCCCTGGGAAATAGCCAGTTTCCTACATGGATCTGAGTTGCTGGGAGTTTGAGCGTGTGCCAAAATGGAAGCCTGCAGGGGACACACGGCTGCGGTCTGGTGTGCTGGGACAGGAGGGCTCGGAGAGGGCAGAGGAAGCAACATGTGGACATGGTGCAACCCAACTCAGACCCAAAGGGAACAGGAAAGCGAGGTGTGTGCCCCCAACACCAGCCAAGTAGTGTTGGGGGACCTCGGCTTCATTCAGCATAAAGAACCAGGTTCTTTATGACTTCATCTTGAGGACAAGCTGTTGATAAATTAGTACATAATAGACCCACAGCAAGGAGAAATTCTGATGTTTGGTGACTTCATCCTGTGTGAAAAAGTGAAAGTGAAAGTTGCTCAGTTATGTCTGACTCTTGGCAACCCCATGGACTATACAGTCCAAAGAATTCTCGAGGCCAGAATTCTGGACTCGGTAGCTGTTCCCTTCTCCAGGGGATCTTCCCAACCTAGGGATCGAACCCAGGTCTCCTGCACTACAGGTGGATTCTTTACCAGCTGAGCCACCACGGAAGCCCAAGAATACTGGAGTGGGTAGCCTCTCCCTTCTCCAGGGGATCTTTCCCACCCAGGAATAGAACTGGGATCTCCTGCATTGCAGGCAGACTCTTTGCTAGCTGAGCAGCCCAGGAAGCCATACCTTCTGACAATTTTAGAGATGTTCATTTCTAGAGTCTTTGATGAGATTCATATATACTGAAATAAAATGTAAACTTGTTGCAAGTTGCATTTATTGTTGAACTAGTGCAGGAAACATGGATCAGAGCATCAGACTAGAAGACACAAGCTGGTATTCGTTTGTTTTTTCTGTTACCTTGCTTGTGGGCTTGGGGCAACCACATTATCATGATCATCACTGTCACCATCACCATTATTGCCCCATGAAGTTGAAAACTAAGATTTGTCAGTCTCTGCTCTAATACTTGAAACATATTATTTCATGTAATTTTTGCAAATGACTATGTGATAGTTGTCAATGTTATAATCTCTGTTTTATAAATGAGGAAATTGAGACTCAGAGAGATTGAACAACTGGTTCAACTTCACTTAGCCATAAGGTAGCAGAACCAGTATTTGATCATTTGACTTCAAAAGTCCATGAATAACCATCCTGTACTGTCCCATTCATGCCTTCCCTGAGCTCCAGCTTCAGTCAGTCAGTCAGTTCAGTCACTCAGTCGTGTCCGACTATTTGCAACGCCATGAATCGCAGCACGCCAGGACTCCCTGTCCATCACCAACTCCCGGAGTTTACTCAAACCCATGTCCATCGAGTCGGTGATGCCATCCAACCATCTCATCCTCTGTTGTCCCCTTCTCCTCCTGTTTACTCACCTGTTAAATGGGAAGCCAAGCTAGCCAATCTCTAAACAGCTTCTTTCAACTACTTATTCTGACACTTAAATTTCTTCCAACTTCCTCTCTACTACCCCACAATAGCCCTTAAGGTATCTCAAACCCTGGAAATGACCACCATCCCCATTCTTTTTAACTGGAGACACTCTCATTTTCTTGATATTCTTTTCGTGCCAGATTGTGTGTGCATGCTTAGTCACTTCAGTCATCTGTGACTCTCTGCGACCCCATGGACCACGGCCTGCCAGGCTCCTCTGTCCGTGGGATTCTCCAGGGAAGAATACTGGAGCGGGTTGCCATACGTGCCAGATTACATAGGGCTCATTGTAATTCATGAGACCAAACTCCCCACCTCCAAGTAGGTCACAATGAAAGTAGGAGATACAAAGAGTGTCAGGGCAGATCCTGGGAGCAAGTTGGGTTCCCTTGAGTGAACAGTGACGCGTCAAGCAGGTCCTCCAGAGGCCAGACCTGGGAGATGGGTGTCACCTGCCACTGCCTGATTTACAGCCAGGATATTTGCAATGAAACTAAAATATTTAAAGAGCAGGTAATTCAGATGGAATGAGCTGAAGGCAAGGAAAGAGTTATATGCTAAAGCAGTAAATTTAGACATCAGGAAAATGTATTAAAAATCTAGAAAAAGTATTGGATTTACAGTTTTTCCAACTTACGTTAGCTGCCTTCAAAGCAGAAATCTCCTGAACAACAGTTTGACTCAATGCCATTTTTGCTGTGTAGATTTTACTTGGGGAGTCTGGACAGTGTCATTTGCACAGTTAATATATGATTATGCTAATAAATGTTGACTTAGGAAATCTCTTATGTGCGTTTCAAATTACCAACTGTCCTGAAAACATATGGTGCTATGTAATTTCCTGATACTAGAATTGAAACATACAGATGTGCTAGCCTATAAAATTTGCCTGGGAATAATGAACACAAATAATTGGAAAATAAGTTTCTTTGATTATTACACTAGATTCTCAATTGAAGGTTGACTTTATTAATGACTTTATAATGGTCTTTACTAATCAGGTAAGATTTACTGAGAAGTGGTAACAGATAGTCCAGTTTATAATCTGAAATGCTATCCAATAGAAACCTCTGTGATGAGATAAATGTTCTGTATCTGCTAGTTCCATATGGCTATTGGTATGATATGTGGTATATGATATATGATAGCACTTGATATGTGATCACTGTGACCAAGGAACATAATTTAAAATTTGATTTTAATTAATCTAAATGTAAGCAGCCACCTTTAAATAGTTTACTGGCTACTGTACTGGACAGTGCAGAGTCTAGAAAGATGCTCATCACAAGTCTGTTTCTGAACTAGATATTGTCTTCAAGTTGAGATAGCAATTGGTCATTTTACTGCAGAGATTACTCCTTGGATCACATGAAGAACAATCCTTAAATGAAAAAGGAGCATAAAACCCTTTTGTGTTCAAGACCAATTACCTCATGCCAAAATAGTGAGTCTATTTATTCACCTTCAAGTTGGTCTTAGAAAGTCCATCTGTTCTCTGGAAAAAGCATGTGGTTAAAATAGTTGGTTGACAGAACTTTTCATGTTTCAACTGCTTGTGTTATGTAGAACTCAGAACTTTTTTTTTTGAGAATTATAATTTATTTCAGTACTATTCAGTACTAATAATAGCACTTTTGAAAATATCAGATGCTGTCATTTCTTGGTATCTGAGGGAAATTGGTTCCAAGACCCTGTAGATAATAAAACCCATGGGTACTCAAGTCCTTTATATAAAATGGTGTAGTATTTGCATATAAGCTACACACATCCTCCTGTATAATTTGACTCATCTCTAGATTACTTATAATACCTAATACAATGTAAATGCTATGAAAATAGTTGTAAATACAATGTAAATGGTATGTAGATAGCTACTGGTGTGCAGCAAATTCAAGGTTTGCTTTTGAAACTTTCTGGAGTTTTGTTTCCCAAATGTTATCCATCCAAGGCTGGTTGAATCCATGGATATGGAGCCCACAGATATGAAGGGCTGGCTCTATTTAGGAAATCTAGAAAATAGCTAATATTTGTTAAATTTTTACATTTTCTCAAGCACTACAGTTTCATAGCAACTCTACAAGGTAAGGTTCTTCCCATTTGACAGGTGAGGATGCTGAGGCTCAGAAAGAGTAAATGATTTGTCAGAGGTCACTGGGCTATTCAGTAGCAAAAGCCAGGATTCTGAACTCAGGCAGTGTGGCTTCTGTGGCCAAGCTCTCAGCCACTAACCTGTGAAGCTTTTCATTTCTCTGAAGCTGACAGTCCTCTTCCACCTCTGTTATCACACTTCCCACATCCTGAGCTCTTCTTAGAGAATGATGGCAACGTGGCTGAATATTCCAATTCTTACACTGACTATTTACGAGTCGGTGACCTTGAAGAAGCCCATTTCTGCCCTCTCTTCTTTCTGTATATGACAGTTATGATGTACGAGGGCCTCTCTTGAACACCAAGAAGACAGGGTGTACTCGGGGTGGTTCTGTCTGCAATGCGGCAAGGTAGGCATATTATGTCTCCTTGGGGGTGGATCTAAATGAGCTGCTGTTAAGAGATGGTGGTACCCAAGCTGTGGGAACCACAGGCATGATGACTGGGCTGAGTCATCATGGGAAAGGTCTACGTTTCAGAAGCCAGGAAAAACACAGAACTATGGTTCTGCATGATGGCAACCTGCCCTTAGTGTCGGGGGAAGCTTTCGGAAAATCCCAACAAGAATTCATGAGCACCAGCATCCTGAGGCTGGAGATTATTCAATCACCTTGCTTTGTAAGTTATCATCCACCTTTTCTCATCCTGCCTTTCCCTGTTGACTCAGTGGTAAAGAATCTGCCCACAGTGCAGGAGACTGGGGTTCAATCCCTGGTCTGGGAGTATCCCCTGGAGAAGAGAATGACAACCCACTCCAGTGTTCTTGCCTGGAGAGTCCCAGAGGAGCCTGGTGGGCTACAGTCCATGGGGTCACAAAGAGCTGGATGTGACTGAGGGACTAACACTTTCACTTTCTTTTTCTCTTTCTAACCAAAGCGGAGTCAGGTTCACAGAGATATGAGTCCACAGGCAGTATTAGTTGAATGGGAAGCTGGAAGATGCACACTCCCTCAGTTATTGCCTAAAAATACTTATATTTAAAAAGATTTTGTATTAGAGTCTAGTAAAAAAAAATTAAAATTCTACATTTATTAGAACTCACAATTTAGGATAAGATAAATAAGGCAACATTTTAAAAAGCCTTTTAGTGTTATCCAATGGTTGGGATTCTGGAGACACTGGGAATTTGTTTCTTTACACATGTACTCACAGTGTTTGTGAGATGTCTCTTACCATTTCACATCACTAATACATCTAGACCAATTACCTTGCTATATTCGGGAACCTCTGTATCATCTCATGGCTCTATTTATGTACTGACTGTCCCACCTGAGTGAACCTCATGAAGGCAGAGGCTTCATCTTGTTCACTGATGCTGTCCTAGGACCATGTTTTCTATCACACGGTTTGAATAAGTGACTGAAAGGATGGAGGACTGAGCAGAATAACACCCATATTTCTGATGTTTACAAAGGTTTGGGGAGGGGAGGTCTGGGGACTGTGATAACAAAGATGATATTCCATGAAAATTATTGGGAACATTTATAGAAGAGTATGTTTACATGGGGACCATCAGACTATTTAAAGAGATGAAACTAATATCCCCCAGTGCCTCCTTTGCTTTCAGTGATCTGATTAAATGACCAGGTTTTTGCATCCTGTAACACTCTTTATAATGCCAAGTCATAAACATAAACATTTGTGCATAACTGTTGTAGTGATAATCTGTAGATACTATTGGACAGTCATTTGGAGAATAGTTACTCTTGTTTCCTGCTAAAATCAGAGCCTGAATTTTCCCTTTCAAACCCTTTTTACTTTTTTTTTTTTCCTTGCTCTACTGCATAGTGTAGAAACGTCAGTCACTGCGTGAGTACAAACTCAGTCACTCACTTGTGTCCGACTCTTTGCTACCCTGTGCACTGTAGCCCACCAGGCTCCTCTGTCCATGAGATTCTCTAGGCAAAAAATACTGGTGTGGGTTGCCATTTCCTATTCCAGGGTATCTTTCCCTCCTAGGGATCGAACTGGTGTCTACTGCATCTCTGGGATTGACAAGTGTATTCCTTACCACTGTGCCACCTGGGAAGCCCTCAGTCAATACACCCTGAAAATAAACAGTGATGGGATGCATTCTTTGTTGGTTCTCTTATAGTGGAAATGCTTCCAGCGTCTCTGTGTTTGATAGTGTTTGCTGAGGTTTGTTATGCTAAGGACGTTTCTATTTTTAATTTATTATATTTGTTTAATATCATGAATTGTCATTGAATTTTATAGGATGCATTTCTTGGATTTCTGGAGATAATAACTGACTTTATAATCTGAAATTGGTTATTGTGGTGATATTCATTAGTTGATTTTCTTATGTTAAAATAACTTTGCATTTCTAGATAAACTTGAGGTATTTGTGCCCTATTGGATTTTTTTTACACATTGCTAGTTTCTGTTTGATAATAATTATGGTATGCTTTGGCACATTAATTTCTAAAAGTAAGTTTTGGAAAGAATAACTTATAAGAAAAAATTCTAGCTTTTTCTTCCTTATTGATTTCTAACTTCACTGCATTGTGATGGTTCCTATCGCTAATTTGTTGAGGCTTGTTTTCTGGCCTGGCATTTGGTAAGTTTTGAACCCCATGAACAGTATGAAAAAAAAAAAAAGATAAGACACTGAAAGATGAACTTCCCAGGTACGTAGGTACCCATTATGCTACTGGAGATCAGTGGAGAAATAACTCCAGAAAGAATGAAGGGATGGAGCCAAAGCAAAAACAACAATCAGTTGTGGATATAACTGGTGGTGGAAGCAAGGTCCAATGCTGTAAACAGCAATATTGCATAGGAACCTGGAATGTTAGGCCCATGAATCAAATTAAATTGGAAGTGATCAAACAGGATATGGCAAGAGTGAACGTCGACATTTTAGGAATCAGTGAGCTAAAATGGACTGGAATGGGTGAATTTAACTCAGATGACCATTATATCTACTACTGTGGACAGAAATCCCTTAGAAGAAATGAAGTAGCCATCATAGTCAACAAAAGTCTGAAATGCAGTACTTGGATGCAATCTCAAAAATGACAGAATGATCTCTGTT
This sequence comes from Muntiacus reevesi, assembly GCF_963930625.1. Lineage (NCBI taxonomy): Eukaryota > Metazoa > Chordata > Mammalia > Artiodactyla > Cervidae > Muntiacus > Muntiacus reevesi. Next base: position 34,812,622 of record NC_089252.1, on the reverse strand, counting down.
TCATCTCCAAGGCAAACCATTCAATATCACGGCAATCCAAGTCTATGCCCTGACCAGTAATGCTGAAGAAGCTGAAGTTGAATGGTTCTATGAAGTCCTACAAGACCTTCTAGAACTAACACCCCCAAAAGATGTCTTTTTCTTTATAGGGGACTGGAATGCAAAAGTAGGAAGTCAAGAAATACTTGGAGTAACAAGCAAATTTGGCCTTGGGGTACAGAATGAAGCAGGCAAAGGCTAATACAGTTCTGCCAAGAAAACACACTGGTCATAGCAAATACCCTCTTCCAACAACACAAGAGAAGACTCTACACATGGACATCACCGGATGGTCAACACCAAAATCAGATTGATTATATTCTTTGCAGTCAAAGATGGAAAAGCTCTATATAGTCAGCAAAAACAAGACTGGGAGCTGACTGTGGCTCAGATCATGATCTCCTTATTGCCAAATTCAGACTTAAATTGAAGAAAGTAGGGAAAACCACCAGACCATTCAGGTATGACCTAAATCAAATCCCTTACGATTATACACTGGAAGTGAGAAATAGATTTAAGGGACTAGATCAGATAAGAGTGCCTGATGAACTATGGACGGAGGTTCATGACATTGTACAGGAGACAGGGAGCAAGACCATCCCTAAGAAAAAGAAATGCAAAAAAGCAAAATGGGCTGTCTGAGGAGGCCTTACAAATAGCTGTGAAAATAAGAGAAGCAAAAAGCAAAGGAGAAAAGAAAAGATATACCCATTTGAATGCAGAGTTCCAAAGAATAGCAAGGAGAGATAAGCAAGTGTTCCCCAGTGAACAGTGCAAAGAAATAGAGAAAAACAACAGAATGGGAAAGACTAGAGATCTCTTCAAGAAAATTAGAGATACCAAGGGAACATTTCATGCAAAGATGGGCTCAATAAAGGGCAGAAATGGTATGGACCTAACAGAAGCAGAAGTTATTAAGAAGAGGTGGCAAGAATACACAGAAGAACTGTACAGAAAAGATCTTCATGACCCAGATAATCGCAATGGTGTGGTCACTCACGTGGAGCCAGCCATACTGGAATGTGAAGTCAAGTGAGTCTTAGGAAACATCCTAAGCTTTGTCTTAGGAACAAAGCTAGTGGAAGTGATGGAATTCCAGTTGAACTATTTCAAATCGTAGAAGATGATGCTGGAAAAGTGCTGCACTCAATATGCCGCAAATTTGGAAAACTAAGCAGTGGTCACAGGACTGGAAAAGATCAGTTTTCATTCCAGTCCCAAGGAAAGGCAATGCCAAAGAATGTTCAAAATACCACACAAGTACACTATCTGACATACTAGCAAAGTAATGCTCAAAATTCTCCAAGCCAGGCTTCAGCAGTACATGAACTGTGAAGTTCCAGATGTTCAAGCTGGTTTTAGAAAAGGCAGAGGGACCAGAGATCAAATTGCCAACATCCACTGGATCACTGAAAAAGCAAAAGAGAGTTCTAGAAAAACATCTATTTCTGCTTTATTGACTATGCCAAAGCCTTTAACTGTGTGGATCACAACGAACTATGGAAAATTCTGAAACAGATGGGAATGCCAGACCACCTTACCTGTCTCTTGAGAAATCTGTATGCAGGTCAGGAAGCAACAGTCAGAACTGGACATGGAACCACAGACTGGTTCCAAATCAGGAAAGGAGTATGTCCAGGCTGTATACTGTCACCCTGCTTATTTAACTTATATGCAGAGTACATCATGAGAAATGCTGGGCCGGATAAAGCACAAGCTGGAGTCAAGATTGCTGGAGAAATATCAATAACCTCAGATATGCAGATGATACCACCCTGATGGTAGAAAGTGAAGAAGAACTAAAGAGCCTCTTGATGAAAGTGAAAGAGGAGAGTGAAAAAGTTGGCTTAAAGCTAGACATTCAGAAAACAAAGATGGTGGCGTCCGGTCCCATCCCTTTGTAGCAAATAGATGGAGAAACAGTGGAAACAGTGTCACACTTTATTTTTCTGGGCTCCAAAATCACTGCAGATGGTGATTACAGCCATGAAATTAAAAGACACTTACTCCTTGTTAGAAAAGTTATGACCAACCTAGACAGAATATTAAAAAGCAGAGACATTACTTTGCCAACAAAGGTCCGTCTAGTCAAGGCTATGGCTTTTCCAGTGGTCATGTATGGATGCGAGAGTTGGACTGTGAAGAAAGCTGAGCGCTGAAAAATTGATGCTTTTGAAGTGTGGTGTTGGAGAAGACTCTTGAGAGTCCCTTGCACTGCAAGGAGATCCAACCAGTCCATCCTAAAGAAGATCAGTCCTGGGTGTTCATTGGAAGGATTGATGCTGAAGCTGAAACTCCAGCACTTTGGCCACCTCATGCAAAGAGTTGACTCATTGGAAAAGACCCTGATGCTGGGAGGGATTGGGGGCAGGAGGAGAAGGGGACGACAGAGGATGAGATGGCTGGATGGCATCATCAATTCAATGGGCATGAGTTTGAGTAAACTCCGGGAGTTGGTGATGGACAGGGAGGCCTGGCGTGCTGCGATTCACGGGGTCGCAAAGAGTCGGACATGACTGAGCGACTGAACTGAACTGAACTGAATGAAATCAGATGCTATGATCTTCGTTTTCTGAATGTTGAGTTTTAAGGCAGCTTTTTCACTCTCCACTTTCACTTTTCATCGAGAAACTCTTCAGTGTCTCTTTGCTTTCTGCCATAAGGGTGTCATGTGTCATAATTACTATTGACATATTTGGATCTTACAGTACATCTTTAATGCTTCTTTTCTATTTTTTTTTTACCTTTTTTGATTTTTCATGTTTACTTCCTTTTTTGTCTTATTTGGTTTGTTTTAATCACTTTTTACAAAACTTGTTTCATTTAGTTTATTTATTGTTCTCATAGACTCTTCATTATTGTACTTAACTGTTGTGGAAATTATACTCTATTTTTTAAAAAAATTGACTGCCCTAGATAGTTTCATATATATATATTTAAGCAATGTCTGAAGTTGACTAATACCTTTATCCACTATTTGAAATATACTGGGACCTTAAAATGCTTTAACTCTAATTACAACTCCCCAAATAAATTAAAATCTATTTTTGGCTAGTGTTTTTACCTATTCTATATTTTAATGCCGTATATTGGATATTATTATTATTAATTTAAAAACAATGGTTTTTAGATTTACCAAAAAAACTCCCCACCATTTCTTATTTGCATTTCAAGCTCTGTGATAGTTTTCTTTTGAGCAAAACAGAACTTAAAATTTTCTTCAGTGAGAGTCTATAGTAAACTTTTAGTTTTTGTTTAGGTGGGAACAAACAAAATCTGATAATTATGCTTCAAATAGAGCTTTGCTTGTTAAAAATTCTAGATTAATACTTATTTTTTTCTAGGCACATTAAAGAATCTTCCACTGCTTCTGTTCTATTATAACTTTCAATTTAATTATATATCACTCTTGCATTTAGTATTTTATAGTTTCATCAAAAATACCTGCTGACTAATTATATAAATAAAGATTATATATATACTTGTTATTTAAGACAACAAGTGGGTTTCTAGGATGAGTAAAGTTACTTTTTATTCCTTTAATTATTGCCTTGTTCAGATTTTTGTATCAGTATCTTTTGGTTCTCTGATTAGACAGATGTCAGATCTTCTCATTCCAGCCTAACCTCTTTTCTGTTTTCTATGATTTATATCTTTGAGCTGCTTTTGGGATAGCATCTTTGTACCTATCTTCAAGTTTACTAAATTTTTCTTCAGCTGTATCTAATTTTCTCTTCTATATGTCAACCAAGTTTAAATTTTATTTTAGTTTTCATTTAATAATACATTTCATTTACTTCACTTCTTACCATTTTACCTGCCATTTAAACTATATACTTGTCCTTTGCTTGTAACTTTAAGAAATGCTTTATTTATTGAAATATGAAAGTTGCTAATTTCATATTCTCTTTCTGATCAACTCCAACATCTGAAATATTTGCTAGTATCTTGTTTTTGCTGGCTGTCACTAACCTGACCTTATTTTTTCACGCATTTCATAGGTTTTCATTATGAGCTGTAGTCCTTAGAACTTGAGCTGTGGTAATTCTTTGAAGGCTGGATATGACTGTATTCCTCTGGAGAACTTTTTTTGTGGCTTCTACTAGTTACGTGATAATCATTGCCAATTTGGGACCACTTGAAAATCTTTGTGGACCACATAGATAGCATGAATCCAGGGGGAAAGTGCAGAGTTTTAGAGCAAAATTTTGCTTACAAATTATCAGGGAGCCAGCTGATGAGAACAAGCTGACTTACTGGAAAAGACCCCGATGCTGGGAAAGACTGAAGGCAGGAGGAGAAGGGGGTGACAGAGGATGAGATGGTTGGATGGCATCACTGATTCACTGGACATGAACTTGGGCAAACTCCGGGAGATGGTAACGGACGGAGAAGCCTGGCATGCTGCAGTCCGTGGAGTCACGAAGAGTTGAACATGACTTGGCGACTGAACAACAATTAGAGAAGCAGGCTTACTGGCTGCTAATCCTTTCGTTTGGTAGATTTATTCCTGTTCACCTTCCAAAATCTCAATTTTGTGGGAGGATCTTCTTTTAGACCCTTCACTTTGGATAGTCCTTGACTTTGTCACCTGGTTCCTGTGGTCTGTACTGCTGTCAAAACAGAAACTGAATTATCATGGTGAAGCAGATGCTTCCTGGAAAAAGCTGGCTTCAGGCCTTTTTAAATTTCCCAGGTGTCTTCTTTCTCTGTTTTCAGCTTCTGGATACTCTTTGCTTTCTTGCTCTCACAGCAAGATTAAAACATTAAAATACAGTTTCAATACATTATTAAGCACGTAAGTTATTTTAAAGTTTCGGGTATATAGGCTGTTTGTCCCTGGAATTGAAATTTCTTTTCTGAAGTCTCTGACATTAGATACCACTCTGAGGTTCCATGAGAGGGTGAAGACAAAACACTAACTTACTGGCTGATATTCTTGAAAATCAATTCAGTAGGGTTAAGATTTTTATTTAATTGGAGCCAAAATATGCTCGTGGAGGACATTTTAAGATTGCAGGAGTGAGATGCTGACATTAAGAAGAAGATCATAGTCTCAAGACAAATTGCTTAATCTGATTTGTGGAACTACACCCTTTGTAGTGCTTTTAATTTTTTTAATATGAAAAATTATTTGAGTTAAAATTCATTTCAGTACATATCTATTTATAGGTCACCAAAGAGATTTAACATGCAGTTTTCAGCCATGACTAAGCTTATATATCAACCACGCTGTACTTTCACACGAGGCTATGGCCCCAAAGTTCACCCCACAAATTTCCAAACTCGAAGCTGTAACATTGTTTTGATACTATGGTTGTTGCTGTGGAGATTTCTGCTCTTTTTTTCAAACTAAACAGTGAATTTTGAATGGGGTAGGGAAACAAGCCGCAGGTGCATATGAGCTTCAAATATAAAAGATTTTCTTTCTATAGAGAGACTGTCGCTACTACCTCATTACCATGAGTCAAATGTGAATGTTTGTGTCTACCAAGGGAAATCTCTCTTGTCCTTGTTTACTCTCCTTAGGTTAATTATTTTCATACAGAGAATCTATAATACATTTTCTTTGGCAGCTCCAGGGGCCAGACCCAACTGCAGAGAGAAATATTCCCAGAAAACCGGTAAGCACTTTGGGAGGTTTGCTAGCTCTTTCATAATATCAGCGTTAGGACATTTTCTATGTTGACACTTTGTTTTTCTATTGTGATAGCCATATTAATATTCATTAACCTGCAAATTTACATGTAGCATGGTTTGAGGTAACATTATATAATCACTATTGTTATTGTGTTATGAATGCCTAGCCCTCAAATCTGTTTTGAAACTGGTAGGATAAAATTTTAAGTGGATATGCATGATTTCTATGTAAATACAATTGTTGTTTCATGGTTATGTTAAATAATGAAAGATTTTTCTAACTGGAAATGCATGCTAAGTCGCTTCAGTCTGACTATGTCTGACTCTTTGAGACCCTCTGGACTGTAGCCCACCAGGTTCTTCTGACTGTAGGATTCTTCAGGCAAGAATACTGGAGTGGGTTACCGTTTCCTTCTCTAGGAGATCTTCCCGACCCAGAGACTGAACTTGATCTCTTATGTCTCCTGCATTGGCAAGTGGGTTCTTTACCACTAGTGCCAACTGGAAATAGTAACTCCATTGATTCTGTGACTCAGTTCCAAGACTGCCAGTTTCTTTGGGGGAATGGAGACTCTAAAGAGTGAGAAAATGTGTGGAAATACCACTGGAGTATAAAATACACTGTTGTGTAGAGAATCTGGGTTCTAATTCTGACTCAGCAGTATCTTAATGGTATGATGTTCAATAAATCAATTTATCTCTCTAAAAGTAGATTTCTAGCTATAAAAGTGGGATAAATGTGGTAATTAAGAGCAAGATTTTGAGGGAGGTAAATGTAGATTTGACTATCCAATCTACTCTTAGAGAACTGTGTAAGTATGAATAAGTTGGTTAGCCTCAGCAAGACTTGATATTCTCATCCATAAAACATAGTGTCTGAATTAACACTTGAAATCAAAAGGGATTTTTTTTTCTGTGTAAATACAAATCCATTTGAACCTCATCATTCTTCTTCCTAGATATTAGGCTTCCAGTGTCTCAGAGTAGAGATGTTACCAAAAAATGGAGAAAAAGAGAGAAAAGAGTCCATTTAGAGTGGTCCTTGAATTTAAAATAGATCTCAAAGAAAATTTTCTGAGCCAATGACTCTTGTTTCTGTATAGTCACCCATTTTCTGGCTTGGAAAAAAATAGAGGCAAGTTGGAGAGGAAGACTTTTAAGTGGACACTTTGTCAGTGTCCCAGGGAAGAGGATGTGGCTCTCATTCTATCCTGGGGAAAGTTGGAGAGAATGAGAGCACATAAACTTAGGTTTATTGATCTAAGATCAGAGAGGGCTCTTGTGCCACCTTCTGAGTGACCACCTGGAAAGTGGGCTCCTTCACATATGAAAAACTCAGTAAGAGATACTTTCCTATCAAGTCATACCTTTGCTGAAGTCAGAGATCATGTCTTGCCCTTTCACTCAATAAATAATTATAGAATGCATACTTGTCTATTACTGGCATAGAACAAGGAGGAGAGCAGCCAGGGTCACTGCCCAAATGGAATCTACACTGTAGGTTCTTTACCTTTATGTTCCTTATATTTTTTATATCCTTTCCAGCTATGCTGGTTCATATTAATAAAACATACTAGATAAATATATGTCATTAGTCACTCAGTTGTGCCCGACTCTTTGCAACCCCTTGGAACTTAGCGCATACGGCTTCTCTGTCCATGGACTTCTCCAGGCAAGAATGCTGGAATGGGTTGCCATTTCCTTCTCCAGGGGATCTTCCCGACTCAGGGATCAAACCTGGGTCTCCCGGCATTGCAGGCAGATTCTTTACTGTCTGAGCCACTGGAGAAGCTCAAATATTTGTTGAAAGAATGGTAAATGAATGTTCTTATCTTGTACCCAGATAGACTAAATCTGGAGCCCTTCTCTTCTAGGCTAATAGAAAGTGGAAGGACTCCATTTACATGAAGGTTAATCCAAGATATAGCATGAAAAGCTTGGGAAGGAATTAAATTCTATTTCCTATTTTACTTCTACCTTGTAAATTGACTGTCTATTTCTCATTGGCACAGTCTATGAATAGACATTCTACTTGACTTTTTATGAATGACCAATCCTTGCACCATGGGAGACTTCTGGCTATAAATAAAGACTGACTTCAAAATTACATCAGCGATTCAAGCATCTTATGGTGTATGAAAAAATAGATTAAAGTAATTATCATCGACCTGCCATTTGAAACTGTAAGAAAAATGGCCACACTGTCATTTTTGATAAATAATGCTGGTGTAAGAGAATGTGCATGTTTTAATTTTATCCTTTGGAGTTGCAAACCCACATGCATTAAAAAGAGGTCCAGGATGATATAACAGGCTTGTTTGTCAGGGGGAAAAATCATTACCATCTTTTAATAAAAATACTGATGGCCATTTCTAAGTAACCCTTCTTCTTAAGTAACAGGTCTGTGGCTTCAATACAGGGTTATAATTGATTATTGTACCACATTGTCTTATTAGACAGAAAACAGTATTAAAAATAGTACCAAGATATAGGTTTAAGATATTTAGGAGATGATGTCTTCTCACAATAAATAGTGCTCATGCTGGGAAATACCCCAAGCAAACTTTTAGGACCTTAGTGCATTCTTGATCAAGACTGAAATGGCTTCTGTTTTGAACTGTGCCTCAGCTTTAATATTGACATTAATTTTTTGCCTGAAATGAACTTTGAGGCATTATCTAGTCTGTTCTTCTACTTCTGTAAAGGATCACAAAAATCACCACTTTGGTACCAGGAAATTAATTCTGTTTTTAAAGCATCTGAGAGAAAGATTTTTACAACTTTCCAAGTCTATAAGCTGCTGGACTAGGTAAATCACTGGGTAGACCATTCCATCTTAATCCTGGGGGTGGCGAGTTGGCAGGATGGAGAAGCAGCAAACCTCCCCATAGGCAGGTGCACCTCCCTCCGGAACGGGGAGATGAGCTGCCCTTACTTAGGATTTGTCCTATTTTTGTGCAACATCCCTAGATATGACACCACTCTTGGCTTATTGGATGTGCTAGTAGATCTTAATAATAAATAAAACATCCTCAGCACTCTCCTTCTGGAATGATGGTTGGCACTGAATAATATTGTTGGCTGGATTTTCTGGGAAACAGCTTCTGAGGTTCTGAGATTTGCATTCAGGAAGCTGATTTGAGAGTTTGTTTATTGGAGTTAATACCTGTGAGAGATTGGGAAAGCATAATTGGGCAGAAGGAGAAAGTGGCCTGAGATGCAGGTGGAATCAACTTGTGATTCTAAAGGCTGCTCTGGAACTGGCCTGGGTCTTCAGCCCTGTCCTGAGTGCAGACCAGGGGATCAGTCTTTGGATCTAAACATGGACCAGTTACTGGATGCCAGCTGTTCCTGGAAAAGACACAGGTGTTGGGAAAGGCAGCTTCCTTCCCAACGTGGCAAACCCACTCCAGGATACTTCCCGGAGAATCCTATGGACCGGAGAGTCTGGTGGGCTACAGCGCATGCGGTCCCAAATGAGTCGGACATGACTTAGCGACTAAACAACATCTGATTTAATACACATTTTGTTGAGGTTTTTAATAAAAATTTACTCAGCTAGTTAAAGGTGGCTTGGGAACAATGGCAGCAGCCAGGACCTGCGAGACCTGAAGAAACGCATTTTTCTTTCAGGCGCCCATAGTGATGCAGAACCTAGAATTGCTCGCAAATTATAGGCCAGTAGAAAAACTCCACTGTGCATTGGTTTGTTATGAGTAGGTCAAGTGAAGATTTGTAACTATGGAAACCAAAATACAAAAATAATTAGTGGGCTTTTTAAAAAAAAAGATAACTCAGGAATTATTCATACTAACTTCAGGTGATTTGCCCACGTAATCTAACTGACCAGGACAGAGTATGACTTTTTGTAGTATCCGATGAAAGTTTACTCTAACGGAATCACCGTAAATTTCTGTTAATGACCAGGTATATTCGGATTTATTTAGTACAATACATGTCTAGGTCTTAATAAGCACAGTCAATAGAAAAATGGAATAGCATGGATAAATGAAGTAAAACAGCATCCTCACACATCATTCAAATTCCCTTACCTCTTGCTCATTCTTCCTACCCTCAAAAGAAAGAAAGAAAGAAAGAATGTATGCAAACCCCCCAAAGCTTTTGTCTTCTCCACAAACCAATTCTAGACTGGCTGATTTAAGTTTCTCTTCAAGTTATTCCTAAGTGTTTTCAGTCAAGATTTAAGCAGGTAATGAACCAACCTATCATTTAGAAGGCAAAGAAACCAAAGATTTGGAAAGGGACCCAAAAGAGGGTCTTATAGTGTCCTTGGGGACTGTGACAGGCAGCTTCTGGAATGGCTCCCACTGGTTCCCACCTCCTAGGATCCACATCTCTGTGTAACCCCCCTCTCCTTGGATGTGATTTGGATTGGCACTCACTGGCACCTTAATCACAGCCCTGAGAGAAACCCTGAAGCAGGGAACTCAGGTAAGCGGTGCCCCAGTACATAACCTGCATAAATTATAGGATCGTAAATGCATGTCACTTTAAGTAAGTTACATGGCAATGTGTAACTTACAGATCTCTTAAAATTACTCTCATCAACATACTCCCTCCAACCCTCTATCACAGTCACTTGGCACTGCTCCTTAGGTTTTGGAAACATTTGACCATATTCCTTAGGAGATCTTGATGTCATCACCTCTTCTATTCCTGTCCTCTATCCACTTGAAAACCAGTGGCTCATCTTTACACCTCAAAGTAAGAACTTAACTGAGAATTTATGGTAGAAGAAGGTCCTCACACTTGTGGATTGATTTTGTGTTTTAAAGGTTCTGGATGTGTGGCATTCCTGTTTACCCTCCATGGATTGTTCTAGGTGCATGGCATGCCTGCGTGTTGTTGTTAATCATTCAGTCGTGTCCGACTCTTTGTGATCCCATGGACTGTAGACTGCTAGGTTCCTCTGTCCATGAGATTTCCTGGAGTGGGTTGCCATTTCCTATTCGAGGGACTCTTCCCGATCTAGGGATTGAACCCAGGTCTCCTGCATTGACAGGTGGATTCTTTGCCCCTTAGCCACCAGAAAAGCCGCTGTTATGCCTACATACTCACTAACAAATACAACAAAAGAATAGTAACTTCATAATTGCGGAACTAGGAGAGATGGTGGAATAGACCTGTGAGAAGTGGGGAAAAGGGAAAAGGACTGGGAAAATGATTTTTTAAAAAAAAGGGAGTTTTGGAGTTTGGAGACTCTGGTTTCCAACAGACTGTGCTATGTGTAGAGTCTATAATTGAGGGGATATTATCTAACTTTGAGACCCTCTGTTGTCCTCATTTACATGAACAGGGAAGCAGTCAAGCAATGTTGATTGCCCAGCGCTCGGGGGACCCACAGTTTGTAGTGTTTGCTTTTCCTTCTTGTAGTTATGCAGTGTGCTCAGTTGTGTCCGACTCTGCGACCCCATGGACTGTAGCCTGCCAGGCTCTTCTGTCCATGGAATTCTCCAGGCAAGAATACTGGTGTGGGTTGCCATTTCCTCCTCCAGGGTGATCTTTCCTAACTGCATCTCCTGCATTGGCAGGTGAATTCTTTACCACTGAGCCACCAGGGAAGCCGCATAGTGATGTAGGGCAGACATGACAGTAGGAGAAGCTGTCTCCTTGTTAGCTGACATTCTTTCCTTTAGCAATCTCATACCTTGTTCTTTTTTTTTTTTAATGTGATTCTGAAGCTCACTTCTTGCTTCTCACATCTCAAGCCAACACGATCTAGTAGTTAATGGATTTTACTTACATCGGAATCTCCAATGGCTAGAAAATATAAACCATATTTGATTTTAGGAAGACAACTGTGTTCATCCCCTTAGCCCATAAAATTGATATAATCTTCATCAGTTCTTTTGTCTGTATTTGGCATCTCCCTCACCTGCTGTATCATTGCTTCTTGGCTTAGGAAAGGCAGATGTATAGGAAAGCTAATGTAGTCTGGTCTGATTTGGCTACGCTGAACGCTAAAGCTGTCTATCAAGAACAGAACTGTGATTAAGTGCAAGCAAGCTTTAATGTATTCAGGAGGGAACAGGACTTACCTCGGATAAAGGAGTGTTCTCCTAGTTGTGTCTTGCTATTACCATGCCAGCCCTAGTCTTTATGAGTAGATTTGAAAATTGGGCTCTTTTGAGTAAAACATTGCTCAACCCCATCCTCCAGTGACATTCAGCATGTGAGTGGTTTGGGGATGTATTTTAGATTTTTCATCAGACCTCTCTTTTCTATCAGCGGGTAAATCCTCTTACAAAATGGAACAAGCTGAACAGCAGTAACACAACCAGGGTTCTCAGAGTCAATCCTTCTAGTTAATATGGGGAACTCCTTTGCTGCAGAGATCGTGAATTCATCCAAAGATCTTTGCACCTTTAAGGGCATCTATGCCCGAACTATGGGCTCATTAGTCTTCCTTGAGAGGCTCCTTTGTCCTTGAACTTGTCTGAAGATTCGCTCAGAGCTAGTTCCTTGGGGCTAGAGTTTGCTGGCACCAATCCTTCCTTTTAAGTTCTGGTTTTGTGGACATTTGTTCACAGAGACATGATGTTCAGCTGCCCTCATCTCCTTCACCCGAATGATCCCACCAGGTCCCTTTTGCCCTTTGTTCCCATCACTGCCCACTGCCAGGCCCCGTCCAGGCCTGCCTTCCACCTACGGGGCAAAGCTGCTCAGTAATGGAAAGTAAGACCTTTTCATTAACCAGTTGGTCAACTCCAGTTCAGCAGAGGTCAAGCACTTACTGTATGTCTTTAAACCAAATGGTTTATTTGCCTTTTATAAAGATGGTGTATATTTTCAGCTTTCTCATTTGGTCTGTAAACTTCTTCCTGTCACGTCTTACTCATGTTTGCATCTCTCAGGGTGCCCACCACGATACTGTGATTACATAGTGCTTAATATATGCACTTCTTGAATGAGAGTAGAAGAGGGAAAAGAAATTGGTGTTAATAGGATACTGTGTATTAGCATTTTTACATATGCTCTTTATTCAGTGCTACCAAAAATCCTTTTCTCTCATTTTATAGAGGAAGAAAATTTATCCAAAACCAGGAAGCTGGTATGTAACAGAGTAGAGATCAGACCCCAGGGCTGTGTAACTAAAGCCTTTATGCTTTCTTTGATAGCATGCTGCCTCACCATTGTGGCTTCATTACTGTGCTCATGCAAGATTCTTCTTTCTGTGATTTTTTTCTTTTTTTTTAAATTGCTGAACCCTGTATGGACATTGCTGATTATGGGGCAATGGCAGTCTGAAGTGCTTCCCAGGTGGCACCAGTGGTAAAGAAACCGCCTGCAAATGCAAGAAATGTAGGAGGTGGAGGTTCAACCCCTGGGTCAGGAAGATCCTCTGGAGGAGGAAATGGCAACCCACTTTAGTATTCTTGCCTGAAAAATTCCATGGTCAGAGGAGCCTTGGGGGGTTATAGTACATAGGGTCGCAAATAGTCGGACACGACTGAAGCAATTTAGCAGTCTGCAGAAAATTGCTGAAAGATTAAAAAGTAGATTTGTAAAAAGTCAACTGGTAAACCAACATATGGGTTGTATTTTAAGTCACCGTTTTGTATCCTCTCAGTCTGTGATCCCTTGTTCACTTCATAAAGTATCCTTTGCCAAATTTTGGAAATAATACTGACAATATGTGAGTGTAAATAAGATGTAAGATATAATGATACATCTGGGTAGAAGAATTTTGAGCATTTAGACAGATTCTCATCATTTTACTTTACATTCTCATGTAAAATAGTAACATTTAAAATCTCATTACCCTTTTAGGAAAATCCAATAAAAATAACCATTTTTCCCACTACAAGTGTTAACTTTTTATGAGGAATGCTGCTTCAATAAAAATGATGGATACTCAAAAATGACAGAAACATTGCTAAATAGTTAAAATTGGCATCACTGAATGAAAATGAATTCAAATGAAAATGTAAAATAGAAAGTAAATAACATTTTAAAAATGTTCTATAAATTATAAAAACATTTCCGTTTCCAGAAAGTTACCAATGCATTAACATTGCCTAAAATGTGAAGAAAGAAATTAAAATTCATGAAGGCATCGCTAAATGAGTGGAGCATGCGTAACTGTTGAAAAACAAATTATAAATTAAAAAATTGTTTGGAAAGTAAAAAGAAGTGCACAAAAATTAAAAAAAAAACAGAAACGTTTCTTGAAAAAAAATAATATGAAAAATGTTTAAAATTATAAACAAAATTTGGAGACCATTTTATGGTGCTTGAAATTTACCAAACATAAAAAAAAAAATCACTGGCTGTAAATTTCTATTTTAAATCTACCAGTTGTTTGGAACAGTTGGGGTATGTGGTTTTGTTCTTCTGTGTAATATTTGAGGCCTTTTTAAAAATTTTTTCACTGGGAGAAATGTTAGGCAGTCATTAAAAATTATGGTTTTAAAGACCACGTAGCACCATGAAAAATGCTCATGGCTGAATGTTTAAGTGAAAAACAAAAAGAAAATTTGTATATATAGTAGAATCATAACTAGAAAATATGCCAACCTAACAGCAATTCTGTTATGTTGTTAGTACTATGGGGTCTTTTCCAACTTTTAAAAAAAATTATATCTTTTGAAGTATAGTTGATTTACAATGTTGTGTTAACTTCTGCTGTTCAGCAAAGTGAATTAGTTATACATATGTACATATCCCCTCTTTTAGATTCTATTCCCATGTCTTTCATGACAGAACATGAGTAGCGTACCTTGTGCTATACAGTATGTCCTTACTACTCATCTATTTTATATCACAGTAGTAGGAACTTGTCAATCTCAGTCTCCCAATTATTCTGTCCCTCAGTTTCTCCCTTGGTAAACCATTGGTTTTTTCCCTGCATTTGTGTCTCTATTTCTGTTTTGTAAACAGTTTCATTTGTGTCATTGTTTTTAGATACCACATATTAAGTGACATCATTTAATATTTGTCTTTCTCTGACCCACTTCACTCAGAATGACCGTCTGTAGGTCCATCCATGTTGCTGCACATGACATTATTTCATTCTTTTCTTGTGGCTGAGTAACATTCTCTTGTATATACGTGCCACATTTCCTTTGAGATTATGGAGAACTCCTTTCTAACTTCTCAGAAACTTCCTCTTCCGGGTGAACTCATCTAAATCCTGAGGATCTGGTATTGCAGGTCAGGTTGGAGTGACCCCTCTCTAGCTTTGTTCCCAGTAGTCTATTATTTTTTCTTTTATTTGCTTAAACTCCATTTCAGGGTAATTATGTTGGCATTAAATTGTTCCTTCAAATCTTCTTATTAGGAATTTCTGTCTTCCCTGTTTTGTGCTTTTGGTTGCGATAGATAGACCTGGTCTTCGAATCTTGTCTCTACTCATAACTTATGTGACCAGTTCGTTTCAGTCCTAGAAGGTTATTTCAATAGCTCCATGCTTTTTGTACCAACTCATTTTCTTTTTAAAGAGTCTGTCAAAATTCCTTACATCTTCTTCAGTAGCATTTTACTTACAGACCAGGAATCACAGAGAAGGGAAGAAGTAATGATGACTTTTATCCAATAACTGAATAAATTCCATTTGCAAACCATGATTTTCCTTTGTAACTCCCTAACAGCATATGACTTCCATTGATAAAACTATATTTGAAAAATTATGATTGTTTTTACTGATGAGTGTTATAAAATGAATATTTTAAAATGAAAGCTCAATTGTTCAACCTGATTTAAGCTGTATGGATTAAAATAAAGGTTACTGAGAGATGAGATGATTATATACCTCTGGCTCATCAATTTTAAGATGAATGGAGTCCTGGGTAGCCTTTACTTTTGGCATCTTTTATTTATTTGCTGAGACTTTCTATTTCAACATTTATTTTGAAAGAGTTCATGATTTTTCATTCAAACTTTTAATAAAAACCATCTTAAAGTCTATTTTAGATAATTCCATTATCTGTGTCATCTTGGTGTTGAAATCTGCTAATTGTCTCTTCCCATAGAAATTTCCATGGTTCTTATATTATCTATGGTGAAACAGATCAGCAGCCCAGGCTGGATGCATGAGACAAGTGCTCGGGCCTGGTGCACTGGGAAGACCCAGAGGGATCAGGTAGAGAGGGAGGTGGCAGGGGGGATCGGGATGGGGAATACATGTAAATCCATGGCTGATTCATGGCAATGTATGACAAAACCCACTGCAATATTGTAAAGTAATTAGCCTCCAACTAATAAAAATAAATGAAAAAAAAAAGAAATTTCCATGGTTCTTTGTATGCTGAGTAATTGTGGATTATATCCTTGAATATTGAATTGAAAGAGTTGGGTCTTGTTTAAATTCTACAGGGAAGGAAGTATTTTTTATTGCTAGAAATGTTGTTAGGTTCAGACCTTATGTTCCAGTTTGTCTTTTATGGGCTTTGGTTCTAAGGCCAGTTCAATCATTGACCCGGTGGGTCGTTTAGCCCTTAGATCTGTTTAGAGTCCTTGCTATGCTGGTTAGGGTCAGATCCTTGTACGTGAGGCTCTGAGATGAGCCCTGGAGCTCGGGCTTTGGTTCTAAGGCCAGTTCAATCATTGACCCGGTGGGTCGTTTAGCCCTTAGATCTGTTTAGAGTCCTTGCTATGCTGGTTAGGGTCAGATCCTTGTACGTGAGGCTCTGAGATGAGCCCTGGAGCTCATAGATGCCTTATGGGCTTACTTTCAGGAAGTCCTTTCTCTTTGCTCTCTTCTCAGCGTTTTCTGGCTGCCTGAGTCTTTCCTTTTCAGGATTGTGGCCCAAATCCTGGAGCTCTAGTTCTTCCACTTTGCTGAACGCTTTTGTGTTTGGTGAACCTCTGTGCCCAAGTGGAAGAAGAGAGAATGAATAAAAGTAACAGAGTATCTCCGCATTCTTGGGAAGTCAAGTCCTCCAGTTGGAGAGGAAGTCCCCCTCCCTCACAGATTCAACTTTTGCTAGTCCCCTTACTGATCACAGCCACCACCACAGGAGTGTTGCCTGGTTGGGGGTGAGGAGAGGGATGAACTATGAAAGAATGGAAAAAAGAGAGGAATACAAAGGTGATATATTTGTTCTCTGAGTTTTAGGAGTACCCCCATTTTGTTCTTCAAGCCAGAACTAGAAGGTTTCTCCCAGAGTTCCCTTTGTGACATGGTGCTTACTTCTGTTTTATCTAGGCTGGCTGATATTGGAGGAAGAAATCATAGGTTGGTTGCTCGTTTAATGGTACATCAGATTCTTGTGTTTTATCCCAGTGTGCCTGTTGCAGTTAACTTTTCAGAAACGCTGCTCTGTGATTTGCATCTTGTTTTATGATTGTATCAGGTGTGAGAGATGGAAGGAGCATGCTTCCTTCATCTTCTCTGCTACTGGATCTGATCCTGGCTCTTAAGGTTTTCACCCAGAAAAATACTTGTTACTTCTTTTCACATTTTATTGGACTGCTGCTGTTGCTGCTGCTAAGTCGCTTCAGTCGTGTCCGACTCTGTGCGACCCCATAGACGGCAGTCCACCAGGCTCCCCCATCGCTGGGATTCTCCAGACAAGAACACTGGAGTGGGTTACCATTTCCTTCTCCAATGCATAAAAGTGAAAAGTGAAAGTAAAGTAGCTCAGTCATGTCCGACTCTTAGCGACCCCATGGACTGCAGCCCACCAGGCTCTTCCGTCCATGGGATTTTCCAGGCAAGAATACTGGAGTGGAGTGCCATTGCCTTCTCCGTTTTATTGAACAGAGGAAGTCAAATGGCCACACCTATTTTCAAAGAGGAAGGGAAATGCAACCTTCCTTGGAAAAGACCCTGATGCTGGAAAAGATTGAAGGCAGGAGAAAGAGGAGATGACAGAGAATGAGATGGTTAGATAGCATTGCTGACTCGTGGGTATGAATTTGAGCAAACTCCGGGAGATAGTGAAGGAGAGGGAACCTTGGTGTGCTGCAGTCCATGATCACAGAGAATCAGACACTGCTTAGTAACTGAACAACAAGAAGATCTATTGGTACTTTGTTAAATTGGTCACTATTACAGTCTCATAAAAATTGATTCCAGAGACCACTGCCTGAGTCTCTGAGAGCTTATTCATGTTTCATATCAATCTTTACCTATCCCACTAAGATTCATTAACTTTCTCCATCTTTTCTCTAAAATAACTTATTTGCTCCCACAAAAGCAGAAGTTTCATGGTATTTGACTTTAGGCACAGAGTTCAGTTGCAGAGTTCTGCACCACTGGAAATCAACTTGGAAAGTTGTTATATAATCTCTCAACAGCCCAGAGAAGGTGCGGGGCAGGGACTCAGATGTAATTTCCAAGTAATGCAAAGGAAATATGTAATTTGACAAGTAATTCTCAGTGAACTTATAGTAACATGACTCACAACACGAAAATCTCTGGATAAAATATGCTGAATGGGAAATGATTCAGTGAAAATATTATTCAGAACAAGCAATTACTGAGTGGAGGTATTACCCACAGCAGACAATTACTCAGTGAAAATATTACAGGGAGCAGGCAAATATTCAATCAAACCTTTGACAAGGAGAGCAATTATTCAATAAACAATCATATAATTGTACCCAATGGAGCATGCTTGCCACATAGCATACAAATCACTTGCAGACACTCAGGATGGTGTTCTGACTGTCGAAAATGTGGATAATTTATGGTTCTCATTTGTCATTGTTGAGATAATTTCATTTCCATTTTTCTTTCAAATAAACAGCATTGAAACTGTGTACAACTATTCTAAAAACCAATTTTTCAAATAATCCTACTGCAGTTTTTTTGTCTCCTCTCATATCATTTCCTTCCTTGTCCTTTACCCCCTGTTCCCTTGTTTTCAATTTTTCTAGTTGCTTCTTCCTCAACCTTACTGCTTTCTTCTTTCTCTTAATATATTTTAAAGATAAGCCTGAATATTAAAAAGCCCTTGATTATTACTAAATCTTCTCTCTGTGAATCATTCATGAGTGTGTTTTCCAAGAAAAAAACATCACCAGCAGTTATGGACTATATGTTGATGGATTATAGGTATAATTTGTAGTGCTAGACTCAGTGAGACTGCAACTCTACCTTCACAAAATTTATAGGCTGAAATGGCAACAGTAAGTTCATCAATAAATACATGTTCCAACCAGTGACACTAATGACTGCTTACTCTGTGTCCGTCACTGTGCTAAGAGGTACATACGACAGCTCTTGTTCTCAAGAATTGTGTGGACCTGTGGTAGAGACTGACCCATGAACCAAAAATATCAACAGAGTAGGTAATTCCTGAGAGATTTGCAAAAGAAGGCGGAGGAGCAGAGATGAGTCCAAGAGAGGCTACCTTGAGGTACTGGAACCTGAATCAAGTGAAAGAAACACGGATATTTAGGCAGGTAAAAAATGTGGGAGAGGCGTTGGTGGCCTCACCCCACACTTGGTGCCTGTGGGGGATTCCAGGCAGTTTGGTGTTGCCCATGTGACATGGCATGCGGTCAGTGGTGGGAAAGGAGGCCGGAAAAATGGGCACATAGACAGAGATGTTCTACACATTAATAGTCCTCTTGCACGTGTATTTAGAGGCCTTTTGGTATGTATCCTTTTCCTTGTCCTTGTTTTCTAGTCTAGAGGCGGATTGAGTGTAGAGGATGATGCTCATCACCGTTTAGGCTCAGAGGGGCCTGAAGAGTAGTAAATATTCAGCAAAGAAAGTGCTTGCTTCAACAAATAAAGAAAAAACGTTTAAGAATGTGAATAACACTGAACATGTATAGAAGGGACTGAAACATAAGATCACAGGAGCTTAGAGAACTGAGGACAAAGGAAGGTGAGAGAAAATCCAGTTACAGGGTCCCCTTCAGGGGAAATGTGGTCAGCAAATACTACAGTAAACCTGTGAGGTACTAGGCACCCCCATATTTTCTTCAGGTCCAATGGAAGTGGCTGCCATCAAACCTACTTGATGATGCAGTGAAGGGGGCTCTGTTGGTGGTAACTGTTTTTGCCATCTAGTGTTTACCCTCTCCTGGTAGCTGCATCCCAGGGCCCTGCCGGGGCACCGACTCTCCCCCAGGCTTGTCCTTGTGGCCTGGGCAGCACTGCCCCCGACCCCCAGCTCTGGGGTCTTCTGACAATCAAGGTTTCTACTCTTCTGTGCTCTCACTGACTTCTGTTCCCTGTGGGAAACATACAACCCCATTAACGACCGCAGGTAACTCTCACCTCTGGATTGAGCGGAGTGATGGAGTGAGGCTGCATATGTGAGCTGTCTCTCTACACTAGGGTGGCTAGACTGAGACCAAAGCCTGCATGGTTTTCTGTGTACAACTGGAGCACGTGGGTGTGTGGCATATTTTAATGCCTTAACTAAATCATTAGGAAGCATCTCTCTGTTCCTTGAGCTTTTCAGACTATGCCAGCCATTATGATTTTTATTTTCCTGCCTTGGTTTGAGTTGGATTTTGTGTCTTTAAAAGCCAGCGCAGTCTTAATGTAGGACTGAGTATTTGAAATAGTTTGTTAGATGACTGCTCTGTTATTTGTTGTTGTTTAGTCAATAAGTCTGACTCTTTGGGACCCCATGGACTGTAGCCCACCAGGCTCCTCTGTCCATAGGATTTCCCAGACAAGGATACTGGAGTAGGTTGCCATTTCCTTTTCCAGAGGAACTTCCTCACTCAGGGACTGAACCTGAGTCTCCTGCATTGGCAGGTGAATTCTTTACCACTGAGCCACCAGGGAAGCCTGCATACTAAACTAGCTAAAATAAGTAAAGAAATACACTAAACTATCAATAATGGCAGTTCCTTATCTATGAATGGCCCCTTATAGCTGCAAAACCTTTTTGTATATACCATATTGCTTAATCTTTATCATAAACATTGAGGTAGATACTACTTAAATCTTTTATTTTTAAAGAAATAAGTGTTTTCAGGGTTATACAAAGTATAAGTGTCTTGGACACAAACTCAAGCCTTTTGACTCCAACTTGAAGGCTTTTGCCAAGATACTTCTACATTTTTAACTATTACCAGGTACACATCAAAGACTTACAGTATATTTTCTTCTTTTTCAGTTTAAAAAGGTATTTTATTATTATTTTTTTCATTTATTTTTATTAGTTGGAGGCTAATTACTTTACAATATTGTAGTGGTTTTTGCCATACGTTGACATGAATCAATATTTTCTATTTTTTGTAGATTTTAAGAGTTGAGCAATAAGCAGTGCGTCCTTTCAGGTTTCTTATTTATAAATGTGAAATTTAGAAATTAATGATAGAGTGATAGAAAAGGGAAGATTGCTTTGAAATGCTTCATATTTTCTTTAAAGTAAAATTCTCAAAAGCTGTCATTTTAAAAGTGACTGTTGTCAACCTTAGGTAAAAGATACTTTATTAGAAATAAGGAATTCCTTTAGTAAACTTCAAATTTACTTCTTGGCCTCACATCTCAAATAAGTGCATCATAAGCCTTATTTTCTAGGTCACTGATGTCATGTCTTTTGGATGTTGTAATTTAATTTCACTGTTGAAATTTGAGTCTCTTTGTCTTTTTATTAAGAAAAGAAAACATCAGAAATTTTTAAAAAAATACATCCTTTTAGTGGAATTGCTGAAGAAGTATTTGGAATTGTTACTTTTATTGCTGATTTTTAAACTTTGAGATATAACTGACGTATAACATTGTATTAGTTTCATGGCTACAGCATAATGATTTGATATTTGTGTACCTTGTAAAATGATCCCTACAATAAATCTACTTACCTCTGGTGTCCATATATAGTTAAAACTTTTTTCTTGGGATGAAAACTTTTAAGATCCACTCTTTTAGAAAATTTCAAATATGCAATAGAGTGTCACTAATTATAGTCATCGTTCTGTACCTTATATCCCCAGGACATATTTATTTTATACCTAGAAGTTTATATTTTTAAGATCCCTTTTTTCTATTGCAGTGTGTGACTTTTCAATTTCAGATGTTTTTGATACAGTTTGGCTCATCAGGGAATCATCACTCTCATGAGCTCTATTTGCTGTTCATAGAACCGATTTTCTTCCAGGGATATATGGCTGGAGTCACGGCAAAGCTACACAAGTCTGATCAGGATCTTCCCAGGGTTGGTTCAAATTCTGGGTCTGTTTTTGTTGAATCTTAAATCTTGGAGAAGTCGTGCATGAGACTTTGCAGTTAAAAAAATTAAGTAAGTCTTTCTCTTTTGAATAAAGGTGCAGTTGCTACACATTACTCTACATTATTTAATCATACCCTTAGGGACTAGAGAGAGGCTCCTTGAAGCATCGCTTCTATCTTGTCGGGAAATTAATAGCAGAATAAATGCCCCTGCAGAAACAGAATAAGGACCTCTTTGCTCACTTGAGCTTTATCTAAGTGTATCGAATTACAGCATATAATAGTTCAACTTGAACTTTAACAGCACCCTTTGTGAAATTTTTGATAGTGTTTGTTCACCCTTTGCCTTGCCAGTTAGTTACTCATTTCTGTGTCCCCTCTCTTTTGAAATAATTGTGACCTTGTTGAAAGCATGGACAACACTTTCAAAAATATTTTTGTCTATACGTCCTTTAAGAATACATAGACTAATACATCGTATGAGGAGATGCTCAGTATATGTCTGTTGACTGTCTCGAAAGTAGATTTGTACCATATTGGTCCAAAACATTGCATTTGCAATTTGTTTCAAAAAGAAGTGATACAGATTCAGTTCAGATGAGATGATGGTGAAGCAGGTAAACTCATACTGCTAGAGAAAATAAAAGATAATGTACACATTTTGTTCTCTCCTTTATAGCAGTAAGGCTCTTTGTAAAGAATTCAGCTCTTATTTTGAGTGAAATGAGGATCTTTCAGGATCCAAAAAAATATTTACGCTTCCTGGCCTTACCACCATACTAATGAAAACTTTATTCTAAGGAAATAATTTCTCAACAGAAAATGCCATTCATTTATTCAATAAACAGTAATCAAGTATCTCCTCTATGCCAGGCACTGATGTAGACATTTGACAAACATCACTGAACAAAATGGAGTTTGTTTAAAAAAATATTTTTTTGATGTGGAGCATTTTTTAAATATTTATTTTTTAAAAATATTTAAATGTTTTAAAAATATTTATTTTATTAGTTTTGGCTGTGTTGGGTACCATTTTCAAAGTCTCTATTGAATTTATTACAGTAATATTTCTGTTTCATGTTTTGCTTTTTGGCTGTGAGGCATGTGGGATTTTAACTCCCTGACCAGGGATCTATCCTGCACCCGCTGCATTGGAAGTGTTAGTCATTAAGTTGTGGCTGACTCTTTGCAACCCATGGACTATAGCCCTCCAGGCTCCTCTGTCCATAAAATTCTCCAGGCAAGAATACTGGAGTGGGTACCCATTCCCTTTTCCAGGGGATCTTCCTTACCCAGGTCTCCTGTACTGCAGGTGAATTCTTCACGTGTGAACCACCAGGGAAGCCCTGCATTAGAAGGTGAAGTCTTAACCATTCGATCACCAGGGAAGAATTAGAAGGTGAAGTCTTAACCATTCGATCACCAGGGAAGAATATAAAGGAGAATGACAGACTAATAATAAATATAGTAATTATAAATGATTAACCTATATAGGATATTAGATTCTTATGAATGCTTTGGGGAAAAAAAAGAACAGAGGAAGGAGTAGAAATATGGAATTAAGGGTTAAATTTTTAAATGGGGCTTTAGGGTAGATCTTATTGAGAAAGTCATATATGAGCATTGATGAGAGAGAGTTGTCAGATGATGATCTGTGGGGATGATAGAGCAGCAAGTGCAATAGTCCTAAGATAGGAAAGTGCTTAGCAGGTTCTAGAAAAAGCTGAGAGGCCAGCAGTCAGGGACAGAGGAGCAAACAAAGAAAAGAATGGTGGAAGATAAAGTTTGACAGAAATGGGAGACCAGATCATGTAGGGCTGCGTTGGCCTTGTGAAAAATCTGTGTCTTGTATTAATTGATAGGAGGATCCATTGCAAGGTTCTGAGGGAAAAAACATGGCAGGATCTAACTGGCATTTAAAAGGGATCTCTCTTCGGGACTTTCCTGGTGGTCCAATGGTTGAGACTCCACACTCTCAATGCAGGGGGCCTGGGTTTGATCCCTGGTCAGGGACCTAGATATTGCATGGTGCAATCAAGAGTTCACATGCTACAACCAAAAGCTCCTGCATGCCATAAGCAAGAGTGAAGATCCCAGATGTCGCAGGTAAGACCTGGTGCAGTGAAATAAATAAATATAAATAGCTGTGAAAAATCAATCAATCAATCAAAAGGATCGCTCTTGTGGCTATATTGAGAATAGCCCATAAGGAGGAAATGATTGGAGTCAGGTCACCAGTTAGAAAGAGAAGTGGACTGAGTAATGACTCCCTGAAAGACCCTAATACCTGAAACCAGTGAGTGTTGCCTTGTATGGAAAAAAATTGCTACAGGTGTTAGATTAAGGATCTTATGGTAGGGATATTGTCCAGATTATTTTGGTGGGACCTTTATTTTTTATTTTTATTTATTTATTTATTTTTTTTTGGTGGGACCTTTAAATACAACCACATTTATTCTTCTTGTCTTGACTACAGACAAGAAAAAGTCCATGTGATAGAAACAGAGTCAGAGAAAAATGTTACAAAACTGGTTTTGAAGATGGAGAAAGTGGCCCTGAGCCAAGGGTGAAACTCTAGCTGCTGGAAATGGCAAAGAAATGGGCTCTTGACCACAGCCTCTACAGAAAGGATGGCCCTGCCATCACCTTGGTTTTGGCTGAGTGATATTGATTTTGGACATATTACCTCCAGAACTATAAGAGAATAAACTGTTGTTCTAAGCCACCATATTTGTGGTAATTTGTTACAGTAGCCTGTAAAAACTGGTGTACAAGTTACTGCTGTATCCAGGAAGGAGATGATGGTAGTCACCTAAGGATGATACAATGGAGATGGTAAAAAAAACCTGCATTTTAAAATAGGTTTTAAGTGTAGAATAAATAAGATTTTCAGTGAGATCAAAGTGGGATTTGACATAAAGGAAGGAGTCAAGGATAGCTCCAAAATTGTTGTGTAAGCAACTGAAATGATTTTGCACCAGCTGAGATGAAAAAGTTGCGTGTTGAGAAAGTTTTCCGAGTGGCAAACAGGAGTTCTATTTTGGACACACTGGGTTTGAGATTTTTTTTTTAGATATAAATGGAGACTTGAATAAGCAGTTGGGTATAAAAGCATGGAGTTTGGAATTCAGATCTTTGGCTGGTGACGCACATTTGGAAGCTATTGACATACGTTTGGCATTGAAAGCCATGAGATGAGAAGAGTTCATCAAGGGAGTAGATGTAAACAGAAAAGAGAAAAGAACTAAAGACTGATCCTTTGGGAGCTCTACCTGACAGGCTTGAGGGAAGCTCTGTGCATGAACATAACCATTGGAAGAATATTGATACAAATATGTAAATAATTTTAATTCCGACAATAGGGAACTGCCTATGTCAACCTGGGAACATCAATTCAGTGGCGTTACCTCTTCACTAACAACAATGATTATGATGACAGTGGAAGTAATTAGGATGAATTGCTAAGTGACATAAAGGAAAACTCAAAATACACAAATATTATAATTGTGACACTGAACCTGAAAAGGCATTGTGTACAATTAAAATAATTGCGTTAATTTTTGGTTTCTTATACTGAGCAGATTCCAAGTTATGTTTTTAAATAATTATATAATGCACAAAATCTCCTGTGAGATAACACTGAATCATTTCATGGTCTTTGTTTAGCAGTAACACAACGGAAAGCGCTTTGAAAAGAATTTAGTGAAACATTTCAAAATCGCGTTCCTTTAGATTCACAGTCATTTAAAAAGCATTTTGAAACATCGTACGTATAGCACTGTTATTTTAAATACCAAAGATTTTGGTAGATGAAGTAGTAGAGAGCATGGTAAGTCATATTAAGAAACACAATTCAGTGGGGGAAATTTGAAGATCTAATTGGCTTTATTGAAAGATATAAGAGAACCAAGTGGTTCTCCAGCACAGGCCAACGGAGCTGATGACTAGAAATATGTGTCTAACGTTTGTAGACCTGGGAGCTTAGGATGTTAGCGGCAGAGGTGACATTCAGCACATACCAGGCCTCGGCCAGGGGCTGGGGCTTGAAGAGAGGTGGCTGTTGTTGCCTGAAATTGCTTCTCACAAGCAACAAAGCGTCCAAAAGATGCAGAAGGTGGACCTCAAAAACCATCCAGCAAAAGCCAAGAGAATCCTGAGAATAAACAGTGAATAATCTTTCTTCCTAGAACATTATGTTCTGTCTAGAAGAGTTGTAATAAATATAGCTTCCAGTTTCATATGAAATGTTTTAATGATAAATCTATACTGAAGTTTCAGATAAACTTTACAATAACTCTCATTTAGAAAGATATTATAGGATTTCATTTTATACTCATAATGATCCTATTGGGTAGATAATAATACCCCAGGTTTACAGGAAAAAAAAAAAAAAAGAAAACAACAACCCAAAGGCCTAAGAAGATTAACTGCTTGCTCAGGTTTGAGAGGCTCCACATTTCAACCCAAGTGTGTCTGCTTTCTTCATTTTAAGGGAGTTTTCAAATTAGGCTATAAATCCTACTGTCTATGTTGATGAGCCAACACACTTGAGTTTTTCAACTAATTTAAAAAATGAATGATTGCTCACATTTCTTTTATGGAGCATAACTTTTGGCCACCTTGAGGCTTCAGTGAGTTTTGAGTGCCTGATGGCATTTATGAAGCTCCTTAGGTTCTTGTATTCAGGTGAGGAGATGATTAGACCATTTGACAAATGTGATATCAGAACTTAGCACCCGGCAGAAATGAACCTTCACCATGGCAGAGCAATTTAATTATTATGTAGGTGTTCTTGTGGGTTGTAAGCACTTTATTACCAACACCGAAATACTAACTTCTATATATGCCATGTAATGGCATAAAGCTTGCAGGGCGGTTGAAATGGCGCATCCTCCATTGCTAACAAATCAAATGTAATGAGGAAAAATTGAGAAAATGAAAATGGAAATTACTTCCCCTGCAGGGAGCTTAGAAACTGAAAGTTTTCTTACTCCCTTATTTCTTTCTTAAACTTAATTTCACAGTGGTTTTGCTCTGCGTTAACAAAATACTCTTCTCTTCAAATGTGATGGCTCCCATTAAAAATGTTATTAGATACCAGATTACTGTCCATTATAGTCATGGTGCAAAGAACTAAAAAATCAGATCTCATGTATTTGACTTCATTCTTTTTTTTTTTTTTTCATTTTTATGTGCCTCATTGTATCAGGTAAGATGTTTTTAGCTACAAATAAGAGAAAACCGAATACAAGCTAGCTTAAATTGTATGGAAACGTAATTGGAAGAACTCCACTGAAAGATTAGGTTTCAAGTATAGTTTGATAAGCATTTCAGTTGCGTTTTCCTGCTGTAGTTTATCAATTACTTTCCCCATGTGACAGCTTTACCCTCTTGGTAGCAAAGTGTCCCTACCTTCAATTCAGTTCAGTTCAGTCGCTCAGTCGTGTCTGAATCTTTGCGACCCCATGAATCGTAGCACGCCAGGCCTCCCTGTCCGCCACCAACTCGCGGAGCTTACTCAAATTCATGTACATCGAGTCGGTGATGACATCCAGCCATCTCATCCTCTGTTGTCCCCTTCTCCTCCTGCCCCCAATCCCTGCCAGCATCGCGGTCTTTTCCGATGAGTCAGCTCTTCGCATGAGGTGGCCAAAGTATTGGAGTTTCAGCCTCAGCATCAGTCCTTCCAATGAACACCCACGACTGATCCTTAGGATGGACTGGTTGGATCTCCTTGCAGTCCAAGGGACTCTCAAGAGTCTTCTCCAATACCACAGTTCAAAAGCATTAATTTTTCGGTGCTCAGCTTTCTTCACAGTCCAATTCTCACATCCACACATGACCACTGGAAAAATCAAAGCCTTGACTAGATGGACCTTTGTTGGCAAAGTAATATCTCTGCTTTTTAATATGCTATCTAGGTTAGTCATAACTTTCCTTCCAAGGAGTAAGCGTTTTTTAATTTCATGGCTGCAGTCACCATCTGCAGTGATTTTGGAGCCCCCAAAATAAAGTCTGACACTGCTTCCACTGTTTCCCCATCTATTTCCCATGAAGTGATAGGACCAGATGCCATGATCTTAGTTTTCCGAATGTTGAGCTTTAAGCCAACTTTTTCGTTCTCCTCTTTCACTTTCATCAAGAGGCTCTTCAGTTCTTCACTTTCTGCCATAAGGGTGGTGTCATCTGTATGTCTGGGGTTATTGATATTTCTTCCAGCAATCTTGATTCCAGCTTGTGCTTCATCCAGTCCAGCGTTTCTCATGAAGTACTCTGCATATAAGTTAAATAAGCAGGGTGACAATATACAACCTTGACGTACTCCTTTTCCTATTTGGAACCAGTCTATTGGTCCATGTCCTTATGTACTTGTTTTTGTTGTTTAGCTGCTAAGTCTTATCTGGCCACCCAATGCAAAGAACTGACTCATTGGAAAAGACCCTGATGCTGAGAAAGATTGAAAGCAAAAGGGAAAGGGGATGTCAGGGGATGAGATGATTAGATAGCATCACCAACTTAATGGACATGAATTTGAGCAAGCTTTAGGAGATAGTGAAGGACAGAGGAGCCTGGTGTGCTACAGTCCATGGATCAAAAGTGAGGACAAAAGCCATGCATGGCCTCATGATTTTGAATAAATAAATGGAACCTAAGTTGGGTTGCTTGGTTCCCATATACAGGATGATAAATTAGAGAGCAGATGGTCAAATAACAGAAGGAGATGGTATAAGTGAAAAATTGCTTTAGTCATGGAGAAAGATTGGTTTCTTGAGCAGTTAGACACACAGAGTCTCTGGGCTTTGGGTTTTGAATATTTATCTCATTTTATACATCCAATCCTGGGGAATTATTCATTCTTTCTTTTTTAACTATTTATTTTTTTGTCTGCATAGGGTCTTAGTTGTGGCACATGGGATCTCCAATCTTCATTAGATCGTAACAGGATCTTTAGTTGTAGTGTACGAATTCTTAGTTGTGGCATGTGGGATCTAGTTTCCTGACTAAGGAGTGAACCCCAGCCCCCTGCATTGGGAACATGGAATCTTAGCCACTGGACCACCAGGGAAGTCCCCCAAGGGCACAGTTCTTTTACCACCATATTCCCTTCCTATCCTGATTTAAATGGCCCTCTGAACAGGAAGGACCTGTTTTTGTTCCTTTCAGTTGTTTGGCCCAGGGTGCCTGAGTGGTGCTGACTCATTTGTTTCATCTCCTGGCTTGTAACCACAACCCCAACAAATCAATCCAATGGCCTCTCTCTATGGTTGATGCTAACACTTTATGACATACGTTGTTATTTTTCTTCCATTTCATACTCTGTTAGAGCAGTCCAGTCCCTCCAAAATGTTATTGCAAAAGCTGATTTCAGAAACTCCTGATATTTGTAGTTTTATTTCATTAGTAAGTTAACCGTCTTGATCAATTTACTCTAAACACACCAACACAGTTCTTACTAGGAAACTGGAGGAGGTGGCAGTTAAAAGTAAGACCTTGAAGTATGAATGAGAATGAACCAGCTAGTTCTAAATATGCAAGCAAACATCATGTTGCTGAAGCTGCCACAATAAGAGAAGAGAGTAAAGGCATTTTGCATTTTCCTTCCTGTGGCTCTGAGTTTAATGGGCTCTTGCATCTCAACTAGTTGGTGGGTGGACATGTTTTACTTTTGTATATTCTTATTCTTTCACTTGTGAGCTTTAAAGTTATCTCCCAAAAGGGCAATAGAATTTTTTTCCAACTTATTCTTGAATATTGTGCTCTTGTCTCCATCCTCAAAGCTCAATGCATTAGCAGATGATAACTTAGGATCCATTTAAGAAGACAGTCATAAGGAAGCATCCTTTTGGAGTTCATTCTGCATGCCAAGGTAATTTACAATAAAATGAAGGGAAAAATAAAATATAATGAGCAGAAATTTCTTTCCATACCAGTCATGTAGAGATTGGTACTAGCCTTCAGGTTCTCATCTGAGTGGAAGATGGGGGTAAAGGGTCTGTACTTGATAGCTAGAAATCTAGAGTCTTATCTGGGATAAACCAGGCAGGTGATGCTATCAGAACCAGATGGTTTCCACGGTTAGGTTAACTTGTCCTGCAGACAGAATCATTTTAGCACAAATTAGGTCTTTCAGTGTGAAGTCAGAATTTAAGGTTGAGCAGGAAGAAATTGAGAATTCAAGCCGCATAGAAGAAATGCTAATTTTATTTTTGTGGAACTCATAGAGTGATTTAAGATCAAAAGAAAACATTAAATTAAAATTACCATATATAATTGGATTTCAGCAAGTTGCTCTAATAAAAATAACTCAAGGAGACCTGGGTTTTAGTTCTGACTTTGCCTCTAGCTGTTTGTGTGTAACCGTTGGAAATGTTATTTAACTTTCTATATTTCTCATCTGTAGAATAATATGAGAATAAAATACAAGGTCTTTTAGGCTTAAAAAATACAGATAAACACTGGAAACCCTTATGAAGAGTAAAAGTGAAAGTGTTAGTCATTCAGTCCTGTATGACTCTTTGAGACCCCAAGGACTGTAGCCCACCAGGGTTCTCTGTCCATGGGATTCTCCAGGCAAGAATACTGGAGTGGGTTGCCATTCCCTTCTCCACGGGATCTTCCTGACCCAGGGATCATACCCAGATCTCCTTCATTGCAGACATATTCTTTACTGTTTGATCCAGATGCTACAAGTGTTATCACCCTTATCTCTCCCACTCACATCTGTTCTTTATCTAATAAGATGACTCAATAAAACCAAGAAAGATGAATCATACTCCAGGATTCTATTAAATATCTCCCACACACCCACCAAATAGATAATAAAGAGAAAACATGAAAATAATAACCAAAGAGACTGGGTAAGGAGGACAAAGAGCAGAAGCCCAGGAATGATTAAATGATAAGTTCCTGCAAGAGAGCTCACAACAACTGAAACTGACTCAGCAACTGAAATAGTGTCAAAGTTCAAAGATACGTCATAGTTCTTTGAATCTAAGTCATTTTAATGTTTTGGTATTTGGTGGCATCTTACAATCAATTTCCACAGAAGTTTACTAGTCAGAGAGAGGAGTGTGTTCCCATATAATTGTCATTACCTTCACAAATGCCACTTTAACTGTGCAAAGTCCTGATTAAATATCAGTTGGATTATCTTCACTGTTAGAACACATATGGTTGACTTTTTAATTAAATTTTATCTTTATTTTTAAAAAGTTTTAAAATTATACCAAGGAAACCACATTAAAATAAAAAATTAATGCATTCCTAGAAAACTTTTTGTCACGCTCCAGGGAAATCAATGAAAAATCATAGATATTGTAAAATTTCTTATAGAATCTTCAAAGGTGGAAGTTGATGATTTGTTCATAACACAGAAGGATTATTAGACAGATTCATAACATTTACCTGTAAAATTTCAAAGTGCCTCTTCATAGTACCTGATGTTTTATTTCCAGAAATTAAGAATAAACAATAGCAGCAACAACAGAACCAACTATGAACTTTAACCAAATGGTAAATGCAAGTGAAACTCTAATCATTTGTATATGCTTAAGAATTTTGCTGTCAGTTCAAAATGAGATGAGGAGGTAAAGATATGCACATGAGTAATAATGTTTTTCTGTCTCCATGATGCTACATGTAATCATGTCCTATCAAAGTAACTTCGATTAGTGGACTCAGTATCAAGAAATCTTGGATTCAAAATCTGGTTGATTTCCATCCAGCTGCTTCACTCAGATGGAAAGGAAGAAATGAAATGAAAGGTTGGCAAAAGTTGTCTTACACCAATGCCTCTTCTTTCTCCTCTGCCTCCAAGTGCATTATATTCTTCAAATAAGAATAAGAAAAAAGGACAGACAATTAATTTAGTTTATCTGTATTATAGTCTATGCCAACATGTAAACACCCCCAGATATTTGAGAAATAATTAGTCAATTATCAAGTGTCTTATTTTGACGGTGTCAAGTAGCATCAAGAGAATGGGAAAGACAAGCCAAAGACTGGAAGACAATATTTGCAAAAGACATATGTTATAATAGGCTACTATGTTATGTATACAAAGAGCTCTTAAAATTCAGTGTAATTTAGGAAAATGAACAACCTGACTAAAAATGAGTGAAAGACCTGAACAGTCACCTCACCAATGAAGATATACGGATGACAAAAAAGCATGACAAGATGGTCCACATCACATGCCTTTAGGGAAATACAAATTAAACCAATGAGATGCTGCTACACACCTATTAGAATGGCCAAAATCCAGAATACTGACACCACCAAGTGCTGGTGAGAATGCGGAATAGTAGGAACCCTCATTTATTGCTGGTGGGGATACAAAATGGTATAGCCATGTTGAAAGACAATTTGGAAGTTTTGTGCAAAACCAATCATATTCTTAGCAAACTATTCAGCATGTTTCTTGGTATTTATCCAAATGAGTTGAAACTTAACCCACACAAAAACCTGTACACAAATGTTTATAATTGCTTTATTCATGATTTTTTATTCATAATCGACCAAACTTTGAAGGAACCAAGATGTCTTTCAGTAGATGAATGGATAGATAAACTGGTATCTCCAAGCAATGGAATATTATTCGGCACTAAAAAAGGGAGAACTATCAATGCATGAAAAGACATGGAGGAAATTTAAATTTATATCACTTAATGAAAGAAGCCAATCTGAAAAGACTGAATACTGTGTGATTCCAACTATAAGACATTCTGAAAAAGGCAAAACTATGGGGATGGTGAAAAGATCAGTGGTTTCCAGTAATTTGGGGGGAGGAAATGTGGGTGAATAATATGGATCACAGAACATTTTGGGGGGAAGTGAAACTATTCTGTGTGATTCTATGATGGCAAATTCTACATGTCATTATACATTTGTCAAAAGCCATAGAATGTACAATACCAAAGGGAATTCTGATCTAAACTGTAGATTTTGGTTGATAACATTGTGTTAATGTAGATGGGTGATATTGATAATAGGGAAAGATGTGCTTGCATGGAAGCAGACGTGTACAGGTAATGGCTGTACCTCCCTCTCAATTTCGATGTGAACCTAAAAAGTAAAGCTCATTAAATAAGATTTATTAAAACAAAATATATAATAGATAAGAACCTACTGTATAGCACAGGGAACTCTATCCAGTGTGTGTAAAGACCTCTGTGGGAATGGAGTCTAGAAGAGAGTGCATATTTGTGTATGTATGGCTGATTCACTTTATAGCAGAAACCACCACAACATTGTAAAGCAGCTATTCTCAAATATAAAATTAGTTAAAAAGGAAAATGAGATGAAAATAAAAAAAATCAAATAACCGGATATTTGAACTACATTATATAAATTAGTTGAGTGGTTAGCAGAAATTTTATTCTGGTTTTGTGTAGTGCCCTGGAAGCCTGTTCCCGAGGTTCCAGCCTCACTGCAGGACTTGTTTCTGTGTGTGAGTGTTTGAGCCCATGGACTCCTCTTTGGACTCTTGCCGGCAGTACTCAGCGCACTGTAACCTTTAAAGTTATCACAGGGAAAAATGGAGAACAGAGGAGAAGGGGCGACAGAGGATGAGTTGGTTGGCTGGCATCACCGACTCAATGGACATGAGTTTAAGCAAACTCCAGGAGAGAGTGAAGGGCGGGGAAGCCTGGCGTGCTGCAGTCCATGGGGCTGCAAAGAGTCGGACATGACTTAGCGACTGAACAACAACAGTTATGATCGATGAGTGAAATAGTAACTGCTGTTTATTTCTCTCTTTCTATGCCCTG
Organism: Muntiacus reevesi; assembly: GCF_963930625.1. Lineage (NCBI taxonomy): Eukaryota > Metazoa > Chordata > Mammalia > Artiodactyla > Cervidae > Muntiacus > Muntiacus reevesi. Next base: position 34,779,070 of record NC_089252.1, on the reverse strand, counting down.
ATATTTGTGTACAAAATAAGGAAGAACATTATGTTTTTTGCCAGGTGGTATAAGAATTCCTCATAATGAGGAAATCACCCTTGTTAGGAAGATGACTTGATCAGTTCATTTAAGATAGCGTGGCTGTGTGATAGAATCAAAGCTCTTTTTGTTTTGGCTGCATTGGGTCTTGCTTGCTGCGCACTGGCTTTCTCTACTTATGGCAAGCATGGGCTTCTCATTGTGGTGGCTTTTCTTGTTGCAAAGCATGGACTCGGTAGTTTCAGCATCTGGGCTCAGGCTTTGTTGCCCTGTGGCATGTGGAATCTTTCTGGACCAGGGATCCAACTCATGTCTCCAGTGGTTAAGGCAGATTCTTAACCACTGGACCCCCAGGGAAGTCTGGGATCAAAGCTTTTGAGAAGGGCTTAAAAGAGTTGAGGTGGAAGGAGGTCGTGTGGTCTTTGACGGGTTCCTACCCACAGCCGTGCATGTGAATAAATGGTAAAATGACTCAATCTTTAAAATGTTTTATCTTAAGTTTGTTTACTTGGTAGAGAACAGTGAAAATTTGGTTCCCTGTCGAAGTTGACATGGGAAAAATTGAAATAGCCCACATACATGGGAGCTGGAGAGAGATGATGAGAAAGTAAGTGCTGAGGACTTTGCAGAGAGTGTGTACAGATGCAGTATATCTGTGGTATTGACATTTCATGGGCTGTGATTAGAGGACAATAATTCGCAAGCTGTGTAATTGGGGGCTCAGTGCAAGCAGAGCTTAGCTAATAACTGAGTTATGTGAAAGGATGCATATACACAAAAGTGATCATTTACACATTTTGTATATGTGCATTTGTGTTTGTGTGTTTATGTGTGTATTTTAAATAAACTCTGTAATTCCTAGGATTCTTGAAAACCAAGTATAATATGTGCTTGCATGCTAAGTTGCTTCAGTCGTGTCCGACTCTTTGCAACTCTCCAGACTGTAGTCTGCCAGGTTCTTCTGTTCATGGGGATTCTCCAGGCAAGAATCCTGGAGTGAGTTGCCATGCCCTCTTCCAGGGGATCTTCCCAACCCAGGGATCGAACCCAGGTCTCCTGAGTCACCTGCATGGCAGACGGATTCTTTACATCTGAGCCACCAGGGAAGCCCGAGTATAATACAGGTATAGCCTAAAGTATGAGAATCCTCTTTACAAGGAAAAAAATTGATACCTTACTGGTTAACCTTGACAGAAAGTGTTGAATAGCCTCTAGTTCTTGGATTACCTAGTATTGAGACATTTGGAAAAGTTATTTCAAATGAGAGAAAACTGTACTTTGGTCAAGCATGTCAAGTAATTAGTTATCTGAGACTTTTTAGTAGTTCACATTAATACTTTTGAAAGCTGGTTCTGGAAGAATGAATTTTGCCTTTCGTGATCTGGAGAAAATTCATTTTTCCAACACCCAAGAGAAGAGAAAAAATTATACAGATTGAGTTGGAATTCATGGTTCTGATTTGATCCAGTTAGGCAGGCAGATGAAGCCACAAAATTACAAAAATATTTTTGGAAGCTAAAAGTGGGTTTATACTGTTTATTTTTTGTATTCAAAACATTTGTGACTACTCTTGGCCCTCAATCTTCTATATGTGTTTCAACATCAATTTTCATATTCTACAAACAACATTTCTGCATGTTGATTAGAATTACATTAATGCAGAGAGCTGATGAATGACTTCTATAATTTCAAGTAGTGAAAGCAGAAATGATTTCTTGAAATGTAACAATTGTTATTTAGCACTAACATAGGTATACTTTTTTATTAATATTTATGTATTTATTTGACTGCACCAGGTCTTAGTTGTGGTACATGGAATCTTCGATCTTTGTTGCAGCATGTGAGATCTAGTTCCCCATCTGGGGATCAAACCAGGGTCCCCTGCATTGGGAGCAAAGTGTCTTAGTCACTGGACAACCAGGGAAGACCCTAGCTATACTTTCTATTGTTGAAAAGACTCACAGGTGTTGCTAACTCACTCTGATTGTAAACTATGGAAAGATTGTTACATTTTATTAGTGGTAGTTTTTTTCCCTGTTCATGGGCAAACCTGAACTCAAACCATGGTCAACCCTAGAGTTAGGAGCCCCAGGTGGAACAGCCTGTCTGTTTCCCTGAAATTGATTCCCTTCTTTTGTCCTACACTTCCTCTCTTGGACTGGGGGAGAGACAGTGCAGAACTGCAGCAGAGGACTTTAAGTGACTTCAAAAATTCAAATTAGCAATTTTCAAGTTAGAATGAATAACTTCTTCAAGAATTTAGAAGAAAATGGTAAAGACATGAAATCATGAATAAAAGAAGAAAAGACTTGGAGAATGGAGAACTAAAATGCATATACAAATAAATTTTTATATACATGTCAAAACTTTTTATAGACAAATAAAAAGAACAAGAAATCGAAAATACTAATGTAATGAGAAGATGATGAAGTGATAAATGATATGATGCAAAGAAGCAACGGTCAAATAAGTTATGAAAGAAAATTCTAAACAACTTAAGTTTTCATATTGAAGTTTCATATTTCATATCCCCAAATATAAAGCAAAAATCATTAAAATATATTCAGTGATTGACATTTTTGCCATTCAGCCATTCCCTAGGATTAAGAACAAACAGGAATATAGGCAGAAGTAAATGGCTTATTTACCATGGAAATATACATATTGGAGCATCATATTTCCCTGTTAAAATATATCTATATATGTAATTAGATGAAGATGTTGCAATATCTATACAATTTTTTAGGGAAAAAAGATTGTGAGAAAAATTTCTACATATAGTAAAGTTATAAAATTAGTGTGTAAAAATAGATAAAGGCATTGTTTCTTTGGAGCTTTTAGCAGGTAAAATCTTAAATTAGCAGAATCAGATTTTTAAATTGAGATCCCTTACTTTACACTGGACTTCTATTTTTATTCTTAGTATGTCTTCTTAGGTCTCCAGGTACACTGTTTTGCCCGAATTTATCAACCAATTCAAGTGATTGATTGTCTGATTTTTCCCACTACACTAAATCAATACAAAGTCTAGACATTGTGAATTTAAGCATAAATTCTCTGTGGAAAACTTATGGTAGTTTAAACTGGCACTGCAGGTAGAATCTTCTGAAATTATGTTTGGAATGAAAGATTTATGTCAGTGTCTATCCCCTCATCCTTCCTGCAGATGTTAACAGTTGCTCCTGTATAGACTCTAGGCCATTTGTGGAAGACTGAGTTCCCCAGAATCAATCCTTGAGACAAAAAATTTGAATTAAAGCATTTGTCTGGCAGAGAGTCCCAGGATGGCCGTAGGGGACTGGGAAGTGAACCAAGGAAAGGAAGGCAACCAAAAAAGGTGCATTGATACAGGTAGTGTGTACACGTTGACACTTAACATGCCCTTAAAACAACAACAGCAGCAACAAAGACTCACATAGATTTCTTTTTTTTTAAATTTTGGCTGTACTGTGCTCACGTGGGATCTTATTAAGAGTTCCCTAACCAGGGATCAAAGCTGTGTCCCCTGCAGTGGAAGCGCAGAGTCCTAACCACTGGACTGCCAGAGATTCTCCAGTGCTGCTATTTCTTTTTATTGTTGTTGTTTCTGTTTTGTTATCATAATTATGGATTTTTTTTGAACTTTTTCTTTTGTACTGGGGTAGGGCTTCCCTGGTAGCTCAGATAGTAAGGAATCCGCCTGCAGTGCAGGAGATCTGGGTTTGATCCCTGGGTCGGGACGATCCCTTGAAGAAGGAAATGGCAACACACTTCGATATTCTTTCCTGGAGAATTCCATGGACAGAGGAGCCTGGTGGGCTACAGTCCATGGGGTTGCAAAGAGTCAGTCACAATTGAGTGACTAACTTTCTTTATAGCCAATTAATAATGTTGTGATAGTTTTAGGTGAATAGCAAAGGAACTCAGCCATACATATACATGTATCCATTCTCCTCCAAACTGCCCTCCCTTATAGCCTTTCAGATAACATTGAGCAGAGTTCCCAGTGCTATACAGTAGGTCCTCGTTGGTTATCCATTTTAAATACAGCAGTGTGTACAGATCCATCCCTAACTATCCTCCCTGGCAACCAGAAGTTTGTTTTCTAAGTCTGTGAGTCTCTTGCTGTTTTGTAAGAAAGTTCATTTGTATCATTTCTCTTTAGATTCCACATGTAAGGAATGTCATACAGTGTTTCTCCTTCTCTGGCTGACTTACCTCACTCTACGGCACTCTCTCGGTCCATCCATGTGGCTGCAAATGGCATCCCTGTTTTAACTGGAGCTTAATCCTACTGCAGAACTCTGCGATTCTGTGTCTAACATGGGCCTCAGTTGTTTCTCCATCCATGAAGTACGGAGTTGGGACTTTTATACACCCATCTCCATCAAGTATTGTTGAGGGTTGCTCCTGAATGGAGGAGGAAGCTGAAATTTTCAGACACTCCTGACTTATTCTACAAAGGGGAAGAGAGCCCTCCTCTTGGAGGCAAATCGCTCAGGCAGTTAGACCTCAAGGTGATATAGGTAGGTCACCTATGTCATGCAACAACATTTGCTACAGTGTAACTTGGGTGATTGGTATGTGAAGTACTAATTAAGTATATTAGGTGCCTATAGCAAAATATGACTGCAAGTGTCAATTTAATGTTTCTGATAGCAAGGTTGACATTCAGGATACTGAAGATGATGAGGGGAATAAAAACAGTGTAACTACAGCAGTGCTTTATGACAACAAGGCTAGATATGTTTTATTATAATTATAATGGTGGATGAAAGTGATAGTTACTTAGTCATGTCTGACTCTGTGTGATCCCACAGACTGTAGACCACCATGCTTCTCTGTCCATGGGATTCTCCAGCCAAGAATACTGGAGTGGGTTGCCTTTTCCTTCTCTAGGTGATCTTCCCGACCCAGGGATCAAACCCCTGTTTCCTGCATTTCGAGCAGATTCTTTACCATCTGAACCACTAGGGAAGCCCAATAATGGTGGATAAAATTATTTTAAAATATCATGTTAATTAATAATCAGATTGTAATACTATAATTAATAATTAGTTGTCCAAAAGTCACCTCAGCTGAAACTTTGTATTATATAAATAATAATAATAAAAACTTTACATTTTGAAGGCTTAGAAAAGGGAAAGCAAGATTTTAAAATGAGTTATTTAAAATAATTTTCAGCTACACAGAGGGAGAACAGAAATGTGAACAAAATTCTGCCTACTGAAGTTATTATATCATTCACAGAGGTGCAAATGTGCACACAGTAGTGAGAAATGGTTAGAAATTCATAATGTCAAGATAGGACTGTCAGAAATGTCAGGTGACTTTTTATCCTTCTAACTGACTTTATTAAATTTACAATCTTATTCATTGCAGACTGTGGGAATCTATGACTTTTCATGGATCACTGACAGTGAAGGAAAAGGCTAGAAAATTCTTACAATGCCTCAAAATTGTGGATGGCAATTTAAGGAACTATTATGGTCACTGCCTTTTTGCGGGCCACATCTCTTAAGATACAGGGGTCCTGGAACTTCCCTGGTGATCCACTGGTTAAGATTGCACGCTCCCGATCCAGGGGACCCAGGTTCAATCCCTGGTCAGGGAGCTAGATCCCACACGCGGCAGCTAAAGATTCCGTGTGCTGCACATAAGACCTGACACAGCCCATTAAATAAGTAATAATTATAAATGAAATAAATATAAAAGATAGAGGGGTCCTGATTAGTAGTATTTACTTTTTTATTGGCTAAAGAAACAAGTAAGCCTGCTGCAACTCCTCAGGCTTCAGGTCACAGATGATTAGAGCTACGAATATCATTCTTGGACCCTATGGAAAGAGATAAACTTGGATTCACTTCAGTTTAAAAAATTTTATTCTGAAATTAAACATTCTTTTCTGGCAATAAGTAAAAAATTAATTAAAGTTGGAGAGGCTGTAGAGTTGTAAATTAAACAAACAACCCCAAACCAGAAATATTATACAAATTGGTAACCTGTTGAAAGACAGCTTGTGAATGGCATGCTCTGAGCTCTTAGGGTGAATGTACCATGGCTGAAAACTGGGATCTTTGTCATTTCAACCTAAATGTCATTATTTCACTGGGACTGTGATTTTGTCAAACCCAGACACTCATCTTGGTCAAGTGCAGGAATTTAACATAACCTGAAGATGACTGCAGCCATTGATAGGGAGGACTGAGGTGAGGGTGTGCTGGTCTTTGACTTTGGTTCAATTAAATTAAATAAAGTGAAGAATTAAAAGAGCAAAATAGTCATCAATCTTTATATCTCTTACCGTATTGTAGATTTTTATATACTTATTATTTCATTTTGTATACTTACTATTTCAGTAATTTTGAACCAAAGAACTGGTATAGATAGTTTTTTAGCATCTCCACTGCTGTTGCTAAGTCGCTTCAGTCGTATCCGACTCTGTGCGACCACATAGAGGGCAGCCCACCAGGCTCCTCTGTCGCTGGGATTCTCCAGGCAAGAATACTGGAGTGGGTTGCCATTTCCTTCTCCAATGCATGCATACATGCTAAGTTGCTTCAGTCATGTCTGACTCTATGCGACCCTATGCATGCATATGGAGCCCACCAGGCTCCTCTGTCCACAGGATTTCTCTAGGTAAGAATACTGGAGTGGGTTGCCATTTCCTTCTCCAAGCATCTCAACTAGGAAGGGAAATTTGTAAGTGGATGTCATTACCCTGAATTGTTGAGGGTGTGAGAGATGGAGAGAGGTTGTTTTGTGAGGAGAAAGCACAGTCCTGACTGTGACCCTGTGGCCTATGGCCCACAGACGTCTTCTGTCTTCCCACTGAGTGGGGACGTGTGCGCTGGAGTGTAGGGGAGTCTCCTATTCTGCCCAGGTGTGTGAAGCAATCAGGGAATGACACCACGCAAGCAGAGGGCTAAGAAAACAGTGTGGCCAATACCAGATTATTAGTCAGTATTATCTTAAATTAAAAAAACCTAAAAACCCTGTGACTCATGCTTATCTCTTGGAATTTCTTTCATTTCTTGCTTTTCAAAATTTAACCAATTAATCAATTTAGGGCCAGAAAGAGAAGAACAACTCTTTTCCCTGAATTTTGGCCAATAATTTCCCCTAAATGCTGTGCAATGATAAAACTGCACTCATATCTGTAATGTACATTCATGCTTTCATTTTCCCTATCCTCCAACTTGCTGAAACCTACTTAGAAAAACATTCCACGTGAATTATTTTATGCATGTTGTAAAAGCCATTTGAGATAATTTACATGAAATATGGTTGATATGTTTGAGAAAAATTGAATGATAAGGTTTCTAAAAATCCAACGTTGCTTTTAGAAAAAGCAATTGACTCTGCAGATATGTTGAGAACAATAGAAAAGTACGAAAAAAAGAGGACTGTGTTTAAGATAACAACACATGCAGACTATGTGACAAATTTGCTTGAATCCAGTTAAAGACAGAGCCAAACAATGAGACTAAATGGATCACAAATAAAGAAACCATGACAAAAATAAAAACTAGATTCTAAAATAGTACTTTCTTCTTAAAAATAAAAATTTTATGTTGTGTTAATCTGGGTTTTCCATAGAAAGAGAACAAACATATGTATATGTGTATATATATATATATATACATAGTTTTTGTTTAGTCAGTAAGTCACGTCTGACTCTTTTGCAACCTCATGGACTGTAGTCCACCAGGCTTCTCTGTCCATGGGATCTCCCAAGCAAGAATACTGGAGTGGACTGCCATTTCCTTCTCCCGGGGAGCTTCCTGACCCAGAGATCCACCCTGAGTTACCTGCTGGGCAGGTGAGTTTCCCTGGTGGTTCACATGGGCTTCCTTGGTGGCTCAGTGGTAAAGAATTCACCTGCAATGTAAGAGACCTGGGTTCAAGTCCTGGATCAGGAAGATTGCCTGGAGAAGGAAATGGCTACCCATTCCAGTATTCTTGCTTGGAGAATTCCAGGGAGAGAGGAGCCTGTCCACGGGGCCATAAAGAGTCAGACATGACTTGGAACTGAACAAGAACAACAAATATTACTTATTATAAGAATTGGTTCATATGGATATGGAGGCTGAGGTGTCTCATGATCTGTCGGGAAGTCAGTGGTGGAATTCAGTGAGTTGGAGGAGGTGAGAATGGGGGACATGAGAAGACACACCCAGAAATAATGTTTTACCAGCAATCTGAGTATCCCTTAGTCTGGTCAGGTAGACACATAAAATTAACTATCACATCTGCAAAATCTTTCTGAGGTGAAAATTGTAAAATATTGGATGCTCTGCATAGTCACTCAGTTGTGTCTGACTCTTTGTGACCCCATGGACTATAGCCTGGCAGGCTCCTCTGCCCCTGGGATTCTCCAGGCAAGAATACTGGAGTGGGTTGCCACGCCCTCCTCCAGGGCATCTTCTCAACCCAGGGATCAAACCCTTACCTCTTACATCTGCATTGGCAGGTGGTTTCTTTATCACTAGTGTCACCTAGGAAGCCATCTGTATTTTCTGGGGAACTTAAATATTATCTAAATTGTATCATAGGATGCACATGCATTCCAATTTTCTATCTTATCTCCCCTTGTAATTGTTCTTCTTTTTAATCTTTTTTTTAAAAAACTGATTTTATTTTATTTTTTTCAATTGAAGGATAATTGCTTTACAGAATTTTGTCACTTTGTTTGTTGACACACACAGTTACAGCTGATTCATTTTAAGTAATCTGCAGTGTCTGTTGCCAGAATAAAATACAGTTCACATTCAGATGTGTACTATTTTACGTGATTGCAAAGACTGAGGCAAACATCTTTGTACAACTGAATGAACATATTTTCTCGGAAATATTCTAGAACTGGAACTGCAAACTCACAGATTTTGTGCCTCTCATCTTTGGCTTTATTAAGTATTTCAGAATTGCTCTTGAAAATGGTTGTATCGATTTAACTTCTCACCAGCTGTGTATGAATTTCTCCATCTGCACATCCCTCCCAAATTATTTTTTTTCCCACTAGAAGGAAATTAGATATTTCTTTTTTCCTTGGTTTTGAGTGAAGTGGAACATCTTTACGTATCTATGAAATAATTCATGGGTCAAAATATACCACACTGGAAATTAAAATGGTAGAACTGATCATCAAAATATTATATATTAAAATATGTGGGATTCAGTGATAGTACCAAAAAAAAAGGTTTTGTTTTTGTTTGTTTTTTGTTTTAGCTCTGGGTGAACAAAGATTCCACCCTGAAAATTCTACCTGCATTTCTGTGCCTCACATGAATTCAAATTCACAAGGATAGCTGCAAGGTCCAGGAAGCCTGTCCTGTGCTGCATGTGGGCATGGGATGAGGTGGTCTCTATGAGAGTTTGGGATTTTTTTTTCCCTTCTCCTTGTATATATTTTTGTGGTTGCTGTTGGTGGTTTCCAGATACATTGGGATATAATTGACATATAACGTGTAAGTTGAAGGTGTACAATGTGCTGATTTGACATGCAGAGGAACCAGAGATCAAATTGCCAACATCCGCTGGATCATCGAAACAGCAAGAGTTCCAGAAAAACATCTATTTATGCCTTACTGATTATGCCAAAGCCTTTGATTATGTGGATCACAATAAACTGTGGAAAATTCTGAAAGAGATGGGAATACCAGACCACCTGATCTGCCTCTTAAGAAACCTGTATGCAGGTCAGGAAGCAACAGTTAGAATTGGACATGGAACATATAGGAAAAGGAGTACGTCAAGGCTGTATATTGTCACCATGCTGATTTAACTTATATGCAGAGTACATCATGAGAAACGCTGGACTGGATGAAGTACAAGCTGGAATCAAGATTGCTGGGAGAAATATCAATAACCTCAGACATGCAGATGACACCACCCTTATGGCAGAAAGTGAAGAAGAATTCAAGAGCCTCTTGATGAACGTGAAAGAGGAGAGTGAAAAAGTTGGCTTAAAGCTCAATATTCAGAAAACTAAGATCAAGGCATCCGATCCCATCACTTCATGGCAAATAGATGGGGAAACAGTGGAAACAGTGGCAGACTTCATTTTTGGGGTTTCCAAAACCACAGATGGTGACTGCAGCCATGAAATAAAAAGACACTTATTCCTTGGAAGGAAAGTTATGACCAATCTAGACAGCATATTAAAAAGCATAGGCATTACTTCACCAAAAACGGTCTGTCTAGTCAAGGCTATGGCTTTTCCAGTAGTCATGTATGGATGTGAGAGTTGGACTATAAAGTAAGCTGAGCGCCAAAGAACTGATGCTTTTGAACTGTGGTGTTGGATAAGACTCTTGACAGTCCCTTGGACTGCAAGAAAATCCAACCAGTCCATCTTAAAGGAAATCAGTCCTGATTGATCATTGGAAGGACTGATGCTGAAGCTGAAACTCCAATACTTTGGCCACCTGATGCGAAGAGCTGACTCATTTGAAAAGACCCTGATGCTGGGAAAGATTGAAGGCAGGAGGAGAAGGGGATGACAGAGGATGAGATGGTTGGATGGCATCACCAAATCAATGGACACGAGTTTGAGTAAATTCCAGGAGTTGTTGGTGGACAGGGAGGCCTGGTGTGCTGCAGTCCATGGGGTCGAGAAGAGTCGGACATGACTGAGCGACTAAACTGAACTGAAGTGACTGCAAAATGACTCTGACCTTAATGTTAGTAACGCCGGCACCCACCACATAATTAACATTTCTTTTTTGTGGTGAGAAATCCTTAGCAGCACATTATAAATCCCATTGCTCTTATCTTGACCAAGAATCAAATATCAAATATCTAGGCACTCCCGGAGATAAAGCTCCTCCAGTTGTCAATCAGCTCTAGCCCCACCTGGGCAATGTTCCTTGAGGGTGGAGTGGGTGGTCCCTCTGGGGGAGACAGATGAAGAGCTTCCAGGCACACACACTAGGTGACTTCCCAAATTAACTTCTCCCTTGGACTTCAACACCTGGTCTTGGCTTTTGAGAAGACAGAATCCAAGGGCCTGAAAATAATTTCATATCTGTAATGAGAAGACATTCCTGTCATTCTCTTTTTCTGTACCATAAAGACTAATAGCTTAAAAGGCAGCGTCTGCCACCCCCCCTCTGTGCCCACGTCCTGTGTGTAATGTTTGATGGTATCTGAATCTACACAGAGCAACACTGCGGTTTACAGAAAATTCTGTAAAAGGGGGCGGGAGGGTCTGCATTCCTGTGATGTTGTGTTCACCATCAGAAATGCCTGGGCCTGGGGTCCCTGGGCCTGTTTCTAGAGCCCTCAGGTTGCTCTCTAGCTCCTGAAAATAGCTTGTTTACCTTCTCCCTATCCTCACAGACTATTTCTGTGGAGGCTTTATTTCCCACCTCAGGCTTATTTTTAAATCAGAACAAAACTCTCAGAACACTGGTTATAGCCTGCTGTGTCCTTCAAGCCATTATACAACTTCCTCAGCTTTTCAAAGCTTTTCAAGTTAGCTAAAAAGGCAAGAAAACAAACTGGTGTGACACAAGAAGGAGGAGGTGTAGAATTTTGAATAGTTTCCCCCAAAAGACAAAAAACAGGATTGATACATGGGCTTGAATTTTAGTACTACAGTAGATCAATTGATAATAACACATGTAGCAGTGGAGAGAGCACAATCAATTGATTAACAAGGTGTAATAATTGTTGGCAATGATCATGACAGCAACCATGCATGTGTGCATGCGTGCTAAGTCACTTCAGTCATGTCCAATTCTTTGCGACCCTACAGACTGTAGCCCACCAGGCTCCTCTGTCCATGGGATTCTCCAGGCAAGAAAACTGGAGTGGGTTGCTATGCCCTCCTCCAGGGGATCTTCGTGACCCAGGGATTGAACCATTTTCTCCTGCATTAGCAGGCAGGTTCTTTACCACTAGCACCACCTGGGAAGACCAACAACAACCATAGCTACCATCTGTTATTTATTTAGTATAAATCAGGCATTGTCCTGTACTAATGCAACACCTCATTCAATCTTCAAGATAATTTTATGGTGTAGCTACTGTTACAAGATGAGAAAACAGGGGAACTAAAGTTAAGTCATTTGCTCAACATCATACAGAAGTTTTGCCATAAATATCGCAGCAAGGGATGGTAGCTTAAATGTCACACATTTGAGCTGATCTTTGAGTTTTAAATTCATTGCACAAGGAGGGATACCTATTGCAGGGGGTGGCAAACTACAGCCCGTGAGCCTGATATGGTCTGTTGCCTGGTTTTGTAAATAAAGCTTTATTGGTACATGGCCATACCCATTCACACATATATTATCTGTAGTTGCTTTCTCATTGCAATGGTGGAAACAAACAGTTGCAATAGAGATCTAGTGGCCTACAAACACTAAACTATTTAGGTTTCATTGAGCGAAAATCAAGATGTCAGATGTCAGCAGGTTGTGTTTCTTCTGGAGGCTCTAGGAGAAACCTGTTTCTTTGCCTTTTCCAGTTCTAAAGGCCACCTGTATTCCTAGGTTCATAGCCTCCTTCCTCCCATCTGCAAAGCTAACTGAGCCTAGCATGTTCAAATTAATCTCT